>NC_071612.1:14970000-15577500 GCF_014839835.1 Dryobates pubescens | reverse complement strand
GAATTTTGCTAGTTCATTATCTTCTGATTTCTAACTCTGGAGAGGAGTGCTTTGATTGTTGTCAAAGAGGATCTCATATTGTTCATATTTACATTTAGATTATAATTTTGTAATTGCCTGATTTGCATACAGGAGGCCGGGAGCAATCAGTGAGCCTGAAAAAAGTGTGCTGTATAAAAATTTAATGGCAGCGTTGCCTTCCTACACCTTGTTTTCTTTCTTTGTAAGAACGTGTACATGGTAAACAAACCAAAAAAAAAAAAAAAAAAGAAAAATTAAGTTGAAGTTAGAATGACTGCAGGGCAACTTTTACAAAAGCATTTAATCTGAGCTGGAAAACTGAAATTTAGATGTGGGAAGGCATTGCGAGTTGTACCAAATAACATGTTATTTAAAACCCAGATGAATTTGTAACTCCTAGTTTCAGTAGAACACATCAAGTGTTCTACAGTTAATGCATTGCTGTTGGATATGAATTATTTAAATAATTAAAAAGGTATTTTCTTGAACAGAAACAATTATTTTGTTGATGAAATGTCAGGTGACATTTTTGAAACTTGCAAATAATTAAAATCAATTAGCAAGCTACAAATCTACTTTGCACGGTCCCGATTTAGAAAGGCAATGTGAATATTCTGGGCACTGCATTTAACTTGTAGCATATCAGAATGGAAAGAACCATAGAAATATTTTCCCTGCGAATGTGTTTTTCAGAAGTGTATGCTTCTGCCTTATGCTTAACTTTATGGTGATGATTTTCAATCACCACAATTAAAATGGTATTTATTTTTTTCAGAGTTAACATATGTTCTCAAAAAGGCATTTCCAAATGGTCGTCTCACAGTGACTAACTAGAAGCAACTATATCAATGGTGTATGAGTTCTAATTTTTGCTCACCTCTAAAAAACATCTTTGCATACTATTATTTTTTGATTTAGTAATGAAAATATTGTGGTAAGATCATTGGAAAGACTGAAAAAAAGGTGTATTATAACAACCTAAATAAAGCTGCTTTTAACCTTTTTTTGTGTATGTTTATAGGAGACATTTTGAATATTTTTCATGTTTTATAGCTTAGCTTGAGATTTGGGTCAAGTGTCATTGGATTTTTACATTGAATCACATTCCCTAAATTAATTTGAAGTTAATATCAACACAATGTCAATTGCTTCCAGATGAGATTCTGTTTTCAAACTGGATTCTGAGAAATCTGGGTTCTGAAAAAACCAGTCCATATAGAGTGACACTTCTAAATCCAAGCTAAGCAAAGCAGTAACGTGTCCCATTTCTGAGGGCTGCATCCTCTCCTGTATCAATATTTCACTTAGTTTCAGTCCAGTTCATGAGTGAAATCCTCAAGTCAGAAATTTGAGAATTATGGCCTGTTTCCAGAAATGTAATTCAAAAGCAAGATGACTTTAGGAGACAGGTATACTCCATCAACAGATCAGGGTATGAGTCTTACGCCACCTCAGGCTAAATAGGCAGCAGAACTCTGAAGAAAGATACTCAGGAAATTTTTCCTCTCTCTTGTATTTAAGCACCTAAACTGAGGTCTGAAAGGGGTGCTTTGTAAAACTTGTGTGCATAACCCACAACTGCTTGTGAAGCAGATGAGAAAGTAAAATTGTACTCATCTAATCCTTATAGGCCTGGGGCATATAAACATTCTATGTTGATAGTTTCAAATGTGCACAAGAAAGTTAAACAGATCTTATATCTGCTGGAGACAGAGCTCTTAAGACCTGTTAAATTCTACATGACATGGAGGAAAAGAAAGCCCACTGGAAGTGAACCCTTTGCCTAGGGCCTTGAGCAAAGAACCTGCAAGTTTCTTAGTGAAAATGTAAGTGGTTTCCAAAAATCTAGAGTACTGGAGCCCTTTATTCAGCTCAGTTTTTTATTCTAACCAACAGAAGGAAAAATTAAGTTTGTAAGAGGCAAAAAATCCCAAACTAAGTGCAAATTCAATGGAAAAATTAAATCACTAGTTGTCAAAAATGTTGATGCCTAAAATAGGAAGTTGTTCGTATTTATTTTTATGATATTTCAGAATAAAATGTAGCAACTTACATTTATGTTTTTAATTAACTGCAGTAATTTTATCCCTTGCCTATTTTCAGCTTGCTACATATATAGGAGAATTTCCCGTGGTCTTCTTGGACACAAAGTAGATAGAACCAAGTTGCGCAGAAATTAGAAGAGGAAAATAAGATGTTAGCCAATGAGGATTATGATGGGCAGGGGATTAGAGCACCTGCCCTGTGAGGGCTGACTGAGAGAGTTGGAGTGGTTCAGCACAGAGAAGAGAAGAACGGGGAGACATTATTGAAGTTTTCCAGTACTTCAAGATTGCCTGCAGAAAAGACAGGGAGGAGCTCTTTATTTGGAAGTATAGTGATAGCATGAGGAGTAATGGTTTCAAACTGAATGAGGGTAGATTTAGATTAGATATTAGGAAGAAATTCTGTACTGTGTGAGTGGTGAGACACTGTTACAGGTTCCTCACAGAAGCTGAAAATGCCCCCTTCACTGGAAATGTTTGGTCTTCAAAACTAGTTCGGATGGGGCTTTGAGAAACCTGATCCAGTGGAAGGTGTCCCTGCCCATGGCAGTGGAATTGGCAGTAGATGATTTTTAATCTATAATTATTCTGTTCTATAATCCTATGATTGTATTGGGACCAATATCTACTTGGAAATAGCCCTTATTATCTAAAATCCATAATTTCCTTTTACTGTCTGAAAAATAATCCTTGAATGGTTGAAAATTTTCTGGGAAGGTGACCTTGAGACTTGAATTTTCAGAGGACAGTTGTGAGAACTAATAAGAAGTGAAGAGGCATTGTCGGTCCATTTGGTTCATATTTTTGCTTTCACAAATTATATGATATTTATACTTTGTGATTGCTGCTACAGGTAGGATGCATATGTATTTATAAATATTCATATATACAAGTTAAATAATATATATGTGCAGAATAAGGAGCATATTCTCTTATTTAGTAATATATGCACACATATGCAGTATGTATTCTGTTATGTCATCTCCAGAACCTACTAGGCTGATCTATGGATGATTCTATGTCTGCATTTAAGCACATATTTTTCTGCCTTTCTTAATGCAAACAAAATCTGTTTGAAACATCTGCAGTTTTCTGTTATTAAAGGGTATAGCATGTTATACTGCTTTCTGTGTAGATGTTTTTTCCAACTGAAACTTTGACATTTGTATCTTCACAAAATCACTAAGACAGGTGATAATCACTGTTCTGAAGTAGCTCAGAGAAGCTGTTTGGAAGGTTCCCAAGAAGACAGACATCATGTGGTGGCCAAATGAGCATTTTGACATCAGTTAGTGTCTCGCTTTGGAAACAGCTGAGATGAAGCCAAAAATTGCCTACACTGTACTGTTTCCAGTATGAGCTGAAGGATGATGCAAAGCAAATGTAGACCTTCCTTTGAAAGTTAATTCTGATCTTTTAAAGGAAAACACATTTATCTACACAACTTAATATAACTGCAGTGTAGTAACATACAATACACTATTAAAATAAAATACTATCCCTTGAAAAGTTGCCAAATTAAAACAAAAAAGATGGAAGAAGAGGTGGATCAAAGCATGAAGGACAGAGTTCAAAGCACAAATCTTTATGTTTTAAAATGTCTGTTCTGGTGTTTTTAAAAATAGCTAAGAAGATATAAAATGATGACAATTTTAAAAAATGAAGAGAGAGAAAAAGGATAATTATATTTTTTTCTTGTTCCCATATGCTTTCTTAGAAAAAGAAACCATGTGAATAGTGTTTCAGTTCCTTTTTTGGCTAAATGCACCTTTACAAGTTGATGCTGCAAATATACAAAAAGGCTATTATGACCTTATTGCTGTCTACAACTACCTGAAGGGTGGTTGTAGCCAGGAGGGAGTCGGTCTCTTCTCTCAAGCAACCAGCACCAGAACAAGGGGACACAGTCTCAAACTGCATCAGGGGAAGTTTAGGCTTGCAGTGAGGAGAAAGTTCTTCACTGAGAGAGTCATTCGTCATTGGAATGGGCTGCCCAGGGAGGTGGTGGAGTCACCATCCCTGGAGGTGTTCAAGACGGGATTGGATGTGACACTTGGTGCCATGGTTTAGTCATGAGGTATGTGGAGACAGGTTGGACCTGATGATCTTTAAGGTCTATTCCAACCTTGGTGATTCTGTGATTCTGTGATACTATGTTGGTCTAAGAATTATATTGTATTATACTCCCCTTTAAGGAGGACTAACTTTAGAATTTTTTTTAGTGACTTGAATATTCATCAAAATTAATACACTCATTCTGAAAAACAGTAATGGAAAATGAATCTCTAACAGGGAGAGGCACAGCAAATAATTTCTACATAATTCAAGGAAATTTTTTTTAAAAAGTATATTATCTTCATTACTGAAATTTAGATTTTATCCTGGAACCTATCAGTTCATTTGGGAAATCATGTAATTTTAAAATTTATATAGGATTTTTTTTGAAAGCATATAGGGAAAAAAAAAGAGAGAGAGAGAAATTTTATAGGCCTGTAATTTTATAAATAATAATGAATGCAATTGTAAAGGAAAACATGTTTATAGAATCCTTCCCTATGGAGCTTTGCTTTCGTATTTGCACAGCTGATGACACCCAGAGTAAGAATGTGGAAAAAGTGCACTTTCATGATACTTTGCTTCACAACAATTACCTACCTGAACAAAATTCATCAGTCACCAACATCTCATTTTCAAGTTGACCATTGATTATTTGTAGACTTCAGCTGTGAAATTAAACTAAAGCATAGGCAGAATGTCTTTCCAATATGGTTGTAGTTTTGCATGCAAGGTTGCACTAAAAGTGTCTATAGTGAAGAGCCATAGGCAAGATTAAAGATGTATTTAGAATAGAATAGAACCAAATTGAATAGAATACAATAGAATAAACCAGGTTGGAAGAGACCTTCGAGATCATCAGGATGCCATTGGCCTTCTTGGTTGCCTGGGCACACTGCTGTCTTGTGTTCAGCCTACTGTCAACCACTACCCCCAGGTCCCTTTCTGCTCTCCAGCCACTCTGACCCTAGCCTGTAGCACTGCATGGGGGTGTTGTGGCCAGCGTGTAGAACCCGGCACTTGGATGTGTTAAATCTCAAGCCCTTGGACTCTGCCCATCTGCCCAGCCTGTCAAGGTCCCTCTGCAGAGCTCCCCTACCCTCTAACAGATCAATACCTGCCCCCAGCTTGCTGTCATCTGCAAATTTACTGATGATGGACTCAATGCCCTCATCTAGATCATCTTTCTCACAAAATGGGGATTTAAAAGTTAACCATAACACTTTTCCTGTTCCTACTACTGGCTATGATGAAGATGTTTTCGTATTGTTTCTTGTTTTTCAATATTTTTTAAAAATTATTATATATTAGGGAATATATTTAGAGCTAGTTGAATCCGATAAAATGGCTTTTGTAAAAGTTCTTTTAAGTTGAAAGTCTACTCCATCACATGTTTTCTATCTCCTATTTTTTTATCACTGTTTTCTTCTGGTCTGTGTTGTGAAATCTACTTGCTTTTCAGAGCACCAGAGTCAGAAACTTGGCTGGGTAAGAGCTGAACAGAAAAAGGAGACAAGCTGTAACAAAAAAACAATAGAAACTGCAGCAGTTAGAGATCAAATTGATCTGAGCAAGATAAGAAAATACAAATCTTTCTGAGCTCAAACAATGATCTTCCATCTTCATCTTCCACAAGGGGGTTCAAACTCTTATCTTTGACTTAGAGGTGAGAGAGATATAGTGCAATTCAGAGCTCCAAACTCCAAGGTCAAGATACTTAACCTTGAGCTCACTGAGAGGATAATCGGGTACTTCTGATGAGGCTGGCATGGCTGACACCTGGCCTGTGCTAAGCAGATGAAAGCTGGGGAGAACTTTATTTCAGAATGAATTATAAAACAGGAGAATAAACGGTGCTGTGACTGATGTGTTGAAATAGAATTGTCACAGTAAATGTATTCGGATAAGAATGAGAAGTAACTTAAAGAGTCAGTAGCTTGTGAAGAGGTCATTTCCAGGAAAAAAAAACCAAATAAATACCAAACAAATCACAAAACAAAATAAAGAGAGATGTATTTATTTTTCAGGAGGAAAAGGTGACAGACATTTCCAGTGTGTTAGGTAGGCAATTAATCTTAAATTTCTGTTAGGTACCACAGTTGCTGTCAGGCTATGAAGTACAAAGAGAGAAAGTCAGAACTCCCTTTGAGAAGAAATTCTACCTGAGTTTAATCATACTGATAGATGCAGAGCTCCCCATGGTTACAGAAGCATGTGAGGTGGATGGAAGAGGGAAAGGGGCTAATTAATATTTGCGGAAAATGTTTGCCACGAATTTGGCCCTTCCCCCTCCATTTTATGTACTGTTCTCTCTTTTATTTATGTGTATTTGTTATTTTGACTGTTTACTGATTAGTGTATATTGTAAAGGTCAGAACTCTTCTTAAGAAAATTGCTTTGCAATATAAATTGGAAAATATTTTTTTCCAGCAGACACAAGATTCAGGCATTAAAAAATCAGAATGACAAGGATCAGGGAATAAGCATCTTTTCCAGAAACAGAACTGTGTTTATCTCCAGCTACTCATTATATCTTGCCAGAAGAACTGACATCTCTCTGGTCTGAAATCTCCTTTTTGATGTGTGCTTAATGGTGGGGAGAGAACAAAAAAGGCACGCTTCTTTTTCTTGCTTGTTAAGGGGCAAGGTTACCAAATGGGCTAGGTTATTCATCACAGAGCAGAATAGGTTAATATTTGATTTGTTTTTGTACAAAAACAATTACCTTAAAAAAAATAATCTTCACTGATTGGACTAACTTTACTACTGCATCACTTGAGCTCTGTGGAGGAAAGCCTCAAGAAGTGGACAGTTTCTGTGGAGAGTAATATTTTCAACCACTCCAGCTAGATTTGAAAGAGGGTTCCTTGCCACAGGCCTACCTGTAGAAAGTTTATCCCTCAGAGAAAATCTGGCTAAGATGCTATCTTTATAAAGACTGTTTGTTTGTTTGTTTGTTTTCAAACTGTTTAAAATCCTTATGAATAACAGAATCGGTTTAGAAAGGTTACTTCTTCATTCTTCTTTGTGGTCGCTTTTACATATTCAGAGCTAAATTACCACTGGTGACATGGTTCCATATGTCCTGTAAATGTAAAATTGCTCAATGTGTTCATAGTATGGAAAAATTGATCAGCGCTGCAGATCTGAAGGAGAAATTGCTGCTTATGTTGTGTTTGGAAAGCATTTGTCATGCAGCACAAGAAATTTGGAAGTTTTTCCTGAGCATTGTTGTTCAATGTCTCATTAAACTTGTAGTTTTCTGCTAAATTGAGTAATCAGTTTGAATACTGAAAGCCTATTCATCACATTAGAGGTTACATTATGTCTGGGGGGAAAAAAAATGTATTCCATTTAGAAGTAAGCTTGCTCATTTGAGGAATAAATCAGTTTCAGGTTTTTAGCATCTGAGAAGGTAAAATTTCCCAAGCACACTGTACTGTAGTAATCATCTCAAATATCAGACTACAAAAATAAGCATTATGTTCAATGCTGTTTTGAAAAATTGAATAAAATTTATTGTTGAAAGTTGCAATTATTTGTTTTCCAATGGAATACAAAAGGCTTGTTTAAAGACAATATACTTATTCAGTTCTTATTTAGAACTTTTTTCTTTTTTAAGTAGAAAAGCTTCCAAAAAAGGGTGGAATCAGGTGACTAGCACATGATTTAAAGAGATTTTGCCTGGTTTTATAAATATACATACTTAAAGTCTTTAAATATTTATTTTATAAGTATTTATCCCAAATGATGTATTTTCCTTCTGTTTAGTATACAAATCTTTAACAGTATCACAGACTCAGCTGATACTTAATTTAGTAGGAGATATGTGCTGAATTGGTTGATACAGCTCTATTAGTATCTTTTGATTATTATTATTTCTTTTGCTTTAAAGAAAGAGCCAGGCAGGCTTGTGTTATGGAAGATAAGGAAGAGAATATAATTACTTGCTGCAAAGATATTGTCAGTGTTTAAAAGGGTAGTATTTAGCAACCAGAGACAGTTTTAATGGATATAGAATACACAAGTGGAAACATAGTGCTTCTTGTAAGTTAAGATAATAAGCTTAGTATAAAAAACGTATTATAAGAAACTAGAACTAAATTAAACATTATAAAGAACATATGAACAAAAAGCTATTTCCAGTTAATCAAATTCTTACTACTGTGGAAATAGGTCAGAATCCAGGGAAAAAATCACAGGATGTTGCGTGTTGGAAAGGACCTTCAGAGATCATTGATTCTACCCCTCCCACCCAAAGCAGGATCACATAGGGCAGGCCTCTGTAAATAGATCACCCAGGACTGTAAACAGGTCTTTACACAAGCACCAGACTGACACAAACACATTTCAGTAATGTTAATAAATTTGTATAGAATACACTGTAAAGCCTAAAGTTTGTTTTAATGAGGTGAATAACAAAATACGTATCTGCAAATATTAGCTTAGTTTAAAACCCTAGATGTTCTTCTCCATACCTGTGTCCATATTATGTTTGATTTCTGACAATGTTCCCAAAGCTCTTCATAACTATTTTGGGAACCAGAAAAATATTTATTTCTATTTTACTGTAGCAAAAATAGAAACTGGGGAGTCAAATGACTTACATAGTGTTACTTCATGAATTTGTGATTGCTCCTGTAATTGAAGCCAAAGGTTACAAATAAGTCCTTGTTTTCCAGTGAAATAAAATAAAATAATAATTTAAAAGTGACAATTTCATTCATTTCTGTCATACCAAATGAGGAAAATTATAATGGAATTATAATTAAAATAAACCCCAACCCAATAACCAAAAATTTTCTTTTCTCTCAAAAAGAACCAAAATATATGCTAAATAAAAAGTTCTATCTAATATTGTGGGACACTTGGAAAATAAACAGGATCCTTAGTCTTCTTTTCTGTTACCTAAAAATTAAGGCTATCAAAACACATGTTTCATTTCCAATTCAAATCTTGCTTAAAGGGAACCAAATGTCCTTAGTTCACCTAGTAAGATGGTGCCTTAGCTTTGGTACTAGGACATTCTGTATGAGAATCATTCATCGTCTTCCTGTAGTACTACTTCATTTGATATAGACCACTAAGCATTCACTGGAAATGTACATGAGCTTCATTGTCTGGATTAACATAGAAAATGAATATCTTATTTCTCTTGGAAAGAGTGGGGTAAACATAAACCCCTTCTATTTCAGTACTTTCAGCAAATTTGGAATCTTCAGTTGTTATTTTTCAATTTCCAGTCTCAATGCCCAGGCAGCTCTTGGAACAGATATATTACTGCCATACTGTACACAGGAACCTAGCCTGAGTTTGAGATGCTTTCTAGACCATTATAGCTTTGAAGTAAGGTGAAGTACTGGAGCTATATCATGTAAATCAAATCCTGCTCAGTAATGTGCTCAGTGCATTATTTGTAAATAGTTCTGTCAGCTGAGAAGGACATTTTCCTTTGCTAGGTGCATAGCAGTGCTCACAAGGGAGATTTCAATCCCTGGCATGTTGTTTGTCACCCATACTGTGGCTTTTAACCTTGCCCTTGACTATCTCCTATTCTTTTCTGTATGTTAGAGAAAGAGAAGTATGCAAATGAAGTCATAAAAGGAAGCAAGTCAGACTTTAATTCTGACTCTTCTGTATAGACCTCTATACAACTGGATCCTCCTGCATTGCAAATTACTGATTTTATGGCTTGTTTGTGAAATCTAGTCATGAATTCAAGTTTCTGTTGGGCTTGGAGCTCAAAATCCCACTGTTTTTGTGTTGACCCATTTACTCATGTCCAATGTACAACAAGCACTACTGTCATGTGTACCATATAATAATAATTTATGTAAGCAACCTTTAGTATTTTCAGTGGTAAGTAGAACTGTAATATTAGACACTAATAATATGAAAAATATAAGAAAGTTAGAATAAGGGAAAATAAGTGTGAGGGAAAATATTCAGTTGTAGGAGTTTCTATTATTCATAATAGCAGCAGTCTTATGAAAGAGAATTCTCCTTTAATACAAATGCTATGAAATTAGTTCTCCTTTTTCTCTTCAGATCAGTAGTTCCAGTATTTGCATACAACACAATTGCCTTCATTAGGCTGTAATATTGGAGAAAAATGAGTTTAAAGATTAACACAGAAATTTGAACTATGAAAGAGAAAATATATTTCTTGAAATCTTTAGAATCTTTATGTAATCTCATCAAATTTTTATTTTAAAAAGAATTGTAGAACAGTAGCTAGGAAAAGGAACCAAAGATTTAGACAAAATCCAGTTTACTCTAAGCTTCAGAAATTTATCCACAATATTGGTGGAATCAAAGTGTTATTTAGCAGCAAAACATTGCTTGTTTATGTTCCTTTTCTCATATTTGTGTTTGCATTTTTTTCCCAAAAGTCTAGATGATGTGAATCATGTGTGTTCCATGATTGTAACTGATATGATAAACATCACCTTTCTCTGAAACATTTCCAAAGGGTTATGTAGGGAATTTCCTGTCTATCCTGAAGCTTCTGTGCACTGCTTGAAATTGTGCTACGCCCATTCAGGTCTCTTAAAAATCAGTTGAAGTCTAGAAGTCTCAAAGAAAATTATACCTAAATAACAGAATGTATTCCTTGCCTACACACCATATAGCATAAATGGCACTGGTAAGGCCTGTGACTTACTCTGTGATCCCAGTGTGAGAACAGATGATATATTGACACGTCTGTTAAACCTTCTAGTGGTCATTGTCTGTTTAGAAGTTGCTTTAACATTTGGGCTGCAACATAAACAGTTTTCAAGGTATTGTTTCCTCCCCAGAAAACATGGTGCCATCAGTTTGAGAGGTGGAATTCCTTTTATTATATTTATTGCCAAAACCATGAGAAAGAGTCTTGATTAGATACACTTCCCAGGACAGGTGCTTCTAGAGATTTTTCATACGATTCTTCATACCTGTTTATTAATATTCTCACTATCTCAGACATATTCTTGGCCAGAACCAAGGGTTTTCCTTCTTTCTTTTTCCCCCTTCTTTGTCTCAGAAGAGAAATTTAACACATCTGACCAATTCACCCTGGCATTACATCAAATTTAAGGAAACTGTTGCTATTCACTAGTTGTAGTGTTTCACAAAACTAACAGCAAATGCCTTTATTATTCCAGTTGTGCTAGTGGCTGCATGGGGCTCAGCTACCAGCTGGACCTGAACCACAATGCCGTGAATATAATCACACATAAGAAAGTCATATAGTACAAGAGAATCTCAGCACTTGGCAAAACTGGTTATAAATGGACAAAATACACAAATTCACAGATTAGAAGGGGAAATTACAATATCAGCAGATATGAATGTTTCATATTTAGAATTAACCCAGACTTATTACTGAAATGAAGTGCTGCTCAATGAGAGGAAGCATTTGAGACTCCATCCTTTAGTGCTTGTGAAAGGAGTGACATTAATAACCCTGTCTTCAAGAGCTGCCTGTCTTCATTCACAGAGGCCTGTACTGACAACTCAAAGTAAGCAATTAGGAGCTGAATGGGAAGCATGCAGACTTTTTGTCCTCTGAGGTTTGCTAGAGCATCTGGACAGCCATGCAAGACAAGTTAGCTGTTACACAAGAGAAAGTTCAAAGTAACATATACCTCCCATGGGGAGGAAAGAACAGTGATGCTTTGAATCATTCTCTGCTCCTCAGGTGGCACAGCTATTTGCCACTCCTCATGACAGGCAGATCACTAATTTACAGTTTAGCTCATACAAATGCATCATTGCAAAATCCTTCAAACTGTCTTGTGTGGTCTTCTTCTAAGGGAATCAAACTCTGCAAAAGTGGTTCATCCTGCCATGATAAATCTGTTTCTGGCTTCCTCACTGAGACTGCCAAAATTATTATCAGCTGTGATTTCAACAGTTATAACATAGCCATTTCTTAGCAAGGGCTCAACCAATACTATACTTTACACAATAGTCATAGTAGATACAAAAGAATATATTTCATAACCTAAAGGATATTTTAGAATAAAAGCATTATTTAATTAATTAGATATATTTAAATCAATATATTTAAAAGTGAGTTGATTATTAGCCTCCCTCTGTATTCCATAAAACCATGCTCAGCACTGGTAAAGAGTTTACATAATTTTGAATATGAGTTCTTCACTTGTCTGCAAAGAATTCTACTGAATAATTTAGGGATTTTTCATTTATTCTTGCAGAGATATTTTCAGTATGAAAAACGTTTCTTTTTTTGGTAGCACCTGCTTGAAATCTGCCCTACCCAAAGAACCACATGTTAATGAAATCAGAGTATTTCACATGAAACCAAAACAAATCTATTTGAGGTAAAGGTTTATAGAAGTTTAGGTAAAGCCCAACATCTCTGTCTTAACAATTCTGTAATTGTCTCTGGTTATGAAGGATGCACATTAATGTTGCAATCATCAAGTACAAAAGCTGAGTAAATAACAGGAGAAAAATTCTAAGATATATAGAAAAGCATATTAGGCATCTCAATTTTAATAATAAGACAGTGGGAGGCTTCAGAGTAGCATTATTGCCAGAATGCGTCAATGCACATGAAATCATGATTTTTGATTAAGAGGCTTTTAGGTGATAAATACATTTAATCTGCTGAGAAGCATCTGGATTACTGTCATGATACTACGTTACACCAAGTGTTTTGCAAGAATTTTCACACTGTTGCAGTTTAGGCTGGTTGCCTCCTGAACTGAAACCACATAGTTACACCTCTAGTGTCCAGAGTATCCATCCTAGTGGGTGGACACAGGAAACAGCATATTCTACCCATAAATCCTGCACCCTATGAATCTGATTGCAAAGTCATTAGTCATTGTCTTTCTCTTTCTTCCATTTCTGCTCCCATGGGAGATGCTCCCTAGCAGGTAAACGGTGGGGAGTATCTCAGGCCTCCTTGGCCTGTTTGGGGCTAATACTAGGAGGAGAAGAAGGTGGTGGTGGGGGAGATGGGGGACGGGACATTCTCAGAATGGCCAGCCTGAGACCAGCCTAGCAGTGGGGAGGAGGGGAAAGAAAGAACCATGGAGGTTTTTGGGTGCACCCTCAGGTGGAGAGAAGGCAAGCATTGGGTGTGGTGCAAGGGAACTCTCTATGCTTTGGGCTATGCTCACCACTATGCCTTGCAGTTTTTGTAGAATATTAATTGCCTTTCCAATTAAACTTTCCATCACTATCCAAACCATTTGTGTGAGTGGCATTCTTTTGCTCCTTTTGGGGCAACAGAGCATCTGTCCTGCTCTGAACTAGGACAATAATTATTTTCTCTTCCTTTCTACTTTGAAAGTACATACCCCATTAGGAATGTTAACATTTTAAATCTCTTATTTTTGCTTGCTTTTACTTGTAATATGCACATGTAGCACTCAGATAGAAAGTGCTACTTTCAAACCATGTTTTCACAGAATGTTCTTCACTGTGCCTGGAAATCTTTGGGAGCATATTCATTGCCTTGGGCTAAAATCCAAATCTATAAGGGCCAGATGAAGAGTTGTGAGCAGATTTCCATATTTTGATATTCATATCCACATATGAGGGCTGGCACTTATGTATACAGATAGATAATATTTATAAATTAATGAGAGCCTCTAAAAATATGACTTAAGTTATTACTGAAATATTTTTTTAAAAATTACTTCAGCAGGAGTGAGGTTATTTAATGCAACAGCTGTCTTGCATTCAAAGGGGAAGCATGAAATATAACTATGCACTTTACAAGTGTTTAATGTGGACAGACATAACAGAATTATAGATGTCAAGATGGTTAGAGGTCAAATTACAAAATTAGAAAACAAAATCTAACACTGGATTATAAACAGTTTTACAATGTATCAACACTCATTTCTGAAATTATAATTTCTGAAGATACCAAACCAAAACTCGTCATTTTCAACAGTTTTAGGCCAATCTTAAAATATCGAAATCTGAAATGTAAAATTCTATTTGCATTTTTCTCATGCTATAGCTTTAGATTTTAATGTGAACAACTTTCTTATGCTAGTTTCTTATTTGAAAAAAAAAATAGAATAGAATAGAGTAGAATAGAATAGAATAGAATAGAACTGAATTAACCAGGTTGGAAAAGACTTTAGAGATCATTAGGTCTAACCTATCATCCAACACTATCTAATCAACTAAACCATGGCACCAAGTGCCTCATCCAGTCTCTTAAACACTTCCAGTGATGGTGACTCCACCTCCCCGGGCAGCATACCATCTGAAATAAAAGTACAGCTATTTTTATTACTTCCATGGTTAATATTTTGTACTCTTGATTATTTCCCTGATCTGGCCTGAACCACGAATGAACAATCCACTTTCACATCGTTTCAAAGGGGAGTTTCTGGCTAACTACATCATTAGTTTCATACTAATGTGACATATGAAGATAAGTAAGGAAGTGTTATCACCAATGTTTATTTATTTATTTATTATTTTTTACTAATAGATACAGAAATATGCAACATTGTAAAGAAAATCTTGTATTGTAATTGCAGATTGGTCCTTATAATTCTCCATCTAAGACGTTTTTATTTTTATCATTTCTCAACACCTCCAAACAGTATATTTTCACTTATTTCTTGCCTTTGGATTATGCTGCCATTGGAGGAGGAAAACAAGGCTGAATTTGCTCTGTGCATTGGAACATTTCATCCTATTTTAGCCTTTTCGAATGACCATAAGTGAGCCATTCATACTCCCCAAAACACATTAATAGGGTACTTGGTGCCATAGTTTAGTTGATTAGATGGTGTTGGGTGATAGGTTGGACTTGATGATCTCAAAGGTCTCTTCCAACCTGGTTTATTCTACGCTGCTCTACTACTCTTCTACTCTACTACTCTTCTACTCTACTCTAATCTTTCTGTTTTGAAATCACATATATGGAATAAGTTGCTTTTCTCCTCAGTACTTATGACATTTAAGCATAGTGCATAATGATAATTTTGTTCCATTAATGAATACACACATATATACCATATCTTGGCCTGCCAAATGATTTTCACTTTTTTTCAGAGAGAGTTCTACTGTACCAGTAAATTTAGTTTCTTGGTTCCCTCTTTTGACTGTAACACATAGAGAAGTCTGTTCATCTATCTAGGGTATCTGTCTTGAGATGTTTTTTTATTAAGACAGTGGAAATTATCTCATGTTGAGTAATCTCTTCAGGTGCTTCACTTCTTTCTGCTCTTTGAAGCATCTTGATTGTAGAGTCTTGTTATTATATTAGCTGATATCATAGAGCTAAGATGGGATTGAACATCTCAATAGACCAAACAGAACGTGGTCTTCAGAGCCTAGCAGAGGTATTCTTCATCAGTGTCTAAGTTTTTGGTGCTCAGTGGTGTATGCATGAGCTCCTGTACAACTCATGGATTCTATTGCCTGTCAGATACAGCTCACTTTATTATCCTTGTCATAATAAAAAAAAGGTATTTGATAGTAGTGTTTGATCTCCCATGTCCTTACCCCAGTGCTAGCTCTTAGAGGCCTGTTGTTAGGTACAAATATGGAACAAATGATGCAGACCTTCCTTTAAGGATCTTACAATCTAATTGCAAAGGAAGATACAGAGAATAGATAAAATATGCAATAATAATAAGCAGTTAAAATTATAGGATTATGAGGAAAACTTGCAAAGTGATAAGCACTTTGAAAGAAATCTGTCATTTTCGTAATATATATGATTTTATTTCAGACAGGAAGTTTTGTGGAGTGCTGACCTTTAAAACAGACAATTTCATTTTCTTTGGTTTCAACCCACAGTGCTCAAATAATATGACAAAGTGAAGCACAGAAGGAATTCCTACAAAATAATGGTCCTGGAGTGTCAAGTAGAGTCCACACTGCTCTTGTCCAATAGATCTGTGTTAAAATTAAATGTTTAATACACTTTATGCATCTGCTGTGTCTGGTCATGGTGATCTGCTACTCCTTTAGTACACCTACAGAGCTAGAAGACAAAAATGGTAGACAAACAAAGACCGCAAAGACGGTATTGATGGACTTTGCTACTGAGTTTGGCATTAATTCAGTAACTGAAGATACTCATATTGCATGTAAAAATATCACAAACAATGTGTGTATAACAGGGATACAAATAGGGGAGAGACTCAGATGTGGAGGGGTTTGGATACATTAAACAATACATTAACAGTATTGTTATAAAATTTCATCTGGCACTTCCAGGAGTTTTTCCTCTTAACAGTATGCTTGGTTCACACTTGCTACTACTATGTCAGCACTACTACTATGAAACCTTATTTCTTTGGTTTATAAATTAGCCTTATTAATTTCATTCCAACTGTTCACTGGGTCTGTAAAGCCTCACTGTTATGAGTTAATGTTTTCTTTTACAACTATTTAAAAGGTCCTTTTTCAAGAAGTCAATTCTTTCTCTGATGTCTTTTTGTGAAAATAGTGAAGTGTTCCTTTTGATCTCTTGAAAATAAAATGCTTTTAACTGAATCAGTTTCATGATGTATTCATATAAGATAATGAAGCAATTTAGGAAAGCACCACTATCTTTTTTGTTTGTTTGTTTTCTTGGGAGAAGATACCACACTAGAGCCACCTGAACTACTTGAATGCCAAAGGGTATTTTTCTGCTAGCAGCAAAATCATGTCAGCACTGAAAACAGGATAGGCTGAAAAACTTACTAAATAGAGAATTCTGTTCTACTGCATTTATGGTCCCAGAAGTCCCTGATTTGAGGACTTGGAAATGCCTAGGATGTATCTGCAGGCATTGCAAAAAGAGGTACTCTCTCTACACCACACATTCAAAAAAACTGCTTCCTTCATTAAGGGCTAAAATAAAAGAATAAATAGTATGATTAAATAAATTCAAGGCTACTGCTTCTTTATTAATGCATATTTCTCTAGGGAAAAATAAAAATATACAGTAAAGACACTGCAGATAATTTTGTGCCTCGACTGTGTTGTAACTTCCACTGATTTGAGTGCATTGATGCCTTTTTTATTTTTTTATTTCTTGTTTAATGAATTACTCAAAACTATATTAAAATAAAATTTAAAAAACAAACAAACAAAAAAACCTGTGTAGAGGGGAGTTAAAACCACAACAAGCCAAAGTGGTTATGTTAAATAATGCTGAGCGATGAAACCATTTACTACATGAGTATTTGACTATTCAAGAACAAATGAATGAAAGAAACATTTTACAAGCATTATTTGTGTAGTCATATTGGAAAAACTGATGTGTCCATGACAGTACAATGCAATATGTCTTTAATCACAGCATCACAGTATCACTAAGGTTGGAAGAGACCTCAAAGATCATTGAGTCCAACCTGTCACCACAGACCTTGTGACTAGACCGTGGCACCAAGTGCCATGTCCAATCCCTTCTTGAACACCTCCAGGGATGGTGACTCCACCACCTCCCTGGGCAGCCCATTCCAATATTAGTTTAAATTTGTTAACTTGCAAATAATTTTTTTTTAAATTATTTTTCTACCATGAGCCACTACAGATAAAATCTGGAAGCTAGACTTTAAGTCAAACTGCTAGTTTTCTAAAATAAGAAGCAGCTGTATGGATTGGATTCTGGCAACAGAGATTAATTCTTGGTAATGAATAAGCCGTGAAAGATTCTGGCGGACTTTGTGCAAATACTGCCTTTGCGATACTAGAAGCAGTAAAAAGCAATATTTTGCTTGCATTTATGGAAGCATTTTACCTTTTGAACATGAAGGGATCATTTTCACCACTTTTTCAGTGATTATTAAAATTAATACATAGACGTTCACAGTGCTGGAACAATATACTGCCACATAGATAAACATGAGCAGTGCAAGAAATCTAACAGCATGGAACTCAGCATGATCTCCTTTGTCTTACAGAAAAGCTGAGAAGAGAACTGATCAGCCTTTAGGAGTTTTAGGATGACATACATGATGTTTTTGGAACCTATAATTAACATGCTTAGTGAAAAATCTGTGTATATTTACCATGTGAGAGGGCTGCATAGATGTACGGTAAAATCAAACTTTACTTCAAGTTTGTTGTCTTTATAATGCTATTAACTTTTAATCATATATGAACTTGTTCATTTGGATGCAAACATGCCTGCTTCACAAATCCCAGATACACAATTGAGCTAAAATGTGGTAGTGAATTCTATTCCTTGAAATTTCAAAATTCTTTAATTTCATGTTGTAGACAATGGCTGCTGTACTTGGGGCCTTCCAGATAGTTTCCCTATTCCCATTTCCTGGTTCAAAGAATTGACAGCTCACAGACTGACAGATTAATTCTGACATGGTTTTTCATTCTTTCCCTGTACACTGCACTGGTTAGGCCGCACCTCGAGTACTGTGTCCAGTTCTGGGCCCCTCAGTTTAGCAAGGAGGTTGACTTGCTGGAACGAGTCCAGAGAAGGGCAACAAAGTTGGTGAGGGGTTTGGAACACAAGCCCTATGAGGAGAGACTGATGGAGCTGGGGTTGCTTAGCCTGGAGAAGAGGAGACTCAAGGGTGACCTTATTGCTCTCTACAATTACCTGAAGGGAGGTTGTAGACAGGCAGATGTTGGTCTCTTCTCCCAGGCAGCCAGTACCAGAACAAGAGGACACAGTCTCAGGCTGCACCAGGGGAGGTTTAGGTTGGATGTTAGGAAGAAGTTCTATACAGAGAGAGTGATTGCCCATTAGAATGGGCTGCCCAGGGAGGTGGTGGAGTCACCGTCATTGGAGGTGTTCAGGTGGAGACTTGATGGGGTGCTTGGTACCATGGCTTAGTTGTTTAGGTGGTGTTGGATTGGTTGATGGGTTGGACGTGATGATCTTGAAGGTCTCTTCCAACCTGGTTTATTCTATGTATTCTATGTATAGTTTTTATTCATTAGATAAAAATTAAAACAGTCTTATTTGCACTATGCTTAAATTAATGAGCTAACAAAAACATGTCTGAGATGGTAACTCATCCTAACTGACAGTAAACATAGAGCCAAGTACTGTAATTATTTTCTTGATAAGTGTCTAAAAATATATATAGATGTCAGGGTCAGAATGGAGGGTACACAGATTTACTTATCTTCATGCACACTCAAAGAAGAAAACTTCTATTTCTGTGTTTTAGCTAGTGCTGTACTTATAGCAAGATGCATCCACATTCTGGCTCCTTGAGAAATGTATAGTAGGCAGATTGATATTACCTTGGTCCCTAGTGTTGCAGCAATATGAGGGTAAATTAAGTTCTAACACTCGTGGGATACTATTGATATTAGGGTCAGAAATATTGGCTTTTTCTTCTCTTGCTTTTAACCACAGCAGGTGCAAGATAAGCAATTTAATATGCTGGTGATTTGTATGCATGTTAGGTTGGTTCACTGAAATAAATGATCACACCACTCTAAAGGGAGTGCCTATGGTTTGTGTAATTATAGGTGTGAGCATATTTTATTGTGATACTATCAAATACCAAAAAAAAAGAAAAAAAAAAAAAAAGGAAGGAGTTTTCTGAAAGTACCATGTCTCAAAACTATTGTAAGTCTTACAAGACAGAAAGGTGTGACTGTTCCATGAGTTTCTGTGCTCCCACAGTCGCAGCTAACAATTCTACTGCTGCTGGCCTTAGTTGCTTGGCCCAAGCAGATGTAATTCCTCAGTAATAGCCCTATTTGCAGAGATGTTAAAAGCTGTAAGATTATTTCAGTGACCAGTTAGATTATACAGTTATAATCTTAATATAAGAGTAGTGGTTCTCCCCACTAGTAGAGTGAGAGACCTGAACTTTGTATTTTATGCTGTGGAACTGTTGCTTTCTCCCCCTCTCTATTGCAGCCATGCAATAACTTTATAATAATTTTGCACTCAGTGGCAGCTACATTCGAACTGAATCTAAAAGGCCTGAGGTGGGCTGTCACTTGGCATCCGAAACACTGCAGGATGGAAATTATGGTTTATGTTAAATGCTGGTCTAGCAGCATAACCAGGGTAAGGAAGACAGATTTCAAATTGTTAACCTTCCCACAAGAAATAAAAGAGAAAGAGAACAAGAAAGAGAACAAGAAAAAGAACAAGAACAGGAAAAAGAAAAAGAACAAGAAAACGAAAAAAGAAAAAGAAAAAGGAAAGAAAAAGAGAAAAGAAAAAAGAGAAAGAAAAAGAGAAAGAGAAAGAAAAAGATAAAGAAAACTAAAAAGAAAAAGAAAAAGAAAAAAAAGAAAAAGAAAAAAAGAAAAAAAGAGAAAAAGAAAAAGAAAAAAAAAGAAAAAGAAAAAAGGTATCGTTAGAAACGCTTCAGAATAGCTGTCTGATGTTCTGGGTTATGAGATCTGTCTGTACCCTGATCAATCTGGAACTTGAGCAAAGGAAGTAATATGCAGAGATTTGAAGTCAAATGACTGAAAAAAATTGCAATCTTCCTAGTTTGACCTGGCACCTCTGTAATTATTACTTTCTTGATATATTTCCCCCCCACCAAATGCAAAATATCTTTGTTAAAAGATAGCCCTTAATTTTTTTAAGGAAAATGTAATATGCCTTATAACATCCTGGAAACCCAGAATTTTCTGTTTGTGTCATCTTCCTTCTGTGAGTGGCACTTTTTGCTTCAGTTTTGTTGTATTTTACGTGTAACAACAGTTCTTTGGGAAACAAACAGGTCTGCTTTTGAGCATCTGTGTTTTCATATACAAATCTCTGTAGTGATAATTATAGTTAAGATTTCATATTACAGTTTATACTTCTTCTGTGCCCAGCTCTATATTAAACTGTTGGGGAAATAATATATTAAGGCAGATATTTTGTCAAGTCTTTGGATCTATGTGTTCATTCTCTCTATCTCCGTAACTTCCATAATGGGTAAATGAGCACAAATAAAATTCAGCAAGGACGTAGTTTCAAAAACATCTCAATAAGAAATACTTTCTATTTATTTATTTATTTATTTTAAGATAAAAGGTTGGATTTGTGCTAGATTGGCAAAGGAATTTAAATTTAAAAAATATAGGGAGGAGATCTAAGGAATATTTCATCCCGTTTTTAAAAGTTACACAGTCATTCTGCCTGAAACAAAACTGTAGATTCTTAAAAACAAATCAACTGACAGGGACATAAGTCTAGCCTAAGTGATTTAAAGTATAACTTTGAAAAGAGATTCAATCCAGACACTAGAAAATATTGATATTTTCACTGGCAAGTTCAGCAGCTAATTTCATGTTAGCTTTCATGTTAGATCAAGAGTGTTGATCTTCTCTTAATCTTGGAAAACTGTAGAACAGGTGTAAAGTTAATGTTTGACAGTTCTTAAGAATATCTGATTCTGTCAGTCACAACCTCTGCAGAGGCTGAGATGCATTAATTGCACTTTTAATTAAGCAAAGTTGCAAGGATCTGTCATGTGTTGTTCATCCCTTCATCTTCTTCCCAGTTTGGAATACCTTATTCTATCTGGCTTATTAGAAGACATTTTTTAGCTTATTTTTTTACATTTGTTTCATAAATGTAAATGTGGCAGAGGGTAATATGTAGAAATTTCCCTCCTATTAGATCCTGGGCATGCTGTTGTACTGAGAAAGCTCTGCTTCTACAGTAATTCTAAGAAGTCAGAATTATCACAAAGCATACATCTTACCATCTGATATCCATTCTAACGTGTGTAACCAGCAAGAATAAACTTGAAGCCACAGAATCAAAGCCAGTTGGCATGAGATTAAGGAAAATTAAACTTGTTAAAATTAACTTGAAATTACAAGTTTAGTTGATAAAGGTAGCAGTGTTTCAATGCATTTGAAGTGTTGTACAGCTTCCTATCATGTGCTATTTTAATTAAGTGCATATTAAATAGGTTTAACATGGTAAGTTAGATCTGAGAATACAAATAAGACATTATAATCACATGGAATTTATATGCCTCTAGTATGTCCCAGAATAGACTAGACTAGACTAGACTAGTCTAGACTAGACTAGACTAGACTAGAATAGACCAGGTTGGACGAGACCTTCAAGATCATTGTGTCCAACCCGTCATCCAACACCACCTAATCAACTAAACCATGCAACCAAGCACCCTATCAAGTCTTCTCCTAAACACCTCCAATGATGGTGACTCCATCACCTCCCCAGGCAGCACATTCCAATGGGCAATCGGTCTTTCTGGGAAAAATTTCTTCCTAACATCCAGTCGAGGTCTTCACTGTACACTGTTCAATGCATCCATCAAAAGGTAGTCTGAAGAAATAAATAAAATAAAACCGCAAAATTATTACTGAATGCAACTGCAGATGACAAAAATAGAAAAAAAAAAGATGAAGCAGGTAGCTGGTAATAAAGAATTTTTGGGGGTACAAGAAGACAGGCCTGCAATTTCTTAAAGGTGAATATGAAGGGAAAGTGATGGAACAGATTATCCTGGCGGCAATAACTGCGCACCTGAAGGATGGCCAAGGGCTCAGGTCCAGCCAACATGGATTTAGGAAGGGCAGGTCCTGCCTCTCCAACCTGATCTCCTTCTATGATCAGGTGACCCGTCTGGTGGACGTGGGGAGGCCTGTGGATGTAGTCTACCTGGACTTCAGCAAGGCCTTTGACACCATCCCCCACAGTAAACTGCTGGCTAAGCTGTCAGCTTGTGGTATGGACCGCAACCCTCTGTGCTGGGTTAGGAACTGGTTGGAGGGCTGAGCCCAGAGAGTGGTGGTGAATGGTGCCACAGCCAGCTGGCGGCCAGTCACCAGTGGCGTCCCCCAGGGATCAGTGCTGGGCCCCATCCTCTTTAACATCTTCATTGATGATCTGGATGAGGGGGTTGAGTCAGTCATCAGCAAGTTTGCAGATGACACCAAGTTGGGAACGGATGTTAGTCAGTTAGAGGGTAGAAAGGCTCTGCAGAGGGACCTCGACCGACTGGACAGATGGGCAGAGTCCAATGGGATGGCATTTAACAAGTCCAAGTGCCAGGTGCTGCACTTTGGCCACAACAACCCCATGCAGAGCTACAGACTGGGGTCAGAGTGGCTGGAGAGCTGCCAAACAGAGAGGGACCTGGGGGTGCTGATTGACAGCTGCCTAAACATGAGCCAGCAGTGTGCCCAGGTGGCCAAGAGGGCTGGATGTTTAGGAAAAAGTTCTATACAGAAAGAGTGATTGCCCATTGGAATGGGCTGCCTGAGGAGGTGGTAGAGTCGCCATCACTGGAGGTTTTCAGGAGAAGACTTGATGGGGTGCTTGGTGCCGTGGGTTAGTTGTTTGGGTGGTGTTGGATTGCTTGATGGGTTGGACGCGATGATCTTGAAGGTCTCTTCCAACCTGGTTTATTCTATTCTATTCTATTCTATTCTATTCTATTCTATTCTATTCTATTAGGAATAGTGTGGCCAGCAGGAGCAGGGAGGTCATTGTGCCCCTGTACTCTGCATTGGTTAGGCCACACCTTGAGTACTGTGTCCAGTTCTGGGCCCCTCAGTTTAAGAAGGACATCGAGACACTTGAACGTGTCCAGAGAAGGGCAACAAGGCTGGTGAGAGGCCTTGAGCACAAGCCCTATGAGGAGAGGCTGAGGGAGCTGGGATTGTTTAGCCTGGAGAAGAGAAGGATCAGGGTGACCTCATTGCCGTCTACAACTACCTGAAAGGTGGTTGTAGACAGGAAGGGGTTGGTCTCTTCTCCCAGGCAACCAGCACCAGAACAAGGGGACACAGTCTCAAGCTGTGCCAGGGGAGGTTTAGACTCAAGGTGAGGAAAAAGTTCTTCACTGAGCGAGTCATTCGTCATTGGAAAGGGCTGCCCAAGGAGGTGGTGGAGTCGCCGTCCCTGGAGGTGTTCAAGGGGAGATTGGACGTGGCACTTGGTGCCATGGTCTAGTTGTGGGGTCTGTTGGGACAGGTTGGACTTGATGATCCTTGGGGTCTCTTCCAACCTTGGTTATACTGTGATACTGTGATACTGTGATACTTGTGCACAGGTTGATACTGTGTTTTGGAAAGCAATGAGTTCGAAAAAATCCTTAGTGACTAAACTGGTCTTTACTTCAATATGCTGATAAACTAATTGCTGGATGAAGCCACATGATAATATCATGTAGCAGGTGTCACGCATTTGGCACTTTTTATTGTTGGATCTTGGTGTTCAGTTCAGATTTCTGCAGATAAGAAGAGTATCAAAATAATTTCAGAATTCAAAGAAGAGCAGTGGAAATGATCAAAGGATTGCAAAGTATATTTAATTAAATATGCCTTCAGTGAACTACGTAGGCTTCTCAGAGCAATGGGGCTGAGTAATTTTGTCACAGATTGGGAATACTGGCATGGAGAATAGAAATAGGGGTCTTTGTCCATGTGAGAAATTATAAAAACTCTGACAGACACAAAAATATTCTGATTTTATACAAGGCTTTTTTGTGTGTTTTTGTTTGTTTGTCTGTGGGGATTTTTTGGTTGCTTTTTAAAATCTTTTTTAGGTGTATGTGGGATTTTTTTGGTTTTAGGAAAAGGAGATTTTTTAAAAAGCTTAGAAAGAGATTTCAATGCTTTTTCACATCTGTAGCTCATGAGAGGGTGTTTGGGGTTTTTTGTTTGTGTGATGAAAGTTATGCTTCAGTTGTGACTGGATTTGTTTTAGAAAGGTCTCTTGAAATTTGCTATCTGTGGGTACAAGCTCAATGATAAAAGTGGTCACTTCTTTTCTATGAATTTATGAATACAAGGAGTGGTTCAACTGCAACAGACAGTTGTCATTCTAATTTAAATGGAATTTCCTTCAAATTATTTATTTAGCCACATGTCATGGAAAAGAAAAATGAGCAGTGGATTAAATACATCAAAAAATTAACATGCAAGTAGAATCCTCTTCTTGTTTAGGAGTAGCCTACCACATTAGTCTTTGTTATACCTATGTGAAATAACCTGTAACTAATTATTATGACAGTAGAATTCTAAAGCACCTAAGACAAGTCAAATTCCCTTCCTGGATGAAAAAAAGTTTAGTTCCTGGGAGAACTTAATAAGAGATGGCTTTATCTCTAAAGAGTTGTGTCTCAGAGTTGAAAAAAATGGTGTAAAAGAAGTTGAAATGACTTCCCTACTACCACATAGCAGTTAGGCAACAATGCCAAAGTGCTTCTGTGAGCACTTTCTCTTAAGTATTTCTGATTTTCTGAGTGCTTAGACAACTCTCCTTGAGACATCTCACTTTGTTCAGGTTACCGGAGAAGAAGGAATGGAGAAAAAGTGACTAGAGGAGTATTTCTTCATAATCTGTATGAAGATTCTATTACATCTCAGAGTCTTTTGATCTCAAAGTAACTCTTTATCATTATCCTTCATGCTATGCATCAGTGTATTCTGTACCATCTGCCTGTTCAATTTTTCTCAATGGCAGATAAACCTTGACTATGGAAATTTATCTATATCTATAATTATGATATTATAGTCTCACCAAACTTCACTGAAGAAATTTGCATGAATCAGCTGAATAAAAAAATAATTAATGTAGTATTAGTTAAAAAGAAAGAATTAAAACTAAAGACTTAAACATAAGGCTAAAATGTAATAAATATATGTCAAAAGTTAGACCCAGGCAGGCCCCTAAAATAATGACTCTCTCTGTTAACCCCTCTCCTATCCTGAAGGGGAAGGGAATAAGGGCGAGAGACTTTTGGACTGGAAAATAAAACAGCTTTAATGAAAATAAAGACAATAAAACAAAATATATAAATATGTAAGCAAAATATATAAATATATAAAACCAGTATCAAGCCCAACCCCTTGATGGCAATTATGTCACTATCACCACTGCTGCCGTGGGCAGGTACTGAGGAAGTCCCAGACTGGACTCAGTGGCAGGATTCACTATCTGGATTTGGGAACTAGATGCAGGTACATGCAGATTGAAATTAAAGGGAGAACAGACACAGTCCCCCTTGGACACTGGCCACTGGAGAAGTGGTTTAATCCTTGTGATCCATCAGCTTTATACTGAATATGATGTATATGAAACAGAATATTTGTTGGTCAGTTTGGGTCTCCTGTCTTGTCTACTCTCTGCACAGGTCTGACCTCTTGTTTTATGGCACTCAAAATGGTACAGAGGATTTAGCAGTGACCTTGGCTTCTATAGGAGCAAGTATAAGCAAGAACCTTTACCATACCAGTTCTTGGTAATAGCTATAAACATATACATAGAATACATAGAATACATAGAATAAACCAGGTTGGAAGAGACCTTCAAGATCATCGCATCCAACCCATCAACCAATCCAACACCACCCAAACAACTAACCCACAGCACCAAGCACCCCATCAAATCTTCTCCTGAAAATCTCCAGTGATGGCAACTCTACCACCTCCCCAGGCAGCCCATTCCAATGTGCAATCACTCTTTCTGTATAGAACTTTTTCCTAACATCCAGCCTGAACCTCCCCTGGCGCAGCCTGAGACTGTGTCCTCTTGTTCTGGTACTGGCCGCCTGGGAGAAGAGACCAACAGCCGTCTGTCTACAACCTCCCTTCAGGTAGTTGTAGAGAGTAATAAGGTCACCCCTGAGTCTCCTCTTCTCCAGGCTAAGCAACCCCAGCTCCCTCAGCCTCTCCTCGTAGGGCTTATGTTCCAAACCCCTCACCAACTTTGTTGCTCTTCTCTGGACTCGCTCCAGCAAGTCAACATCCTTCCTAAACTGAGGGGCCCAGAACTGGACACAGTACTCGAGGTGCAGCCTAACCAGTGCAGTGTACAGGGGCAGAATGACCTCCCTGCTCCTGCTGGCCACACTGTTCCTGATGCAGGCCAGGATGCCATTGGCCCTCTTAGCTGCCTGGGCACACTGCAGGCTCATGTTCAGCCTACCGTCAACCAGCACCCCCAGGTCCCTCTCAGCCTGACTGCTCTCTAGCCACTCTGACCCCAGCTTGTAGCTCTGCATGGGGTTGTTGTGGCCAATGTGCAGAACCCATAGAGGGCTGCCACTTCTGGAAACAGATACTTCCTCCAAAAATATGCTGTTAACTGCAGAAAGTGCAGTTGATTAGAAGAGACTAAGCTGAAAATTAAAACCATAGAATAAAATAGCTTCTGTTCTAACTGAAATTAGGGCAAGTACAATGTTTTAAATTTCTTCTTTTCTTCCCCTAAATGCATAGAATTAAGTTCTGCCATAATTGAAGTTTAGAAATTTGCTCTCACAGAAGAGAAAAATTAAGTTTCTGATACAATAGTAAGATTTCAGACATTAAATTTTTCTTCAGTGGAAGACCCAAAAAGCAAAATATTCCATGATTAAAGAATATTTGCTGCAGAAAAGCCTGAGTCCCACTGTGAGTTCATGAGTATTCCATGGCCAAATAACCCCTGCAACAGTTTAAAAAGACAGATTAGAAAGCAGTGCAAGAAAGAAAATACAATTATCAAGATGTTTATTCCTGAGAGAATTTACCATATTAGTCCTTAGTGGTGATTGAATGTGATCCTGTGACACACAAGTTCAAACTGTATACAAATATCTTTTTCTGTGTACTAGTGTCATACAAACTACAACAGATGTCATTAAGAGAAATCAAGTACAAAGATATAAATTACAAATGCTAATTCCATTCTAATAATCATCCCTTGAAAAAAAAAGATGCATTCTCCTAAATCTTTTTCTTTTCAATGTTGTTTTCAACTGCTTCATTTATTGTTACAATTTCTATAATGTTCCAAACTACCTAAATGTCCTGGATATATACATTCCTTGTTCATCATCATTCACAAAGAAAAATATCTAAGAATTTGAAAAACTATTTTAATTTGCTGTACTCTAGGCTGAACAGTGTGCCACAAACAAGTATAACAACCTCATATTGCTATCATCAATTTACTTCATCAGTAAATCACAAAGGAAATAATGGGGTTTGCCTTATCTTATAAATCTATTTATCAACAAAACTCAGTAACTAAAATCATATTGACTGTTTTGGAGAACTAGTTAGCTATAATACAAATGCATGCACTCCTGTAATCCTTTTTTACTACTTCTCTTTGTATTTTTTAAAATGTATATAACACAGTTACGAGTCTAGACTGCATATTTAGTTACTGCACCAACTAATTTGAGGAAATTGTGTTCTAATGTCACTGAACTGCTAATGAAGCACCCCATGGAAATAAATTATACTTTAGTATCTTCTTAATAGTTTCCTTCTTTGTTGCCAAAGCATTTTATCCAAAAGAAAAGGTAAGAAAGACTGAGAAAGCTTCAAATAAAGATTGACTTTCAAACAAAACAAAACAAAACAAAACAAAAAGTTAGATTCAGGCACTGCAGTATCTAATCAGTGGAATTTGTATTATAAAACCAATACAAATGAAAAAAAAAAACTTCAAGTCAACTTTGTACATGTATGACTACAAGCTCAGGTGAGAGCAGGAGTGAGGTGATATCCACACATGTTATAGATCATCAGTGCTACTGAGGACCAAGGAGGTACTGTGCAGAACACTTGGGCCCTGGTAACAATTACAGCTGTTGGCATTTATTCTAATAGCGAGTGTTTTCCAGCAGAGAGGATGAGCTTTTTACTTTGCACCTCAAATGTGATGCTTTGAAGGAAATACTAGTAATAAAAGACAATGGAAAGCTGATCCTGAAAAAAATAAATTAAAAAAAAAAAATCCCCATTCTTTACTGAATTTTTATTCAGTTACTTTACACCAGAGCAGCTGACAATTACACTCTGTCAGCTTGCAATAAGGGCAGTATCTATGCTGCTCATTTTTTCATCATTATACTTTCTGACAGTGAAGGATTTGAGGTTTTTCCCCCTTGTTTTTTATTGGTTGGCTGGTTGTGTGTTGGTTTGATTTAGTTTTGGGTTTTGCTTGTTTGTTTGTTTAAGACTACAATAGAATTGTATTATTTTTCTTCTTATGAAAAGAAGATTTGGCAAATGATTGCCTGTTTGGTCTTGCTGTCAGGATGTGATACTACTGGAAAAAGAAAAACAAATCAGCACTCCTGACACACATATTAAAGACAGTTGCATGAAAAGCTATTAAATCAGACTACCACTTTTATAGCTGAAGGGCTTGGGGAGTGGAAAGGATGAGAACACTTTCAAGAAAAGGATATTTTTATCTACTGCTCACCAGGCAGACACAAGCCCCTACTGAGCCTTATCCTTTATACTTCGTTGCACTGTCATTAGGAATGTCATTTTTTTCGATCAAATAATGTTCAGCACATTTAAAATCATATTATTAAATACTAAACCTAAAAGTGGTTCTTCAGGTAAGGATTCTGGACCCTAACCTATTTGTTTAAGACAAAAAGGCAAAGCTCAGTAATTAATGGAAAGACCATAATGTTCTAAGGCCTTTTGGCTTTTTGGGGAGCTTTTTGTTTGGTTGGTTTTGCCTTGATCCTTTCTCCAGTATACAAAACTCAAGAATTTAGGTGAAAGATTCTGCTATATTCTTTATGGGTCTAAAATACTTGTCAGTCAAAATATCCCAGATACTCTTCACTGATTTCTCCTATACCATTAGACAAATGTAGAGGAGGTAAAATAGAGACTTCATGGAGTACTTCTGTGTGTTCTAAGAAGTCTTATGCTGATTGTGGATTTTGGTATAATTGTCCTTGTCATGGCTTCTAAGCACAGAACTGTACTGAAGGCTGATGGAAGACTCAGGCTTGCAGTAGATGGTCTAGCTCCTCAAAAATGAGCTAGGTGCTCTGACATTGCTTAGCAGAATTGAGGCTCAAATAATTAAAACTCCAGAATTCAAAACATCACTAGGCACATAACTCATAAAATACCTAAACTCCATATGTGGCTCAAATTCTAATATTAAAACTGCTTCTGAGCAGGATACAAAAGGTCCAGACTGGACACTGAGGAAGAGCTGGAATCCAAAGCCAGGATTTGTCTTGGAAATAATGGAGACAGGTGAAACTTTGTTCCTCATATGATGAAAATAAATACCAAGTGAAAATTTTAATCACTGCACTTTGTTGTCATGTTCCTTCTTTCTGGCCTTCTTGGAATAAGTTTTCTCTTGTTTGTCTGTTTGCTTACTTGTTTGGTTGGTTCTTTTTAACATGGTGAACAACTTCAACAGGAAGAATTGAGAGGCCAGAACTCCTCAAAACAGAGCAAAATGTAACAGTAGACTGAGCTGTCCTGAAGCAGGGGAGATAATTAAAGTTAAGCCTTCATCTCATGAGCAGGGTCCTGCATTGAAGGATTTGTTGCATAATTGTAAGAGCACTGATGTTTTAAAAGAAACAAAACAAAAATATTTTTAACTATTTTTAAATTTTTTTGAATTATGAGGGAAATAAGTGGAAACTGCAGGGTGATTTTCTTCTTAAAGACACCTTTATGAAAAAGTCATGATCTGCAATTCTTGGTAATGTGTGGTAACTTCTTTTAGTAAGGTATTTGCAGTCTTAAGGTGGAGGTTAAGAAATTTTGCCACCTTTTGCACTTCCTTGCTGGGTGATCAAGTTAATGTCCATCCCATAAAGTCTGTCTCGTTCTGTGGAGACCCTTTGTTACAAATCTAGCACATTGCAATTCCAAGCACTTAACTCAGGTTTTTAATTCAGTGCTTGGAAACAGATGATCTAATCCTTTTTTTTTTTTTTTTTTTTTTTTTTAAGCTAGCCCTTAATAGCTTTCCAAGGTCACACAGTAATACCAAGAAACAAATTTTCCTGGGAGTTTCAGCCTGAAAAGTTATTTTCATTTACCACTGCAGACAGAGTTATGTAGCATTACTGCAGTCATGCAGCTGAGAAATTCCAGTCAAGATATTTCTTTTTATTTTCTCAAATTCGTAGAGATTTTCTCATTTTCATGGTCTTTGCCACACAGAAATTTAAGCTAATATGAGTTAATGAGTGTCTAGCATTAAAATGTATTACCAGTGGCTCACCAGCTAAATCCACCTGTTTGTACTGTATCTCAGGAATGTAAGTGAGATTTCCAAATACTATTTTTCTTCTTCTTTTTCTTTTTTCCCCCCTGAAAACAAAAGACCAATTACTGTGTTAAATGTTTCTTGAAATATCTAGTGCATGTTATTGTTGTGCGCTGTAGGGAAGAGGAAAGTTCTGAAAAAAGTTCAAGATGTGTTTTTCCAACCAAATGCAGGCATGTGTATGGCCAAATATAAATAAACAGCAAAATGCCAAAACTTTATTTCCTTTTTCTACTTTTAAATGCTAAGCTCAAATATTATATCTCACATTAATCACAGAATCACCAAGGTTGGAAGAGACCTCAAAGATCATCAAGTCGAACCACAGACCTCATGACTAAACCATGGCACCAAGTGCCACATCCAATCCCCTCTTGAGCACCTCCAGGGATGGTTACTCCACCACCTCCCTGGGGAGCCCATTCCAATGGCTAATGACTCTCGGTGAAGAACTTTCTCCTCACCTCCAGCCTAAACTTCCCCTGGCGCAGCTTGAGACTGTGTCCTCTTGTTCTGGTGCTGGTTGCCTGGGAGAAGAGACCAACCTCCTCCTGGCTACAACCACCCTTCAGGTAGTTGTAGAGAGCAATAAGGTCTCCCCTGAGCCTCCTCTTCTCCAGGCTAAACAATCCCAGCTCCCTCAGCCTCTCCTTGTAGGGCTTGTGCTCGAGGCCTCTCACCAGCTTCGTTGCTCTTCTCTGGACTCATTCAAGTGCCTCGATGTCCTTCTTAAACTGAGGGGCCCAGAACTGGACACAGTACTCAAGGTGTGGCCTAACCAGTGCTGAGATGTAATCTAAGATCTGGTTTTAAATGATTTTTAATACCTTATTGCATGTATTATTTATGTAAATATGTGCAATTTGTCTTGAAGGTGCACATTATGATGCTACAGACTGAAATTTCATCTGAATCTGTAGGTATGTGATACACAATGTTTATATCAAATTCTCCATCAAGAAATATATCTATAATATATAAATACAGAAGAATTTGGTCTGATACATGCTTTTCATTATCATTTATTTATTTGTTAAGGCAATTATCATATAATGTAAAAATCTGCAGACTTTGACATTATATTAATTCATTTGATTAACTTGTCATATTTTAAGGATATGAAATTTAGGGTACAGTCATAACTATCTATATGGCCAGAAAAGGAGGATCCAGAAAACCACTTATATCCTCAATCTTGAAGACATTAAAAGTAAAAAGAATGCAAAGGGGAAGGTGGCACTGTCTATATGTCTGCATTTGTGCACAATATGTTATTTCAGAAGACAGAAAAAGAGGAAAGAGTATGGACATGACATGCGCTCGAGGTATGAACATGCACTGGAATTTTGGAATTACTCCTGCATCCCAGAGTTTCATAGACTACAAGGATTTCTGCCTCTCAGAAATGATGAATAAATGCAAAGTCACACAGGTACATCCTTAGGAAATTGAAAGTAATAAGTAGGCTAATAGAACAAAAAAATTCCCAACAAACAAGCAGCAAAACCCCCCATACATCTGAAGCAAGCAGCTGCAGAACAACCAGTCTGAAGGTACTGTTTTTGGATTCTATTTATTTCAATTTTTTTTTTTCCTAACAATTTCTCGCTTCCTACCCCTCCACAAGAAAAGTAATCGAAAATAATGGCTCTTCTAAGAGAACTACCTAGAGACTCCTTGTCAGGACATCATAGATGGTAGTTTAGAAGAGACAGTAATTGTTGGAGCAGCAGAAATATTTCTATATTGACTTTCTTGAGGGGATTAAACACTAAAATATTGTCATGGGTACATTTATTGCATTCATTAAGACAGTACATATGTCTCAGTACAGATTATCAATCCATGGCAAACAGCCTGCAAATTCTTCCTGTCAAAATGAAATGTTAAAAAATTACTTTCTTTGTGTGGCTTGGAGCAAATGCATTGATTTGGTATATGTGTTCAGAAATATTTAGCAAAAAAATGGAAACCTTAAGAGAATATTAATGTCATCTTATGTCCAGCTTATGATTTCTCATAAGAATTTTACATTTCTTTCTCTGGCTTTCTGTATAGTATAAAGAAAATAGAATTATGAGAGTCTGAATAATGTTTGTACTTTTCTGTTCCTTAAAAAAAACACCAACAGCCCAGTAACTTTAATGATTTGAAAACATGTTTTTAGATGTTTTGCCCAGTGTTCAAAAATAGCCTTCTTGTATATTTCTATAAAACTCAAATCCAGAAAAAATCAACCTCAGAACATCTGTCTGCAACATTGTGTTATTTTGATCTTTGAAGATATGCAGAAACAATATCTTCCTTTTTTTTTTTTTAAATTTTAATTTATTTTTCTAGTCTCCACATCTTCTCATTTCAAACAGAATCACTCAAGCAAGTATCAGCCCAAACCATCTTAAGCGAGCTTGCCACAGTTTTACCACACAAAGCGAAATGTTCGTTTTCACTTGCAGAATCATGCAATGGCCAAGTTGTATTCACAAATTGCTGAATAAAAATGAAAGAACCAAAAATTATATGTTCTACAAAACACCCCAAAAATTATGTGTTGCTGTTTGCAGGCATATAATTAGTTCTGTAAGAACTCCACTTGTGTTGGTAAATTGTTCAGACTTTTTCACTTATCTAGTTTGACTGCACCCATTACTGGTGAGTCTCTGCTGGATATCAATAAACTCTTTTTCATAAAATAAGTGGTTTACTTGTATCTGCTACCTCAGTATCTCATCTATGATTGTCATCTCAGTAACAATGTCACTTCCTCTTTCTAAACGACTGAAATATTGACAATGAAATAAAGTAGGGTATTTTAGCAAAATATAAACATCTATGAGCATTCTGAGACTGTGGACAGTTTCATAAATATCCAAACACTTCTGAGTTGTTAATATCCCAGTAATTCATGTCAGAGTGATTAAACTTATTCTACAATCCCAATTAAATATTTAGAGTCAACATAATCAAATGGTTCATTTCATAGGACAGGACAACTCTTCAACTATTTTGATTGGTATTCATGTAGTTAGAATGGTCAGTACTTTACTGGCAAGTAGAAATGATTTCTATTTTCAAAATTAATATTTAAAAATAAATAAATTTAAAACATTCCTTTTTTTTTTTTCAACAGCATTGAAAAACAATCCCAGAAACCAAAGTCATAGTTATACTTTTCTGATGCGTATCAGCAAAATTAACAAAGATGCAGATCAAGTTAAGTAAACAAATAATTTGATTTGTTGTAGTATTTAACTCATAAATAAGCACTCTTGCCTTTAGTGTACTGTATTTAAATGCTTTAATTCATGACAAGGTTAAGAGTAAACCAATGCTTCCTTTTTCATTTCCACACTAAAAGGCACAAAAGATTTGTTGCATTTTTGTTCCGTGCTCCCCCCTATCCTACTACCCTAAACTAAACTGTGACTGGTTCCAAAGAACTACAATTATTTGTCAGGGTTTTCTATTTTGTTTTTCTTTTTTTGCTTGGGCATTTTTATTTGAGAGGCTAGTTTTCATTTAAACACAGTAAGTGGTTATGAATGGTGGAAATAACTGGTGGAAAATCTTAGCGTCATACTAGTATGTTGAATACAGTATGCAAATAACAGCTTTGTCTGGTTTGTTTTGCTAATTTTAGAATGTCAAAATTAAAACAGGAGATGATTAGAAAAATGTAAATTTTTTATGTCATAGTCTGATACTACTGCCTTTTATGCCCATGTTTAATTAAAGGTTGACAAAATGATAGGCCAGCTTACGTGTTCTTGTGAATCATAACTTAAACAAAGTGTGTAGTGTAAGTTGTATACACACATTGACAGGTATCATAAACACATTTTTAATTCATTCTATCTGGATCAAATCTCAGAGCACCATTAAGGTCTATATTAAATACAAATTTCTCACATGTTTTGCTCTTCTAGCCATGCCTCTCTAGTGGGATAAGAAGTTAGGCTTAACACCAAATACTCTGTTTCTCTTAGCAGAGTTTAGTGCTCAGTCATTTATGTACAGAAAAATTTAGAGCAAGAACAATGACTTCTAATGTACTCTCTTGTCTATGAATTAAGGAATATTTAATGAAGGTCTCTGTGCCATTTGCCTACCTGTCATGTTAAACTACTAGAATATTTTCCCTTGGTGACTACAAAATTGTGAATTATGGAGCATGCTCTGCCACTTGGTAATTTTAAACCAAAGAAAAAATCCAACATTTTGTCTCAAGAATGGAACTTTTAAAAGTAATGGGGTGGATTATGGATCTCAAAGTAGTATCTTTTGACCATTACTGCATTAGAGATTTTAGAATTTCTCATGTATCTTGCTGTTAGCTTGACTTCACAGAAGCTGAAAATGTGACAAATTTATGTCCCCTCCTCTTCCTTAGAGACGATCATTCCTACTTAACCTACAGCTTTGTAACTATTTCTGTTCTGCCAGTTTTTGTTTCCCTCTATGGAAGTCTGTGATAATGTATGTATTGGTTCCAAACTCTTAGATGTTTTTTTGTGTAGGAAAAGACAACAATATTTTCCTTCTTCCTCTGCTGTAGCTGTGAACAAAGACATAGCAGTATGTCCCCCTTTATCTTTAAACTTCAATATACTTTCCCCTCTCTGTTTATTTAGTCTATAAATCAGGATTACAATGATATCTGGATTATTTGCCATTTTAAATACATAGTGAATGCAACCTTTTCCTTCATAAGAATCTTTCATATTTTGAATTCACTTATATCACATGTTGTGTAGAAATGTTGGCAGTTGTTCATTTGGACTACTTTCTTGCAGTCTTTGCAATACCTCTGAAGTTTCGTATCTATATTATTCAAATGATTGCAACTTAATACGTAAAAGGATAAAGATTGTTCCAAAGGTAACAAATGTCCCTGTGAAATGTGTGTGCATGCAGAGATATCCCTTTGAGAAGCAGACGCTGTTTTGATTCTCATGTTCAGCAAAATGCTAATAAATGCTTTATACAAAAGGTCTTGAGTAATAGAGAGGCAGAAATCAAACACATTTCAGAAGCATAATTTTGATCATATCTGCTCAGCTTTAAGAAGAGTTCTGAATTTTTGCAGTCTGTGTCATACAACCAGAAAATCCAATTTATGTGGCAGTTTATTGTTAGGAAAATTTTTGGGCATTTCTGGTCATCAGAGAAACTTTAGGCTATATGTAAAAGCTGTGAAGATACTGTATAGGGCACGAAAAATCAGCCAAAACTAAACTAACTGATTAGGCACAGTACAACTGAGGTCTATAATGAAAAAGGAGTAAAGATTTAAAATATAGATATAAAATACAATACTATCAAAGATGCAGAGGCACTGTTTAGTGTAACACGCAAAGAAATGGCTGACACTAATGTGATGGTAGGGGATGGAGTCATGGTAGGGGAATACTCTGGAAAAACAAAAGAGAAGAGAAAGAGAAAAATGGATAGCTAAGCATTAATTACACTTTTCACAATTGTTGATTATTTTAATTTTTTTTTAAATTTACATGAATCTTCAGCTAAAATCTGGTTAAGTAAAAAGCAATCTTAACTGTCACTGATAGAAGAACTTTTGCAAGAAGGAAAGCAGAGTTACTTGTGCTGAAATATACGATAACTCGTTCATTCAAATGAAGACCAAAGTATTATCATCAACAATTAATCAGGGGAACAAAGTTTAAATTCCCATCATTTATTTTAAAAAATAACTATGATAATGTATACCCAAATTGTTGGACCTTTATATAACTTGAAAGACCTTATTGCTCAGGAGTCCATCTCCATAAATGACTGGGAAGGTCAGAGAAACAAGCTGTGGGGCAGTAGAGCAATGTCATCTCAAAATGAGTTTGTTTGCCACTTGCTGAAAATCCCAAGGGAGTTTCCTTTTCACCAGAAAATACCTTCTGATTATGACCGTCCACACTGTCTTTTGAAGAGTTATACACATGCCATGAAAAAAGTAGGGAACAAGAACATATCTTTTGTGCCATTTTATTTCTCTCTCTTAGTCCCATGGACTCAGGAAGTCAAATAGTTATCTCTTGGTAACATTTGTTCATCAAACATATGAAAGTTGTGTACGTAATCATCATTTAAACATGTGGGGAAAATAGGAACTATCGCATGAAACATCTTTGGTCATTTTTCAGTCACTTTTTTAGTCCATCAGAACAAAAAGATGTTTTCAAATGTGGACCTGTGTTTCTTTAATAATAGAATCATAGAATCCTTTCAGCTGAGAAAGACCTTTAAGATCATTGAGCCCAATCATTAACTATCTAACAAGTCTGATGCTTAGCCGTGTCACTCAGAACCACATCTATGCGACTTTTAAACACCTCAAGGGATAGAGTTTCAACTACCTCCCTTAGGGAATACATCCCTTAGGGAACCTATTCCCATGTTTGATAGCCCTTTCAGCAAAGACATTTCTTGTAATATCTAATCCAAATCTCCCCTGGTGCAACTTGAGGCCATTTCCTCTCATCCTAAATAATGAACCAAATAAATTAGTCCCCCAAACCCTTGGAAGGGGAATATCATTATAACTCTGTAATACTAATAAAGGAGTAGGCTAGGCGGCTTCACTTGCACAGCATTATCCTGGGAGCATATTAATATGAAAGTTACACTTATATTTGAATTCTTTTGCTGCTATTATTACAGTACATTCAGTAAATAGGAAGTTTAGCCAAGAGCAACAAATGCTGTACTTGAGGAAAGATTTAAAATAAAGGATAAAAGCTAGAAGCTGTAACCAATGGTGTTTACACATGAAAAACTAGTATTTGGGTTTCAAAGGATCTAAGGCCATGTGCCCCTCGTATTATATACCTGGTGAGAGACCACTGAATCTTTGAGTAGCAAAATCCCAGCAAAAGGCTAAAATAGGCAACAATACAATTATTTATTTTTTTTTAAAGAAGAAAAGAAGTATGCTGAAGAAGTTCACAGCAGCAAGGCTGGATTTCCAGAACTTTATTGTTACCATAAGCCAGAGCAATTTAGAAGAGCCCTCAAGCTATTCGAACACTATGCATTATGGAAGACTTTCACAGTGCAGTTCTGTGATTATGGCAGTGCAAATGAGGGTTTAAAGGCAATTGTGTGCTTTCTCCTGAGATGTCTCAGGCTTGATTGTAGGGGTGAGTTCAACAAAAGTGCTCACAGATGGTTGATTTCTGCACAGTGAACACTGGTCAAATCAATACTAAACCGTGTATGTCAGAGAAAGAATTTAAGAGGACTAAAGCACAAATATGGTCTGGGAGATGAGTGGATTGAGAGCAGCCCTGTGGAGAAGGACTTGGGGGTGTTGGTGGATGAAAAACTGAATATGAACCAGGAGTGAGTTCTCACAGCCCACAATGCCTATTGCATCCTGGGCTGCATCAAAAGAAGCATGTTCAGTAGGTTGAGGAAGGTGATTGTCCCCTTCAACTCCTCTCTTGTGAGACCCCACCTGGATTCCTTTGTCTAGCTACAGGGCCCCCAGTGTAAGAAAGACATGGACCTACTTGGGCAAATCCATAGGAGGACCAAAAAGATGACCAGGGCTGGGAATACCTCCTCTATTAAAGACAGGCTGAGAGAACTGGGGTTGTTCAGCATAGAGTCTTTTGAGTTTGAAGAGACCTTACAGATGCCTTTCAGTACTTCAAGAGGGCCTGCAGAATAGATGGGGAGGGACTCTTCATCAGACAGTGCAGTGATAGGATGAGGACTAAGAGTTTCAAACTGAAAGAGGGTAGATATGTATTAGAAATTAGGAATTCCTTTACTGTGAATATAGCGAGGCACTGGAACAGACTGACCAGAGATAATATGGATGTTCCCTCCCTGGATGTGCTCAAAGCCAGGTTGGATGAGGTTTTGAATAGCATAGTTCATCCTCTCCCAACAACAGCTCAGCTACAGACCTTTAAGTCTTCAGATAGAAGGCTAGTGCACAATAGAAGATTATGACTATCTGCACCTGACCACATGCAAGTTCCTATGCAATCTAAAATAAGCAGTACAAACAGCTGTGCTGCTTGGTAGTTTGTAAAGGACAACTTTGTAAGCAATTGGGAAACAAGTTTGCCCACAGTCATGGAGGAAATCCTTGAAGAAATATTAACAGATCTCCCTAGTTTCTAACAGATTACCATTTTCTCTGGTGTTCTTAAAGAAAACAGTGTGATTACTAGTAACTAGTTCATAACTTAACCAATTCCTAGCTCAACCTTATGCTATTAAGAGAAAGTGTAAAATGTAGCTTCCATAACTAAAATCTCAATTACAAGAAACTGAACATTTGAATAAACACCTAAGCAATAATAATGAAGAGATGACACTAAAATTATGAGACATTTTGAGTTACCTAAGGTAGTGCTTTTGTAAAAATAAAATACTCTGGTTTGATGTGGTATGAAATCTGAAACGAACATTTATACAAGAACACTTGCAGTGTTGTTTTCTAGCTTTGTTTCCAAAAAAGGGTACAAAACAATACTCTTAATCCCTGAACTGAAAAAAAAAATCTATCCTCCTTCTACTGACTTCAGTGGAATTAAAACATGTAAGACAACTGGAAGGAAACTCAGCAGAAGAGGTGCTTGTATTGGAACAATCATGTAGCTTTTTTCTCTTCTTATTTAGTATATAGTGGTTAATCTGATTTAAAATGCTCAGTAAAGCAATGTTTTAGAATATTGCAGGCCTAAATATGAAGTAAAATTACAATTAAATTCATGAGGCTGAGGGAGCTGGGATTGTTTAGCCTGGAGAAGAGGAGGCTCAGGGGTGACCTCATTGCCCTCTACAACTACCTGAAAGGTGGTTGTAGACAGGAAGGGTTTGGTCTCTTCTCTCTAGCAACCAGCACCAGAACAAGGGGACACAGTCTCAAGCTGTACCAGGGGAAGTTTAGGCTGGAGGTGAGGAGAAAGTTCTTCACCGAGAGAGTCATTCATCATTGGAATGGGCTGCCCAGGGAGGTGGTGGACTCACCATCCCTGGAGGTGTTCAAGAGGGCATTTGACGTGGCACTAGGTGTCATGGTCTAGGTGAGGGGCTTGGAGCACAAGCCCTATGAGGAGAGATTGAGGGAGCTGGGGTTGCTTAGTCTGGAGAAGAGGAGACTCAGGGGTGACCTTATTGCTCTCTACAACTACCTGAAGGGGGGTTGTAGTGAGGCAGAGGTTGGTCTCTTCTCCCAGGCAACCAGTACCAGAACAAGAGGACACAGTCTCAGGCTGCGTCAGGGGAGGTTTAGGCTCGAAGTTAGGAGGAAGTTTTACACAGAGAGAGTGATTGCCCACTGGAATGGGCTGCCTGAGGAGGTGGTGGGGTCGCCGTCGCTGGGGGTGTTCAGGGCGAGGCTTGACAGGATGCTTGGTTGTATGGTTTAGTTGATTAGGTGGTGTTGGATGATAGGTTGGACATGATGATCTTGGAGGTCTCTTCCAACCTTAGTGATACTGTGATACTTGAAGTCATGTTTTAGTTGTCATGAGGTATTATTAGGTGATAGGTTGGACTTGATGATCTTTGAGGTCTTTTCCAACCTGGTTGAGTCTATGATTCTATGAAAATTAAGGAAAAATACACTTGTAAAAGTGTCAAATATTACATCACACAGACTGTATACAAGACTAGGCTGTATAATTTATCAAACTTCTAGGTGATTAGTGTGCTGTCTCATTATCCCGTGTTGTTATTGATATCATCCTATAACAGGAGGTATGTGGCACAGTGAAATAGCTTCCAAACATCTTATTCATCCAAGAAATGAAGGCAAGTCTGTAGCATAGGCTGATCTATCTATGCTTCTACCAAATTAGTGTTAAAAAGATTATTAATGTAGTTGATAAAACACATTTTGATTTCAAGTGGAGCAGTAGACTGATGGTGAGCTATTCTGAAAACATTGGATCACACATTTTCATCACTGCTTACACATTTGGTGGTGTATTACAACATATTCATTCTGCATGAATGAATATTAAAACTCTGATCTGCAAGCTACTGAATATGTTGGGTGATAAAAGATGTGTACAGAAACCCTTTTGTCATCTAAATTAAAACCATTTTTTTCCTCACATAGTAAATTATCGTAATAGTTTGTGCTATTTTATATTTATAAACAAGGTATATGCATGTAAGACCATTATCTTTGTAGATGTATTACTGAGGATGGAAATCTTTCCTAGACTCTCACACTGATCAAAGGGACTGGTTTAAAGTAGATCTTGCTGTATAAAATCTAAAATTATGGCCAGCACATGGGAAAGTGTAAAGATTAATCTGTGGTTAAACACTAAGGGCTAGAATTGCTTATCACATCTTCAGTCTGATTCTACAGAAATTATAAGTTTTATGTATTTCATTAATAATAACAAATAACAACAACAACAATAATAACAACAGTAGGCTTGAAAAACTATATTCCAAGGTGTTCTGTTTTGATTTATAATGTCTAATGTTGATTTATGAAGCACATTCATTGCTCCAGAATATTAAAATTGATGAAAATTGTACTCAGGTGCCAGCTATGGAGTTTAGACATCAGACATTATATAGATTCTTAGATTAACAGAAACAGTGTGCCTGAAAATTTACAGACCTTGCACATTAAACTTGTGTGCACCCTTATTTTATGTACTCATGAAAACTTTAAAACAAAAACCCAAGATGAATTTGATAAATGTTTCTGAAATGAGTTTATTATTATTACTGAAGTATCATTGCTTTTACCATCACACATTCCTCAATTCTTTACACATGATCCTTTTCTTTGAGCAAAAGCACAAAATAATGAACTTTGATACAAAACTCTTTGCCTCTGTGCTCAATCAAATAAAACAAAAATGCTGCAAGATGTCTTTATTAGAATAGAATAGAATAGAATAGAATAGAATAGAATAGAATAGAATAGAATAGAATAGAATAGAATAGAATAAACCAGGTTGGAAGAAACGTTCAAGATCATCGCGTCCAACCTATCAACCAATCCAACCTACCTAATCAACTAACCCATGGCACCAAGCACCCTATCAAGTCTCCTCCTGAACACCTCCAATGATGGTGACTCCACCACCTCCCTGGGGAGCACATTCTAATGGGCAATCACTCTCTCTGTATAGAACTTCTTCCTAACATCTAGCCTAAACCTCCCCTGGTGCAGCTTGAGACTGTGTCCTCTTGTTCTGGTGCTGGCTGCCTGGGAGAAGAGACCAACATCCGCCTGTCTACAACCTCCCTTCAGGTAGCGGTAGAGAGCAATAAGGTCACACCTGAGTCTCCTCCAGGCTAAGCAACCCCAGCTTCCTCAGCCTCTCCTCACAGGGCTGTGCTCCAGACCCCTCCCCAGCTTTGTTGCCCTTCTCTGGACACGCTCCAGCAAGTCAACATCCTTCCTAAACTGAGGGGCCCAGACTACTTGTAAAAGGAATATTGATTTGTCTTTGAGACCACATGGTAAGTTATTTTTTTAGGAAATGCATTGATGCTCTTGATTATCCCTAGTATTTTGTTGCATTACATAAAGCCTTTGTTTTACTTATTGCCACCTTCAACCAGCAAAATGTAAGGGCAAGATCATTATGAGAAGGAAATTAATAGTTGAATAAACTGAATTTAACTTCACAGTAAGATACTACAAGAACAGGATTTTTTTTTTTAATTTAAAAGTTCCATATTCTGAAGTGAGTGTTGTTGCCTTTACAGGGGAAACATGTAAAAGTTTGAAGTGGTCTTTACACAGTGTAGAAAATCCTTCCAGCAGCAGTTCAGTGGGCAGAGTTAGAAGTCTGTCAGCATTTCCATTATAAACTTGTATTTTCTGGGTTTTATAACATAGCTGTAAAATTCACTCCATACTTGAACTTGACATGAGAGTTCTCAGCATCAAGTATTGTATTTTTAATAAACTTATATAAGAAATAGACTTCAGAGGAAACTTGCAATGTAGTAAAAGGTTTCTGAGACTTCTTTTTTTATGAAGTTAACCCAAGACTAGTTTAACAGTGGAAAAAAAACTATCCAAAGCTGAAAAATACATAAAATCTAACCCAAATATTTACAGGAAGAGACCTTTCATTTCTGCAGCAAATTTGTACAAGATAGCACAAGAAGGAATAAATTTTTGCATGTGTTGTATTGAAGCCCTGTAACTTGAAAACCTTTTCTAACATTCACTGTCAGGGGTATGAATTGGGAAGAGAGGATCGAAAATTAGGAGGGTAGATAGTAAAAATCTCTTTGAAAAGATTCCTTCAGGATTTGTTTCAAATGACTGCTTATTCCTTATTAAAATGTTATTATCCAGCCTTGTTTGACAGAATCACAGCACAAACTGGTACAATTTCTACCTTCACTTGACTGTAACTATATACTGTATGTATGCTGAGTGGCCTTTCGCAACCTCTGCCATTAACGCTGGTCCCCTTTAGGTCTGGGCTGCAGTGAACAGTTTGTATGTAAATTCCTAGCAAGTCCTATCATATCTGGACATCTGTGAGTTTGCAATGTGGAAAGCTGAGCCCTAAAATGTAGAAAAGTCAAATAACCTACTGGAAAGGAAAGGAAAAAAACCCAACAATAGGGTACTTTGGCAAAAGTATTATCAGGAAAAAAATAAATTATACATGCAATTTCACCTGCAATCTTGCAGTTATTCAGTCTTACTCTCCCATATGACTACATTACCTCTCTCCAGAGCTTGCAGGAAGTTCTGTAACTTCAGAAACTGTCTTATTGCTCACTAGTCAAACCCAAATACTGTTAACATATTCCAGGAAAAAGCCAGGAACAATTCAAGAGCAGCAAACAGAATACTCTACATAGCCATGCAGGTGAGATAGATTTCTGTCACTGTTACCTAACTGATGGGAGTTAGAGCACAGATCAACTCCCAGTTAATAAGACTGTAGTTGTAAAATGAAGAAGAAGAAAAGATTACTGAAAGTGTCTACTAACATATAAAATACTTGGGATATCATCCCATCTGACTAGCAGCATCAAAATATAATATGATATAGTTCATTATGTTTTGGTTAATATTGTAAAGAAACATCCAAAAAGTGCTTAATAATAAAAAGACCAAATCCAACATCCTTGAAGCCTGCCTGTTAGATTAGAAACTCTATCTTAAACCCAGGTTTAAATAAGAATTAAAGTTCATAGTCTAGATAAATTTCTAATGATTCAAATCATCAGGATTCTGATTTTCTTTCTCATGGCTTTTTCACTTTATAGCTATTATGGGCTTTCAAAACTTGGAGTCTGCGTTCAAAAGCCACAGCATCTTCTTTGTTTTCCTAATTTTGAGTCCAGTCATGTTTATAACCATGTCATCTCCCAGTCTATGACAGCAGATCATTCGAGAATGACATGGTAGTGATCCATACTAATCAACACAAATCATAGAATCATAGAACTGTTGAGGCTGGAAGAGAACTCTGACATCATTAAATCCAACTGCTTACCTAGAGCTCACAATCCCACTACTACTTCTTAGTTACTACCACTAAAGTATGTCCCTAAGCATCACATCCACACATCCTTTAAATACCTCCAGGGATGGTGACTCCACCACCTCCCTGGGCAACCCGTTCCAACAGCTGATAAACCTTTTTGTGAATAAATCTTTCCTGATAGCCAGCCTGAACCTCCTTCTGCAAAACTTGAGCACATTTCCAAATCCTGTCACTTGTTACATGTGAAAAGAGACTGTCCCCCATCTCACTCCAACCTCCTTTGGCAGTTGCAGAGGGAAGAATCATGAGTTAAGATTTTTCTTATGTTAACTTTTTGCACTTTTTTTTTTTTTTCCAAATAGGCACACTAAGAAAAAAACCTCAAAACTACAAGCATATGAAAAACACTTATTTTGACTAAGAGACTTCTGAAGTTTAGAGGGGACTGTGAATTGTTTCTTCAGGTAACAAATTGCTTATTTGTTTATTTATTTATTTATATTTCATTTCATATAAAATCTGACAGATGAATTAATTTCCATCTCAAGACACCTGGATGAATGTTTTCATAATAAAATGGCCCTGATAGCATAAGTTAATGTCAATCATAGCTTGAGACCAAACAGAAATTTATACTGTTGTTTTTATATCAAGTAATTAGACGGGTTAATAGTGAAAGTGCTGTTGCAGTTAAGGGAAAAGTAAGACTTTATTATGAAAGATTCCTATCATTTAGAGAAAAATAAAGTAACAGCGGAGAAAATGAACATAAATGATCCACATTACTTACTTTCATCTAAAACTGAGCAGATGTTAGCTCTTTCTGGTGGTAAGCTATCATTAAGTATTCATACTCCACAAATTACACGCAGGAAATGACATTCTTTTTTAAAGTGGCAACACTACTTGTGGCACAACTGCCTCTTTTTGCTGCTGTGCTCTTCAAAGGTTTAAGGTTGAAACGTATTTTTTTTCCCTAGATGTTCAAATTCAAGGGCATAATGAGTCATAGTGTATCTAATCATTGTCATATGGTGTATATTACAACATATTTATAGTGTGGTGAAAAAGCAAGCTGTAATTACCTTGTGTGAAAACAAGGGGGGAAATTATTTTTTTGCCATGAATTTTAAAGGTTGTATGTGTGAAGGAGTTTGCTGCTAAAAATAAATTTCATTGCATTGAGTTCTGTGGAGATGTCACCTGTTTACATTTTTGAATCGCAGAATCACAGAATCACCAAGGTTGGAAGAGACCTCAAAGATCATCAAGTCCAACCTGTCACCACAGACCTCATGATTAAACCATGGCACCCACTGTCACATCCAATCCCCTCTTGAACACCTCCAGGGACGGTGACTCCACCACCTCCCTGGGCAGCCCATTCCAATGGTGAACAACTCTCTCACTGAAGAACTTTCTCCTCACCTCGAGCCTAAACTTCCCCTGGTGCAGCTTGAGACTATGTCCTCTTGTTTGGTGCTGGTTGCCTGGGAGAAGAGGCCAACCCCCTACTGACTACAACCACCCTTCAGGAAGTTGTAGAGAGCAATAAGGTCTCCCCTGAGCCCCTTTTCCAGGCTAAACAATCCCAGCTCCCTCAGCCTCTCCTCATAGGGCTTGTGCTCAAGGCTTCTCATCAGCCTCCTTGCCTTTCTCTGGACATATTCAAGTGTCTCAATGTCCTTCTTAAACTGAGGGGTCCAGAACTGGACACAGGACTCAAGGTGTGGCCTAACCTGTGCAGAGTGCAGGGGCACAATGACTTCCCTGCTCCTGCTGGCCACACTATTCTTGATGCATGCCAGGATGCCATTGGCCTTCTTGGCCACTTATTATGAGAAGAACCAGACAATACAAAATGATAATCATATTTTACTTGCTAGAAAGCTGTTAATGGTGCTGAAGGAAGCATAAAAGGTAAGACCTTCCAATTCAGGCAAAATGGTAAACCAACCAACCAACCAACCAACTGACCAACCAACCAAAAAATAGCTTGCAGTTCTGAAGTATACATATGTTGTCTTCATCTAACATGTTTGCATCCCCTCATCATTGGCTGATGTTGAAGGTGAAACAATTCTGATATGATTTTAGTTGTAGCTCAGAACAGCTATCTAGACCTAAGGCAACATTCACCTGAATCTTGGAGAATTAATTAGAATTGACACTCAAAATTTCTTTTCTTTGATACAGAAATTTACTGGGAAATATTTTCTTTTTCTTCTATAGTTTCATTTTCCACTTCATCTACTTCATTGAAATGGCTTTCTAATAGTTCCCTGTTAGCCAGAAATAATCTAAAACGTTTGCTATACACTCATTGCAAAAGAGAATAAATAATACAGCAAAATGGGAATGAAATAGCAATTCAGTAAATCAAAGAATCATAATACTTATTACTAGAGTTTGTAAAGCATTGGAATAGTGTAAGTAGTACAGCTTATTTGGGGGTCCATTTAATTCATACTGGAACTGAACATTAATGATTTTGGAGTGCACTATCAGAATTTTCTGGCCAATGGCATTTTGAACCATATTTTCTGAAGCAAGCAGCTGATGTTTCTCATGGAAATTTAAAAAAATGTCATAAAAGGAGATATTAAACAATTTCTTACATCATGAATGTAAAAAGATGTCTACATTAAAAAATAAAAAGTAAACCCTAAGGCTTTTTAATAAAGAAGGCAGAAAATGAAGCTCATTCTAGGATCTTAAGTTATCTTTGAACATAAAAATGGAAATACTGATACCATGACAACACAGAGACATTTTCTGCTTTGCTTTTTTTGATTTTTCTCTAGGTAGCATGAATCAAATCTATGCTAAGAGGTCAGTTTCAAATTGAATACGAGAGGTTCTCACCAATTTGGGTGAAGTGAACCAACCCACAATGTATCACCCTAACACAGTGCCTAACTGTGAAAATTATTCGAACCTTAATTCCCCTTGGCATGCCAAAAGGGGATTATGAGCTGAAGTCAGTGTTGCAGGAAATGTCACCTGCCCTTCTGAAAGACTAAATGAATCAAAGAAGGCATTTTATTCATCTAAAAAAGTGAGTGTTCATTTAGGAAACTAAGCAAATAACATTCATAATAACATTTTAGTGTAAGTATTTTATTTTAATTTCTGCTGGATTACTTTGCAAGAAAAGAGAAGGCAATGAACTGCCTTTCAATTTGTGCTCATGAAGGGGTATGAAGCCTGGCTAAAGGAAACTGAGTGATAATCGCTGAGGTTGTACCCAATTTATTATGGCAGGGATTGTAACTTAGTGTATAAGGAGCTTTTAAAAGAGATAAATGTTTTGGTTATTTCTTTACTTATTTTGTTCCAAAACAACAACCAAAAACAGTAACAAAGCAGAAGTATGGGAAACAATAATTCTCAGATCCCATATTCATACATTATGTTTTAAGCTAATGGAAGCAAGCCTCTGAAACAAGCATAGTGGGGATGCTTTATGTCTGCTCTTCTCCTATTTTAATCATCTCTCAAGAGACATGGGCAATAAATATTATCTGTGATGAGAGCATTTCATCACACCATTGAAAGAAAGTTATCTGCCCCTGGGACACTCCCTGCCTTGTGGGTATTTATGAGTATGGTGATAATGTCATTTCCCCTAGCAAAATTACAATTAATTATGTATAGTTGTTTGTTATTCTAAAAAGACCAGGGAGATTTACAAGATTTACATGATAATATATTTGCAAAAGCTGTTTTCTTTGGCTCTTGTAACACTAACATTCAGGGAACATCATATTGCCACAAACCATGAAGGCAATAAAATTCACTGGTCAGAAAAAAACCCCAACTTTATGCTTTAATACAATGTGTGCCTTAAGATTTGCTTTCAAAAGATTGTCCTTATTTAGAAAAGCCAGTCCAGCAAATACTTGATTTTTGCTGAAAACAATGAGGGTAATGCTCATGCTCATAGGCTGGCTAAGATGAAGAAAGCAGTCAGGTCTTCAGCATAACAGGCCGAGCGGTGCATTTCACATTGACTTGCCCTTTCTTTTTGTAGATTTACTACAAAGCCTAGCAGAACTGGAAAGTGGTATTTGTTAAATTTTTTTCTCCTTTTTATTTCCTTTTGATGTTTTACAGGCTTCATTCAAAGGTTGTTGAAGTCAATGGGAACATACAGTGGTTATCAAAAAAGTTTTCGAAGTGTTAAATACCTTTGACTCTTACAGCATTTGGACATCATCAACATCTCTGAAAACTATTCAGATCAATACAGGCATGATCCTTGAATATTATCAGAGATGCTGTTTGTAATAATTAAGCCAAGGACCTGTTAACAATCTTTGATTTATATACAAAAACTCCATCATACATCAAGTCCACCCGTGTTAGCATGCTAGGCATAGGCTCAAGGAATAGCTTCTCTAACTATGAGCTGTAGCAGCCCAGGGTGAGGAACCGCCAGGCTGTGAGCCTTTCTCGAAGGCTATAAGCATTCCCATCATGCCTCACAAGCCACTGCACTCCCAGGCTTGCTTTCATCTTCTTTAACCTCAGGCTCCAGATGTGGGAGGCAGCAATACCACGGGAGTTCAAAGCAGCAGCCTGTGAAATGGGCTCATTGAGGATCCCCAGTGGGGAGGCCACACCTGGCCGACCTCCTTCCTTGATCTGCAGCGCAGCCCATTGGCGTCTCCTTTGCACACTACCTTGATGGGCCAGGTGCAGCTGGCAGGCAGATTGCAAGCTCTACCAACAAGCTGCATCTGGTAGAGGAGACGGTGGAAAGAAAGAGAGATCAAAAGACATGAGGTGCGCCAGCAGGTCCTGGCTCCGAGCCTTGCTTGCTGCAGCTACTTGCTGCCATGAGGCAAATTAGGCTGTGTGCTTCATTGGTGTGTTGGGTTTTGTGGAACTAGGAGTCTCCAGGGTTTCTGTTTTCAGAATCTTGTACACACCAGGGCTAAAGGGCTGGAAAGAGGAAAAAGAGGCAATGTGAGGATGTGGGTTGTGGACTAGGAAAGCAGATGTCATCTGTCAGAGGAAGAGCCCAGAAGATACAGTCTGGCACCACTCCTTGCATGGTGGTGTAAGGAAGTACAGTGAAAGGTTTCTCACTGGATGTGGACATTGAGCTAATACAAATACCAGAGATGGGACATGCTCAGAACAGGTTTAGAAATCTGAGCCAAAGCTTGCTTGTTGCTTAAACGATATTGTAGTCTCGAGTGGAACATGAACTTATTACTCTTGCTATGTCCTTGCCAGCACGTATTGCACTACTTTGTTTAGCCTTTGAGTTCAGTAAGCAAAAGCTACTATTGTGTTAAAAGTAAGGTAAACTTTTATCTTGTTTTCAGGTGAGAAAGTTCACTATTTGCTGGCAATGTTGTAAGAGCTGGATTATGCACTCTTTTGACACATCAGTTCCTCCAAAATGTGCAGTTTACAAAGCACAATAATGAATGTGTTGGGAATTTCAAAAGGTAGAATTGAAGGATTTTTACTAGTAAACAAAGATGATTTGAATGGAATTTTTTTGCTCTATTTCCCCCTCCTTACATTATCAAAATATAGAAACTCTGTTAACATTTAAAAGATAAATGACCTATTTGTCAAAGAAGTAACAAAGAGAACACCGAACCATGGAAAAAATAGTTAAGTATTGCAGAAATTTCACTGCAAAATAGCTGCAAATGTACAGGTGATAAAGCATGGCTTTGCTGCACATGAAAACTCAAAGCAAATTTTTAAAAGAAAAGAAAACTAAAAACCTTGCCATACAATTTTTAGCTCAAAATCAACCCAGCTCTCATAAATAAATAAATAAGTACAAGGCTTGTAGTGCTGAAGCATGCAGAAGGCTCATGTATCAGGATGAAAAGGTGAAGACTTTTTAAATTGGGCTTTTTCCGAGGCAATACATTTCTTTTATTTCCTATTCTCTTTTTGTAAGTAAATGCTATTACTTTGAAACTCTCCTGGCATTTTGAAAGCAATAAAAAAGGCAAACAGTGTTCTTTTCTGTAAATTGCTCCTGTCTAGCCCTCTGTATGCTTGCTTAAAAGGAATATACAACTACTTTCATTCTGCTTCATTTCAGTTTGATAATTGTTACATTTGCAGGTAAATGAAGTCACAGAAATTTCCATAAAGGTACAGGACTACTGCTGCACTAAGGACACTTCAGACATTTTTCCTTTCCTTCCATATTTTATCATTTTCCCTTCAGGAAAACATCAAACTCTCTCAGAATCCAGAAAACACTAAAGTGAATCTTCCTCTGACATTGATAAGATAGGAAGTGTGTTTTTCTTTAATTACTCACAGCAGTTACTTAATATTCTGGCTAGTGATCTTTTCTTTAGGTGGTATCCTAACCTGTCTTACAAATTAATATCTGAGTTGTGAAACAATACCATTCTTAATTACCTTTAAATCTTTTACCAACAAAAAGTAGACTGCCACAAAACCAACCATATTTATTCTTTTTCAGGGAAAACACTTGCAAATGTTCTTTATCATTTGAACTACTCAATAATAATAATAATAATAATGCTTGCATTCTGCAGGCAATGTGCTAAGTCTAGTTAGCTTTCCGAAGATGTCCTTTTTAAGTTCCAGGAGAAGTTATCTCAGGAGAAACCATTCAGTTCTCTACCATCAGAAGTTTCTACAGTCTAGGCTGATCAATTGCTCCTTACACCAGTTCACCTTTTCACTGACTCTGTGGTATTAGTGGTAACACACTAAATCACCTTCTTTTTTGCATCTCTGCCTTCTTTCCTAGAGATGTTTACCATTTTTCATTATATTCCCCTGAAATAAAGTATCATTTAAAAAAAGTACCACCTCCAGAACTTTTGACATTATCAGCTTGTCTGCTTTTGTAAACCTCAGTTTAAAGGGAAAAAAAAAAAAGAGGAAACACAAAATTTTTTCCTGTGTCCCCAGCTTTTTCAGAGCTCTAGTAAATATGCTGCTATCACCTACCAACTTTACTTTCTCTCATTTTGGTATTCAAATGACAATACATGCGCAATGGTAATCTGTAATCCAACTTTCCTTATGATAAACCTTCAGAAACTCCATATGAAACTGACTTAATTTTGTTTCCAGGAAATAACTCAGAAATTTAATGTAATAAGGTAATGTTTTTCAGACAGTGTTCCAGGTGATCTTGCAGGTCTGAATTCCCTAGTCCTGAAGGGAATTTAAATAATGTAGGGTTCATTGGAAGAATAACATTTAAGGAGTGCTGAAGCACATATGTAAGTGGTAAGCATGCAAACAGAGTCTTAAAATGTGAGTACATTAAGTATATGTTTAAACTGAAATGTGTTGTGCTTAGTGGGGAGGAATTTGCAGCTGGTACTGTAATGATCTTAGAGACTTCACTCATTCACTTTCTAACTTGCTTCTGAATCCCTTAATTAGTTGCTGAATCAAAAACTCCGTGCTTTTTTAGAAACGAATCTGTGACTACATCTGTACTTTATCAAAGAAACAGGCTAGTAATTTAATATTGAAAGGAATCTCTGAGCAACTGCAGTTGCTTACTCTGGTAATGTCTTACAAAAACAAGGGATGTTACTTCTAACAAATGATTTCATTCTGTAAAAAAACATTCTGCTGTTCATTCCGTATTTGTTTGGTTTTACTTTTCAATCAGAGACAAAATGGAAAAAGCCAAAGAAAACCAAACCAAAAAACCCCAACCCAACCCAAATCAAATAACCTTGTAACTATCTGAACAAACTTAGCATGCAACTGTAATAAAATAGGATAAATACTTTGCAGCTCAATGCAATACAGAAACTGTAGTCCAATCATCTGTCTGGATCTGTGTAAAGTGTTTGACACTGTCCCATATGACACCCTGGTCACCTAATTGGAAAAACATCAACTTGAGGGATGGACCACTTGTTGGACAAAGAACTGGCTAGATGATTGCACTCAGCGAGTTGCAGTCAATGACTCAATGTCTAAATGGAGTGATGAGTAGGGTCTTTCAGGTGTTGATGCTGGGACTAGTGCTGTTTAACATCTTTGTTGGTGATATTGACAGCGGATTCAAGTGCACCCTCAGCAAGAAGGACATCAAAATCCTGGAGCAGGTCCAGAGAAGGGCTACAAAGCTATCAGAGGGCTGCTTATAGGCACAGGATAATAGATTTGCAGCTGTTCAGACTGGAGAACACAGGGCTCCAGGGAGATTCCAGTGGCCTTCCAGTACCTGAAGAAGGCCTACAAGAAAGCTGGGTAGGGACTTTTTACAAGAGCTTGTAGTGATAGTATGAGGAGTAATGGCTTTAAGCTGGAAGAATCTAGATTTAGACCAGATATCAGGAAGAAAGTCATTACAATGAGGGTGATGAGATGCTGAAACAGGTTACCCAAGGAAGTTGTGGATGCTCTCTTCCTGGAAGTGTTCAAGGCAAGGTTGGATAGGGCCTTGAGCAACCTGGTCTAGTGGAAAGGCTCTCTGCCTGTGGCAGGGAGGTTGGAACTAGATGATCTTTAAGGTTCCTTCCAATCCAAACCATTCTCTGACTCTATGATTATGTGATACAGATAAAGGAGAATGCAGAGTCTAAAAAGATGCAAATTCAGGAGGAAAGAAGGAGAGGAGAAAAATGAGCTAGATGAGATAAATAATTAGTACCCTTCCTCAGCTGTCTGAAAAGATGTAAAAGATTATTTTGAACTCTTGTACTTATACAATGTGTGTAAGCACCAGCAAGTGTATAAATGAGTGTATGAACAAAAAATTTTAAGGACTGACTGACAAGAATAAGGGAAATCATTAAGAGTATTGTTTCCATTATTTGTAAAAGGTGCACAGCTGTCAATTTTTAAAAATGTGTTATACTTATAAGGAGGTGTTTGAGAGAAGAGGAGACAAAGTTTTGCACTTACAGATATACTATACTTCTGTATGGGAATAAGAATTTCTTCAAAAATCTATGAAATATTTGAGTAGTTGAAGTCAAGTCAGTCAAAAACAAGTCACCCTTTCCAAGTGGAAAGAGCCAGGATAGCTGTGAGAATCACTAAGAGAGAAATTGAATACCTTTAAGATCAACACAACAGAAGAGCAGGAGTCAGTGGAAAAATGCTCATCCATTAATAAAATGGTCAAAGTCATAAATTATGAAAATAATTGTTTTTGGTAGCAATTTTCTGTGAAACCAATGGAACTCTCTGATTTCTGGGGGAGCATTAACATGGGATAGAGGTACAATGTTAAATCATAGGCATTTGAACTAATCTAGCCTTAAGAATTGATTAATACACCAGACCTAGGAGGATAACAATACTTGGGTAAGTGCATGATATCCTATTAGGCTGTATATGTGAGAAAGGCACTTCTGTCATTCTAGGGCTGAGTGTGGTTGATGGGTTGGATGCGATGATCTTGAAGGTCTCTTCCAACCTGGTTTATTCTATGTATGTATGTATGTATTCTATTCAAATGGTATTTGTTAATTTCTGTGCATGTTGCTTCTTTTAGACATCATTTAGTAAGACATGAGGTGCTTGGCACAATGTAGGTATATTTTATGAAACTCTGAAGCTAAGGAGCTCTTAATCGCATTACTATACAGCACATTTCATTCCACTTTACATTTCAGTTTACATTTCAGGAAACATTCATAATTAGGACTTGAACATTCTAATGTCAACCAAAATTTTTCTTTTAAATGTTACTTATTCCGTGAAATTATAGAATAGAATAGAATAGAATAGAATAGAATAGAATAGAATAGAATAAACCATGTCCAACCTATCATCCAACACCATCTAATAAACTAAACCATGGCACCAAGCACCCCATCCAGTCTCTTCCTAAACACCTCTAGTGATGGTAATTCCACCACCTCCCTGGGCAGCCCATTCCAATGGCCAATCACTCTTTCTGTGAAAAACTTCCTCCTAACCTCCAGCCTAATACATTCTTAGTGGCTTGACAGATTATCTTTTTTTCTTCTCCAGAAAAAAATAATAATTGCAAATTATCTGTGACTGATTTTGTTTTTATAGAAAAGGAGTTCTTTTATAGAAAATGAATTACTTCCATAGAAAAGGAGTTACTGCATTGCTTCAGTACTGTGCTGATCTTATATAATATTTTCTTAGATTATTTTAGTCAGGCTTCCAGATGCAATTAGTATTTGAAGTGTCTGGTAATATCCTGTACATATTTAACTTCAAGATGTTTTATTCTTTCTCAAGGACTAAATTGTACAACTGATGATATCATAGGCTGAATTCTTGAAAGCTTTATCACAAATATGCTACAAGATATACTTTAGTCTCATGAGAAAAATGTAGTTCTGCTTCAGAGTTCTCTTTTTTTTTCTCACCTTATTTTTTCTTTGTTTAGTTTCCATTTTTCTGGTGCAGAACATAACACATACATAGATACATTTTAAAGGGAACTGACTACTACTTAGGGACTGAAGATGCCATTGTAAAAATCATACGAGTACTTGGGCTTGGTGGTGTTGTCAGAAATGGCAAAAGATCTCTTTTTTCCAAAGTTCTTTAAAGATATATTAAGATATTTGAGCACCTGAGTTACTGCTTATGTGAGTATGCAATTGACAACAGTCAAAACTCAGTCATATTAGCATACAAAATGGCGGAAAACTTAAGATTAAAATCTTAAACAATAGTATTAAAATAAGTTCTAACAAGCAGAGTCATCATACAAAGAGGAATCAGAAATATCTACCAACTGTTCTGTGTGAGAGACATCCAGCAGGGTGATTTAATCTTTGAAATTTGAGTTATTCTTTTTAACTCTTAAGTGACATTCCTTTTAAGTGAACTCTGTTTTTCAGTTTTAAGTGAAATCTAAATGTTTTCTGCCTGTAGAGGAAATCTGAAATTTGTCAGAAATTAATGACATTCATCATAGATATATATTCAGAAACTGTGCTGGTATTTTTACATTTCTCCTGAGCCTTCTAATATTCTCTTTTCCTCTCTATACTTCTTCCTGATTAAGGCATTTTATTTTTATTTAGTCAATGTGTGCAGAAAGAAACTAAGAGCGGAACAAGAGTATGTTTGTCTCATAATTTAGTTCTAAGTAGGGACAAATTATCCTTTTCTTCCCACATAAACACTCAAGATTGAGATTGTGTCTATTTCAAGAAGTAGTGTGGAGCTATCAGGGCAGTTTCACTGGATAAAACAGTTGTTGCTTGAAGTCCTGACGTCCATATTATCAGTGTTTTGAAGGGCATTTATTTTAAATTAGCCTCAATTTGGTTTCATGACCTAAATTACCAGATGGACTATGTAATGTACAAACTTGGTCAATTTTTACTTCATCCATAAGAAATCCAGTTACATATTTCCAGACTGCATCACAACATGAGCCAAGGAACAATAAGTACATATGACTGGGACATTCACTTCAAGTGCCTTCTGGAGCCTGAGGAGCAATGCAAATGTCGATTGACTTCCATGGACAAATAACAGAAAACGTGTGTTTGCCTCGTACCAAAATAAAGAAAAGACATGAGCTTCCATCAAAAGTTTTGAGTGTTCACTTCAGTTCTGCTTTTCTGTGCTTTTCTTTCTAAACCAGTGGTATAAGGAAGAGGCATAATATTTTTTTCTACTCTCAAACCATTGGAAAATAAACTTAGATCTCATTAATTTCCCTGGATTTTTCTAATGAATGACACAGTCTCAGGCTGCGCCAGGGGAGGTTCAGACTGGATGTTAGGAAGAAATTCTTCACAGAGAGAGTGATTGCCCATTGGCATGTGCTGCCTGGGGAGGTGGGGGGGTCACCATCATTGGAGGTGTTTAGGGGGAGACTTGATAGGGTGTTTGGTTGCATGGTTTAGTTGATTAGGTGGTGTTGGATGATAGGTTGGACACGATGAGCTTGAAGGTCTCTTCCAACCTGGTCTATTCTATTCCATTCTATTCTATTCTATTCTATTCTAATACGTGTAGCTCCTCTTCCATAGTGCCAGTTTATAGAATGAGAAAAAGGGCATCGGAACAACTAAGCAAGCCATCTATGTCATACAAGCATGTCAGAAATATTTAAGTTTTTCAAACACATTACCCATGCTTTATACAGAAATGCCCCAAAAGTCCCAGTAGGTCTTTCGTTGTAATTAACACAAAGTGTGGAAACATGTCTGACTGGAGTTGAGGGAATTCTGTGACAAGCTGAAGCATCATGCAGGAGACCAAGGTGACTTATCAAAATTAAGATATCAAGGACAAAACAGTAGGTTACTGAATGACTCTTGCAGCTTCTGTAGTCCTGTATGGCAGGAAATTAAAGCATACACAGCAACACAAGGAATTAGAGAAACTGGAATATATAATATGACTTTAGAGTAGGACTGCTATTGTAAGATCCTACGTAACTAAAAGATAAACAGATATCTGGTTCTTTATAGACAAGAAAATACAGATGATCCACAAGGAGAAAAAAAAAGCAAAGCTGTCTTTTAGCCAAAGATGCAAAGGTGCAGAAAAATACTGTGAATTTTATATTATTTGCAGACAATTTTTGAAAAATCTGCAATTTAGAAATTTGGAAGCATCAAAGCTCATGGGAAAAGTGAAAATAAAGAAGTGAAAATAAACTCCGATAAGGATTTACTTCTCATGATCAAAACCAGAGGATATTATTGTATATAACCCGTATGAATGCCAAAGATGAATTTATCATGATTAAATCCACCTATACATGAATTTTAGGCAGAGTTGTCATCCACCAGCTTGCAGCTGAAGAGAATTTCAATATCAAGAAAAAATGCCAGCTGAGTGATTCCAGAACACTTTTAACAGAGCTCTTATTACCCTTCATGAGTTCAAACCAAACCAAACCAAACCAAACCAAACCAAACAACCCAGCTACAAACAACTGAGAATAATTTCAGAGAAGTATTATTAAAGGCCCATGGTATCATCAGACACCAAGTACTCCAAAGCATCAGCCTTAACAACACAGAAGCACAAGAAAATGTTATTGAAGGTATTCAAGTATTTTAGTTATGACAGACATGTAATATGTAAATTAAAATTCCATTCCTTATGAAATGTACCAGTGTGAAAGCCCTGGAGGAAGAAGTACTCTTATTTGTCCATGGACAACATACACTTGCAGTATCACAGTCTGCCACATAATACCATCATCTGTCTCTACAGACACCACTCAGAAAATGTTGGGTTTCAATCATTATCCTTTGGGTTCTAATTATTTAATTTTTATAGTTCCTGACAGGAGATGGGATATTGGGGAAAAGGAAACTTTTTCCACTTCCCTTAATTGTAGTAATTCTGGAGAGAAAAAGACACTGCATTTTATTAGCTCCATTGGGAAAAAAAATAATATCATAAAGGCACGATATTTTATTGGTCATATATTGTAATTTCTTTTTTTTTTAGTCCTAAGAGTATGGTTCAGCAAGTCACAATGGCCTCTGGTCAAAAGTGAAGAAGTCTATAATTTTCCTTGTCATGGAAGGATACACAAAATATCAGAACAGAAAGAACATGATTTCAAATCTTAGTTACCAATCCCTTCATTCCATCATAATTCTTTACTGGTCTCCTTAGACTGCTCCAAGATCAAAAGTTGATGAAATCTTTTGATATGAGCAATTTCTCTCTCTGCACATTCTCCTGACATCCTTTTATTGTGCTGACCAAACTTCCCTGACTGTCTGTCTTTCCTTAATTTTCTGTAATCTTTTCATCTTCCCATCAGAGGCCACTTCTTCCCAGTATTCCCTCTACTAAATCTAACTCATCATTGCCTATTCTTTCCTCAGAAGTACAATGAATTAATCTATTTGTGCTTAGAATTTTTCCCTCAATATCCAACTCACTAATGCATTTCCCTTGTCACTTTCTTCTCATTGTCTTCATGACAATTTCTCTAGCTCTTATTCTTCTCAAGAATTAATTTTAGTCGTGGTTTTTGTTGTTGTTGATCTCCCATAAGCAAACACCTGTGAATGCGTCTAGTGAATTTTGAAATGGTGCTGCTGAAATTATTGCCTGTGGTCTTCAGATGTTGTGGATTCAGCTAGTACAATTTTTTAAAATTGCAATATTGGAAACTGAATAAAACCAGCAACAATTAATCTCTGCTCAAAACAGTTGCAGGTGTCTGACTTGCCAGTCAGATTTCAAATTCAGATGGTCTACAGGCATCTGAATGTTGCCTTTCACAAACTTGGTCTGAAGGCATGCACAGATTTTAAAATAACCACAACACTTAAAAGGCATCAAAGAGGCACAAGATGATGAAGCCTCTGAAAGACAAGCCTCAGTGTGAGCTTCTTTGATTTAACTTGTATGATAAATATGGATTTCTTAGGTCTCTGTTATTAGCTGGACTTCAGTTGCTTGTGAGCATTTTGTACTTACCATCGTGTAGGAGCACATAGAAATGACAGGAGCCATCATGAGTTAATGTTTACACTGGTGTACCTGAGGCTAACTTGTTAGTCTGCCTGTTCCTCAATCATACTAGAAAAATGTACTTGGGTTCCTAAAGATGCTGAACCAAGGCTCCTCCTGGTTTTGGACTTCAGTGTTACATACCAAACTACTGAAAACATAGCATTAAAAAAAAAAAGGAAAAGGTAAGTGCTCCTGCTCATCAAGACTACTCAGATTTAGCACCCTGCTCTTCCTCAGTATCTTTCTAAATCTACTAGACAAAGGCAGTCAGCTGCCACAGGTAATCCAGGATACTACAATGGTTCAGTGGTTGAAGATACAAGATTCCCATCATGATCCTGAAATCCTTAATGTATTAGCATCTCCTAGTGTAATTAGATAATCTCATCTCATGCTGGTAAATGTAGATATTAATGAGTCTTCTTAGGAATATAAATCGGTGGTAAAGTCACACCATTTACCTATGTATGCCTGGGATTATGTTGACAAACACAAGGACAGTCACGAATAACAGCACAGTGCCATAATGTTTAAAGTGAGGCTGGTTTTGCTCAACAGGATACTGATGGATTCATAGATGACCTTCTGTCCTGCATAAATCTGAAAAAAAAACAAACAACCCACATTCAAAGCATGCCAGAGCTGTATCTGCTACTGTGGAGATAGTTTTCTCAAAGCTTACTTTTCACACAGTTCTAGCACTCTCCAACAGTGAGGAAGGCTGCTACCTATAGCCCTTGCCCAGACGCTTGTCGAAGAAGTAGTTTTGAAGCCTTTCTGCAAAGTGTGTACTTTCAGCATATTTCAAGTGTCAACAGAAGTAGGAAAGTGTAAAAAGTGTAAGAAAAAGTAAGTAAATTCTATTCTGTTTGTTATTAGGTTGGAGTTAGTCACATTTCCTTGCAGAAGTTTTCAGCTCCTAGAAGTAAAATAATTTCTCACTTCAGTGTCAATAGTTACTGATTTACAAGGAAGTTTTGTGTCTCAGAAGGCAAAATGAGCTGCACAGGGATGTTCCAGACTTAAACAACTGACATCAGACAGTACTGACTACCCTTTTTGAAGAATTTGGCATCCACCCAAATAACTAGTGTAAACAAAGCTGTTTAGCTGTTTCAAAGTCTTCTCTGCTCTAAAGGCATTAAAGGAACAACTATTGCTTATTTATAATATTAAAATGTTAAAAACACTAATAATATGAATCAAAATCAGAAGGCAGGCCACATAAACAGATGTATTGTTTTGATTTTTAAATAGAAGTGTACAGGAGTCTACAGAAGCTGAAGTTTAATTTGCTGTTTTTTTTCAAACAAAACTGAAAGAGCAAATACTCTCAAACACAGATATTCTCCAATATAACTGGGTTCCCCCCATTTTTTATGTAGTTTTATGTCTTTTCAGATCATATTTAATGCCATTATGACAGTATTTTCTAGATATTTCCTTTAAGAAAAATATTGTGTAGCCTATTAATAGTCAACTCTATTTTACATCTTAGGTATTACTTGAGTACTTTGAAGCAACTATTACGCTGTAATATAGAAGTAAGTTCAAGAGAAAGAGATGAAGAGGAAATTGCCTACTATTTCTACTCCCAGAGCAATGAGCCATGAAGTTACATAAATCTTTATCTCAGCTGAAAAGGCATTATCAACCAATAACAAAAAATAAATGTGATGTCCCTTGCCTCCACCCCCTTGTGCACAGTAGCCTACCAGCCTATTCTCAGCCAAATGTGTCAATTTATAGCACATAGGTTCAGCTGGTGGTGGTGCCAGCAGTCTGCTTGCAATTGAAGAAGTGAAAGCACATCAGAGAGTGGATTGTGAGCTAAGAGCCTCTGCCAGCGCAGCCCAATGATACCCTCCAGCTGGTGACAAGCATTTCTAAATTCTGACATTGGCTTCTGTTTAACCCTGCCTTGAAAAGTGAGCTTCATGAAAGGGAGTTCACATATCTCTCCCCATTTCTTCAGCTGTAGCGAAAGGAGCAGAAGCAGAAGCATTAGCTCCAAATGGGAGGATTTTTTAAAGGCTTAAAGGATCATTGAAGTGTGCTTGCTTTCTTTTTGAAATGGGACTTCCGAGGTATTTATTTATGTAATCCTAGCTCCAGTCCCTATTATAGTGGTTTCCTGATGTGTTAAGTAAAGGAACCAGTTCAGCTTCTAACCAAATCATTACAGATGTCTAGGAATATTCTTCTGCTGAAGGGCAGCTGTATTAGTTACCTGCAGTTCAAAAATCCTTCCAATATATGTGCTGATCTCAGACACTGAATTAAGCAGCAGTACTGCCCTTTAAAGAACATCCACTATTTCAACAGCATGAGTGTGCAGAGGACTATATATACTTGTCAATAAAATTCTTCCTCTGTTGGCAACAAAACCCATTTCTTACCCTTAAACTCTATTTCTTTATTGCTTGTTAGCTTAGTTTATAGAAGCTTCTATGGCATTTTTATTGTCTCATGGTTTTATTGTAATTTTTAAACGTGATACAATGTGCCAAATTCCTGGGCAAGAAGGAAATATATTATAATTTTGCAGTTTTACAGTTTTTTTGAGGAGCAAAGTCTGAGGAAAAGAAAGGCTATGCCCCAAAGTGAGAACTTGTGACCTCTTTGGTCAGGTAACATAAAACTGAAGGGTCTGAACTCAACGTTTCCCTTCAAAGTTCCCTTTTGTCTTCTGATTTGGGAGAGTTTTCAATTAAAGTTTTGTTTTTAAATACAATAATCCTCTGAAATGTACATTAAAGGGAAAGAGTCTTTTTATTTGCTAGTAAGAAATATTTTCATATGCAGTAAATTGTAGGAATAGACAGATAGACCTTGCAGTATCTTTTGTAACTGCTGCAGATAGCCCAGACACTTTTCTGATTTTCCATGCTGTACTTTTAAACTTAAAAGACACCATACAGAAAGGTTGTGACTAAGATCTAGGTAAAACCTTGAATTTCTAGAGCTCTCATAGCCTTTATGAATAAAGGGGTAGATTAAAATCCAGGAATTGCTCTGAATTAATTATATACTGTGGTAGTTTTCATTTTCTTCCAACTGAGCTGGTCTGGCAAAGTTAATGTTGGGGAGGGGGCTGAATTTCAACCCACCACATATACTCATGCTTTCAACTTGTAATGCTTAGTAATTTCAACAAAATTGCACTTGAATCTCTGTCAGTGGATAGAGATCTGCAGTTGGGTAACAGCACAATTTTCCTCAGACCACTTTACATCATGTGCTCATTTGGCCATGTTTATAAGGGTAATGAGGCATGATACATAGTGACCAGTAGAGGAAATAATTTATGTTTTCTACATAGACCTTTTTTTCACATAGCCACCTAACAGATTTGGTGTTTAGCCTCAATAAATGATGAATCTCATAATAAGTCTGCACCTCTCTTGTTGAACCAGGAGGCTTCAGATACAATGGTGCAGAGTCAGAAAAAATAGGTTAAAACTCATTGCCATAAATAGGGTAATCTGTAGCTTTATTTCTCTTGCTGTCCTTGGGTTTGTTTTATCTTTTTTCTTTTTCCCAGTAAAAATGATTATATTTTTTTGTGTCCAAAGCTGGCAATGTCATAAGCTAACATGCCCTGAGTTAAATAATACTGTTGTTATTTTGACCACATTCTTTTTTTTCCAGTTTATCCCCTCTTCTATGCTTTAATTTCATTTCACACTATGACCCATCATAGGAAGAAAATTCTTTTCTGGAAAAAATTACCAGATTGTTATTGGAGTCTCCAACAAACAGTATTGCAGAAATTATTAAAAAACAGAGTATATTAAAAATGTAAATCACAGTAGTCCTATCCCCTCCTTTAATCATCTCTGCAAAACCTTGAGCTTTGAGCAGTATTGTCTGCATCATGACATTTCAAAGATGCTTAAATAGCCTTGAAACTCCCAGACTGTTGTAATGGTGCTTGAATGGAGTCATGCCAGAAGAAAAATCTGAAGGATATTTTGCTGTTAAGAATATAGCCTTTCTGTTGTGTTATGCCATCACTACTGAACTTGCTTGTAAAGAACCCAAACAGTTATTGTGCAAAAATCTCCAACTTTATAGGAAATGTGGGAGGAAGTTAAGACAATTAAGAATAGCAACAGAGGCTAAATCATAAATGATGTGTTTTACAACTGAACTCCTCTTTGAGACTACCAGCCATGTGCACAGGATGCTCCCAGAACTCACTGCTACTTGCCACACTGTATCCTATTTGAAAAGAGAAAATATCATCAAACACCCAAAATACAGTTTTTATAACAGTTTACAAATCTGTTCTTATGTCTATAGATATGGATATCCTGGTGAATGTATTTGTTGTTCTTGTTGTTAAGGCTCACCTTAGGCCAAATTGACGCTAGCTAACTTGTGGCTTTTCCTAATCAACTGTCAGTGGAAAGCTCAGAATACCCTTATGTTGTAACTCAGCCTTCATCATTGAGGACACATTTGGCACAGCTGTTATTTAGAAGAAACAAAAGTCACTTGATTCTGATATTTCAGAATTGCAACAGCCATCAGTAGACAGAAACTTCTATTTTTCATCCAGAAGATAAAAGGAGGTCAAGCAGTCTTTCCTTTTTTTTTAATTTAATTTTCATGTGGCCAGTGTTCACTAGTTCAGTCTGGGCTGAGGGGCTTTGGCTGACAGTTGCTTTTTTCAAGGCTTTAAGCAAAAGCCAATTGAGGGTTTTTTGACACTGATTTTCTCACAGCCCTCTAACACCTTCTCATTTATAAATGCACTTGTACTTCCAGCAGCAAAATGCATAATATAGAAAAAACTCCCTTCATCCAAATTGTGTTGCTGACATATCTGTTTCTGTGATAATCTTCCAAGGGATTTGCATACTCAAGGTACATGACAATTTGGCATTTCATTCCAGGCTGGCTGACAGCTAAACAAATTGCGTAAGTTTTGTCACTGAGATCGGGGTCAGTCTACTACCAGTCTGCTCACTGATCATTTAAAAGGCTCCATTGCACTGGACTCCCCAGATGCCTGTGTTTGGCCAGGTGCAAATTTTAGTGGCCTCCACTCGTTCATTCAGCTATCAGTTAGGGCTGCACTCCAAGGGATTCAGCAGCAAGCAGTTTTTTCCTATCCAAAAATGTTTGGTGTTCAAGCGCTGAGAAAACGGGTTGTTGAATATTGTTTGTTTGCTGGTGTTGGTAAAACTGAAAAATATTTTTCTCTTTCTAGATATTTGGGTCTCTTTGTTGTTGTTTTTAGTTGCTGTTTTTTGTGTTGTTTTTGTTTTGTTTTGTTTTTAAGACAGGCATCACATGTCTGGCAGGTTTGCTTGTTCTTCTGCAGAAAAATTTGGAAACTTGAATTTTGCTCCAAATAGAGTTACTCTAAAGGCAATCTGGTTTTATTTAAGGAGCCCAATTCTGGTGGAAATGTTATGAAATTCTGCTCAGTTGTCAAGATGTCAATTTCACATCACAAATGTGAGATCACAGTTTTGCTGCATCCAGAATAAACAACTAGTTCAGGCTAATGAGTTCCAAATCAAACTAACACTGGAATTTAACACTGTAACTTTTTTTGGAAGTGTGAGCTATAACAAGAAATGGATGGATTGTATTACATTGCTAATACTGTATACCATATTCTGTAGCTACTGAAAGCACTCCCATATGACATTGTATTATAAATAATCCAGAAACAGCTTTTTGTTTGAGATTTTCCTTTGAACAAGAGGAAAGAAAAAGCACTGCAAGAGATGCACACACATAGACACACACAGACACACACACACACAGACACACACACCCTGCTCCCCTTCTTACATTTATTTGCATGTAACAAAATATCCTAAGGGAGGAAAAAAAAACCCACCTTTTTAAAATGTGCTAATTTGATACAAAAAGCAGTTGAAAAAATCCTATATCCATTTACTATTGGGACATTTCCAGTTTTCTGTGATGTTGTTGGAAGCAGGGAAGTGTAAAATAGAAGCTTCTGTACTAACAACTCTACCACTTGACACAGGAATAAAAGACTCTTGCAGGGAATCCATTTGTATTCACTCTGGATTTCCAAATTTTTTCCATCCATTGACAGCTTTGGAATCTGTGTACTCGCAAATGCAAGATGTGCAGATGCGAGGAGTGCCTGCCAAGAGTCTGGAAAAGCAGCAGAAGCTGGTGCTGTCTGGTTTGATCAGGAAGGGGTTGACAGTCGGACAGTGAAAAGATCCATTTTGTGTGACAAGAAATATTTCCATATATAGAGCATTGATATGTGTGATCCTTATTCTTTATGAAACTTGAACACAAGTATGCCCATGAGGATTTTTTTTGCGTATTTAGAATGGAAAGAGACGCTGTGGTCTGGAAGATCAGCAGAGAGGATGTCAGAGGAGCTGGAATAATAAATACATTTATGTTGGAATTCTCTCTTTGTTTTTTTTCATTCGTACTCCACTTGGTATAAATACAGTTACTTTTTAGCTATGGAAAGCAGTGAACTAATCTGTTCTGTTTGGAAAGTATTAAGCATAGTGGGGAGACATTGCTTCAGTTCAACTCCAGGGATAAACTGGAGCTGTCGGTTTTGCACTTGGTTCAGTTCAAATACATAGGTACAGGAAATACTTGCCAGTTAGTCATTCAGTGTACATTTGTTAAATAAGTCTGAAAAGAAGCCTACTATTTAGTATACTAAGTACTTAGTCTTTTTTTTTTTTCTGTAGTCTTACAAGTAGGGACTTAGATTTGGAAACATTAAAAATATTTTAGTTTAATTAGCTTTTACTTAGCAATTTTTGTGATTGTACCTTTAGCAGAGAAGTGCCTAGAAAGCACCATAGTGGAGAAATTTTGTGACCCTTTCTGGAATATCATGCTGAGGTGCTTCTCTAAAGTACCTGTACAGTAACACACGAAGCATGGGGAATAAACAAGGAATTAGCAATCTGTGTGCAGTTGCATGCCTACAGTCTTGCTGGGATCATGAAGTTGTGGTAGAACATCTCGCATGACTGGCCTGCTTCAGCTGATGGATACCATGAGATGGTGCTGTTCAGGATCCTGAGACAAGGCAGCTGGGTAAAAATTAAGATCACTGAGCTGGAGATCACTGCTTCAGGAGAGCAGACTAACCTGTTCAGGCATCTGCATGAAAAAGTCTAATGGGATAAGGCCCTACAGAAGAGTCCAAGAAAGGTAATTGATATTCAAAAATTACATCCTCCAAGCTCAACTATTCACCCCAATAATCAGGAAGTCAAGGAAGAAAGTTGTGAGGCCTGAATGGATGAACAAGATGTTCCTGGTGAGACTCAAACATAAAAAGAAAGTATTCAGAATGTGGAAGCAGGGACAGGTAATCCAAGAGGAATATAGACACTGTTCAAGTGTGCAGTGATACAGATAGGAAAGCCAAAGCCTGGAGCTGGTTGTGGCAATAGATGTGAAGTACAACAAGAAAGGTTGCTAAGTACCTAAGCAGCAAGGAAGACTAGGGTAAATGCAGGCCCACTGATGGATACATCAGGGGCCTTTGTGACATGGAACATGAAAAAGACTGAGGTGTGGAATGCCGCCTTCACCTCAGCCTTCTCTTGTAAGATCAGCCTTCAGGCACCCAAGGCACTCAAAACTAAGGGGTAAAGCTGGAAAAAGTCTTGCACTCGGTTAAAGGGGTTCAGCTCAAACAATACTTAGGCAAACTGAGCATATATAAATCCATGGAGCCTGACAGGATACATTTACGAGTCCTGAGTGAGGTGGCAGAAGTCATGGCCACTCTTTATCATCTCTGAACAGACATGTCAGTTGGCTTTCCACAATATTTCATGCAAAATCCTCGTGAAGTATGGGCTGGACGAACAAAGAGGTGAATTTAAAAATGACTGGAAAGCCAAGCCCAGAGAGGTGTGATCAGTGATAAGAAATATAGCTGAAGGCCAGTAACTATTAGTTTATCTCAGGGGTCAATACTGAGTCCACTCCTGTTCAATATTTTCATTAAGGAGCTGGATATTAAAAAACTGGGAAGAGCTGTTGATATGCCAGAGACTGTTGCTGCCATCCAGAAAGATCTCAACAGTCTGGAGATATATGCCAACAGAAACCTCATGAAGTTCAACAAGTAGAGGTGCAAAGTCTTGCACATGGGAAGGAGGAACCCCCTGCACTGCTATATTGGTTAATTCTGAATGGTTGAGCCCTGATAGAAAGACAGAACATTTTCCCACATCTCACAGATTTTATATATATTTTTCCTTAATATGCCAGACTCCAAAAATTAATATGCAACATTAATACTATACCTTTACAGAAGAATAAACATTTTAGTATGAAAACACTCCTGCATCCTGTTTAATATCTAAATGGAGATTAATGAAAATGTTCAAGTTTATACTGCAGTAATTAGACAGCATGTAGACAGATCTTCAGTTAGTTCTTGATTGTATCATATAAAAAATAGTTATTTAAAATTGGTTGTTTAGGATCCTTGTAGTCATAAGAGAAAAATGGAGTAGGTCATCTGCTCTGAAGACTGATTCATCTCTTCTCTCAGAGCAGGAGAAGAAAGAGTGAGAAAGGGGAGACAAAGTGTCATGGATTAAGTTGAATCTGCTGCTGTTATTCATGCCGTGCTGCAGCCTTGACAGCTTCAAAAATGAAAGTGCAAAGTATTATGGGGCTGGAAGTTCAGATTACAACATGGGAGGCTTCCTGTTCCAGTTGCTGTTTTTGGGTTCCAGGTTGTTGTGTATTGGCTGTTTTCTGCAGGCATAGCAGTGGAATGGGTAGGAGTTGGGTAGCTGCTGGTTTTGGTTTTCTGTTTTATGGTTTCCCCTGTATTTCACTGTGCTTCTTGTGCAAATAGTCTAAAGTAATCATGATTGTATTATTAGATTAATTAGATTATTAGCTAAGATAATGATGCATTGTGCCTATGGTATCTTATGTTACATTGTCTCTTTATCTCAACCTTGCATTTTGTGTGTTATTTTTCCCCTTGTTTTTGTGTTGGGGAGCAGGCAGCTTAGCCCTTGTGCTAAACTATTACTCAGAGGCATGGAAAAGGCCATCCACCAATTTGAAGTTACTATTTCAGGTTAAGAATTATAAGAATCTCAGAATCACACAATGGTTGGGGCTGGAAGTGACCTTGGTGAACATGACGCATATTTGAAACAGCAGAGTATTGATGTTTCGGTAATTATAAAGACTAGAATGCTGAACTTGAGTTGTAGAATTGATTCTCAAACCAAGAATTTCAAACCAAATGAATTCATATTAAAACTTTTAAATGACATAAAGATAGAAAGGTGAAATCATAGTGTGGAAAATATATCTTCTGAAGTACTTTATAATCTTTTTATACGCACAACAATCTCCCCCAGGAACTGAACTGCAAATTGTGCATTCCTTTACTGAAACTATAGTTTGCTGTTGGTTTCCCTAAGAGAGAAAAGACATTTCACTGCATTAAAGGGTGTGGCAAAGATGGTTTTATTTTACTTGTTGTGGTAGTTTAGGCTGGGTGCCTTCTGCTGCTACCACACGGAGTGCACCTCTAGTGCCCCAGGTGTCCAGCCCAGTGGGTGGACACAGGAAGCTGCGTATTTAATTCCCATAATGTCCTGCTCCCTATAAATCCATCTACAAGATCTACACTTCCTCTTTCTTCCCTCACCACTACTGTGGGAGATACTCCCTATCTGGTAATGGAAGGGGAGTTATCTCAAAGCCTCTTGGGCCTGGCTGGGCCTAATGCCAGGAGGAGAAGGGGGAAGGCAAATCTCAGATCTGGCCAGCTGAGATTAGCCTAACAGTGGAGGGGGGGAAGAAAGAGCACTGAGGGTTTTGGGTGTAACCTCAGGTGGGGAGAGGGGAGTGCTGGGAGGTTTCTGGGTATGCTCTGGGATCTTTTGTCACTGTGCTTGTGGTTCTCTGTAAAACACTCACTGCTCTTCCATTTAAACTTTCCATCACTTCTACAATCCATTTGTCTGAGGCTCTTTTTTTTTTTTGCCCTGGTGGGAAGCAAGGAAGGATCTGCCTCAAACCCACCACACTTGTTTTTTTTCTCATGTGAACAAATCTCCCTAACTCTGTTGGCTTTTTACAAGCACATATATACAGCTTTATGTTTGAATATGCACATACATATAAAAATCAACAATTTTTGTGCATAATTATGTATGTGGAATTTTAGAAGTATGTGAAAAATCATAAGATGGTTTAATCATACTTTGTTACTGACCTTTTATAATGCTGGTATTCAGTTACATGCAGACATTTTGACACAGAGTTTCTATCTAAAGAGCAAATGTTTTTTCTATTTGCTTTACTGTATGGCCAAGTTTCCAAATGTTAGTGCCAGGCAGTCTTTCAGTTTAGTATCAGCAGATACTGCTGATACAAACCCCAAGCAGGTCATGCTTTCCTTGTGGACTTCCCAGATGTGGTTCTGCAAAAGTACTTAGTATACCTGTAAGCAAACTTATAAGTGGGTGGAAGCTCAATGACTTTTATATATTGTTTTTTTTTATAAAATTGAATAGATAAAATAAAAAAATCACATATACTGGTTGAATAATTCCTTTGGCCTATATCTTCAAATTAGGTTATTTTTATATCTGGGTCATTCAAAATTCTCTTTGTCATCACATAATCCTCTGTTTAGGAACACACAAACCTTCAAAGACTGAGGACATGGACAATCTTCCCTTTATTCACCATCAGTAACAACGTCTGATCCATGAAGTTTTTGTGATGAAAACTGTATTAAGCTGTGTCAGAGCAACAGATCTAAATGCAATAACTGAAATAGCTTTATATCTATGAACAGATGCCATACCTAGGTCACATAAGAAGAGCTATTACTGTTTTGTTCAAAATGTCTCTTTTCCCCACTGTTTGTCACTGTGTAGTTACTGCATTTCATTTTATATTAGGCATTACCCTGGCAGGTATTGCACATGCCTATGAATGGCATAGTAGTAGCCAAATTAATCCTAATGGGGAAATTTGCTGTGTGTGTTTCATGTTGATTCAGCTGGTCTGTCCACATAGTTGATTGTGTTGGACCAATGTATTTAACTAAAAAATTTCTGCATTTGTACAGTGACATATGTGGCACTAGAAAAGACTGTCTAGATCATCAGATCCTATACTTTGTTTTCATACTCAAGCAAGTCACCTCTGTATCTTATATGAACACACAGAGTCATCAATAGAATGACTTCAGTGAAATCCTACTTCTGATTTGAGCTGTAGATTTGAGATGGGATTTGAGACAGCTAGCCTGCAGAGCTGGCAGAAGGAATTAGAGAGCAGCATAGTCTTCCTCTGTTCCAGAATGGGGTAGTTGGTGATCTGCTTAGCCATTTGGATCCCCACAAGTCCATGGGACCAGATGGGATCCATCCCAGGGTGCTGAGAGAGCTGGCAGATGAGCTGGCCAAGCCGCTCTCCATCATTTTTCAGCAGTCCTGGCTCACTGGAGACATCCCAGATGACTGGATGCTGGCCAACGTGGTACCCATCCACAAGAAGGGCCGGTTGGATGAGCCAGGGAATTATAGACCTGTCAGCCTGACCTCAGTGCCAGGCAAGATTATGGAACAGGTCATCTTGAGTGCAGTCGCACAGAACTTGGAGGATGGCCAAGGGATCAGGCCCAGCCAGCATGGGTTTAGGAAGGGCAGGTCCTGCCTGACCAACCTGATCTCCTTCTATGATCAGGTGACCCGCCTGGTGGATGCGGGGCAGGCTGTGGATGTAGTCTACCTGGACCTCAGCAAGGCCTTTGATACCGTCCCCCACAGCAAACTCCTGGCCAATCTGTCAGCCCATGGCTTGGATGGGAGCACACTGCGATGGGTTAGGAACTGGCTGGAGGGCCGAGCCCAGAGAGTGGTGGTGAATGGTGCCACATCCAGCTGGCAGCCAGTCACTAGTGGTGTGCCCCAAGGATCAGTGCTGGGCCCCATGCTCTTTAACATCTTTATTGATGATCTGGATGAGGGCATCGAGTCCATCATCAGTAAATTTGCTGATGACACCAAGCTGGGGGCAGGAGTTGATCTGCTGGAGGGTAGAGAGGCTCTGCAGAGGGACCTCGACAGGCTGGGCAGATGGGCAGAGTCCAACGGCATGAGATTTAACACATCCAAGTGCCGGGTTCTGCACGTTGGCCACAGCAACCCCATGAAGAGCTACAGGCTGGGGTCAGAGTGGCTGGAGAGCAGTCAGGCTGAGAGGGACCTGGGGGTGCTGGTTGACGGTAGACTGAACATGAGTCTGCAGTGCGCCCAGGCAGCCAGGAGGGCCAATGGCATCCTGGCCTGCATCAGGAATAGTGTGGCCAGCGGAGCATGGAGGTCATTCTGCCCCTGTACACTGCACTGGTTAGGTCACACCTCGAGTACTGTGTCCAGTTCTGGGCCCCTCAGTTTAGGAAGGATGTTGACTTGCTGGAACGAGTCCAGAAAAGGGCAACAAGGTTGGTGAGGGGCTTGGAGCACAAGCCCTATGAGGAGAGATTGAGGGAGCTGGGGTTGCTTAGTTTGGAGAAGAGGAGACTCAGGGGTGACCTTATTGCTCTCTACAACTACCTGAAGGGGGGTTGTAGTGAGGTGGAGGTTGGTCTCTTCTCCCAGGCAACCAGTACCAGAACAAGAGGACACAGTCTCAGGCTGCGTCAGGGGAGGTTTAGGCTGGAGGTTAGGAGGAAGTTTTACACAGAGAGAGTGATTGCCCACTGGAATGGGCTGCCTGAGGAGGTGGTGGGGTAGCTGTCGTTGGGGGTGTTTAGGGCGAGGCTTGACAGGATGCTTGGTTGTATGGTTTAGTTGATTGGGTAGTGTTGGATGATAGGTTGGACATGATGATCTCTAAGGTCTCTTCCAACCTGGTTGATTCTATTCTATTCTATTCTATTTTAGTTAAACCATTAGGGAATTTTAGCATTGATCTAAAATAGAAAAAAGTAACTTTGAGATATGTGTTACTCAAAGTGTTGAAGACCCTAGAAAACAGAAAATTTAATGTGAACAAAAGTACCTCGAAAGAAAGCCATACTCCTAAATCCATAATCCATAAATACAGAAAAAGCACCTTCTTCTGAAACTTGGTGTGAGTTTTCTGTTTATTTCAACATTACTTCTGGTGAAGACTTTTCCTTAAAAAATACAGGAATATACATTTGTGGGAACAGATCTGTTTCATCTGCAACACGTATATGTATAATATTCCGTTTGTAGGTCAGAATAACAGAATTTATCTGCTATTAGTGTTAATAGTGTTTCAGCACAATTTTTTCATCATCTATCTTACCCTTTTAATTCTTTCAACCATAAAATGTCTATGTACACTGAGCATAGAGTCTATATACACTGAGCACAATGTCTATAAACATTACATTGAGGTCCTTTTCTCTTGGCAGCTGAAAATAGAGAGAGATTAAAAGAGTAGCCATGTTACTGGCAAGGCACTCACATTTATCATCATCCTGGGCTGACACTGTGGAGGAGAGTCTCAATACATATTTAATTAAACTTCTTGTTCTTCCTCAAATGAGAGCTTAGGATATAAGTAAAAGGAAGATGAAATGTGTCCTGTGACTGAATTTAGCATAATGCATCTATGACTCTCAGTTTTGGAAGGACTCCAAACCTAAACAACTGGCAGGAGAAAAAAAATTACTGGGGGAGGTGGTTTTTTTTTGGGGAGGGGGGAGGGAGGGGAAGTGTGAGCAGGGAGGATTATCCTGTTTACCAGAGAGCGCTTTTATTTTGCTAAAATCTGGAGTTATGCTCTATATATTTTATTTTGGTAGAATTAGAATCAGAAATGAAGCTTTAGTATGGTATTTTAAAGGAAAGCGAATCAAATTAAATGAGCACCTCCATAAACTTATAGTAACACCCAAATTGGCAAATGGCAATTATCAGTCTGCGAATGGAAAAGCTCCTTCCTGAATATTGCAAGTATTGTTATTTCCCAAATCTTCTGAAACTGAACAAAGCATATAATAAAAAAAGCTTTTCTTTTTTTTTTTTTTTTTTTTGCCTGCTTCAATACAAATACAAATATGTTGTGAATACCTGCAGGGTGGTTGTAGCCAGGAGGGGGTTGGTCTCTTCTCTCAGGCACCTGGCACCAGAACGAGAGGACACAGTCTCAAGCTGCGCCAGGGAAAGTTTAGGCTCGAGGTGAGGAGAAAGTTCTTCACAGAGAGTGTTGTTAGCCATTGGAATGGGCTGCCCAGGGAAGTGGTGGAGTCTCTGTCCCTGGAGATGTTCAAGAGGGGATTGGACATGGCATGGTTTAGTAGTCATGAGGTCTGTGGTGACAAGTTGGACTTGATGATCTTTGAGGTCTTTTCCAACCTTGCTGATTCTATGATTCTATGTCAGTTATTCTGATTTACCACCAAAAAGGCAAGATATTATGACTGTATTTAATCAATATATAAATGCAGAAAATACTGCTATTCTGAATCTAGATATTTTGCACATAATTGTTTTTTTCTGTTTGATACCCTGAATTCAGTATTTTCAGGAGTCTGCTGTGTGTTAAATATTTCTTTTTTTCCTTTACATAGTTTTGACACATATTTTCAAACTTACATTTCCTGGAAATTAGAGTCTTGAGTCTACCCTGCACTAACATACATTCTGAATTAATCTTATCCTCAAGTTGCTAGCTTGAGTTGTCTAGCAGTTAGTTATTTAGCTTGAGTTATCTAGTTGCTAGTAGTTATCTACTCCAGTATATAAACTGTGGAACCTTGACTTTTCCTTTCTGGGTTGGAGTTTGATTTTCATTTTCAAATGTCACAATATTAATGACATAACAGAGTCTGTGAGCACTTTGGTTTCTCCTGCCCCTCTCCCATGTGGTAAGAACACAGTGATTTCTATAAAGCATCTAGATGTATGGGAATGGGAGCTTATCATTAGGTGTACATCTGAATAATTTTTCTGTCTCCTTGAGCCTAATATTTTTGCCATTATCAGGAGAAAGAGCTGGGCTTTGTACTGACCTGACAGTGCAGGGTCTCAGGACTTTCAGTTGCCTCAGCCTGAGCTGGTTCTGCTTTAGTTTAACTGCTATGCAGTGGTAAGGGAATACCCTGCATGGTAAAGGCCTGACAGCCCCAGGGAGCCACTGTGGCAACAAACAGCAGACTCTTGGGTTAACAGAACTGGGAGAGGCTGGGGACAACTTTCAAACCTCAACCCAGAAGCAATGAAGAGTGTGTAATGAAAACAGAAAATTAACCAAGTGCAGATTCTAAGATCAAAGAGAAAGAAAGCATTGTCATCATCATCTACTATCTCCTAGCAGGAGGAGGGCAGGGCACAGTTAGCTAGTCATATTTTCAACATCATCTTCACAAGGAGGGAGTGTGTTGACTTTCTAATTCCAAGGGGTGTTTCTTGTATGTGAGCACCATATCAGAGAACAAGGATAGGTACTAGGAGTGTGTAAGGGAATGTCTAAGTGGGGTTTGGAATAACAGTTTTCATTGTATTGATAATGAGGCTTTTCTTCGTTAAATAGTCTAGACTATTAAATTGTTAAAACATTAGCTAGACTAATAATAAATTCTTATTTCTGTCTACAAGATGTACTCATTTATGTTTTCAGAATATTTTCAAATATAAGAACCTTTTCCTCTACCAAGTACACAGCAGCCTTCCTTCTGTACAACATCACCCAGGAGAAAGACATTTTCTGTGATAAAAGCCATATGACTTGTAATCACCTTAAATAACTTCGGATGGGTGAAGCTGAGTGAAGCTTGTCTTCATTCTGGATTAGTATATAGCTTATATGCCATTCTTTTGAATCCTCTGGTACTAAGAAGAGTAATTAAACTTGATCTCAGATTCATTTTTCTCCAGGAAGTTTTTGAATTAAACCAATAAAACTGCTGTGACTCAGAGAAAGCTCAAAACTTTTCATGGTCTGACCATGACTACTGGAATGTAGCTACCATGAACTTAGGAGTCATTTAGTCCTTTTCCAGTTGATTTGTGAATTGTAATGGGGCTTAGGCAGGAGCTACATGCCTAAGTGCTCAGATTGAGTGCATGTGTATATACTTGTGTTTATGCAGCTATGACAGAGGCTATTGAAGCAAGAATTCATTGCTTAGAAAATTTTAGGCTTAGTATTAGAGAACGGGCTTTCTCTTTCAATCAATGACCCATATGTGCTACACTTTACTTTTAGTTGTTAAAACAGAAGTGAACAATGAATAGCATATTCATATAAAACATGATTTACCTGATTTTCACCTGTGAGAAGAGGATAGGATTGTAACTTTGGTATATCTTTCTCTAAAAACCCCAAACCACTATACAAATAAAGCAATAAAATATAACATTTATAAATAAATATAAAATATAAACTATAATATAAATATATATATAAAAAATATAAACTATATAAAAAGATAAACTATATAAATATATATTTTATTACACCCTGCCAAAAAAGTGTATGCATTTAGTTTGTGGGTTAGGTAGGCATTTAAATTAATATTTTTACTTTTTTTTTTAGAATGTTAATTTGAAATCTTTGTGTTTCTTGTTTTCTGAAGCTATGTGAAATATACATTCAAGTTTTTCTTCTAAATTAAGCTATAGCACCCTGTAAGAACATAGTAAAATATTTTAAAGTTTTCTACAGAATTCAAACACTAAATCTTCAAATTTTGTGGTTTTTTTTTTTAAGCTGGAAAATATCTTCATAAATATCTATACTTTGCACAGTGATCCCAGAGCTGGAAATGGGCTTTCTTTCAGAAAACTGGTTCAGAGGTGTTCCATTTTTCTGTGACATCCTCCCTAGGGTTCTGATGTCTGTAATTTATGCCTTAGTTTGGTGCCATGTAGCTCTGTGACCTTGTCTCAGTTGTTCTAATAGATGCTAATTTGTGACAAAGTCTGTGAAAGAAAGATATGCAAAAACCAGAAAAAGTATACAATTGCTGAGACAGTATTTGCAACTCAAGGATTCCCAAGGAGAAACACCGATGTGAAACTTTATTAAAATCCCAAGGAAAAAGTCAAAGAATCAGGAAAAGAGGGAGCAGAGGCCCTAACATTCTCCCCTGACTGGCTGCCTGGCCTGCAGATGCCCAACAAGGATAGTGAATGTGTTTATGCTTATCTTAGGAGTTTGCTAGTCTTTGTGATTTAATATCTGTGCTGGACAATAAATATCTTTGTACCCTTCAGTTGTGTGTATTCTGTTTACACAACGTCCTTCAGAATGGCAAAAGCTGTCTGAAGAAAGTGATTTGGAAAAGAAAGATTATGGTTACTGTATAATTACCATATATAAGTATACCTTAAATGATTAAAAAGGTCAAAGATATCACATCTCAGATTTAGGCAGCACTTTTGCTAGCAGTGTAATCACAAATCACATGGATAAAGAAATAGGGTGTCTCTCTTCCAAGAAGTTTCTCCAAGTACAAGTTGAGACATACTAGTGTATTATGTTTATCAATAAAAGAATCCTACTTTATTATCTTTACTGAAGTCTTATTTCCTAATGTACACTAAGGTCATTGTTCAAAATGTGCCATTCTGCTAATCTGAATTCCAAAAACATGCTGAAAGCAAGGGTGAAAATTTGGAATCAGGGAGAAGCGAATACACAAACAAAAATCCTCAACAAAAACCCCAGCAAAAATCTGTTTGTCATTTGAATGCATTTGTAACTGGAGATTAGGTCCAAATATAGTTAAGGGTCTAGACCCTGCAGTTTGGAAGTTGAGGAAGAAACCCAAATCTCTCTTTTAAAACTACTTGTAACAATAAAATAAAAATGAAAAGCGTTGCACCACAATGTAGGATCAGACCGTGGAAAGCCAAAGTAAAAGCTGGTTTACAGCTGTATTGTTTTGCTAAACTGTCTGAACCACAAACACCACCCTAATCACTATGTACAGCCAATTATAGTTTCTCTACTAGAAGTTCCAGAGTGAACTTTACTAAAAAAAATAACAAACCTGTTTTACTGTAAAATTAAACCAATTGAATTAGAAATGAGAAGGCCTTTATAATTACGTATGTTTCCAAGGAGAGTTCATAAAATTCTGCATGCCATTTATTCTGTCTGAGCACAGGCAATGGATATCTTACAGCTTTTTCAGGTCAAGTGGTTAATTAAAGACATTAAATCATTTCGTAATTGTATAGTCACAAATGTATCCTTGTAGCATTGTTACCTTAGTGTCCATTTCTCTCCTCTTTGTACCTGCATAAAGTGCACAGGCAGCTTTGAAAACCCTGAGAGATGATGAATACTGCACTCATGGGCACAGAGACTTTTTCCTAAGTGAGGTGTTGACTATAATAATAATGCAATCAAAATATTGTAGATGAAACTCTGCATAATTATTTTGAATATGCAATCAGGCCTCCAAGGCCTCACAATCAGAGTAAATCACAACATTAAGTTTACAAGTCAAAATCAGCTACTGGCAGGTTAAAAAAAAAAAAAGGTAGAAAATCACAACTATATCACTATCAAACTGCATTTTCTTGCCTTTTCTGTTTGATTTCTTTGGAAAAGAGAATATCCTTCTTCTAGAATGAATCAATTTATTTTGACTGGATATGTATGTATAAAAAAATATTATTTCCCATCCTAATCAGAAGTTCAGATTGGGTGTATGTGAAGTGCCACATGATTTCTTCCCAGGAAATGCAGCAAGGAGACAGTATTTTAATCCAATTATTTTTTAGATGATTTGCAGCAGATGTTTTAACATCCTTGCTACGTGTGATGAGCCTAGCAGCTCACATAGAAACCATGATAGCTGTGGTATCTTTCAAAGCTCTCTGCAGCTGAGAGTATAATCTTTCCCCTGATTATGAGTGATGTATGATACATGCTGTAGCTTTCAGAGTTTTGACACACTAAAACAAAAACTAATGACTGCAGTGCGCTTAACGTGCTCCATGCTCTCTTTTCAATAGGGTCAGGTCATTCTCTTAATCGCTTTTGTCAGCTGCATTAACCTCCAAAAAATACTTCTGTTTCATGAAGTTAGGACAGTTAAACCAGAAAAGGCTAATTTATTCTCTGATTTTTCTCCTACTTCTAGGCCATTAGAATTTTGCTTTGTTTTGCTAAACTACATCAATTTAAACTGAACAAGAGGCCTGCTTATTTACTGATGCAACCCCTGAGAATGAAAGGTTTTAAGCTTCTAAGCACAGAGTGGCAGGTAGAAATTAAAGTAACAGTAAAGCAAAATAAATGACAAATTAGGGAAAAAAAAAATCAGTGTTTGAAGTATTAACCAAGGAACAGGAACTAGCATGCTAATATCTTTAGAAAAGTCCTAATGTTTTACCAGAGCTTGAGGAGTCGTTAGATATTTGTACAGATTGAAGAGATCCCCCCTGAGCTGGGCCCCTCAGTTCAAGAAAGATGTTGAGATGCTGTCCAGAGAAGGGCAACAGAGCTGGTAAGGGGTTTGGAGCACAAGCACTATGAGGAGCAGTTGAGGGAGCTGGCATTGTTTAGCCTGGAGGAGGCTCAGGGGAGACTATTGCTGTCTGCAACTACCTGAAGGGAGGTTGTAGCCAGGAGGGGGTTGGTCTCTTCTCCCAGGCACCCACCAACAGAACAAGAGGACTTAGTCTCAAGCTGTGCTAGGGGAGGTTGAGGCTGGATTTTAGGAAGATATTCTTTATAAAAAGAGTGATTGGCCATTGGAGTGTGCTGCCCAGGGAGGTGGTGGAATCACCATCACTGGAAGTGTTTAAAAAGAGACTGGACGAGGCACTTAGTGCCATGGTTTAGTTGATTAGGTGGTGTTGGGTGATAGGTTGGACTTGATGATCTCAAAGGTCTTTTCCAACCTGGTTAATTTTGTATTATGTATTCTCTTCTCTCAAGTAAACTGCCTTAGCTCTCATCTTTTCCTCATAAGAGAGATGCCCTAGCTTTATAACCACCTTCAGGGTGCTTTGTTGGACTCTCTTCAGTATGCCAATATTTCTTGTCTTGGGGAGCTTTGAACTGGACACAGTACTCCTACAAGCAGTGCAGGATATTGTTGGACATCTTTGCTGCAAAGACACTTGTGCAACACACGTGCAACTTGGTTCCTGGGAGCCAGGACTCCCAAATCCTTTTCTACCAAGCTGCTTTTCAGCTGTGCAGCCCCATCATATACTGGTGCAGGGGGTTGTTTCTCCCTAGGTGCAGAGCTTTGCACCTCTTCTTGTTGAATGTCATGAGATTTATATCAGGACAATTCTGCAGTCTGTTGAAATCCTTCTAGATGGCATCATGATTCTCAGGCATACCAGCCACTCTGAGTTTTGTGTCATCAGCAAGTTTGCTGAAGGTATGTTGTGCCCCATCATCCAGCTCATTCATGAAAATGTCAAACAGGATTGAACTCAGTATTGACCCTGAGCTACACTGATAGTTATTGGACTCCAAGTAGACTTCATGCTACTAATTCTATAGCTGGAAAAAGAGTATCTGTCAGCTCATTGGTTTTGAAAGCATATATAGCACTGAACAATTTATTTTGTAAAGCATCATGCTGTTATGAAAATGTAAAATGTCACAAATGCTAAGAGATGGGTCAAATTAATCAGATTTAGGTTAAAAAATAGCATGACATCAGCAATAAAAAGAAAACACAGGCTGTTGCAGAAAATGAGAGTCATTCTAGCAGACAAATAAGAAGATACTTCAAATAAAAGTAATGAAAACTCTTCTCAGAAAGATAATTCACATGGAAGAATGCACTCCATTTGCACAACAGTATCTAGTAAAATAAAACAAATAATGGATTAAGCAAAAATATTCATGTATATAGAACTGGACAGCGTATTCTCTGCTTCTTGTATAGCTACATAAAACAGAGTTTGAGGAACTGTCATTCTCAGCATGTAATATGCTGAATCAAATTTTATCACAGGTCAAGGAATATGCATGACTGTAGAAGTAAAGCTGCCAGTGATCTATAAGGAGAAAAGGGCAATGTTACCATTGAATACACTGTAGATGAAAATATAAAATGCTCTTCAGCAGATGTTTTCTTCCTTTTAAATTGACAAGAGCTTAAAGCTGTGAAGAAGGCTGCAAGAAAAAATACTTTAAAAAACTTTTAGACAAAGTATCAAATGAAAATAAGGGGTAAAGGAAAGATAGTGTGAAATATGTATATATATGTAAATATCACATGAGATTCACTGGTATCAAATGGGTGGGTATAACAGGCAACACATATGGGAACCTGGAACCAGAAAGAAAACTCTAGGTAGTCAAATTCAGGCTCCCAATACTGCAGGTTGTTCCTTCTAAGCTAACATTTATAACTTTTTCAAATTTGCTAATTTTATAATTGCCTAAAATTATAGCATCCTTTTAATCTTTCAATTAAGATACTTGTTCATAGCCAAATGTCTTGTAAAGTAACTAATACCTATTCATATTTTTCTTATCCTAGTCATCACATCATCTAGTGGTTTGGGTTTTTGTTTTGTTTTGTTTTGTTTTTCATTTTACAGTCAGAACAAGAGGACACAGTCTCAAACTGCACCAGGGAAGGTTTAGGCTGGATGTTAGGAAGAAATTCTTCATAGAGAGAGAGATTGGCCATTGGAATGGGCTGCCCGGTGGAATCACCATCACTGGAGGTGTTTAGGAAGAGACTTGCTGGGGTACTTGTTGCCATGGTTTAGTTGATTAGATGGTGTTGGATGATGGGTTGGACATGATGATCTTGAAGGTCTCTTCCAACCTGGTCTATTCTATTCTATTCTATTCTATTCCATTCCATTCCATTCCATTCCATTCTATTCCATTCTATCCTTCTGGAAATTATTTCATTACAAAATACCAGTGTAAGTTTTTTGGTTGGTGGGTTGTTTTTTGTTGTTGTTTTTGGTTTTGTTTTTTTTTTGTTGCAACATTATAGATACTATGGAAAACTAATCCAAAGATCAGTTTGAAGGAACTTTCTTAGAAACCTCTCTATGGGCTAATAGTTGTCACTCCAAAACTACTGAATATGAATTTTCCTGTTAGTGTTTTAGGCATGTTATTTCCGTTAAGTGTTAACTTAAATTGTGTGTAGCAGATATATATCCATGGGCATAAAATGATGATTATATAATACAATCAATACTTTTTTTTTTCACCTGGACTGCTAATGAACAAATAATTATCCAAAATGGTTTGTGTTACTGTAACATCAGACTATAGAAAATAAATTAATTACAATTGTGTTACAGCACATTGATTTTTTTTAACTATGTTGAAATTTGTGAAGATGGAATCATAGAATAAAAAGTTCTGGTTTGGAAGGAATGTTTAAAGGTCATCTAGTCCAAACTCCCTGCAGTGAGAAGGGATGTCTTCACCTAGAGCAGATTGCTCAGAACACCATCCACCCTGGCCTCGAATATTCCCAGGGATGGGGCATCCACCATCATTCTGGGTAGCCTGTGCCAGTGTTTTATCCTCCTCATATGGTGGTTTTAGGTTATGCCTTTAAAATTTAATTACAGATTTTGAGCAGAAAAGTAGAAAAAATATAAATAAATTACTATTAGGTGTAAAAAGAAAAACAAAAGATTATTCTAACCAAATTCATTGTGTAAATATCTAGAATAAGATGAACTGTACCGTAACAATCCTTCCCTTTCTCTCTTCTCTTCTGTTCTCGGCTGTTTCTGCTTAGCCCGGGAGAGATAGCGTGCTTTTGGCTGGCCTTGGCTAAGTCTAACTTCTCTGCTCCTTTCTCTTGTCCCTTTTGTACAGGGGGGTAAGGGGAGGCGGGGAGGGAGAAGCTAGTAGCTTCCCTGGTCCTTGGCCAGGGTGGTCCTTGTGCTGTTTATTAATTGTAAATATTTGTAAATACTGTATACTTTGTACATACTCATTGCGTTCTATTGCAGAATGTAGATTTAGCTTGTAAATACAGCTTCATTTGCTTCTAACTGAGTTGGTCTGGCAAAGTTAATATTGGGGGGGGGGACTTCAGTATACCACACTTCCTCATAAAATATTTCTTACTTACATCTAGTCAGAATCTACCCTCTTTTAGTTTAAAACTATTACCACTTTTCCTGTCACATTAACATTCTCCTTTTAAGTACTGAAAGGCTTCAATAAGGTCTCCCTGGAGACAATAATGGTTTCAGCACTGATTTTATAATCTGAATTATTCCATTCCTCATAATATATTTCCATTTATTTTAAGTGACGTGTTTGATTTTGTTACCTCACATACTTGCAGTCTCAAAAACTACATTTTTGGGTTTTATCAAGACATTAACATTACTGTCTACTACTACCGGAAGGGAGGTGGTAGAGAGGTGGGGGCTGGTCTCTTCTCTCAGGCAACCTGTGACAGAACAAGAGGACACAGTCTCAAGCTGCACCAGGGGAGGGTTAGGCTAGATGTTAGGAAGAAGTTCTTCATAGAAAGGGTGATTTGCCTTGGAATGGACTGCCCAGGGAGGTGGTGGAGTCACCATCACTGGAAGTGTTTAGGAAGAGACTGGATGGGATGCTTGGTGCCATGGTTTAGTTGATTAGATGGTGTTGGATGACAGGTTGGACTCGATGATCTCAAAGGTCTCTTCTAACCTAGTTAATTCTATTCTATTCTATTCTATTCTATTCTATTCTATTCTATTCTATTCCATTCCATTCCATTCCATTCCATTCCATACAGATGCTTCCATATAGTGCATATAATTGACAAACTGACAAGTTTCTGGAAGCTGTATCAGATGCATTACAGCAATGACTGTTTTCAGTGTGGTCACCTTTACAAAGACTGAAATATTTGTAAAAACAAATTTACTTCTTAGCTCCAAAAAAAAAAAAAAAAAACCAAACCCTGATACAATTTTTATGTGGAACTCCTATAAACCCTTGGGTTTAGCCATTTTCACACACACAAAAATATAGTTCTGTTATTTTTGGTAAAAAAACCAAGGGTTTCATTCTCTCTGTAAAATAACCTTCATTTAAAGAAATGAATAGAATTTATCTGAGACATATAGAATAGGATAATTTACTGCCTTAATTATTAGTTAATAAGTAATCTGCTTAAATATCTGTTCTATTTAGAGCTGAGTGCACACCTCATGCCACACAAATACTAGCAACAGTAGACACAACAAGAAGAGCTGGTTGTCAAAAGTGAGAGGAATTTCTTTACTACACACACTTACATGTGTGTTTCCATGAGCATGTAATAATATTTTTCAGTATGATTTGTCATACAGACATGGGGGTTATTAATCTGTTAAGATCCATTCATACCTTTTACATATTTTTTGTAGCCAATTTTGATTGTATGAATACATTTTGTCAGCCTTGATTGTGTATCACTTTTTGTTTGAGTATCACTTTCAAACTTATTTTCACTACCTAATAATTGGGATGGTTCTGTTTTGACGACAGAGCTCGGAATCAGTACAGATGACCAATATGATCTAATTATTATTCAGTTTAATTAAAGAACCTCTACAGCTTATGTTGACCCACAGACTCACAGAGCATGGTTAGCATAACTTCATTGGCTCCCCACAATTATCCACACGCCCTACTGTTATACATTATTGGTTAAACTACTAATATCACACAAAGTTGTAGATCGACTTATGCATCCTGTTATTCCAAGATAATTCTTTGTGTTTACAGCTACCAGTACTTTGTTTTAGTTACATGCTGCTAGCACAGCACTGTTTTGCTGACACTATATCAATCTCTAAGCTTATATCATCAGATTGCTCACACTATTTATTGCTATGATTTCCACAGTTCTGTTTGTTTGTTTGTTTGTTTAACTTAGCACTATGCTAATTATGGATTTGTGTTGTGAGCATTTTTTAATGGTTGCCACAATTTTAACAAGATGTTGTATGCTAACTCTTGGAATCTTGTGTGAATTCATAGAATTAAAACATTTGTGGCAAAATTAAGGTGATATGTAAACATTTTGCATGCAAATTCCATAGAGATGAGGTCATTTACATAAACACATGAGAGAGATGTAAAGGTCTAGAGGTGAAAAATAACTGAATATCCATGTAATATCTCAAATAAATATCATGTTTTTATCATCTTCATAAATGGAGATGTGAAAATACTAAACAAACAGAAATACTTCCTCGTGGAAAGGGTAATTATACACTGGAATGGACTGCCCAGGGAGGTGGTGGATTCACTGTCCCTGGAGATGTTTAAGGTAAGAATGGATGTGTCACTTAGTGAAGTTATGCCTGAATCACAGAATACACAACTGAGTTCATCAAGTCCAGCCTATGACCTAACACAACCATGTCACTAATTGTTTTCAAATTTTTCTTAAGATAGCAACAAAATGGAAGTGAAAATTTCTGGCTTCTAAGTTTAAGACACAGCGCTCACCATTAGTTTAGCAGAGAGGAAAGAAAAGATTTTCAGCTGGTGGTGAGTTTCAGGAAAATAACTGTGGCTTTTCACAGGAATTTTGTGCACAAAATCATTTCATATCTCATGAGGAGTGTGCACAGACATTGCCTACAGGCATCATTCCAGCTCAGGGTGGTTCCACAACTCTTTATGAGCAGGCTAGACAAGGAGGCAAATAAGTTTTAAAGATCCTTCCCTCCCAAAATGGACACAAAAGATTAACAGAAAGAAAGTGAATGTATCATTAGGACTTTTTTGAACTTTGGCAAGCAGCCTATATTTATAACAATCTCAGTATAAAGTTAAACCTGGTTACTTTACAATGAATAGAGTATCATTAATGCTTTGTGGATATATGTCAGTTTGTAGGATTTACTTCAATTTTAAATCACACTGACAGTAAGCTCTGATCACATTCCAAACTCAGGCTGGCTGTTTTCAACCCCTGTAACATTATCCCTCTAAAAATTACATTCTAGGAACAGAATTTATTGAAGCATTATTATCTAATCACAAGCTTGCCAGAAATTTCATGAACAAACAGAGACTAGAAAAATCATTTGTGATATGGGCACCAATATAATTGCATTTCCAAGTGTAATGCTAGCAGGGTTTGTAAAGCGTACCATCATCCAATTTGGCCCTGATTTCTAACTCCATCTATTTCACACTGACCATGCTGACAGGTATAACAGACATATGGGTTTTGTTGATAACTTCCAAAGTAGCAAACAAATAGCAAATTACATCTCATATTCAGCCAATTTTATTTTTAGTTTGATCCAAAAGTTATTCAGCATAAATGATCCACAGACTTTCAATACTTAAAACATTAACTATTTTTTGAATTATTGTGTAAGTAATTATTATTTCACTGTATCATATCTTTGTTCTGTATGAAACATGTTCCTTTTTCAAAGTGTCTGTCATAGTTATGGCTATTAATTGTGAAACAGGAAATATTAATAGTAATAATATGTATTAATATAAAAGTATTACTAGCCTTTTAACAGTATATATATGCAGATTCTAGTGTACAGTCATGGATATATTCTCCATAAAATTGTACATTTTACAATTTTGAATCAGCTTAGAAAAACACTCTGTCAGCACATTAGGCAATGGCAAAGCATATGGTCAGAATATGCCCAAACTTGGAAGAAGCACAAGCATCCCACAAGGCGGGTGTGTTCTCTTGTTTGCCCCTAAAAAGGCAGTTTGGGTTGTTTACCTCAGCTCCTTGATACCTGGCCCTTTCTCAGCTCTGGGCTGAGTACGCACTCCAGAAAGAAGAGAAAGGGGGACTTGAGCAAAAGATGTAGGGACACATTTTGGCAATATTTGTGGCATAATTCTGCACCTAATGCAGCCTTTACCACAAGGTGTAATATCAACATCAGTCATCAACATATCTAGAGATCAATGTACACACAGTAACAAAGCATCACTCTGGGCACATCACAACATATCTTCAGACATAGGTTTCTGAGGTATTTCTGCAGTAATTTCTGCAATTTGAAATAGTAAGGCAAACCCATGGGTCATGCAGAAGGATATGTAAAGGCTTTATAATTTTTCAGTTAAAAAATAGGAGTATTTTGGGGGAAAAAAAAAAGTCTGGTGGCCAAACATCAAACACTTTTTCTTTAAGCCACTTTCAAATGAATATGATTGAAAAATTAATTATTGATTAGAATTATTTGCTTGCTTTACTGTTAAACAGAATAAAAGTCCCAAGTACTTACCATGGGTTAGTTTAGGTGGTGTTGGATTGGTTGATGGGTTGGACATGATGATCTTGAAGGTCTCTTCCAACCTGGTTTATTCTATGTATTCTATGTATATGTTTGGATATATCTTGAATTACAAAATGTGTTATTTCTTGGAAATCTGATAATTCCAAACTAAGAAAGTTTTAGAATATATTGTTCTTTTTGCCAAAGTTTAACTTTGATGAAAGGAAATTTAAGTACCATATCTTATTTGCAATATTCACCACTTAAAAGGTTTCTTTGTGCAGGTCTTTCTAGTTTTAAAGCTACATGACAAAGATCTATAGGGGTATCTGTTATTAATATTCCAGAAAATAATTGCTTAATTTCAGCACACAATATGTAATACAGATGTGTAATTGTGGGTTTTTGCTGTTAATACAGTAAAGATCTGATGAAATAAGTAAGAGAGATAAAAATCATGGTTGTTCTGGTAAGTTACTTCACGTTTTGGATTGATTATAACTAGGCAAAAAATCTGTGTGACTTCATCTATCCAAAAGAAAAATAAGAGCTACTAATACCCTCTCACAGTTGTTTCTTTCTGCTATCATACATAGAAATTATATTAAAAATGAAGAAAAGCAATTATATAATAACAATCACAAAGAGCTTATTTTCTTCTTGGTTGAAAACCAGATTTATGATGAAGTTTTTAAAGGTTGTTTACATAACTTAGATTTTACAGTCTCTATTTGCAGTTTAAAAATTTATGTGGAAAGAGGACAGCTCTGGCAAAACCACTGTTTTAAAACTATACAAAAGTCTGTCATTTGAAAGTATTCAAAGGAATTACTTCCTTTGAAAACAATGCAGCACAAAATACAGAAAAAAACCAACAAGGATTAATGTAGACTTTACCAATGGTTTTAATATGTACATATATGTATGATTTCTCATGTGTACATCTGGGACATTAAATTTTAGTTGGATCAAAACAGAAAAGTGTTCTTGGTGGCTCTAGCACAAGACCAAGTTACTGACATTTCAAAACACTTGAAGACCTAGAAATAGAACTTGGCAATTTCTCTTGAGAGCCTGCCAAATTTTCCTTAGTTTCCCATGATGGACTTACATTTGAAACAAATAAGTTATATATATGTGTGTGTGTGTATATGCACTCTACATGGCTTTTAATATTTATGTCCAGCTTCTGCTTCAGTGTAGCTAAAACTATTCCTTTTTATTCTTTAAGCCACTTCCCACAAATATACAGAAATTTTTCTCTTGTAAGTAATCCTACTAGAAAAGGAATTGGAGCAGAGGAATTAATTCTTCCCTACTGTTGATGCTTGTTACTTTTATCATGGAAATTGATTACAGGAAGGTTACATGCATTTTGCCCCTGTGAAATGCTGGAGATTGTAATTCTTGTGAGACAAAAACTATGTCCACTAACATAAGAACACTTCACAAGATTATCCCAAATCCTCATAACTTTAGAAGTGTAGAAGGATAATCTTCTTTGCTAGACAGACCTTGGATCCCTTGGAACTGAGCCATCACCTTTGTTTACAAAAAACGGGCAAAGCGGTCTTTTTTTTCTAGGGAAAAAAGCACCTCTGATCATTAAACAAAATGAGTATCACTGAATAGATAGCTTATTGAAGAACTTTTTATTCTATTTTTCAAAAAGTGATGTTAAAAATTAAACTTTTATAAATAATAAATATGCACCTACAAGTTTCTACTTCAATGCATGCTGGTTTTACTTCTGACTACTCTTTATTGCCTTGACTCTCAATTAGTAAAAGTATACCTTTAGAAAAATCTGTCTCAGGACTGATTTATAATGATAAATGTTCTAGGGACTGCTTGCTTTTGTTCATCATTTGCTTCCAGTCACCTGAGTACTGAAAATAACAAGTCACCTCTAAAGATGTGCCAAGTGACCGTAGCTAATTTGAGAACCCTGTGTCATTTTCAAGTTTGTGAACACCACAATGTTTCAGCTTGTGTGAGTATGTTAAAAAGGAATGAGGTCTGATAATGACAAAAAACGTATTCAGAATACTCACAATTAGACAGAATCAAGATTATTAGATGTGTAATACCTAATTTTATTTAAAACAAACAAACAAACAAACTCTTATGGATATGTCAGAAATCACTGTAATCTTCTGATAAAGAATAGTAGTTTGATGCACCGCAGACTCTAAAATGCAGTTTGTACTCTTCTGAGGTAAAAAGGAATTTATGAAATTGTTAGTTATGATATCTTGAGTCACACTGCAGACTTGGCATACCTACTCATTTCAGTATTTAAGAACTGAGTTATTGTGTATGTTTTACTCTGTAGTAAAATGTTGTGCACATTTGCATAATATTTGAGTAACAAAGAAGAACAAAGATAAAATTGATACTTGGAAGAAGTGCTGAAATTTTTAACATTAGATTATGATAGCTCAAGAAACAAGAAACCAAGATCTTCAATGGTTGTCTTGTTCCCTTTAGGCCTGGGTTATAATTTTAGCTCTGCTTTTTACCAATTTACTCCTTATCTTAAGGAGATTAAAACATAGTGAGGAAAAATAATTTAGATCTAATCTAAGAAGGGGAACACTTTTTCACAACATTCATTTCTCAGAATAGCTGAGATTCTGTATTCCTTCTGTGTTCCTGTTTTAAGTAACTGCTTGTTTCACTGCTAGCGCACTCGCAGAAAAACATTCTTTTGAGACAGAGAAAATATCAGGAGCTTTTTTTTTTTTTTGTATGGATCATTTTTGCTACATAGATTTAAAGTATCACTTAAAAATATATGCTTGTTTTAAACAAAAATTATTTATACGGTATGAAATGGCTTTAAACATGGATTTATCATTATAGAGTTCCTGTATTTGAAAGTCTGATAAAGGTAAAAAATATTACAGTACTTTTGAATCCATAAAATTTTATTGCCATTTTTTAAAAAAGGAATTACCTTACTGTATTTCAAACACTGGCACATTGATTTTGCTACATTTAGATTACTAAGCATTCAAGCTTCTGCTGCACATGCCATTTACCATATGTTACATTACAAACCCGTTAACAAGAGGTTTAGAATTACAGCAGAGTTACAGAGAGATTCTAAAGACTGAGGATTTGATAGTTCCTGATTCGAACTGGTAACAAAACAAACCGGGATCTTCCACACTTGTCACAAAATACCTTTGGTTCTCTCATTACTGATACTCTCATGCCACCTCCACACAGAGAATAGACAACTGTCTGCAGACAGATATTCAGCTTACTAGAACATGAGGTCTAAAGCAGGACCACAAATACCATGTGCTGTCACTGCTCTTTCTGAGGTATTAGTATCAAATGATCCCAAGGGTTCTCTGTCAGGCTGAATCCTGTAAGTGCAGAAATTGCAACTGTACTTGGGCCTGACTACGTGCACTCCATTTTCTTGAACTGTGAAAGTAAAGACATAATCTTACTCTGAGTTCTTAAGATGTTAAAATGTCTATCTGTAGTTCTGCAAATTGCTCTTTTTTATCTGTCATTTTTGTAGGTTGTTTTTTTTTTTTCTTCAATCAAGCTCTGGACATAAAAGGCAAAATCAGTATTTTGTCATTTGCAAAAGTGGTACTTATGTTTGTGAAGAGTCCCAAGGGTGTAAAGAAAAGATACAGCTTCTTACACCCCTGCATGAAATTATCTGATATTTTGTTACTGATTTCATGTACTGATCCTTAAATAGATTCACCTGCTTTAATGGATTTTTTTTTTCCCAGAGTTCAACATTTCCATTCTTGAGTAAAAAACAAAACAAAACAAACCACCACAAACCCCCACCGCCAAACAAACAAAAACCCACAAAAAACCCCCACCACCCCCAAACAAAAACAAACATAGAAAAAAAGAGTAGAATTTGCTTTTGGGTTTTTTTTTTTTTTGCTTTTTTTCTGGTTTTGTTTATTTCTTTGTTACGTGGTGGTTTGCTTTGTTTTGTTTTGTTTTTTTAATGTGTTTAGGAGATACATACTGGAAAGAACAACACTCCTGTCATATGAAAGATTTATACTATATTCAGGGTGAGATATTAGTGACATTCTCCACTGGGGTACTAGCTCTGTATTTGTTTTATAAAAGCTCTAACTTCATGATTAATTATATCTTGGTGCAATAAATATTTGTTCTGTCTATATTTATCTCCTTTGTAAATCGGTGTCTGAAATAAATATATATTTGTTCCATGTTGTAATAAATAACTTATGGCGCACATGGTTGAATTGTAATCCCTGGTTATGAATGTAAGAAGCCTTCAGATATGCTTTGGATTATTTATTTATTTGGTGTATGTTTAGAGAAACATTGTGCATTGTATGTCTGTGGTGTTTTACTTGGTTTTGCTGTTTAAAATGAGGGGTGAGATGTCAGAGTTCTATTGAGGCAATCTTTGGGGGTACTTTGTTCACAGAAAGATTACTAGACTAGCATCATAAAGAAATGTAGCTCTTTCTGAAAGGCTTCATAATGGACACCTGAGCTGGTATCTATTCAAGCTAACAGCTTAAACCACTGCATACACTAGGATATCTTTCATTTCTCTTCTTCATTCATGTTTACCTGACTTGTAAAATACTAGTTCTTTGTGACTATTTAGGAAAACTATTCTATAGAGTGGAAAAGCTGAATTGACCTAGGCTAACCAAGTGACCCTACAGCACATTCTTGGGAAAAGGAAGGACTTTAAAGAAGAATGAAATGAAGAAAACTGTATGCTATGTACTGAGTTCAGCAGACTAAGTGATACCATGGTCTCACTTTCACTTGAAGTAGATCACAGTTGCATCCTTTCCTTAAACTTCTACAACAAAAGAACCTGGGCTCCATCAGACCCACAATGTCAGTCCTCTTATTTTTTCCAAAACCAACAAGATATTACTAATTTATGAACTGTATCAACAAACTCACCATTTTCTTAGGAAACAGAGTTTGAATTTTTCATTCCAGGGATGGTCTTGATATCATCACTGTACTCATAAGTAACACTCCACCGGACTACACTGCAGCTTGAAACCCACTCAAAAGCCACTCCCAAGGCATAAATTATTTTTCAGTCATGATTAATACATAGCAGTGACGTTCCTTTGTGCTGTGGAGGAACTTCCTTGAAGTTTAGTTACGTGTTCTCTGCCTCTTCATCTGCCTAAATATGAAAGTAGCAAGGAGGAAGCCAAAGGAAGACCTGTGGCCCTGGGAACTGCCACTGGACCTGTACTTTGGACATGAAAGCACAGCAATATTTTCAAACATAAAATATGCTTTAGAGGTTGTTGCAGTCAGGGTGAGTCTTCCAGCCCCAATACTCTCTAGGGACAGTGCCAACTGCTGACAGGTTACAAAAGTATGCATTGCAGCAGGAAAATGGCATTTATAGACTTGAGTCCAAGTTCTAAGAGAACCTTAAATATCATCATGGATTTAGCTGCTTGTGCATGCCTTGAGAAAGTCTCAGGGGGAACTGTCTCAGACAGACAAATGCTTTTCTTTAACTCTTTGCTTTAGAAAAGGAAATTCAGGCTGCTTTTTTGAGGCCAAGCTCGCTTTTCCCTTGAACTTCCTTAGCCCTATCAATCTAAATTATTGGAGGGTTTAACAGTTTGACAGTTTTAACTCACTAGGCCAGGTAGGAGTAAAGGGAGTAAGAAATACAGATAAAGAGGTGCTGAGTGTCACTGTAAGGTCTTTTATGTTAACAGAGCATCACTAAACCTGCAATTTGTCATCTGGGTCACTATCATCATACAAAGCATGTTTCTAAACTTGTCTGTGATAGCAGTGTTGGAATGTTAAAGACATCCTTGGAAAAAAAGAAAAGAAAAACAGAAGAACAACCATGAAATGGGGTACTAAAACCAAAAGTGGGAGGAAAAGAGTGAGGATAATGGCTGCAGCATATAGTTTCATGAGCCAGTGTCTTATTGTGTAGGACTTTGGTTGCTAAGCATTTTTTTGTCTATTTTCTTGCTTTTGAAAGTGAAGAAGTTAATAAGCACATTACTGATTAATTTTTGTCTCTGTTTTCCTTGTGAGAAAAATAGGAGCCCTGAGGAAATTGCTCTCTTTCTTCACAAGCTGGGAAAAAATGAGCTGTAAGATTTGAAAGAGTGCACATCCTTTTGTTGTCACAATGATATGTGCAAGACAAATAATGATTATCCATTGTTTTCTGAACAAACAGTTCAATCTCCAGGCTCCTTTCTGAACAGTGTTGATTTTTGAGGTTAGAGTTTATGAATCTTAATTCCATAGCAGAGAGCTCTAATGAGATATTACTTGGGTCAGATAGAATTAAAATATATCTTTCTGTCAGACCACAAAATACGGTCCTCAGCTTGAAATATCACATTAAGATTCAAATGATCAAAAACATCAGCTCCATACATTTATTGTGACTTTTCTACATGTGGCATTAGTTGTCCCCTCTCTGTTATGGTCAAACAAACAGCCAACATGAACTCAAAATGAACTTAACAACTCAAGCATGTTTACATAACTGGTAGTCCTTCTTAGCGGCTGTAATCCCACCAATGCCTAGTTTTCAACTACACTAAGGGCTAGCGGATGTGGTTTTTTTCACTTAACTGCTGGATTTCTAGGACCTTTTTACATAAATATGGGTATGAGTAAAGCATATCCAAGAATTTACATCAGACACTTGTAAAATCAATAACATTTATCTGACTCTTATTCCTGTGCTCTTTGCAGACATTTAGAATTCAGTTTACAAATGCCAGGTTTCAATTAATTAGAAACAGTTTATCTTAATTAGCATGAGTTACCATTCTAACAAGAAATAAATTATCTCAGCACAGAAGGTGCATTTTGTGAAATGTTAATGGCCATCTAAAACCTTTTTGGGAAAGAAAAGTCAACTAGAAATTTGCATGTTGGAGAGAAAAATTTTGCTACTTCTTTCTAACTATTCCTGGCATTTTGGGAACAAACAAACAAACAACAGTCTAGACAATATCCCTAGATTATCTTGAAATCTATAAAAGCAAGGATCATTTTCATTCTCACCAGTGTTCATTAAAGAGTTATTAAACAAAAGCTAAGGCTAAAGTTCTCTTTGCTTAAGCTATTTTCAGCAGAGTATGAATGCTACCTGTAAGCAATCTATACAGTACCATAAAACCTTCTGTCCTCCCCTCTACTCCAGCATCAACAAAGGCCTCAGCTGATAAAATTAAACAAATTTGCTGATTTTCAGGCTGTAGATGAGATAGATATCTCCTTGTTCTTTTCTTTTCTTTTTTTTTTTTTTTTTCTTAATTTCCTTTCCCAAAACAGTGTTTGAACAGATTTCTGGAAAATTAAGAAAAAGGGAGAAGTCATGTTTAGTGCCAGCCAAAGCCATCCAAACTGTACCTTTTCATTTCTATACGATTCAGTTGATTAAACTCCATGAATAAAATTGTTAGTCTATTCATCGTAATTCTCACTTTTTGAGCTCTTATAATAATTTACAAAAATCCTGATTCTTTGTTGGCAGTTCCAGGCATAAAAACTGTAGGCAAAAGTAGTGTCCCCTGCAGGTACCTCTTCCTTGAGAAGTATCTGGACAATTCATGTCATCACATATGTCCTGTATTCTGACATTCAGGTGGATGCTACATCTGAATAACAGGTAAAATAATAGGATAGATCTCACAGCTTGAGCATCACAAAGTGGTATTGGCAGTTCATCTGAATTGAAACAATGAGGTCCTTCTTAGAGGTGCCATGCTTTTAGTAAGATGAGGCACTACCATACATCTGTTTTTAACTGGATGTTTGTCATCAACATTCTTCTGGGTATTCTGACTGGGCTGAATAAAAGATTCCTCATCTCTGAGAAAAAAATGTGGATACTTGTGCATATTTGCATCTGCTTTCATCCTACCTCCTCATCTTACTTTTACTTTTACTTCCCCACTTTCCTTTTTTTTAAAAAATTGATCTTTACCTGCCTCGCTTTCTGTTAGAAATTACTTGCTTGGGTATGTAGCACCTTGCATTTGCAGAACCTCTGTGAGATTAAGAGTGAAAAGGTAGCTAAAAATAATTCAGGAACTCTGATATTGGTGTAAATGTGCCAGTTCTCTGAGCAGTTCATATGTTTTGCCAATGTTTCAATTCTGTTTGAATTCAGCAGTAAGGCTGTATAGTAAGTCAGTAATGCTGTCTACAACTACCTGAAGGGAAGGTTGTAGACAGGTGAGGGCTGGTCTCTTCTCCCAGGCAACCAGCACCAGAACAAGAGGACACAGTCTCAAGCTGCACCAGGGGAAGTTTAGGCTGGATGTTAGGAAGAAGTTCTTCATAGAAAGAGTGATTGGCCATTGGAATGTGCTGCCCAGGGAGGTGGTGGAGTCACCATCACTGGAGGTGTTTAGGATTGGACTGGATGGGGTGCTTGGTGCCATGGTTTAGTTGATTAGATAGTGTTGGATGATAGGTTGGACTCGATGATCTCAAAGCTCTCTTCCAACCTAGTTAATTCTATTCTAGTCTAGTCTAGTCTAGTCTATTCCATTCTATTCCATTCTATTCTATTCTATAAAAAACCAAACCCCAAACTTACAAAAAACCTCTACAACTGAAAAAAAAAGTTACTATAGCCACACTTTATGTTATTCTAGTTCCTTCTTTTCCTTCTCTGTGTGCAATTTTATCATGTTTTGTCTCCAAGGAAATAGGATTAACCTCAAACAGCAGCAAAGACAATGGCTTGAAACACATTTCTAATAATGTTTCCTCTTTTCCAAGCAAAAGGCAATTGATATTTTACTAATACCATCTAAAAGTCTGTCAAAAAAGTTGCTTTCCCTTTAAAAAATTCCCCACATAATAGATAACAAAAGAATTGAAGTATTATTACTTCGGTAAGTATATTATTACATATATATATATATATATGCATCTTTTACAACAGGCACAATATGTTAAATGTCAGTTGCTTACACAGGAATGAAGTACAGTAAGCATAAATGTTTAAAACTAGAAAAAAATCCTTAAATTTAATGGTCACAGCCATGTCACTCAGATTCCCATTTACTCTCACTAAATAGACATGATGCTTACAATAACAGTATGTTAATCAGTTACCTGAACTACTGTATCAATTGGTCTACAAAGCCATTATTGTTAACTTTGTTTCTGGGATTGTGGATAGATTGTGCTTGCATTCATATGAAAGAGTCTTGCATGGCCTCCACTCTACAGTGTATAACTAACCAATCATTGTTCTTGCAATAAATCATTTCAACAACTGACATTTGTTATAATTAACACAATTTGTCATCGCTCTTTGAGAAAGCAGCTCTGGAGTCATCACAATGTCACAGGCTCTAAACTCCCTTGCAAAAGCCAGGAAAGGGCTATGTTTCATTCTTTTGCAGCACTTACACATTTTTAAATGTAATGGGAAATATGATTTGAAGCTCTTAGGTAAACCTGGGAAACGGAAAATACTAACTTTACAAGAACTAAACCTGTAATTAATTCTAATTATTCAGCAAAGGATGTAATAACTTCTGTCAATCTAAAGTGAAACTGGAAGAAAATATGCACTCATTATAAATCCTTTCATCTTAATATCTTCAAATATTTTTGATGCTATCAGTAATTTTAAACTATCAGTTAAGCATTTCATCCAGGGAAATTATTTTTACTCTTATTCTGCTGTAAAACAAAAAAATAAAATCAAACTAAAAAAAAATAAAATAAATGAAAGCATGTACACTTGGAAATAGCAGCCTAAATGTCAAGGCTGTCACATATTGATAGGGCATGCATGTTTTTCAGTCCCTATGGAAAAGTGAAAATCAAGAAAAAGGATACAGCACTTAAATTGTCCATACAATACATGCATCTTATGAGACAGGATTGATAAAATAGTATGACAGGTAAGAAAATGCAGAGAAACAGCAGGAATTAATCTATGTTTGGGGGAAAAAAAAAGCTAACTATTCAAAAAAGCTGTCTATAACTACCTGAAGGGTGGTTGTAGCCAGGAAGGGGTTGGTCTTTTCTCCAAGGCAAGCAACAACATAACAAGAGGACACAGTCTCAAGCTGCTCCAGGGGAAGTTCAGGCTGGAGGTGAGGAGAAAGTTTTTCACTGAGAGAGTCGTTAGCCATTGCAATGGGCTGCCCAGGGAGGTGGTGGAGTCACTGTCCCTGGAGGTTTCAAGAGGGGATTGGATGTGGCACTGGGTGCTTCTTCCGAAGCTGCTTTTTACCCTGTACCTCTACAAATGTCAAGGCTAGGCCCATTCCCATTTCTAATGTAGAAATACAGTAGCTTCTATGAATACCTCCAAGTTAGTGCTTTGAAAAAAAACAACACTTAAAGTGGTACCTTTATGTCATCCAGTTGAATGCAGTTGTACATAATTTTAAAAATGTAGTTGTAATGGGCTGCCCAGGGAGGTGGTGGAGTCACCATCCCTGGAGGGGTTCAAGAGGGGACTGGATGTGGCACTCAGTGCCATTGTCTAGTCATGAGGTCTGTGGTAACAGGTTGGACTTGATGATCTTTGAGGTCTCTTCCAACCTTGGTGATTCTGTAAGAATGCTAGTAAAAAGGAACCATGTCAGATATACTTGTGCAATTTTAAAATTATTTATTTATTTGGTTGGTTATTATTTATTTTTTCATTGGGGAAACAGAAGAAAAAAAACAACAAGAAAAAAAAGAAAGATCTCAGAAAGCCACTCGGGACGAACCACATCTGGATGAGAAAACTAGCAGGGAAATCCCACAAATTCTTTTCCATTTTTTCACCAGGCCAACAAGCTTCTAAACAATGTTAGTACTAAGAATAGTTTATTTCCTTCTTTGGGAACAGAAGTTCCCTTTTAAATCCTGTATCTTATCCTGACAGAGAAAAGATTTAAACTGGTCATCTGCTCACAGCTCAGCTTTCGTTCCTGCTTCTCAAGAATCTAAAACGAGCCTTAAGTACAGATAACAATCAGATGTGGCTTCAATATGTGGAAAAAATATCAACTTAAGCCATCAGAATCAGGGGATTCTTCATAGTGTTCTACTATTTTTATCAGAAAAAGAAGAGAGAGAAATGTTGCAATGGTTGTGGTTGTTATGTTTCAAGATATTCTTTTAAATGTCCTTGTTCCTATAGACTTCTGAATAGGATGAAATCTTGGCCTTCATTGAAAAACTCCTGAATTTATACTTTTGCAGTCACTCAGAAATGTTTGAAAATTGGTCCTATAAGCAAGGGAATAAAGAAATAAATCAAAATCAACAGGTCAATAGACATAATGATGTATTTTAAGATAATTTTTGTGTACTGTAAACCAAATTAAGTATTTATGAAGAATTAATTTGATGCAGTGTGCCTGACATGGTAATGGTATGGAACTAGATGATCTTTAAGGGGCCTTCCAATCCAAACCCTTATATAAATATGAATGCTAGTATTTCAGAGACATAAATGTCTTTTCTATAATGAAATCAGATGACTATCATAGAAAAGAGAAAGTGAGCATTCTGAAAGGTATTTCAGCAATTCATTGCTGCTCTCATATATACAGTAGACTGGAAAGTTTGCCATGGGTAAGATGCTAAAAAGTTTCAGTGTGATTAAATGTTCTAACATGGAATAATAGAATCATAAAATCATCCAGGTTGGAAGGTACCTCTTAAGGTCACCTAGTCCAACCCCCCTGCAGTGAGCAGGGATATCCTAAACTAGGTTAGATCACCCAGAGCCCCATTGAGCGTCACCTTGAATATTTCCAGGGACGGCGCCTCAGCCACCTCTCTGGGCAACCTGTTCCAGTGCTCAACCAAAAAAATTAAGACTTGGCAGCACTCAGCCTCCCTTCCTGTAATCATAATGATCAATAATGATTAGTCTCTGCTCTGCCTTGTTGTAAAAAGCAAGCCAAAATTCCAACAACCAAAACAATACTTGTTATTTGCTTCATGAGAATTTGTTAAAACAGTTAGAAGTGTCTCTGAGCAGAAGTCAGAGCAAGGAGCTAAGTTTAACAAGAGGAAATATGAGGTAACCTCACAGTGATAGCACAGAGCTATCACTGCAACTCACTGACAGAAATAGCTGGCATAGTGAATCTAGTTCAACCTTTGCACTCAGAGCAATATTTGTATGCAGAGTAGAAGCAATCAGACTCCTTTGTACTCTCTGGTAAGCTTGAATTCCAGACCGTGTTCATTTAAGCTGAGTCTGAGATAATGTTTCGAAATTGCCTGATGTTTACAACTTTTCAAGTTTTCAATTTACAAAGCAAGTGAGAAAGTCACTTCAGTTGTGTTCCATGCCTAGATTGGTACTAAAACCAAGCAACCCCAAGGGAAAGTACCTCCATGGATGAACACTGCAGAACAAATTCATGGTCCAGCAGGGAAGTGAAAGTCAGTGAATCTGCAGAATTTCACCTCTCTGAAAAGCACTTCTACTCACGTTGCCAAGTAACTACAACACTTTTTTACTATTAATGAAGCAGCTGCTTAACTGTGCCTTAAAAATCATAGACAGATGTCAGCCATGGTTTTGTAGTGACTCATAAGAGTTGTCTGTCATGAAAATAAGCAAACAAAAAAAGGCACCTAGCCTTCAGCTCCCAGACAGGACAAGTCAGGAATCCCAATCTGATCCCACGCTGGAATTTTCTAATGCTATACTTGGCAGCACTAAGAGAATTTAATGTAGTGGAGGTAATCTTCACGCTAGCCAAATCCTCCAGTGTGAGGGTAACTGACACAGTTCATGCCTCTGGAGATTATCTATAAAATACCATCAATTAAAAACAAGGAGGGGGTGGGGTGGGGAAATGACTTAATTACTAACAAAATTTATTATGCTTCTGAGCTGCAGAATAAGATGAACTGTAGAAGGAGACAAAGCTTTGGATTTTTTAATGACTTTTTGGAAGAAAATCAGTTTCCAAAGCAAGGAAACAGATTAGTTTGGGAAAGATATGTGGGCCTTGGGGAGTTTGAAGCAAAGAGAATTGAACTGTGATTCATTGAAAAACTAGTTTAAGGTCAACACATTCAGAAGATCCTGCAGAACAGTCGTTGTCTCTCAGTATGTCTGGTGCCACAGTAAAACTTGCTGTCATTTTGTGGCTTATAGAAGAAAGAAAAAGTTACCTGCCTGTTGCACTCATTTCAAATGTAATAGCTGTTGTTAATATTCTGAAGTTTTACTCTATCATTTTACACTGTCCTTTGCTACGAAAATATGCTAATGATCAATTATTTCTGCATGAGATATTTGTAGAGATGAAATTTGTTTTAATGTTAACAATTCTATGAAAGAGTGCACAAAGTGTTCTGCTGTAGTATTTCATCAAGTAATACTCAGCGGTGGCATAATTTGAACTTTAGCTAGAGCATCTCCGCTTAAATAGATCGTATTTCTATGCCATTTTACTTCATTGACTGAAAAATCCCACACTAATTTCCGAGCTGCTTGGGAACTAATTAATTTTAAACCTGTTTAACTGTTATGCAAGTTAAAGTGATAATCTGTTGAAAGCAATTGAAGTGGAAAAATTTTAATTTAAAGTTCCAGAAAACAGTACCTAAACTTGTGACATCACCAAACTATGTATCTTATTAATGCTCATAAGCTTGGTTTCAGTGACAAAAGCATGAAAAGAAAAAATGAAGTATGTAAAGCCAAAAAGACAGTAAAAACTCCCAAGAAATGGAAAAATGTACCACATGAAAATTGAATTACAATACTATAATTCAGGACTTAGTTGTCACAGGAACGATAAGATAAAGCACATTTTATTGTGTTGTCTTGCTGACAGAAATTCTTGATGTCTAGGATGCATTCTTTGTGATCTGTGAAAATTCTTACCATATCATGGCTGCTTTTCAGAAGAATAATGGAAAGTAGAATATGTGAGTAAATCTTCCTCAGCTGAAAAACATTAAATTACTTGCTGGTATCCATGGACTACACAGCTGCCTGAAAGTATGTTGGTCTCTTCTCCCAGGCAACCAGCACCAGAACAAGAGGACACAGTCTCAAGCTGAGCCAGGGGAAGTTTAGGCTCGAGGTGAGGAGAAAGTTCTTCACTTGGAGAGTTGTTAGCCATTGGAATGTGCTGACCAGGGAGGTGGTGGAGTCACCGTCCCTGGAGGAGTTCAAGAGGGGATTGGACATGGCGCTTGGTGCCATGGCTTAGTCATGAGGTCTGTGGTGACAGGTTGGACTTGATGACCTTTGAGGTCTCTTCCAACCTTGGTGATTCTGTGATTCTGTGAACTGTGTGGGATGTTTCTTCAAACTTGTGAGACAAGCTCAAATGACAAACTTGTCTGGGGAAGATTTTAGATAAAAGCTGTAGAACGAAGAAAATGGGAACACATTAAGTTTAGGAATAATATCTGTCAACTTCTTTAGATGTGCAGAATTCTACGTTACTCTAGATCTGGAAAAAAATAAAGTAAAAATGGTGAAAGAAAAAAAAATTATTACTAAGGGCTCTAATATTAACCTGTGTGAACATAAAATTTCACCTTATTACTACCAGTATCTACTGTCTTTGAGATTCATTGGCATAGCAGAAAACACAAAATGCCCTAAAAACTTTGAAAACATGACTTTGAATACTGACCTCAGGAAACTACAGGCTATTACCAGCATAAACTCAGCTGCTTATGGATTTTTAAGAAGCAGAAGATGAGTGGCAACAGACACCATAGATGCAAAAAATCACTCTAAGCTACCTAATTACATGAGTCAAAAGTTGTGAATGAGAGGAGGAAGGGGGGGAAACAGGAGCATTGCATAGAGAACAGTTCATCTGCCACTTGCTGCTTCTAAATGCATCTGAAAACATAAAGCCACTGGGTAACCTAGTAAGGGAAAACCTCTGTCAGCTGGGAAAAAAAATAAATAAAAGAATGAGTGAAATCCTTTAGATGTTGCAAAATGCTGTCATAAAATTTGTTTGGTGGGTTTTTTGTTTGTTGGCTAGTTTGGGGGGTTGTTTGTTTGTTTGTTCGTTGTTTTATTTCCACCAGAAAATGCAACAGTTATCTGTAAGTCTATGGTATTTTTTGATGCTCAGGGACAGGCCTTTAAGGAAATGTTTCAGGCTTGGAGGAAATATTAGAGTCAGGCTTTAGACCTCTTAGAAATGGATTTATAATGAAACTGCTGACACTACCTGAGCTATAGTTGAACAAATTGCTTCTGTCCTGGTGTAATGAATAACCTCAGCATCACAGAGCTTTTCTTTCACATAGAAAAGGAAAAAAATACAAATACTCTTATTTCCTATTCTTGAACTTCCTTTCACTCATTCTTTTTTTTTTTTTTTTTTAAGTTTTAATTTCTGTATGCAAGCTCTCTGCATATTGTAATGTTCTACTGTTCAGAAGTTGTGTAACAGTCCTGTGACATTTTATCTCCATAGTAGTACATTGTATGAGACCTTTCTGGTTATTATCTCCGCCTCCTAGAAGCCTAAGGTATTGCTCTCTTTCCACACTTCAAGCACACAGCCTCTATCTGTAGCTCACATGTGCTAGCTATCTCACATTCACAAAATGTATGGGATTCCAAAGACCAAGAACAGTCTAAATGTGTAAATTAAACTATTTTCTTCTTAATTACTTGTCCACCATTGTGAAAGGGTCTGAAAATAGAGTATCATATAATGGCCAGGTTGACTATGTAACATAGTTAAGGGTGGGAAAGAAAGCATCCACATGTCTGCCATTTGAGATGAGAGGTTCAGTTCATTCTGATTTTATGATCTGATCATAAAATGGCTCTTACAGAAGGAACCTGTTGTATTGCATCTTACCTTAAATGGTCTCCAAATTTACTGAGGAGGAGCTTATGTGACTGTATCTTTGAAGAATTGAGAAGGCATTGTAGGAACAGTTTACATGATTAGAGTAACCAAGTTAGTTTAAATAAAAATAAAGATCCAGCATAGATTAAAGCCTGGTAAGAAAAATTGTAATATTCCCTCCATTTTTGGAAGTAATGTGAAAGCAAATATTATGTTAGCAGTGAGCCGCATTCCAGGCACCCATATCAATGAGTAATTCCCACTGTCACTGGTGAAACTGCAGTCATGTGTCTCTGGGAAAATATTTTTTAAGGAGAGAAATATGATTCTGTAACGTCACTTGGAGTGTTTGCAATACCTTGCCATCTATTTTTACGAGCCTGGTACTAGACATGGTGTTTAGCAGCTCCTCCTGAAAGAATAGATGAGCTAATATGTTTCCTTCTGAAACATTTACTTTACAATACACTCTCAGTTCAAAGGCTCGCTGGGATATCTTCTTACCTACCCAGAGGAAAGTAATGGCAATCAAATTCTGTATAGCATACAAATGGAGAATATTAGCTTCATTGAAGATCAATCAAGTGAGCTTCAAAACAAAGTCTTCAGTCTGTCCCAAGAGATGTTATAGACATGATTTTAGTCTGTGTTTAAGAGCTCAGAGATTCACAGTATTATTTATAGAATTATGGTCAGAAGTGTATACACTCACTGAAATAAATTCATATGAGATTTCAGCTGTCTAGGATGAAGCTCACGTGGGACAAATCATCCTTTTCCCTGCCCTTTCACTGATAGCTGATATGGAGGTATACAGAGGAAGACTAATTAAGTAAAACATATTTTTGGTTATAGATATAGAACTTAAGTGTAGCTAATTGGAGTTTGTGGATTTTCTTGGATCAGCTGAAACAAATTTTCTTGGTTCAATACAAATGACTGTGTCATTGATCTTCTCAAAGGCTTAAACAGGTTTTTTTGTGACTGTGATTTCAATATAAAGTACATATTTTAGGGATAGGATAGGAGAGGCATTGGCACTTTTCATGGTCTTTCGCATTCAGTTAATGTGGAGTTCTTTGCTTCTGTGTTGTTCCTGCTGGGGTCTGCTGAAATGTGGAACTTTTCCTGAAGGGTGACTCATCTACAAAAAGACAACAAAGTGCACATAGCCATCCTTTCATTTAACAAATTGCCAACTTTGTATTTTAGTTCAGTAAGTCTTGCTCATCTCTTGCTAATGTGCCACACTCCTGTGATTGCCTAATACCGCAGAACTAAGACAGCAGCAGCAACTTGTGCAATGCCAGATCTTTGCATCATTAGGGATGGTCTATGAAGCAAATGCCATTAACTTGTGAGGAAAGGAAGCAAAACTGACAAACCCTCATTGACAAACTTCCCTTCATTTGTTCATCAGTCATTATTAAACAGCAAATTTAATATCAACATCCTTGCATTAGACAAGCCACCGAAGTCTTTCACCATGAAAATTAATGCTCTTTAAAATTAAACTTGCCTTTGGGTTTCATTTAAAAATTAACATAGTAATCTTTGTATGCTATGTTGTGAAGCCTAAATGAATGCTAGATAATGGAAATAATGAGACATGGGAGCATGTGTGGGGGTGCAATGTAGTTCACAAAGTGAAATGTTAATTAATATAACCAGTGCTCAAAAATCACAGAATTTATTTCTGTGATTATTTTTCTCTCTGCTGCACAACATGAACAAACCAGAACGGTGATGTGACAGCAGACATCAGGTTTTTTCCATGCAGACTGACTTAGATGCACTGGAAGAAAATATTTAAAAATATTAAATAATAAGTTTCTTGATGCAAATGTGTGATTCATTTCCGTAGCTCACTGCATTTAAACAAGATGAATAACCAATTCAATGAAATCTAATGCAAGTATTTTAAGCAACTAGTTCAGAAAACTAAAGCAAAGTGGATTTCCCTAGTAAAAGAGCATATTTGCTTAAAAAGTAGTACCTTCTTGATATCAGAAATAAGTACTGGTAAGAAATAAAGAGCAAAAGCTCTCACCATTATTTAAAGTTTTGTGTACAAAATGTTTTGTACTTCATTTGAATGTCATTCTTGAGAATTTTCATTTGGATATGCCTCTTTCTTCTTTCCTCTGTCTATGAAAGAGTGAGATAGACATTGCCTGCTCTAGATTACTGTCTCAGGGCGAGGCTTGACAGGATGCTTTGTTCCATGGTTTAGTTGATTAGGTGGTGTTGGATGATAGGTTGGACACGGTGATCTTGAAGGTCTCTTCCAACCTGGTTTATTCTATTCTATGACAGGAAATATGGAATGGCTAAGCGGTGAACTGTTAAGTTATACTTCAGATGCCCAAGTGCCTAGGGAAAAAAGAAAATAGAACAAAAAAAAAAATGTAACCAAGATTTAAAGATGCTTTCTTTCTGACTGTAGAGTGATTAAGTTCACAACAAAACCAGTAATATTGTAAAAGAACCTGTGAGGATAAGTTTTTTATCAGGATGCTATATCCTTCACAAAGTTAGATGAGTCTTTTGGCTAAGCTTTTCATATGTAAACAATTATTTTTCCTTGGGATTAGACCTATTTGAAAAGAAAATTGTCTTTCTGGCATATCTGCCATATCTGTGCATTATGATTTGAATAACTGAATAGTTTGGGTTGGAAGGAACTTTAAAGATCATTTAGTTCCAACTGCCCTGTCATGGGCAGGAACACTCCACTAGAGCAAGTTGCATCAAGGCCTCACCCAACCTATTCTCCAGGGAAAGGGTATTCATGATATCCCTAGGCAACCTGCTGAAGTGTCTTGCCACCCTTGCTTTAAAGATTTTTTTTCAAATATCTGGTCTAAATCTACCCTTAAATCTATTATCTCTCATCCTATCACAAAAAGCCCTTGTGAAAAGTCATTCCCCAACTTTTTCTTAAGCTCCCCTCAGGTACTGGAAGGCCACTATAAGGTCTTCCCAGTGCTGCCTTTTCTCCAAGCTGAAAAGCCAGAACTCTCAAAGTCATCCTATATACTACTTCAACTGTCTGAAACTTCTGGGGAAAATGTGTAGCTCACCATTCTTAATCAGAGACTAAGGTTTGTAACTACTGCAATGCTGAATAGTAAAGGAAGTCTTTGTCTAACTGAGTAGTATGAACAGAAACAAACTGTATGTTACAGTGAAAATGTACATGAAGTACCTACCTTTTTACTGAAGGCTCCCAAAGACCACAAGTATGTGCAGTTAAAAAGAAAAAACAGTTTTACTTCTGAATTACTTTGAAACTTGAGTAGAAGGCGGCCACCTACAAGTCCCTGAACATCACTATTGCTATTGCATACTTATGTTAGCCAGTATTACCTGAATCTAACTCTCAACAGCATTTGTGTATCCCAAAGTAATTGTATCAGCCTGGCCACGATGTTGTTTGAAAAATGCAGTCAAGCAGCATTCTTTGTTGTTCTGCTTTTCATGGGAAGAGAATTCCTATCTGCAGAAATAAGCAAACTCATGACAAAGAGGTCATATCTAACATGGCTGACAAAAGGACGGGAACTCCAAATCCATCTTAGTGAGCAAATACATCATAAATGCCTGAAAAATTATGGCCCACAGAAAGTGATGAAGATTTGTAACTCATTCCCCATTTTCACTGAGTTAGGGGCTGAGATGAAGTGTGAGGGTAACTCCCTTGATTGTGTTCTTGAAACTATTTGCATAAATTAATGACAGTTTTAGATGAAGACCAGAAGACTTTCACCAAGAAGGGCATGGTCTGGAAAGAACTTTACACCTACCAAAAATTGCAAATCAAAATACAGAAATATGATCTCTAGTTCCAAAACTTGGAGCATACATGAAAATGAAACTGAAAGCCTTTTTTCTGTCCACAGTCCAATCTTTCAGATTAGAAAATTCATAGTTCATCAGTTTGTGTATTGGATATTACTATGTACAAAAGCACACACTGTACACAGCAGTTCATAATACTTTGGCTTTTGAGAAAAAAGTCTGGAAAATGGTGATTTAATTATCAAAGTAAAGCAGAAAATGCTATGTAACTTCAGTAGCAGGAAGGAACAAAAACATGAACACATTGAGTTTTTCTTTATTCTTAATGTGACAAATATACTGGAACACGTCCAGAGAAGGGCAACAAAGCTGATGAGGAGAGGCTGAGGGAGCTGGGGTTGCTTAGCCTGGAGAGGAGGAGGCTTGGAGGAAACCTTATTGCTGTCTACCACTACCTGAAGGGAGGTTGTAGCCAGGTGGGGGCTGGTCTCCTCTCCCAGCCAACCAGCACCAGGACAAGAGGACACAGTCTCAAGCTGTGCCAGGGGAGGTTTAGGCTGGATGTTAAGAAGTTCTTCATAGAAAGAGTGATTGGCCATTGGAATGGGCTGCCCAGGGAGGTGGTGGAGTCACCATCACTGGAGGTGTTTAGGAAGAGACTGGAAGGGGTGCTTGGTGCCATGGTTTAGTTGATTAGATAGTGTTGGATGATAGGTTGGACTCGATGATCTCAAAGCTCTCTTCCAACCTGGTTAATTTATTGTATCGTGTTGTATTGTATTGTATTGTATTGTATTGTATTGTATTGTATTGTATTGTATTCTATTGTATTCTATTCTATTCTATTCTAGTCTATTCTAGTCTATTCTAGTCTATTCTATTCTATATTTTAATGTGAAAGCATATTTTTCTCATCCACTTATAAATCTGGCTTCTCTCTGTCCAGAACAAAGGAGCTGTTTATGTTCAACTAGAATAGTATGTTCTGTGTTGTGGAAATATTTGTTCTTCATGCTTGTCCAGCTCTAATAGTCCAGTTATTTTTGTCACTTAATGGACCTGGTCCTTATATATAGTGAGAACAATCCTACTACTGGGGGAAAAAAAAAAAAAAAAAAATCTTATGAATGCAGCTTGTATTGGATCTGAAAAAACCTGCTGGAGCAAGTAGGAGATGACTTACAATAAATAGTGCTGGAAACATGCTACCTGGTAAGTAGCTGGTGTTAGCCTCCCTGAGCTGTTTTGCTGCAGGTAGTTTCAGGTTTGTCCAGGTACAACCACAAGAATTGAAGTCACCAAATCTTTGCCTCCAATAAAATTCTTTTATGCCGCTTTGACACTACTGTTTTGCCGTACTACAGCTGTAATGGTAATTAACAGCTACTTCATCCTTTTTTTGTGTGTGCTGCTGGTATGCTGTAAAGCTACCTTGGTATGAATAAGGATCAGTGAGAATTAGATTCCCTTTTTAAAATTATTTCTGTCCTGTGTGGCCACCCCGTAAGACCTCATCTTTCTCTACAGCTATGCTTCTTAAAAGGAGGCATGTGACTGTTGCACTGCTCAGTGACCTAGGAGATATTTTATGCAATGAATTTGTTTCTGAAAAGCTTGCAATCAACATATAAGCAATTAGAGGCCACTTTATTTCCTGGCAGTACTTAGGGCTCCTGCTGTCTAGTTTAGTACTGGGAGATGCAAATAAAGCTTTGAAAGGATCACTGTAAGTTGTTCAGACTGATGTAGTCCTTTCATTTCCCACAATGCATTCAAATCCACATGAAAATCTGTCTCACGTGGTATCTGTAGTCAGCCAAAGCTCTGTCCTTGGATTTCTTCAATTATGGTAGAGATCACATACTATTTAACAGAAAAAGGAAGAAAAGAAAATGCAAAGCAACATCCTTGGAGCTCAAATGACAGGAGAGTTGTGTTAACATAATGCAGGAGGTTTAATTATTCTGAGCTTGCACCCTCAGAGATAGCCATTTCTCAGCCCAATTAACCTGTCCCATTGAACAGTCCATGTAAGGCACAAGGCAATTAACATTTGTATCATAAATAAACAATTAAAGAATGTTTTGATATTTGGTTACACTTTTTGTCATTCAAACTCTGCTGCAGTTGCTGCCCGCCAGGGATTTGAGCTTTTAAACACTTGCCATTTGGTTACCAAAGGTCTCTTGCCTCTTACATCTAGTGATGCATCATATATAAAAAACCATGAAAAGGTGCCAGTGCACTGACACAAAGACCAAAGAACAGAAATCAGAAGCATCTTAAATCCTAAAGCAGCTCTTGTCACTCAATACTGTTTAATTTTACCAAAGCTTGACTATAGTGTGAATGTTTTCTAGGTGTTTGGGTTGGTTTTTTTCTGGAGTTTATTTTAACTGAAAACAAATTCTGACACAGATTTGCAAATTAATGTTATCCAGTGCCTTTGCTAGCTAATGTTTGTCCATGCTCTGAAACACTGCAATTCCACATTATTGGCATGCATTCTCTTCATTAAAATTTCTGACATCAGTACTGGTTATATATTTTTCTATTCAGCAGTGAATTTTATTAGGTATAAACACAAGGAGTGGGCCTTTCTGGGCAAAGAGTAGAGCTCTTTGCCAGTGATGAACTTAGGCTGTTTTATGACTCTGACAATGACTGCTGCATTGATTAACACCAAAATTTCCTAATGAATACCTGTAAAATAGTTATAATTTATAGGGCCCATAGGTTATTATTGCACCAGAAATTCATAGTAAAATGTTACTCATGGAATCATTCAGGCTGATAATGGAACTAGTTAATCACATCTATTAATATCATTAGCTTAATGACTGGTTAATAATTAGTGACATCTATTCAGGCATTTTATGGTACTAGTTTCATAATGATACCCCAGTAGGCAGTTTCCTATGTAAGTAGAACCACTGAGGTCAATAACGTCCTTCGCAGTCACGGGGGTTAATCTACATGCATCATTGAAATGAATATGAAGCTGTGGATGGAGTAGAAGTGAAAGGAAGACAGGGGTTTAAGATACATAGATTTAAAAAAATATTTCTAACACAATCCAGATCTGCAACAGTCCAAGCATAAAAAATTACTTACAACTACTACTAGGTACATGGTTCCATTAAATATGCAACAGCAAAAAGAAATGTAAGTAAAAATTATATGCCTTGTAATTATTTCAGTATATTCAAGTAGATAGATTTTTTAGCTTTTGGCATTTACAGTTATGGAATAAGAATCACAGGTGCCTGTAGTATCAAGTCATCTTTACCCAATCACACATGAAAAGAATTCTACAAATCTTATACATTCAATAGTTCTCCATTAAATGCAGATTGAATATTGAGATCAGATTGAATATTGAGATTGCCATGAAATAAATGTGATTTCCACTGATTTGTTTTATCTGTATACAGCATGAAAAATTCTAGGATTATGCAAGTAAAATGTGGGGCACATATTTCTAGGAAAAATGTTCCTTCAAGTAAGAAATGGCTTAGGTGTAAATAGTCCTGACAGAAAAAGCAGAAGTTGTCAGCAGATGACACATACTACACAGTTTAACACAGTCTTTAAAAAAATAAAAAGGCCTACAGTCTCCTATTGACAAAATATACACATATACTGCCAATAAAATTAAATAAGTGAACATCTTAGCATATTTTCCCAGGAAGAAAATCTTATTTCTTTTTTTGCAGAAGCTATGATATGAGAGTAGTTTGAGCAATAAAATGGCAAAAGTCCCAGTGGACAGATGATGTTTTCCATGAGAAGCTGCCACTGTAAATCATAGGAGTTGCAGATTACTGTGTTTATGTTTATTTTCCATGAGCCGTACACATCCTGGAAATGGCTTGTATTTCGAATGTAAATTGTCAAGTGTGTGAGTTTCAGCTCATGCAAATGAGGAAATCTATTTTATAACCATTATTCAAATCCCTTTTAACATAGTAGCTTTCGTTGCTTGCTAAGTGCTTTCCCACACTTCTTCCTAAGGAAAACAATATGAATGGTGCCCATCTGTTCTTGTATGATTTTTATTTCAAAGCAATTTTAATTGGTTTACTGGTTCTGACAAAATGAATAGAGTACATTTACAGGCATCTGAAAATTCCCTGTACACTACGTATTCTGCGGTCTCCAATCCATTTTGCAAAAGCCAGTGTTTGTGGGAAAGCAGATGGAAACAGGGAAGTACCTTTAGTCTCAGAAGCATTTCAGCAGGTGCCTCACAATAGGACACTTGTTAGAAGAACAAAGTCATGTCCACTAAGTCAGGATGGAAAAAGTCTGCAATAAATACCAATGATATTTGATCCTGTAGATAACAGGCTATTGGGCCATAGATAACAAAACGATTCATTCACAAAATAAACACTGCAACTGAATTCCAGGATGAAGAACTTCACATTGATATGTCTGATTATTTCCTCTGCTCAGTAAATTTATCTCAAAAACTAGTACAGTTTCTCAATGACTCTGAAATGGAAATAAGCAAATAGACCAGATTAAAAATGGGGTTTCTCTGCTTGCCTTTTTTTTTTCTTTTCCTGGCAGTAAGTGCTATGCTGTGAGTACAAATACAGTGTTCAGTTTGTCCAGTCATAGGGTTTTATTTTTCCTCTGACTGTTAATGTAAGGGAAAAAAGATGAAATGACATTCCATTTGGTTAAGCAGTTACTCTGTATCTTCTTCCCTTTCATTGTCAAATCTTCCAGGATCCAGGCTCTTCATCAGTATCCAAAACAAAGTAGAAAAGAATAGCTACATTAGTCTTAGTAACAGAAATATTAGTTACTGCTAAATTATCTGACTCCTTGCTACAAGGCTACTCTGATTTTCTACCTGTCTTCCTGCACTGTGAAACACCAGAGACATTGCTACGGAACAACAACCTTCAAAAAAACCAACAGGAGTAGTAATCTGGCAAAGATTTTAGCTGTCTGATTTGTCAATCAACAACCAATATAATAAATAATAGTTTAAACTTAAAAAAAATTAGTAATAATTAAAAAAAAAATAAAGCAAAGATGACTTGGCTTTGAAAAACTTACTTTCAATATTGTAGAAATCAGTTCATAGAGTCACATAATACCATGAATTGGAAGGGATCCATGAAAAACATTTAGTCTAACTCCTGCCTCCACACAGGGCAATCTAAAAGTCAAACCATATCTCTAAGACCATTGTCCAAATGCTTTGTGAACACCGACAAGCTTAAGGCCATGACCACTTCTGCAGACATCTTGTTTCTGTGCCTGACCATTCCCTCAGTGAAGAGCTTTCTCTAATACCCAGTTCAAAAATGCAGGTGGCCAAGTGACTTGAAGATTTGACTTTTAGGTGATTTTTAGTACATGCTAATGTTTGCTTCCTCTTGAAGGATATTATGCTTTATCCATAAGTGGATTTTGATTCAAAATCTATTTTACTTCAGTGAAAAAGCTTCAACTGCTTTTAATAAATTTTGGCCAAAACAGAAGCCCAGGAAGACACTTAAGCACACTCATTGTTCATGGCATTATTCACATCAACTTATAATAAAACTGATGCTAGATTTTGGGGGTTTTGTGGTTTTCAGTGTGGGTTGTTTTTCTTTGTTTAACTGACCTTATGTCAGCAGGTGTTCTTCTAACCACTAATTTCTCAATGAGGGAAATGGAAATGAACTATGTTTTATATAATACCTGCTATATTACCATAAAAACTGATATTATTTTTTAATTGAAAAAGCTCCTCAGATAAATCAAAAAAATCCAAAGACTTTGACATCAGTTGGCTCATGTTGTGAGACTACTGCAGGACTGGTAGACTCCTCTGATTTATGGTTACATAATTGAGACCAGAGGTGGCCTTTTATCTTAAATTATTTCTAAACCACTGCCAAAAAAAGAGAGGTCTTTTAAAGCAACATTCTCAGGATTTACTGTACTGTAATGCATACAGGCTAAACGTGGACTTCTGGCCTGCTGGGAACAATCATTGCCTGAAAGCTCCAGATTACGGGGTAATTCAAGAATTATTTCCTCTTTAGCACTGGGCCTGACATGTAGCTGCAATCAACAGTGGAGATACTGAAGCCTACATTATTTCCTAACTTTCTATTTCACATATTTGGATTGTTCACATTTCTGGGGCTTTTCCTCGTTTCAACAAGAGGACACAGTCTCAGGCTGCGCCAGGGGAGGTTCAGGTTAGATGTTAGGAAAAAGTTCTATACAGAAAGAGTGATTGCACATTGGAATGGGCTGCCTGGGGAGGTGGTGGAGTCGCCATCACTGGAGGTTTTCAGGAGGAGACTTGATGGGGTGCTTGGTGCCATGGGTTAGTTGTTTGGGTGGTGTTTGATTGGTTGGTGGGTTGGACGTGGTGATCTTGAAGGTCTCTTCCAACCTGGTTTATTCTATGTGTTCTATGTATTCTATGTATTCTTTGAAATCAGTAAGTCAGGCTGCTCATGTGCAGGAATTTGATTTAAAGATGATACTAGGTTTATTTTCAGTGGCTGTATAAGAGGCACTTCCATTGTTAACTCTTAATTCGCTCAAGAATGTATCACTTGGCTTTTTTGAGCACAAGTTAGTTATTAGACTATTTTCATTCTATTCTACAGAATCACAGAATCACCAAGGTTGGAGGAGACCTCAAAGATCATCAAGTCCAACCTGTCACCCAAGACCTCATGACTAAACAATGGCACCAAGTGCCATGTCCAATCCCCTCTTGAACGCCTCTAGGGATGGTGAACCCACCACCTCCCTGGGTAGCCCATTCTAATGGCTAACAACTCTCTCAGTAAAGAACTTTCTCTTCACCTCAAGCCTAACCTTCCCCTGGCACAGCTTGAAAGTGTGTCCTCTTGTTCTGGTGCTGATTGCCTGGGAGAAGAGACCAACCCCCTCCTGGCTACAACCACCCTTCAGGTAGTTGTAGACAGCAATAAGGTCTCCCCTGAACCTCTTCTTCTCCAGGCTAAGCAACCCCAGCTCCCTCAGCCTCTCCTCAGAGGGCTTGTGCTCCAAATCCCTCACCAGCTTTGTTGCCCTTCTCTGGACACGTTCCAGCAACTCAACATCTTTCCTAAACTGAGGGGCCCAGAACTGGACACAGTACTCAAGGTGTGGCCTAACCAGTGCAGAGTACAGGGGCACAATGGCTTCCCTGCTCCTGCTGGTCCAGCCTCATTCAGAAAATATTATGATATTTCCTTATTTTTTTCTTCCCAGCTCTCTGTTCTAAGGCGTCTAAAAGTACATGAAAGTCTCTATCAAATACCTAGCATTACCTTTTGGATGTTAGAAAATAAGCATGACGTTGCAAGAGGATGTTTAATCTTAATTTAATTCTTTTAGATAATTTTTTTTTTATTAAATTCAAATTTATGTACTTCTCTAAGGATAAAGTGTATACATATAAGTTGCTACTTAAACATAATGGGAAATTAGGATGAATCAGATGCAAATAAGTTTCAAACAAGATGTGAGAAGGGTACTGTCAGAAATGTTTACAGAAGGAGCCTGGAATCAGGACTCATAAGAATCTTCCATGGAAGACAAAATTTTGCTCTAAATTTAGTGCAAATACTGTACACCCAAAGTCCAAGTGTAGAGAAACTGGAGAGAAATTCCAGAAACTTGGAGTTGTTAGGAGCTAAGGCTTTGGAGAAGTGTCAACATCTAGAGTATGCTTTAGTAGAGTAGTTTCAGTATGTCTATGCAGAGCACCATGTGACTTATGAAAGTCTTACTAACTTGTGGTATCCATAACTCACTCCATTATTTCTGTATCCAAACTATATTCATGATCCTTGCATAACACAACTTAATCTGTGACAAAAGATAGGGCTGTCAGAGAACTTCTGTTCACTTTCATACTCTTTTGTACTTCAGTTACACATTTTGTGTAGCTGACTTCTTAAATTGATAAAAAAACACTCTATCCATTTTCTAAAGGTTGTTATGATTTTAAACCACGAAAATCTATTTGACAGTATGAAGAAAATACAGTAAATAGAGGATATGAATGTATCTCAGCTTTTAGCAATATCTAATTTACATGGTTGAGGCTTTCTAAAGAAACACAATCAGATACAGCTTTCAATTAATTTGAAATACTCACTTGCACCACTCTGGAACTCTTAATATCTCTCAGTAGAAATGTTAAATATATTCCCAATGTGTTTAAGCTGTAAACTGCACTTCTCTCTTCCTAATTTTTTTTTTTTTTTTTTGTATCATTCCATCTCTTTCTCAGTTTAATTCAGGGGAAAAGACTTTTTTGGTTTGGTTTTGTTTTCCAAGGAATTGTCTTGGTGTGTCACAGAGAGAAACAAACTCTGGTGCAATTTGATCTAGAAGCAATTTTCTGGGTGAACTCCTACAGCATATTTCAGCCTAGGCATGTTCATGCTTGCAAATACTGGATCAAATTGTGGATGAAAGCCTGTATCCCAACACACTGAAGAATTTTCAATAAGTGAAGTATGACTGAAATTAAGCTGAGAATGAGAAGTGTCGAACATCAACTCAAAGTAGTGCTTTATAATTTTGAGTTTTGATCAGTGATGCTACTCAATAATAAAATCTAATGACACTTTTGTTAAAGGCTTCTGTGCTCACGATGTGGATTTGCAGAAGGTGATGCAAAACCTTAGCAGTTCAGTTAGAATCCTTAAAATTTCCAAGGCATGTTTTGGGTCATATGATCAAGTGATACTTCACTGCTTAGTTAATTATCTTGGGGGTATCAAGGTATCATACTCCATTCTCCTGAAGCAGGGTGAGGACTATGACTCACACTTGCTGGGATCTCCAGCAACCCCCCTCAGCAGAAAAGTTGATTTGGGAAAGGGACATCCACAGGCTGAAATTAAAATAGATTTAACAAAGCAGGCAGATACCAATGTCAATACAAGGCATGCAAAATTATTCTTCGCCCAGCAGTCACAGTATCACAATTCCACAATGCGGCAGTCACAACAGCAAAGAATCCTTGAGAACACAAGAACTAAGAGGAGCAAAGTGAGGAACAGAGTTAAGAAAGACCAAAGGAGGAGGCGTTTCTTTTTCAACAGACTTCCTCCTTTATACTGACTGTGTTGCTCATGGCGTGGGGTACAACTATAAGCCAATTTGAATCAGCTGTCCTGTCTGACTCAGAGCTGCTAATGGCCTGCATCCCATAGCTGGCCTGGGATTCTGTCCCAGCAAAGCTAGGACACCTGCATACATTTTGCAACATATACAGAGTGCTAGAGTCTTGCTGTGTATATGTAATGTACAACAAATATCATAAGTGTCAGATAGAGATATCAAGATCTGAAAGCTTATGATGATAGAAAAGGGAAGCCCTGAGGAGTGACTGCCAGGTATATGAATAAAGATTCAAAATGCTTAAATTTAGGATAGGGAACTGAGAAGAGATAAGCCTAATTAGAATTACTCACGATGCAATGTTGAAGATGTTCTTTGTGTCTTTACATAAATAAAATCTAGTTTAAGCATAAAAAAAGCAGTAAAAGTTATCAAAGACCAGCCAAAACAAAAATCACATTTGAGAAAGGCATGCAAAATGAGTAAGATCAGGACTAAATGAATATATATCACTCTGTGTAAGTGAGGGGAAATAAAAAGCCAGATAAACTGATTTGAATACAAATATCAACACAAAGTCCATGAGATTGATATAAAAATAATAGGTTGGGGATTGTGGTTCCACTACAATCATCCACGTCAAGAGCCAGCAAAGATGAGATGTTGAATCAGTCGGTTACACTGTGATTTTTTCAAAGACTGCAAAGGTGAAAACTATTAGTCCAAAGTGCTTGTCTGTTTCTTGCAGGGTAAGATATCCAGTGTAATCACTTCCATTACATGAAAACCTAAAATACCAGTCATTACACTGGGCAGAGCAGGTCCTCAGTGGGAAGAAAGAAATACAGAAATTTATCTTCTATCTGCTCAATGTGATCTCAGCCCAAGGTTTCAGTTTCTTAGCAGATATGCATTTCATTTGAGTAGGATAGAAGCTGAGTTTCTGGTCACTTACGTCTACGTTAACTGACAGCTACTGGCTAAGTCTGTTGGGTTTAACTTGTGACAATAATTTTGTTTTGATGCAGTTCCATCTCTGTGTTTGTGAGCATGTGCGTGTGCAGGTCTGCACAAGATAATTATAAGGCAGAGATAATTAGAAGGCTGATCTTTAGAAGAAATCTTACCATTTGTTTCCATTACATTTTGTTTTTAAATTGATCTACTCTCTAAATTACCAGTTTCAAGGGGAGACAGAAGATTGCCTGTTCTTATCTCCCTTTCACTGAACTGTATCTATGCTTCCTAATATCAGCTAATTTACAAAAACTTTTCACAATGTCTATTTTTATGACTCATTGTTGACAGTTTATTTCTATATTAATCATATGTAACTATTGCTTCTGTCGTTTTTACTCCACCTCCTGCTTTTTTTTTCTGCTCCTTTCCCTTTTCCAAAAGTATTTGAAACCTTCTCTGCTCCTGCATTTGAACTCTCTGTTTGGAACTCTGCATTTGACTACCAGCGTTTTATTATAGCATGATAAACCAGGTGTCATACTCCCATTTTGTGCTCCTGGGGCTGAGCCACCTGCTTGGATTTCTGTCTCACGAGGAGCTCCACAATATAATCATCTTTGTTTGTGTTGTCTGTGACTTTGCCAACAAATCATGCCTAGGGCTTTTAGTGTGTCTGTTACAAAATGATACCTGAATATCTAGGGACAAAAAGGTAAACTCGTAAGCTGTTAAATTGCAGCTTTGTAATAGATACTGCTAAACTTTTGATGAACATTATTCAGGGAAGCTTTTCATCTTTGCAAAGTTGAAACTTTACACATTCTGATCAACTGAAAAAAATCAGAAAAGTGTTTCAGCTGAGAAAAGAAAAACAGTTGTCTTTCAATAAATCAATAAATAAGTAATCTTTTAGGATTACCTGTGCTTCTACAATTGAATCAAAACTCCAAGTAGAAGAAATCAAAAGCAATATTTATTACTTAGAAAATGCTGACAGGGACTATCCTGACAATTTCAACATTTTAACAAATATTCCTTACCAGCAGCTACATTCCTTAAAGTTAGCCATGCCTTACAATGGTTTCTGATTTGATTAATTTACCTTTTTTTTTTCCCAGTTGAAGCAATTCTGCAAAACAGTCCTGACAAGCTCTGCATTGGAATGGCTTTGCTTTAATTCATTTTTACTGCTATATTTTGCACCAAAGTTTATAAAGTTTTTGCAATTATATAGCTTCCCAAAGTACTTTTTTTCTGTACTTTATAAATAGCCCATTATACTGAAAAGTGAAGATATTCTTTGCAGTGTAGTGTGTCTAAAGGATGTAGTATTTGCTATCCAAATGTTTTAGAAACATTTGTGCAAAGACTAAAGTCAATGATCCAAAAGCTCATTGAAACCAACAGGAGATTTTCCATTAAATTCAATAGACTTTGGTCCAAGCTGTTTGTAATTATAGGCTGACATTTTGAAAGCTGCCTAAGGGAGATAGAAGCCTAATACTCATTGAAATTAACTGGACATCTAGCTTTACTAGGGTGCTTTGGAACTCACTACTTCAGTTTATATAAATGTGTGACTAAGGAACCTCTAAGCATGTCACTTGTTTTCTATGCCAAAGAAAAATGCTTTAGATTATAATTACAATCACAGAAGCACAGAATGATACAGGTTGCCTAACCCTCCTACTTACACAGGTTTGCCCAGATCAGGTACAGGAACCTGTCCAGGGCAGGAACCTCTCTGGGCAGCCTGTTCCAGTGTTCTGTCACTCTCAAAGTAAAGAAGTTTCTCCTAAGTTCAAGTGAAACCTCCTGCATTCTAGTTTGTACCCACTGACCCTTGGCCACCACAGAGAAGACCTCAACCTCTTCCTCATGACTTTCAGTCTTCTGCAGCTGAAGAGCCCCTGATCTCTCAGTCTCTCCTCATAAGACTGATGCTGTAGTCTCAATATTACTTGACAATGGCTGTTTTCCTATAGAAAAATATTATCTAATTTTAAAAGAGAGATGTATATAAGTAAAGCTATCATAGAACTGATGAATAGATCACAGATTTACTCAATGGTTTGCTTGTCATCTAATAATAGTAATAATAATAAAATACTGTTAAATATTTAGAGTTTATTTGTAAGGAGAACTAGATCACTGTACTGAACAAATAATCCAATCTGCAAATTACCTGACACGTTATCTTTTTTTCCATCTGCATCAGTCTATGATATTCTTTTTTATATCTGTCATCCATATTCATATCTACATTTATATCAATATCTCTACCTACATCTATCTGTATACTGTTTAAACACCCTAAAAGTACTCAGCAAGTAGTCCTTCATTTGAAAAAGTTGCTTGATCTGTGGCTGAAAAATGCTGTCTCTAGAATTTCCTGTGGATGCTGCACTATATTAAACCAAAATATATAAGAGAAGTTACTTGAGCTAGTTGCATATACAGATTATACAATACCAAATAAAATCTTTGAACTCAGTTGGTTAGTCATAAACACTAAGTCAGATGGTCAGTCATGATACTTGTCAGAATATCATGTAGTGCAATAGCAATGCACTCAAACTCACCTTTGATTTTAAACTCAATCAGTAATAAGTGGTATTCTTAAAGGTTTAGATACATTCAAAATTTTTGGAACAAAAGGATGATATGATTTGTAGGGGTTCTGAATTATGTAATGTATCAAAATAAATGAAAATATCAGTTAAGAAAAATATGTGTGTGCATGTAATATAAGGTTCAGTACTGAACTTGACTTTATTTAAATTAATGGTAGATCATAACATTAACTCCCAAGATGTCTTATCAGGGATTGTGATTTTATTGCTACCAATAAGAAAACCCAAAAAGTGGTCAGAAGGAAGCAGATCAATCATTCAACCTGATTTCATATACAAAGTGAAATAGAAATAATTTTAAAAGAACAATGGAAGTAAAAAAAAAATAAAAGAGGCTACACAAATAGCTGGTCAGTTGAAATTAGTAGTCTGGCTCCTAGTTAAGTTTCTTCAGGCAGAGCTGCATTCCTGTTTGAAACAAACAGTAGTCCCCTGCTTTCTCTTCACAAAAGCAGAAAATACTTAATTAAACTGAATGAAACTGATTTGCAATTGCTAATATTTTTAACAAGGTATTTTATGATATTACCTGTCATTGAGGATGCACCTATGCTACTGTGTAGTTAGCTGTCCATATGTTCAATTTTATCAACATTAGTAGGGTTGACACACATACAAGGTACACATTCATGTTGATCCAACACTGTTATCCTTGTAGGTTCAGTGTAGGGAATTTTTTAAGGTTTTGGATCTATTTCTGACATTTCTCTGTAACCAAAACATGATGTTTCTAACCTTCTTGCACTTGGGATTCGTAAAACGTCTCTGCTTCTGAGAAATTAGCAAACCTCATCAGCATAAAACTGAACATAAAACATAAAACAGGAAGTTTTACACAGAGAAAGTGATTGCCCACTGGAATGGGCTGCCTGAGGAGGTGGTGGGGTCGCTGTCGCTGGGGGTGTTCAGGGCGAGGCTTGACAGGATGCTTGGTTGTATGGTTTAGTTGATTGGGTAGTGTTGGATGATAGGTTGGACATGATGATCTCGAAGGTCTCTTCCAACCTGGTTAATTCTATTCTATTCTATTCTATTTCCTCATTTGTAAGGCAAGATCACAGATGAAAACACTAGTATCCACCTTAGAACCAATCATGCGTTTCACTGTCACTTCTCTGTTCCACACTGTTGTCACTAATCCTTCTGCTCCTTATTTAACCTCTTTTTGATTCTTATCCTAACCATCATCTTCTCTAGTTTAACTAATAATTTCCTATTTAGCATCAGATATTTTCCTGGCTTCCAGGTAGATTAGATCTAGATTAGGCCTGTTTTCCTTGTCTAGAAAAGCGATTATCTCCTCAATGAAGGATATCAGATTAATCTGGTACAATCTGTCTTTGTCAAACGCAAGCTGTGTTTTATCACATATTCTCTGTACCTGTGCACCTTCTTTCTTTCCCATTGTAAAAGACAGCTCAGACCAGCTTGAATCACAGTTGTAAGGATCACTTTTAAAAATTTATTTTTAATTACTTAAATATATGTAACTTTGAATAAGTTTCTGTTGTGTAGCACCTTGGACGTGGCACTTGGTGCCATGGTCTAGTCATGAGGTCTGTGGAGACAGGTTGGACTCGATGATCCTCGAGGTCTCTTCCAACCTTAGTGATACTGTGATACCGTGATACCTTTTGAAACTTGATGAATTTCATACCTTTACTAGAGCTGCAACACAGTACTTAATGTTTGGGGTTTCTCCATATAAAATGGTAGTTTGTATCCTGTGTCTTCTCTGTAACTATATTGAAAATTGAACTTCAGCATAGACCTTTCTTAATACTTCTTCCATCCCCTCTATACTTGTTTTCACTTCATCTCAGTTAAAATATATATATATATTCAGCTTTTATTTTTATTTAAATATAGCTCACTTTGACTTATCCTAACAGTACTAAACTTTAAACCATAATTTTCTAATCAGCTTCATTTTAAATTCATTCAGGCTTTTAATTGATTTTTGTTTACTTACACACACACTCCTCTTTATTTTACCTTAGTTCCACACGGTTTCTGCACCTTTGTGGTTGTTTAGTAAAAAAATAAAAAGTAATAACAAAAATTTCAGGTTCTTTCTCTAGTGAACTGTGAATGAAAAATGAAGTTTCTCAGTCTGATTAACTAGACTAAGAAAATTATTTTCTTGAAGACCTCTCACTTTGGATCAGATAATTTAAGATTAGTTTGTGTGTTTCCTTCTATTTAATTTAAAATTAATTACCCTGTGGTAATTCTTTCCAGGGTTATTTTCTTCAGCAGGTTTTATGTAACAAGATTGTTACTTGCTAAAGTTGAATAAACATAGTCTGCAATAACAAATTGTGATCCTCTATGGCATATAAATTTGTTGGTTACTGTGTCAAAGACCTTATAAGCCTTCATTTCCTTTTAACATTTGTTCTCCAATACATATATGAGATGTTAAAGTCATTCCTGTTGACAGTTTCTGGCAGCACTGTCAGGTGTCTTTCTGTACCCAAATATAAACAAACAGTTCTATAGTGGACACCATTCACTGATTTCCCCCTTCCTTTCTTTCCATCTTTTATAAAGTTCATCTTTTATAAAGGGACAATACTTCTATAATATTCCTGCTTACATCTTTAAAGTTTTCATACTCTAAAGATGTATCATTATTCTTACATCTTTATTTATGTGTGAAAGTAATAATAATAATAAAAGCCTGCTCCTGAGAGCTTAGGTGCGTCTTCTTCTTTGTACTCTCATTGTCCTTTTGCCCTCCAGCTGGACACCCTACATTGATATTTTAAGTTTTCTCATGTTCTCTCAAATCTTTATGCTTGAGTTTAGATGTTTCTCTTCATTGTAGAGATATCAAACAATTTATTTGGAAACAACTTAATTTTAGCTATATAACAACTGCCTTCATCTCTAGTGATCACAGTTAATTGGTACCCACTTTGTTGGCATTGTATTAGAGGTAAACAGTATATTTAATTTTTTTTCTTATGTTTCTTTTCTCAACAGTGTTTGCTTATCCACTGTTTTCAGTCTTATTTACCTTATTCTTTTTTTGTTCTTGTAGCTTCATCAAAACTCTAATTTGTGACAACAAACGATGGATAAGAAATTAGTTACTCCGAGATTCTCAATGCTTTTTAGTTTCAAGATCCCGTTATCATTTATGCTGGCCATAACTGAAGAAAGTTTATACCAACAGAAAAATTAGTCCAACAAGAGATTATTTGATATTCTTTGTGCTAATCATACTGTGGAAAACCTATGAACTACACAACTGGCTTCTTAGTTCTTCAGTTGTAGATTATGTTACTCCAATAACCTGACTGGGCCAAGTATGAATGGGAAAAGACTCATAGACTGAGAGTTTCCTTTAAAGACTGAGATTTCAATAGTTCTTGTTTGAGATAAACAAGGCACATTCTTACAGAAACTGGCATATCACATCTCCTGCTATATTCAGACAAAGTCTCAAGTCAGGCAATGGGAAACTGGGAAACACATAGCTTGTGACCACTTGTGAAAAGTTAGCAGAGGTTTACTTTGTTCTCCAAGGTGGCATTGACTGAATTAATTATTAAATCATTTTTCTCCCTGTTCTACCATCTTTGTTTCCACTGCTCTACATATACCAGTTGTTTGTACTGCACAACCTTGTTTCTGTCTAGAAACCTCCTACCTCAAGTGCTGAATGAGATGTGCTTCATGAGGGAAAAAAACTGCACACTATTATGTACAAGTTTTTGTTTGTTTGTTTTTTTGTTTGTTTGTTTGTGCCAATAGGTATTGCACGTCAAGGTTCATCAAGCAGTTTTTACTCCACTATTATGAAATTTGGATTTATAAAATGAGTAATTGCAGTATGCCAAAGGAAAAGTCTCCCACCCATTTATTAATATGCCTTTTTCTTTGAAAGGAAATACTGAATTATTAGACTAAAAATAGTTTGAGCTAATACAGTAATAAAGCAGCTCAGGAGGGCTAAGATCCTTTCCAAGGAGACAGTATACTTGTCACAGATTCTTCTGCCAATTCCTGAGAGACTTGTCACATTTTCACTGTCATATCAATTATAATCTTTATTCCTAAATCCTTTGACTTATCCCCCACTACAAATCTCACCCTTTTGCTATTCTTTTTTTTTTATAAAAACATTATCGAGTCATGGTCTCCCACCACCTGATCTCTATCATATTCCTTCTCAATGCATCCATTCTCAATAACTCCATCCTTTTCCATTAGAGGGAAGAAAGAGATGTCCATGCTACTGGGCTCAATATACTCTTCACTTTCTCTTCTTGTGCCATGGCTTTAAATTATTACAGAGCTGCACAAGCAAAAAAATGTTATGTGGCAGTAAGTGGAATCTCTCCGCTTCTTTCCTGAAGAGTATTCTGTGCTTAAGACATAAGAAATCTCTGCTGAAATTGAGCTGACACTAAGGAATATTTGAGTCCAAATGTCTACCAGTTGGCAAATTGAAAAGTCCTAAAATCAGCATTTTATAATGGAAAGTGTCAGGAAACATTAATAAGCATAGCTACCAGCACATTTTTAGCCTTCACTGGTTTATTCAGTATTAACCGAGTACCACAAGGTCCCTGGCTGAAGCAGTCAGTTCCATAGAGGCTTTAGCTTTCACAGGTGACACACCACTGGTCCAGCTGCTGCCACTGCAGTTTGCAGTTGTGATTGGCTCTCACATTACTTGTGAAAATTCTGCAGATGCTCATGCAGAATACTTGCACTGGGGTCGAATCTTGCCAAGACTCAGCCAACAGTTCTACATCTAGAATCTTTCAAAAATTATTTGTTTACACTTTTTGTTTGTTTGTTTTTAAATCAGACCTTTACTTTGGTCATAAAATGCAATCTGTTTTCACCTTAGGTAAACACTCACTGTCACCCAGTACCTCTGTTAGTCAGACTTCCTCTTTACTATTAAACCTTCAATCTTTGTCTGCAAAGAGTTTCTTTTGAAAGATCAGGAAAGGGTTAGTTTGTCTTTAAGAAACTTTAATAGATTAGCGGATTACTAATAAAGAAGAAATGATGTCACTTAACACATCCACGATAATTTTCTCTGTTTCAACAAATTCAGGATAATCTTTTGGAAAAGGTTTGGTAGATAATAGCAAATTAGCTACAAGGCTACCTGGTAGATATTTTCAACTGGACTGGTAAATAGATTAGCTATGTGAAAAGATACTACTTAGACTAACTCAGCTGGAGTTGAAACATGATAAAGCCGGGGATTTGTATCATAAGAAAAATTTAAATAAAGAGTAGAGCTGTAGTGAAAAAAATCTCCACATCAGTAAGAAAAAACCCAGCAAACATGAATACATAGATGCATTTATCTCCCCATTAATGTGTGTAGCGTTTGATGCACAAAATGTATTGCCAAAAGGTTTAAAAGCAAGATCAGGGAATGCAAAAGAATTATAGGCTCTTTAGTCTGTGGATTCTAGGATACTGCTTATAGCAAATGGCACCATATAAATATGGAAGACACAGGAATTTTCCCCTCTGGAAAAAGCTATTTTAATTCCCTGTGATATGCCACAGTATCATTTGCATTTGATCTGTCTGGAATATTTTCTATTTAATTTTTTGAAGAATACTGCAAATATAACTGCCTTTGAGTACCTTTAGAGGTAGGAATCTAGATGGAAAAGTAGAATGAGTCGTTTATCCCCCTTTGTGACATTTTATCTCACCCAAAATCATCGTAGCTGAAAGAATTAAAAAATACTGTGAATTTATGCTGCTTTTTGTTTTTTTTTTAATTTGGTATAATATATTCAGTTAAAGCTTTGCTAAGCACATATTTTATAAAAATGATTATCAGTTGATTAAAATTGCATATTTGACTTCATAATTTTAATTTTGTATTCACACAGTGATTTTGAAAAAATGGTGTAGAAGAAAAAGGAATCACGAGAAGTTATTACTCATCAAATACTGCACTTGTTCCACCACGTATTACAAACTAATTGGACCGAGTGTAGAGGTCACGTTGTCCATCCTCACTGGGGAAAACTGTTGGTGGTGATCTGAAACAAGGGAAATGCAACAACGTTCAGACTTTGCTTTTGGAGTATGTTGATTCTTATCTTAATGATAGGGAGGAGACACTGCAAATAGGGGATGTGTGACTCACTGGCTGCTTTGCAAACAACAGGAGTCTTTTTCACTCTCTTGTGTTTATCTTAAGCATGTAAATTCACGTCTTAGCTTGCATCCCTTGCTCATGCTTAGGTCCTGTCAAAGTCAGTGGGAATTTTGAACGTGTAAGGAATACCTTACATCTTTAATTTCATCACACTTTCTAATTAAGTGTTCTGAATCTCCCTTTCCACAATTCACAGATCACAGAATCACAGAATGGTAGGGGCTGGTACAGACCTCTGGAGATCGTTGAATCCCACCATCCCTCCCTCCCTGCCACAGGAATGCATCCAGACAAGTTTTGAGTCTCCAGGGGAGACTCCACAACCTCTCTGGGCAGTCTGTTCCAGTGCTCCATCATCCTCATAGTAGAGAATTTTTTTCCTCATGTTGAGGTATCCATTGCCCTTTTTCTTCTCATTGGGCACTAGTGAAAAGAGGCTGGCCCTGTCTTCTTGAACAAGACTGGGCTCAGTACTGACCCTTGGGGAGCAGCACTATATGAAGGCCTCCAACTGGATCCTGTGACACTGATTACCATCCTCTGAGCTCTATTGTTTAGGCAGTCGTCAATCCATCTCACTGTTTACTCATCTAACCCATGGTTCCTGAGCTTACCTATGAGGATGTTATAGGAGACGCTGTGAAAAGCCTTGGTGAAGTCATGGTACACCACATCCACTTCTTTTCCGTCATGCACTCTGTTAATCACCCCATCACAGAAGACTGCAGGATTAGATCTGAACAAAATTCCCTTATTTCTCTTTTCTTGTGATGGAGAATTTTTACCTTTGTTGTTAGCCACATTTACCATTTTACTTGATTGACATAAAGGACTTTTCATCTCTTCTCCTTTAAATGTAAAATGTGTTCACACAGATAACATTTTCTTCACATACTTCAGCAGAAAAGTAAAATATAATAAACAAACTATCCCCTCCTCCTTTTCCTGTAAATTACTTGGGTGAGAAAATATTTCATGTTATTTTAAATTAGACCATAATAGTATGAAAGCATGTTTTTTTCCTTTAAACACTGATTTAAAGAGCTTTTCAGAAAGTGGTAGTGGCATCAGTGGTGGTAAAAGCTGTGCTTAGCAACCACTCACAAAGCATTCCAATTTCTGGAAAAAAATAAAATATTGGGATTAAAAAACAAAAGGAAAGAAAAAAAGATTAGCTAAAATTAGGTTACCTTTATTTAAAAGAAGTGAAACAATTGCTATGGCTAGGCCACACCTCAACTACTGTGTCCAGTTCTGGGTCCCTCAGTTTAGGGAGGATGTTGACTTGCTGGAGCGTGTCCAGAGAAGGGCAACAAAGTTGGTGAGGGGTTTGGAACACAAGCCCTATGAGGAGAGACTGAGGGAGCTGGGGTTGCTTAGCCTGGAGAAGAGGAGACTCAGGGGTGACCTTATTGCTCTCTACAGCTACCTTAAGGGAGGTTGTAGACAGGCAGAGGTTAGTCTCTTCTCCCAGGTAACCAGTACCAGAACAAGAGGACACAGTTTCAGGCTGCACCAGGGGAGGTTTAGGCTGGAGGTTAGGAGGAAGTTTTACACAGAGAGAGTGATTGCCCATTGGAATGGGCTGCCCGAGGAGGTGGTGGAGTCACCATCACTGGTGGTATTCAGGAGGAGACTTGATAGGGTGCTTGAGGGTGCTTGGTTGCATGCTTTATTTTGTTGGTTGGTATTGGATGATAGGTTGGACATGATGATCTTGAAGGTCTCTTCCAACCTGGTCTGGTCTATTCTATTCTATTCATAGTCATGGGACAAAACAGTCCTCATGAAGCTTTTGGTTCAAGGGCTGAAGATGTTCTTCTTTGTAGGTTTTATACATAATATAGGTAGTATCATAATATAACAATGATTTTGATGTACAGGTACTTAAAATATTCTGCACCTTCTATTTTATGAAATAATGAATAACTCTGAGCAAGCAGCAGACTGAAGTAAGTAGGCTAAAGTTCCAGAACTACCTCCTCTGCCACTTCTATATCACTTCAGACATTTCAATGCCTTTTGCAAAATTGTGTGCCTTCTATCTCCACCTACTAAAAAGTGGTCCTGCATGACTAACGCTTGCAGACTAGTAGACTGTAGTGCTCCACTGAGTAGCAGCTTCCTAGCTGCTTCTGCCAAACATTGTCTTGACTTTCCTACTTTGTTTTGCAACAGCTGTTACATCTGTTCTAAGCAAAAACTTCTTCCTAATGATTGTGTTTAGTCATTGGGCAAGAAGGACATGGACCTGATGGGGAGGGTCAGGAGGAAGACCATGAAAATGATCAGATGGCTGGAACATCTCTCCTATGAGGACAGGCTGAGACAGTTGGAGTTTTTCAGCTTGGAGAAGAGAAGGCACAGGGAAGACTTTATTGTGGCCTTCAAGTACCCAAAAGGGGCCTAAAAGAAAGCTGGGGATGGACTATTTAGAAAGCCATGTAGCAATAGAACAAGGGTCAATGGAGTTAAACTAGACCAGTATATGTTTAGAGTGGACAGCAGAAAGCAGTTCTTTACTATGAAGATGGTAGAACATTCATCTCTGATGACATTGCAGGTAAGGTCTGATGGAGCTCTGAGCAACCTGATCTAGTTGAGGATGTCTCTGCTTACTGCAGGGGGATTGGACGAGATGACCTTTAAAGGTCCTTCCAATCTAATGCATTGCATGATTCTGTGAAATGCATACCAATATATACAAAATTATTATGGTACCTAACGTGCCTGAAGGCAGTCTTTTTCACTACTGATAACAGAAGTCCCAGGCTGGACTCAGTAATGGATGAGAATCAGATTTGGGCCCTGGATCCGGGAACTCATGGAACAAAATGGACAGGGTCCTTCTCAGATGATTGCCATTGAAGAAGAGGAAGTAAAAGAGAGAGTTTTATACCAGATATGACATATACAGAATGGAATACCTTGCAGCTCAGTTTAGTGTCATCCATCCTGTCCTCTCCTCCCTGCAGGTGCAGCTTTTTACTCTGCCCCTCAAAAGTGGTACACAAGATTTAGCAGTGAGCTTGGTCTATATACCAGTCCTTGGTACTAACTAGAAATGTTGAGCATTATCACTACTAGAAATAGACACTGTCTGTGAAAGCATGCTGTGAGCTGCAGAAAGTGCAGTTACTTAGAAGACATTGAGGTGTAAAGCAAAATCACTGAACAGAATTAGCTTCATTCTAACTCAAACCAGGACATTTGCTTATATTACCTCTTGACCATAGTGAGCCAAAATTTTTGCAAACCTGCCATTTGAAGATTTGTCTGTCTGCTATAGTCAGTTTTAGAATTTTAAATAGATGCTTTTGATAAGTTTACAACCAGGTATGAGAAAAAGCAAAGTCCAGATTCTTTCATTCCTAAAATACTAAGTATACCAAAAAGCTTGAAGTCATGCAGAATATCATGTGAATAACTAATATTCTATTTTAATTTTACTGCTTGTTCTAGGCTAGGAAAAGGTCAGCTTTACCAAAAGACCAATGATTGCATAGAATCTGAAGGGAAGAAGGAATGTCATGTTGAACATTAATAAAGTTTAGGGACAAATGGGATAAAAAGAATAAGAAAAAAAAATCATGTTTAATTGATTTTTCATTTGTTATGGGTGTAATGTATTCAGAGACAGTAATGAAACATTCACTATCTCAGACAGACAGCACTAGCAGAAGAATTAATGAAATTATACACAACTTTAGCAAAATACTAATAGTTAGAGCTCAATATTTTGGTTGCCTAGTGAACTGATTGATTTTCAAAGTAAGAAATAAGAAAACAAACCCGGTATTGTGTGTTATGCTATAGTAAAATGTGTATATAAAGTATTACCTTAGCTTCCTGGTATGTGCAGTTCAGCCAAATTCTTCATTAATTACCCTTGTAGTGAACAGGAAACGAACATCATTATTATAACAGCCAAAGAGATTGTAGGATTTTTTCCACTAGCTCTTACAGTGATGAATACTGTCTACAGAGTTGTTTATAATGCTTAGACTGACTTCATTACTCCTGTGTAAAACTAGCATGTTAAACAGTTAAAAATGCAGTCATTGCAAAATTGAAAAGAACATAAATATGGCTGGTGCATTGCTAAATAGTTAAATATTTATATCAAAGAACACAAAAGTGTTTCCACTTTATACTCACTGTCATAATGGTTTTTAAAGTTTGTATAATTTTGAATGAGATTTGGAGAATTTCTAAGGAGCTTCTCTTAGTATTACATATAATAAATGAAAAGGTTAACAGTTGCTAGGGTAAATGAATAAAAATTGTGAAATACAGGTCCATAAAGCAAGTTTACCATTAACTCTCTAATCATCTTCCTTATAAAGGCTGTGGAGAGCTTACTAATGAAATAGGACTCTGATTATGTTTGCTGGGACTTGCAATTCTTATGATTTGGCAAGGCTTTCCTTCAATTATGATCAAGGATGAAAATATGAGGCATTTAATATCAGATCCCTGCCCCGTCTTTTTCCTTTCCTCCAGAGACATATCTCCCTCTTGCAAGCCCTTTATCACAAGGAGAAGGCAAAAATCAGCAGAGCAATCCAACAGTCACAGGGTGTTTTCACATGGGGACATTTGGCGAGGTCTTTAAGCCCATTCCACTGGGTATTTGCTGGTTCTCATTAAGGGCCATACAGCAAACATTCCTGCAATGCCTGGTAGGGCTCAAACTGTGCTTGGGATGCAGCAAATCTCACCCATGCTCTCAGTATTTGAGTTTCAGTTCAACCCAGCTCACAAATATCAAACATTCTGCCCTCGGATTCCTTCATTGTGCTTACTCAGGCAAGTTTTAATCTGAATCATTCACTCATTCCTAATAAAACACAGAGTCTGATAGGTGACTTCAAGACTGGGAAGGATGGAAATGCCAGCCAGAAAAAGACATCTTGCTCTGCAGCCAGTTGTGTTTGTGCACAGTAATTATGTGAGCATAACTTAACCTTTTAATCTACTTTTTATAGTTCTGAATTCAGAAAAGGACATTATTTTTTAAAGTACTCCTTCAGTGCAGCACAGAATGCTGCAATGATTGTTAGGAATGGTAAAACCCATATTTAAATGATCTTATTTTCTTTTAATGGATGACAGATGTGGAAATGACAGATATGTTTATCATGATGAATTCTTGTGTTAGAACCAAGTTAGCTACTTTGTATTGTTCTATCACAGCGTTGATCTGAAATCTGGATTTTGTACCTTGACATAAAATGGGCTTAAAATATGTTTTCAATATTACATAGCTATAAATTCCTCAGATTTGCCTTATTTTGATTGTGGTAAGACAATCAACATAAAATCATAGCCTGTTTTCTACTTTTATTTCTCCCTCTCTGGAGATTTTCCAAACCCACCTGGATGCATTCCCATGTGATCTGGTGTAGGTGATCCTGCTCTGGCAGGGGCATGGGACTAGATGATCTTGTAGGGTCCCTTCCAACCCCTAACATTCTGTGATTCTGTGATTCTCTTTTCTCCAGCACTTCAGAGCAATGATGGATGTTCACTTCAGAATGTTGTCTATGTTCTGACCTGTAAACAATGTTTTCCAATGACTCAGATTAAAGTCTGGATTACAGTGTTTTATTTGGAGCATTAGACCCATACTGCATTTTTTTTCTGAAAAAAACCCCAAAAATAGCAATTAAACTGTTCTATTTTGTGTTTATATTGAATAAGCAAAATCATCCTTTAGGTTCATGACCATGTCCTTGACTTTTCATGGTAGTCTAATATAAAAGGGAGATTCATTTCTAGAACATACAGCACATGTGTTCAGAACATGCATTCAGAACATTCAGTGTTCAATTATTTAGGCAAATAAGAAAACCCAAGAGAGTTTACCTGGAAAAGTTTTCTAGGTAGGGTGAATATTAGCTACCTTTCAGTCAGGTTGTCAGTTCCCATTAGCTTATATCTTGAGCTCAGCTACCAGAGTAACAACTCTGTTTAGGCATCTTGTTGGCTATTAGTCCAATGTTTTGAACTCAAAACTCTGAACTTGACAGATCATTTCCATAACATGAATACCCTAGCTGAGACTCAACTTTAGTGTCCCAGTTTCCTCTAACATAAAACGTAGACAGTGACTCTTTTATAAAGCTTAAGTGAGTATGTTAGGAAGACTTTCTGTATGATTACCACTACTAGGATATCAGAGCTCATTAGCTCACCATGCCTTTCCCAGGGTCTATTACAGCATCAGTGATGACAGTGACTAATAGAGACCAGGGGGATTGGGTTCAATATTTGTTTTATATTTATCTGTATCCATCGATATCTATATCTATATCTATATCTATATCTAATCTATCCATCCACCCACCCATCCATCCATCCATCCATCCATCCACCCATCCATATATCTACATATCCATCTCTCTACATATATTTATTTATTTATTTTCAGTAAAGCTGGTTTTGTTTTCCCTTATTCCCTTTCTCTTCCCCTTGGGAAGGGAGACGGGTTAACTGAAAGCATCTGAAGCATCTGTCACTTGTTCAGTGGCCAGCCAAGCCCTAACCCTTGACAACACAAAAGCCACGCTGGGCTAAGTGCCAAGCTGAATGTCAAGTGGGGAATCACATTATGACTCAGCTGTAATTGGGGAACATGAATGGAACACTGGATTGATGCTGCTAAGGTAAAGCATGCCCCCAAAGAAACCCTTTGACCATGTACCCCTTCTACCTCCCCACTGCATATGTCCATATGTTTTGAAATTGCAGTCAGCATATCTTCTGAAATAATAAGAATAAGGGGGTGGGAATACATGATGCCTACATGGTCTGTTGTGCTGAAGTTGCAGCTCTGTTACTGATAAATTAAGAAGATTGAAAAGTTTGTCCAAGAAATTACAAATGCATTTGAGGACTCAAGCAATTACACTCCTCAAAGTGGATCTCCTACCTCAGTGAACAACCTGAGATTTTTAAGGATGCATTTATTTTACTATGGAGGGAAAAGTTCAGCCTGGTGGTTTTCTAGTTTAAATCACTAGGTTTTCCCTCAATAATTCAAAATAGAGATAAAGGATTGCAGGAAAAATCCGTAGGAACTGTTGCATTCTGTAGGAAGAACAGAATAAAAAATACAGAAAGCTGAATTTTTAATTACAGTTTTATCTTACCTAATTCATTCTAGTGGTTCTAAAATCTAGGTACAGATAGCTTTTTTGGATATTACCTTGTTTCACAAGTGCACTTATCTGCAATTTTGCCTCAAGGCTTTCTATGCCTCAGGTGTGCCCTGCCTTCAAAAAGGTAAAGTTAGTTCCATGAAAATTAAGGATAGCGAAATAGCTTTGAATCAGTCTGATTTTACATTTCCTAGAGTTTGATTAAAGTCACACAACTATTTACTGAGCAACAGTTTGTGTCAGTGATTTCCACAAGGCTTAGTTTATCCATTGTTGATGTTCTGCTTTCTTTGTCACTTGTAAATTGCCAATTCATTTTCTTCCTTCTGCTCACATGCTCTTGCTAGGTTTTCTCAATATCAGGGCAGACAAATATACCTACGATCACGATCTTCACGACTCTGCTTTTAGTTTGCATAGGAAACCATGACTGGGTGGTAGGTGCTGCCCCACTATAAATGTTTGATATGAATAAGTCATAGTGTCTCCTGTGCAAACTCCTGGCTTTATTGTATGAAGATAATATGACAACCCTGTGGCAGTTTGGGCTGGGTGTCTCCTGCTGCTGCCATATGGGGTGCACCTCTAGTGCCCTGGGTGTCCAGCTCAATGGATGGACACAGGAAGGTGCATATTTCATACCCATAGTGTCCTGCTTCCTATAAATCCATCTTCAAGGTCTCACACTTCCTTCTTCCCTCATGACTCCCGTGGAAGATGCTCCCTATCTGGTAATGGTAGGGGAGTTATTTCAAGGCCTCTTTAGGCCTGGCTAGGCTTAATGCCAGGAGGAGAAGGGGGAAGTGTAATCTCAGATCTGGCCAGCTGAGATCAGTTTAACAGTGGAGGCGGGGAAGAGCGAGCCCTGAGGGGTTTGGGTGTACCCTCAGGTATGGAGAAGGGGAATGCTGGGATGTTTCTGGGTATGCTATAAGGGACTGTGTATGCTTTGGGATCTCTTTTGTCACTGTGCTTGTAGCTTCTGTGAAACACTCACTGTTTTTTCCATTTAAACTTTCCATCACTTCTGAAATCCATTTGTGTGAGTCTCATAATTTTTTTTCTGCCCCAGTGGGAGGCAAGGGAGGATCTGCCTCAACCTGGGACAAACCCCCAGTAACATAGCAATAAGTTCCACCACACCCCCCCAAAAAAAATATAAATTTAACTTTCTTTTAATGTAGCAGGTGTGAGACTTGTCTCATCACTGCAGATTCTGTAGTACATTTTCCCTCAGTGCATTCCTCCTACAAGAGGATAATTAATTTTCCTGATGCCTAGTTCATCTCAAAGGTAACTAGTGAATAGTCTGGGATTATTTATGTTTCTGGAAAGAACAACTACAACATGCAAAATTTTCATTCTGACTGGTCTTCATTGTTTGTGTAATATGTACTTCCCCCAGTCGACAAGCATGTTTTGCAAGTCGTGGTCCCTGGAAAACAACAAAAGAATGATCCATGGAGAAAAGGATTCACTTAAGTTTACCTCATGCTGAGTTCACAAAACATTTGCTAAAATCTGTGACATTTGGAAAACATTGAGCATTCAATAGCTTTGGTTCCCAGACTTTTTGAAACTTTTATGCTTATCTAACCCCCCCTAAAAACCATACGATTTTAAGACATTATTTTGTTGTTGTTATTTAAAAAGACAACTTTAGTTTAAATTATTTAAGAAGACTAGACTACCAAAATAACAATCCTTAAAAAAGTAATTTTTGAATATTTGTGGATTTAGCCTCACAAATTCCTTAAGGTGAGAGGCTGAATTTTAGCAATTCTTAAGTTTGTCCACTGAAATTATTTTATATACCCAAAAGTGAAATAAAAATCTACTTAATAATTCAGTGTGTGAAGTGTTTTTGGTTTTTTGTTTGTTTGTTTTTTTGAGGGGGCTTGGTTCTTGCTCTCAGCTTTGGGATAGTCCATGTTACTCTCAGTCCCACAAGGTGCTATCTAATTTTAACAACTGTAACCTTACAGCAATCGAGGCTTTATTTGTAAAGAAGGGTTATATTTATATAAATAGGAGTGTAAGTCCTTTCTCTTTTTCCGTATGGTAGGTAGCATCATTCTTATCTTGACAGTTAGATAGTCAGGCTGATAGATATTTCTGAATCTGTTGAGTCACTTACCATGGCTGCTGTAGAGCCATGTCTGCTATCCCCAGATGCTATTTTCTGATTCATTTCCCCATTCAGAGAAGCTTTCACACTTTTTCCCCGCTGAGAACAAGTTGTATGCAAACCCACATGAGATTTACATTTTATACATGCCAGTTTCTTAATGAAGGAATGCACTGTTCTACTCTTTAAGCATTTGTATTTTCTCTTGTGTATCAAAGCTGTTTTGTGCCTTAGGGGTAGAAGTCACAGCTTCTGTACCATAAAATCAAGCTGCCTTCTTAAGAGATGGAGAATGAGTGTGGAGAGTTTTAGTTCTGCCCTGAAATAGTTTTCTCGTGACAGGGAAACAGAAGTTGTGAAGGAAATGCTGCATTCCTATGGTTACCTCTACTTACTACTTGTTTAATTCTTATGGTTGTTTTCCTACTGATATTTACCATGAAAATACATATGCCCCAGGTAACATACCTGAACCTATAACTTCTTCTGATTTCTCTGAGCCCTTATTGAAGGTCATAAATCTTTTTCCTTTAAAAAAAATAATTTGGTCAATAAAAATGTTTTGGCTTTCTTCAGGGTAGGATCTATTGACAAAAAAGTTGGCAGTTTTATTTTATAACAGTGTTTAAAGAGCATGATATTCTAACTCAGCTTTAAAACACTGCTAACTTATTCTAACTGGACATATAGATAAATGATAGGAGAAGCAAAATGTGGATGGAATGTGATGAAAGAGAGAAAAAGAAGATTTACTTCTTTTTACTTATGTATACTTCTGTTGTTTTTTAACCAATCTACTCTTCATTTTGAGAGGTACAGTGTAGCCTTGACTCTGGACTCAGTAATAAAATATAATCCAAAAACTCCTACTTGGATCCAAATGTCTCAAAAAATCATTTGATTAAACTTAACTATTTTTCCTCAAATAAAGTACTTTAGGAAAGAGTATTACAAATATTACAGATCCCTGTCATATTTTTATGCAAAACTATTTTACCTGGGAGTAAGTAGAGGCCAATTTTCATACTTACTACAGAAATCCAAGTGTAGAAAAAGCATTTTCAGACAACTACTTTGCTTTATGAGGTCACCAAAGATTATTATACATTGTGTAAAAACGATCTGACATCTAGAAAAATCCAGCTGAAAGGGTTTATAGTGGTGACCATACATTTCAACATAGCATTTGCAAGCGGAATGGTAACATAGGATTTTGAAGTGCTAAGGGTGACAAAAAGATAAGCCTTGCTACACACATGCACATTCAGGATAAGCCAGAGCCTATTTCCTTGATTCTGTTACAAAAAATGGGGTTTGGTTTTTTTTTGAATCAAGGGTGCCCTTGTGCTAAACAAAGTTTTATTTTATTAATTAATATAGAGCTTTAATACCTGCAACTGGTGATCCATGGATAAAACAGTATACAACCTCAATGGAAGAGAAAATCAGATGCATGAAATATTAATGATGATTTTTAAATGACTCTCCCTTTTCAAACAGTGCTCAATTTACAGTTATATTGTCAAAACCTTCATGTTTGACACATAATTGTCTACATCCGAATTAAGTAAATACGTTTTATTTCAAATGCATCAAACCTGAGGATAACAGTCTACAGATTTACTCCAGATGCATACTAACTGCTAGAATAAACATTTCAGTATACTGTTTTACATAATACACTTATCTGTTTCATTTAGCTGTCCCCATAAACCCACTGCACTCCAAGCATAAACAGATTGTTAAGCACATTTGAGGATTTGAGAATGAACATCAGAGCTGCCGTTATCATTAAAATGAAGTGCTGATATTGGAGTCAGGCCACACAAAAGTGTTTACCCAGTACTGAACTGGAATTTCAATTTTTTTCCTTCTTGAAACCCATATTTGAAGATTGAGTGCTAAATACACATACAACAATCTAAATATACAATAGTCTGTTTCTATATGACAACAATGCAGTGCAATGTTAAACCACTTTAATATGAATTCTATAGTTTTCTAGTTTATTTTGCTTATAATGGGACTCAATGCTAGCTCGTTCAGGGTTGCATGCATACTCCTGAACCCTCAATAATGCTCTGTTTCCTGCAGCCAAAGCATCACATGCTTTCATTGAATGCTCCACATCACAATACTGATACAATCTGTGAACCCACTGATGGCACAAAGGAATAGGAGGGGACAATCAGTGCAAAGCACAAGGAATAGGAAATAGTGGGAGTTGACTGTTATTGTCAGAATCACAGAATCACAGAATTTCAGGGGCTGGAAGGGACCTTGAAAGATCATCTAGTCCAACCCCCCCACCAGAGCAGGATCATCTACACCAGATTACACAGGAATGCATCCAGGCAAGTTTTGAATGTCTCCAGAGAGGGAGACTCCGCAACTTCCCTGGGCAGCCTGTTCCAGTACTCTGTCACTGTTCACAGTAAAAATCTTTTCTTCATATTTACAAGAAACTTCCTATGCCTCAAATTCCACCCATTGCCCCTTGTCCTGTCACTGGACATCATTGAGAAGAGCCTGGCTCCATCCTCTTGGCACTCACCCTTTATGCATTTATAAACATTGATGAGGTCACCTCTCGGTCTGCTCCAAGCTAAACAGCCCCAGCTCCCTCGGTCTCTCCTTGTACAGAAGATGCTCCATTTCCTTAATCATCCTGGTGACTCTGCACTGGATGCTTTCAGGTAGGTCACTGTCTTTCTTGAACCAAGGGGCCCAGAATATTCCAGATGTAGCCTCACCAGTGCAGAGTAGAGGGAAAGGAGAACCTCTCTCAGTATACTAACCATACCCCTTCTAATCCACCCCAGAATGGCATTGGCCTTCTTGGCCACAGGAGCACATTGCTGGCTCATGGTCATCCTTCCATCACCAGGACACCCAGGACCTTTTTGCCTGATGAGGCTTAGTCAAATATTTTCTACAAATTATAAGCTGCAGTGAAGAAACAACAACAACGAAACCACAAGAGAATAACATAATACATTTGGAAAAGATAATTTACTAGACTGAAAAATATCACACAAGAATGAACATATGGACTTCTGGGCAAACTAGTTTTATTTAATCCTTCAGTCTTAAGAGAACACAGAGTAACAAGTAGGCAAAGTATTAATATAGGTGCAAGTAATTGCCATTAGTTTTCATATTCCACCTTGTGTATGAGGCCAGCCTTGTCATTACAGTCTGATTCTGTAACTTAGATTGCATAGTCATTTGTTTGCCCACCTCCTGTTTTAATATGGGAATGAACTGGATTTATAATTGATACCGTTTCATCCTGTTTATTGTAATTTGTAAACAGATTTTTCAGATCAGATGATTAATATTTTTAAGGACCTGACTAGTGTAAATATACTCTATTTTCTACATAATTTTGTACATTATCTATAACAGAAAACTGAGTACAGTCTGCAAGAAAGATAGGGGAGATCATCAGGTTAAGAAAAAGCACATCAGTAATATATTTTCTGCAAGACAAGGAGTTGTCTATGTTGTCTCAAGGCTTGGGACCCATGCAACACTCTTCAGAATGAGAAAGAAACCCTGATCATCTTTCAATACTTCATCATCATTAGAAAACAGATTTCTCACTGCTACTGTGCTAGGTTCACCAGAGCTAAATCTTTGATGCATGTTTTCTATTTTTCTACTTCAAGAGTCAATCCCTGCTTAAGAATAAAGATGAAAATGTCATGAAACACATGAGAGAAATAGTAAAATTGGTAGTGGTGCAGATGCAACACTGCAGCTCATCCATAGGCAAAGAAACAAACAAGCTAACAAAAACCCCAAACCAACCAAACAAAAAACACAACAAAACCAAAAACAAACCAACCACCACCAAACCAAAACTAACCAACCAACCAAAAAAACCCCCAGCAACAACAAGAGAAAAAAAACAAACAAAACTCCACAAACAAAACAAAGAAACAAAACATGACAAAACTACAATTTAAAGTTTGTTTTCCTTAAAAGGGCCTCTAGATTTATAACATGCAGAGATCTATTTCTATTACTGGAAAAAATATTCCATGAAGTGGATAGTGCATGGTACACTTGTTCTTTGTTAGAATATGAGTGAAATATTTCTTTCCATTATCCTTTTAATGAAAGTAAACTCCTGTCTACCTGATAAAATGTTTCTTGTTTGTATGCTGCAGACTTGCAAGATACATCCTGAAAACTGAAGAGTCAATAGAAATTTACCTGGATGTATGGCAGAGAATTAGAAAAACATCCTTGCAACTCTTAACAGGCCTATAAATCTCATAAAGTGATTAATTTTGATATTTTAAGAGCATTAGCAAAAATGGAAGGGGAAGACTGAGAGGAAGAACAGAGGCACTAATACAGAAAATAAGAAACAAATACGCAATCTTTGCATGCCTTGGATGTTTGTTAGCTTTCTGAAGGCAGAATATTTCTGTTATTCTTGCATTAATCTTCTATCCTATTCCTTAACGTAGCCAAATGCAGTGGGAATTTCTATAGGTCAAGGGACATTTCCAGCACTGCCTAGAAAAAATTGGGATGAAAATTCTGTATTTTTTTATTGAAAAGCATCTTCTCAGATCTTCTTAAAACTGAAAAACTGTAAAACTCTTGTTACAGTAATACAGTTATACTACTGTTTAAACCAAAGAATTTATTCTATTCAGAACAATAATCCTTGCTAGCCTATAAAGTATGACAATGAAATCAGTAGAGGAGCTAACTATTTTAGAAAGCTATGTCCTTACTATAGGTAAATGGTGAAATCATTTTAATAGTTGGCAAATAATGGTAAATATTTTTAATTTTCATGGTATAAATTTTTTTTACACAGATAGAACTTTAGGTTGCAGAAAATCTGGATGATTGCCATCTCTTTTTGTATTGTTTGGCACTACATAAGCAGAGAGGCAAACAAGTAGATCTTCTATAGTTCTTGAATTCTTATTACATAAAAAATGTCTGCTGGCTCTTTTTAAGATAATTGGTTAAGAGTAGAAAAAAGCCTCAAAATAACATCAATAATATTCAGCAGTTGCTACTGACATCCAAGTGAAGTGGATGTATAAAATCCTTTTGGAAAAGTATATGTCATTCTTTGACCTTTTTATTCTTTCCTAATAGCACCAAAGATGATATAAAACTCTCTGTGTCACATGCTATGTTTTCCTGCTATGTCACAAGGAACCCAGCTGAGACCAACAACTTATTTAGCATAGGTCACTGAATAACTATCAAACACTCAAAAATTCCATTGACTACTGACTGCAGATGATTCAGAGCAGTGGGTTAGAGATTAAAGACTTCATAAACCATTTCCATTCCACTAAGCCATCTAGTCTACTCCTCCACTTTTTTTTCATTATGTTTGACATTTTTTATATTTAATCTTGGTTCCAGACTAGTAGCTTGTAGCTGTGGGCTGAGGGGATGAGTCTTCTACAGAGACAGCTCTGTAGAACATATTAAAAGGGAAAAAAAAACCAACATGAAAGGTATGTGGAAAATGCAGGCCATGGAGAGTTTAACGGTTAGCTGCTAAGCACAGGCACTCTGAGGAAAGACGTCAGTTCTAATGCTGCTCCTGATAGTCAAACGAACTTAGTGACAAGGCAACTGCTGCTTCAACAACTGTGATTCCTCTGTAAAACATTGCATGACCTTGCCTCTTATGGAAGGGACAGATTAATCACTGAGTTTTAGCCAAAACTGCTGAATTTGTTCCTATATGGGGAAGGAGTGATTGTAGCTCCCATTATTTGCAGTGCATGCCTTGTTTCCTCACCTGAGCTTTCTCACATTCTCATTCTGCATGCATGCAAACTCTCAACCACAGAATCAACTGGATGGATACAAAGAGTATAAACAATGGCAATGTGTCAGGATATTTCCCCAAGAGGCAAAAAATTAATAGATAAATCAAAAGATAGTCATATGCATATGTATATATTTAATCTTTTAAAACAGTATGTATGCACTTGGATAAATTGTGTTAAAATATAATCCTAGAATACAAAATATTGTTCAGAGAATATGGAAATGGAAAAGCAAGTCTGTATTTACTTATTCTTAGCCTCAAAACATACATAGTAATCTCATCATGCCATTTCAGTACATAGTGCAGAAGAAGTAGACCAAAGTGCTTAAGAAATGAAATTAGAGTAGTTTCTTTTTATTACAAGGATGTATTTACTGTTAGATGTTTGCATGCATGTGGCTTTATGGGTTGATAAATTCCTTCTGAACATGCATATATGTAGTCATACATGCTCACACATATGCATGTATGAAAATATGGATTATAGAAACATATATGTAATTTGTATGCATTGTAGCTGTGTGTCTGTATATTTTAAATGTAGCCAAAATTGCATGTTTCATGATATAAAACTGAGCATACAGATGTTTTATAAGGAAAATATAGATGTGTGCATATTTAACTTTTAGACAGACTGCAGGAACACAAATATTTGAAGATTGTTTTACATTACTCAGTTATGTTCGAATAACTCAGATTTATTCCATATTTCAGAATGGTCTCTAAAATACAGTTGTTCAACTGCTCTGATTTAGATACTGAATTTTAGCTAACTACATTGAATTCACTTGGAGAGAATGAAACCCACATTTAATCTGTTACTGTATGCCTGTTACAGAAAAGGAATAGATTTTTAAATGTGTTCTCTATATTACAGTATAGGGCTTTCTGCCCTAAATAATAAGAACCTAGCAAAGGGCAGCAATTAATACTAGCTTCAGCCTTGGCTGGTGACTGCATTATGGTTAAAGATGTTACACAGACAGAAGATATCTACATTTGTGCAACAGCTTATAGACATTTCAGACACTTTTCTATGCTGTGGGATATTACAGTGTGTCCTTTGAAAAGAAGAGAATAGTATTTTAAAAACCTGTCTTGGTTTGCCAGGGCAAATCACAACCAAAGAATGTATAAACTCCTCTTTACCTTCAGGGTTGGTTTTTTTTGTTTGTTTGTTCAGTTTTGTGGGTTTTGTTGTATTTGGTTGGTTGATTTTTACTTTTTTTCCCCCACTGGGACAGTGCCACGTCTGTCCTCAAACAAAAGCAGAATAAATTGCCCTCTTTGGGCTGCTTCCCTACAGGTCTCATGTCTGACTTCAGTAATGTGATTTTAAGTGTTAGATATTTGTCATGGGCTGAGTTAAATCTGTTGCTGATATTCAATACCATGCTGCTGTCATGTCAGCTTCAAAATGAAACTGCTGGCTGGAGCAAAGTATGGGGCTTGAAATTCAAACTGTAACATGTTCCTGTGAGATGAGGGAGGGTTAGGTTACTGGGTTTTGCTGCTACTTCTGCTTTTTCCCATGCTTTTCTGTAACTGGACTAAGATAGTTGTGCATTATATGATCTCATTTCTAATAAGGCTCTTTATCTCAACCCAGAATCTGTTTGGGGTTCTTTTTTAGCATTACTTTCCTTCACTTCTGCATTGCAGAAGAGGAGCTTGTGAGAATGGGCTGTGCTAACCCAGCACAACATCTCAACAGTTTCCTCACCTTTTGGTGTGGACAGAGGGAAAAAAATGCACCTGACCTGAGTCCAGCCTCTCTGTGCTCATGGTCTTGCCATACAAACCATAAAGCTGGCACTGCTCAGTACTAATTTTAAATCTGCCTAATCCCTGCAGAAGCCTATGCTCAGAGGCATATTAATTCTCTACTTTGGAGCAAATGCTTAAAGAAAAATGCAAAAGCTAGTGTCTGGTGAAAAAGCTGGTGTATATTTTGAAGATGTGGTATATTGTAATGTTTTCTCCAGCTGACATTTCACTGTAGCTTGTATGGAGAATGTGAATGCTAAAATATGTATATTTTCCATGGATCACCAGGCCTATTTTAAACCAAAATCAATAAACTTGCCAGTAACAGAAAGATTTCTTGTCAGTTTTTCCTGCATTCCCCTGGCACTGCTATGTAAAAGGCAGAGTGTGCACCCAGTATTGTGACCTAGCACAAAACCAATGCAGTCTCAGATTTCATCTAGGAAAAATATTTTTCAAAACATGACTTCAGACCAAGAAAGATGAGGACCAAATTATCATTACTATTGAGGAAGAAATTGTTTTAATACTTATTTCAAATCTGCAATTCAAATGTCTTTGGAATATATTTCTAATGATTTGCAAAGTTCTCTTCTCTTACCTGTTTCACCTAAATGTTATCTTTAATCCATGAGGGAAAAAAAGCACAGAAGCAGCATACAATTTAATGATCTTAAAAGATAAACACTTAGACAAAAAGTGTCAAAAAATCATGGAATCACAGAATGTTAGGAGATAGAAGGGACTTAAAATCTCATCTAGTCCAACCTCCCCTGCCAGAGCAGGATCACCTATACCAGATCACACTAGAATGCATACAGGTGGGTCTTGAATATCTCCAGAGAGGTAAACTACATAATCCCCCTGGGCAGCCTGTTCCAGTGTTTCATCACCCTCACGGTGAAAAATTTTGTCCTCATGTTTACATGGAACTTCCTGTGCCTCAACTTCCACCCATTGCCCCTTGTCCTGTCACTGGGCATCACTGAGAAGAGGCTGGCTCCATCCTCTTGGCACTCATCCTTTACATATTCATAAACATGAATGAGGTCACTTGTCATTCTCCTCCTCTCCCAAACTAATGACCCCAGCTCCCCCAGTCTCTCCTCATAAGGAAAATGTTCCACTCCCTTAAACATTTCTGTGGCTCTGCACTGTGCTCTTTCAAGTAGCTCACTGTCTTTCTTGAACTGAGGGGCCCAGAACTGGACACAATATTCCAGATGTGGCCTCACCAGTGCAGAGTAGAGGGGCAGGAGAACCTCTCTCAATATACTAACCACGGCCCTTCTGATACACCCCAGAATGGTGTTGGCCTTCTTGGCCACAAGAGCATATTTCTGGCTCATGGTCAACCTCCATCCACTAGGACTCTCAGGTCCTTTTCTCCTTTACTGCAGTCCAGTGGAAAGAATTCAACTGCTGCCTAAGCTGGTTAGTAAATTATCTGCAATGCTAGTTTATAAATTGAGAAACTTGCTGAGCTGTTTCAGCAATTGTAGCTTTTGTTTTCTGTCTCCAACTGCTTCAAGATCAATCAACATTAAACGTATTCCAGGATCATCAAAATAGTACTGTGTGAAATTCAGACTTTTTTTTTTTTCCTCATTACACTATAGGATTTCATTCGAGATTCATTTGATCTCTACCTTTTGAATTTCACTGGTTACCTATTAGTCATGAGGACACAAGAAACTGAGAGAATGTTTTACAGTATAACCAACCAAGGTTGGAAGAGACCCCAAGGATCATCAAGTCCAACCTGTCCCAACAGACCCCACAACTAGACCATGGCACCAAGTGCCATGTCCAATCTCCCCTTGAACACCTCCAGGGACAGTAGCTATTGTTACAGGTTGTCAGGGAAAGAAATCTTTTATGCCAATATCTGAGCAATGTATTTGTCATGAAATATTTTCCTCATAGAAATACAAAATTTAATTGGTTTTGTCCATGTGCCTCATGATATATTGATGGATGATAAAGTCTTGTATTTTAAAGGGGAAAATGGTGATAACAAACATTTTTATGATTAAAGCATAGAGGCATTTTTAAATTTATCTTACAAGACAGTCCTCTTTATTTTACAAATACATACTTTCTTACTCTAAAACTAATCTTGTTATGAGGCTTGGAGTGATTTACAGCAGATAAATGGTTATTATTAAAAAAGAAATCATTTTCAGGTCTTGATTTGTATGCTTATGTCTACAAAAGTGGCTTAAGTCCTGGTGAATAGCAGTAACTAACTTTCCTCCTCTAATGCCTCTCTACTTGGATGGCTTCATGTAAAGTGAAAAAGGAAAAATTATTGATCTATTCTTTCAACTTGGTAGGCTATTATTGCTAGTACTGACAAACAGAAAAAATCTCAGGCACGCATGAATGCACATTGCCTATACTGTCCAACTGAACTCAAATACCTATCAATGGGATGCAGGAAAGAACATGACAGGCATGGTGAAAAAGAAAACAAAACTCCTTAAAAGAAAAAAAAAAGGAAAGAAAAAAGAAGAGCATTTTCTTTTGATCAACAAGCACTGTGAACATTTAGGATAAAACCAAGATTGTGCCAATTTGTAGGGTGTAATTACTCTACAAAAGAAGGACAAAAATAAGGGATATTTCCACTAACAAGAAATGTATAGCTACTCCTTCTCAGGGACTGTAACAGGGAGCCATAATGTAGCACACTGGAAACACAGATATTTCAGTCTAGTATAACTTGTGTTATGCAGTGGACTTAATGTGCCTTCAAGCAGGAAAATATAGGCCCATGCTGAGACTCTTCTGGCCAGAGAAACAAGGCTGTTTGTCTCTATACTGCTGGATTAGCTCATGATCCACCCGACCCAAATGCCTCTGTATCTAGCTCATTTCTTTCTGAGAAACTAAACAGCTTACAAAACCCATAGTAACTGTTTCTATAAAGGTAATTGATATGCCGAGTAAAATTCAGCCCCCTTGGACATCAGCAGCAGCAAAAGTTTAGCAAATTCTACTGAATTCGGGTAGTAGGAAGTAGAAATGTTTTATGTTTTCTACTGGGTATTTGATGGGTTGTAACTGTAGTAGTTGCACAAATCCCATTAGTGTCAACAGGAGAAATGGGGCTAAAGCTGAATCAGTTTATTTCTGAAGATGTTGAATGACAATGAACTTACATGCATATACAGTAAAAAGTTTTATTTCAATGAAAATCATACTGTGTTACATTCCTCCCCAAGGTCTATTTTAGAATTTAGATGAAAGTTTACTAGTTACCTTGGCAAAAATGTATTTTGTGGAACTTGTCACACCAGAGCCAGTTTTATTAGAAACCAGCATTTAACATTGCTGGTCATAAATATCACAAAAAATTCTGCAAAAATCAAGAAAAAATATTAAATACCATATCTTTTAAAAAAAATATTGTAGATCCATAGTCCTTATAGATATAAGAGAACAGACTGAGCAGATGAGTGGAATATTAGAAAGAATACTTCAGAAAATAGATATCTGAAGTAACATTTAATCTGTAGTTCAATGACTGTAGTACATCCTAGGAACTGAGAGTAGAAAAACATCTGGTTGCACAGCAACATAATCATAGACTGGTTTGGCTTGGAAGGGACCTTAAAGATTATTTAGTTCCAACACCCCTGCCATGGGCAGGGATAGCCCTCCCTAGACCACCTTGCACTAGACCAGTTTGCTCAAGATGCCACCCAGCATGTCTTTGAACATTTTGCAGGGTTGGAGCCTCCACTTCTATGAGCATCCTCTTCCAGTGACTCCCCACCCTCACAATAAAGACTTTCTTCAAAATGTCTAGTCTAAATCCATCTTCTTCCAGTTTAAAACCATTATCTCTCATCTTTTCACTATGTGCCTTTGCAAAAAGTCCCTCTTAGCTCTCCTATAGGTCCCCTTCAAACACCAGAAGGCATTAATAAGGTCTTCCCTGCACATTCTCAAGGCTGAACAACCTCAACTCTCTCAGCCCATCTTCATAGCAGAGGGGCTCCAGTCTTCTCATCATCCTTGTGGCCTTCCTCTGCACCTGCTCTAACATAGTGAAGAGAGCTTCCCCTGGCAAATACAATGGATTATTTACCTGCATCATGAAGAGAGTGCTAAACTAAATGCTGACTAGATGCTGGCATTGTGCCATTCCCCCCCTTGGAGATATTAAATACCAAATATCCCAAGACTCTGTGTAACTCAGTCAAACTTTGCAATTCATCTTTGATGTATGAGGTGTTAGACCAGATAACCTCCGGAGGGTCCTTCCAGTCTATTATACAGTTCAAGTTTCTATTTTTTAATAAGAGAAGTCTATTGATATCCTTGCCCTTCTTGACTGACCCTCTTTTTTTCTTTATCCCTCATATTTTTTTTATGTGTCCAATTACCTTAATTTTCTTGCAAAAGATCCTTTCAAACAAGACACTACTTTTAGATGTTACTTGTCTTTAGTTCAAAATAATAAGTACTTTCTCCAAGATTAGGTCATTAATCTACGCACTTGTAAAAGACTGACTCAGTGCATGAATTATGATTGAATTGTGGCATTGCCTATTCCAGTACCATCCAGTTTTGTCATGTGTAAGATTTTAGTCTCAGGCTGCACCAGGGGAGGTTTAGGCTGGATGTTAGGAAGAAGTTCTATACAGAGAGAGTGATTGCCCATTGGAATGGGCTGTCTGTGGAGATGGTAGAGTCACCATCATTGGAGGTGTTCAGGAGGAGACTTGATGGGGTGCTTGGTGCCATGGTTTAGTTGATCAGGTGCGTTGGATTGGTTGATGGATTGGACTTGATGCTCTTGAAGGTCTCTTCCAACCTGGTCTATTCTATTCTATTCTATTCTATTCTATTCTATTCTATTCTATTCTATTCTATTCTATTCTATTCTATTCTATTCCATTCCATTCCATTCCATTCCATTCCATTCCATTCCATTCCATTCCATTCTATTTTGCATTACAGATACTGAGTTACAATATGATTTGATTAATTTTGCAACACAAAATTTGCATTCCAGAATTGTAAAGAAGAAATAAGAAAATACCATAATAGATCATTCCAATTGAAAAAAACCAAACCAAACCAAAACCAAACCAACCAAACAACCCCCCAAAAAATCCCAAACAAAAAACCTAAACAAACAAAATCCCCAACCAACCAATCAACCAAAAAAACCCAAAACCAAACAAACAAAAAAAAAATTAAAAAGTTTAATTCTTTAAACATGCTGATAATGTAAAGATTAGATGCCTGGGAAGTCTCCATTATATATTGGCTTTTCACTCAAAAATCAGCAGAAGCTCCATTGTTGGACAACAGTGTTAAAATGAAGTATCCTGCCTGGAGTTAAGAAGGCATGACAGTTTGCTTGGAAGGAAAGGAGGGTGTCATTTGGTGAAACTGCAGGAAACTTCAGAGTAGCAACAGGGTTTTCTTGGGTTTTGGTTGTTGTTTTTTGTTTTTTTTTAATCAGTGCCTCTTCCAATTGACTTCATCCACATTCTAAGAAGTCACTGAGTTTAACTGAATTCAAGATACAATCACAAATTCCAGTAATTCACTTTTCCACGCAGGGCTCAGCTTGACGATGGTAAACATATACAACCCATTGGTTGCTGGAGGTTCTTTATTGCTATTTGAACTCCGTTTGTTGAACTTAAAACACTGCTTCTCTGATCACATTAAGGCTCAGAATGCATACAGAACTTGATGTTGCAAACAGAGTTTTTGTTGCAGTTTTACATACCATACAAAAGAAACTGAGAATTTAAAAAAGTGAACATTTAAGATAAGATCAAATAATTTAAACATAATTTTACTGCTTAAAGATAGAAAAATCCTTCTTAGATAACTAATTTTTCTAATTAAATTTAAAATGCTATTCCAGTTTTCATTACAAATGTACATTTCTCAAATCTAATTAACATCAATTATGCCTTTTTTTATGTCTATCTCATTAACCTGTATTTCCTTTTATATTTTTGCCAACTTTGTGACTGGTTACTGGAGATTCAAAATTAATGTGCAGTAAGCAGCAGTGATCTGTGAATCAGTTTCACTTTGCTCCTGCTTTTGTTGTCTAAACAGAATTTTGTTGGAAATGTAAGTGTAAAATAACAGTGGAAAGTATAAACTGTTGAAGAGCCTGAAAGAGGGATATCAGAGATGAGGGAGTGGGCAGAGAGTTGTAAACTTGACTGCATCTACATTTGTTTTTTCTTGCAGCATGCTCACTTGCCCTGACTGCATGCACATAAACCTTAACAGGCAGAACTGGACTGCTGTGAATTCACAAAACCCAGCCTGCTGTCTAGTTATTCACTTAAGCAGCAGGGAGCTTGAGGAAAAGGTTTCTATTCATTCTAGGATCTAACTGCAGTCCTTCTGAGACTGTTTTGAATCATTCATCTTTTGATGGTTTTTCCAACATCACTGGAGTATCTGTGAACAGCAACAAACACGAAGGGCAACGAGGCTGGTGAGAGGCCTTGAGCACAAGCCCTACAAGGAGAGGCTGAGGGAGCTGGGGTTGTTTAGCCTGGAGAAGAGAAGGCTCAGGGGCGACCTTATTGCTGTCTACAACTACCAGAAGGGTAGGACACAGTCTCAATCTGCGCCAGGGGAAGTTTAGGCTGGAGGTGAGGAGAAAGTTCTTCACTGAGAGAGTCATTCACCATTGGAATGGGCTGCCCAGGGAGGTGGTGGAGTCACCATCCCTGAAGGGGTTCAAGAGGGGATTGGACATGGCACTTGGTGCAATGGTTTAGTCATGAGGTCTGTGGTGAGAGGTTGGACTTGATCTTTGAGGTCTCTTCCAACTTTGGTGATTCTGTGATTCTGTGATTCTGTGACCTGTGAACACCAGAACAGGTGTAGGACAAGTGATAGATGTCTCTCTTCTGCTCTTAGGTTCTTGAAATGTACACGAAGCAGATACACATGTATGCAAACAAGTCATATCCTTCAGACAGTATATAGTGGTGACTATATCTTCATTTGATACAGTTCCTTTTCCAATCTAGTCAAAGTGTATGTGCAGAGATGGGAAAATACCACTGTTGCAACACTGCAAAGAAAATTGTGTATACATTTAGCTCTTCCTGTGTTTATATTGCAATTTATAAATCAAATATAAGGACTATAGATTTTTTTCATTCTTTAATGGTTCGAGTTTTGGATATATAACTTGTAACTTGAGGACATATTTCACTTGTTTTTTGCCTTCATTCAATATATTGCAGATGCATGGAATCTTAAAAAGTAATCGTTAATTTGCTAGTGGATCACACCAGAGTTGTGCCTTTGCTAGGGGAGTTGTTCCATAGCTCTCCCATATCATGACTCGATATCATGAAGTACCAGCAGCATCCCTAGAAGGTGCCAGGCCCTTTTCTACCTAAAATGGTATGGTAAAATACAAAAAGGTTTTAAGCTGCCATTCTACAGTGAGTCAAACTACTCTAGGAACTCTCTATGTAGACTTTTTGGCAAAACTGCACAAAGAAGATACATAGGCAACTAAATAAAGTTACATAAACTTGGAAAGCAGGATGAATTAAAAAAATATCTCATTTACCAAGACATTGCAAGGCTTATGTATCTGCTAATTTGACTAAAGAATTTCTGATTGGGTTCTCTTCAGAAGAGCCTAGTATTCTTGAATCTAGAGATGAGATTTGGCTTTACTAAATTCTAGCAAGCATATATGACAAGGGCAATATTCAACCTTGTTTCCAGCTTTAAACAGTAGTTACTTAAAACTGCAAATTAGAGGAACTACTTCTTCAGTTTCAGTCAACAACAAGGGAGTCTGCCTTCCCTTATCTTGTAAGGACAGTAAATTGCTTGGATCTTCTCCCTTGCCTCAAGGTGGCTAACAGAGTTTTGAAACTGGAGTTGAGAGGCAAGACAGAGAAATTACATTTGTTACAATTTCTTATTTCCACTTTGATAATTTCACCCTTTTCCCATTCAAGGACAGAGGTGTGTCAAAAAAATAACAATCATTCCTCTTCATTCCTTGTTTGGGGATATTCTTTAACCTTCTAACTAGGACTTTGTAAGAAACATTAATCAGAATTCTGGTCACTCAACATTTATTTTTGTGCAGGGGAGAGGTAGAAAGAACTGCTAACTTTTTTTCTTCAGAACCTGAAGAAATTCTTACTGGTTCATATTTCATTATTAAAATAATAAAACTTAACAACAGCTATTTTTATGTGAAATTATGTGGAATTATTTACATTCTCATTACATATATTCTTCATCAGAAAGGAGTCCCTTCAATGACTATGGAGGTGTGTGTCATTTTATACATGATTTTACTATATTTGATTCAACTGGAGAAGAGAAGGCTCCGAGGTGACCTAATTGTGGCCTTCCAGTATCTGAAGGGGGCCTACAAGAAGGCTGGGGAGGGACTTCTCAGAATATCAGATAGTGATAGGACTAGGGGGAATGAAATGAAGCTGGAGGTGGGGAGATTCAGGCTGGACGTGAGGAGGAAGTTCTTCCCCATGAGAGTGGTGAAGCCCTGGAATGGGTTGTCCAGGGAGGTGGTTGGGGTGCCATCCCTGGAGGTGTTTAAGACCAGGCTGGATGTGGCTCTGGCCAGCCTGATCTAGTGTGGGGTGTCCCTGCCCATGGCAGGGGGGTTGGAACTAGATGATCCTTGTGGTCCCTTCCAACCCTGACTGATACTATGACACTAAGATACTAACTGTTTTAATTTCAAAATTACCTTAGTATGATTTGTCAAGATGCTAATGTGCAAAGATCAAAATCATTACTTTCTTTTCAGCACCTGATTCTTCAAAAGTGCCACAATTTAAAAATTAACACAGGGCAGCTGGATCCATGATCAGACTAATTGAGAGATGGAAACTGAATTTCAAACAACTTCTGTCATTTGGTGAGTAACAAGATAATCTTTCTAGTTAGTTCTACAGTGGATTCCATTCTGAAGAACTGGGAAAAAAATTAATGCATTAGAGTGGCCTTGAAGTATGTGAGCTAGATGTATGAATTATTATTTTTTTAAAAATAAATTAGATTTGAAGATGTGTTGTAGTGTCTGGATGATGCATTTCAATTGCAAACAGGCATCGAGTGCATGAGACACAACTAGGATTCATCTGAAGTTGAGGAGGAAAAAAAAAACATGAAATAAGTACTCTTTAAGTCAGAACCTCACCACCATCTGAAGTGTTTACTAAAGCACATATAGACAAATAACCAAATCATGTAGACTCTTTGTTTTTCTTTAACAACTGAGCAGCAAGTAAATTATTCCTGCTATCATTCAATTAATGTGAGAGCCTGAGAGACCACAGTTAAACTGACAGTGGCATAAAAATGTTCAGAACCCACAAGAGTCACCTTTGAACAGAGCATCACTGAATTTACAGAGAACAGAGAAGGGCTGAATTTTTCCTTGGATAGGGTTTCTCTTGCACCTGCTGGCTTTTGCTTGATAACAGCCATCATTTACTCTTTCAGAATTCAACAAGGACCTCTAGATTGCTATTTTAACCATGTACTTCAAAAGTATTATGTTTTTAGTAATGCTTTCTGCTCTTATTAGGAGCATTATCATGAGGATTGATTAATTTTCTGTCATACTCTGTCCTTGTTACTATTCTTGCTCTACGAATAAGACATTAAACTTTTCATGTGCAATATATTATGTGCTTGCTGTACTGCATTAACCTTTCAGATCTTCTGTATTTTAGTAGACTGGCAGTTATATTCCTTTTGAAATTTTGTCAGGGTTGTGGATAGAAAAAGGTATCAGAGCCAACCAAATTCCTGAAAATTGGCAAGGTCAATGTTAAACACTTCTGTGAAAATGTATGAAAATGTAAGCCTAAATTTTAACAAAAATATCATCAGGAGGGCAGGAAAATTATTATATTAGACTGATATACATTGATGCAAAACAATATTTTATTCCTGCTTAAAAGGACAGTTTTGCACCAGGTGATGTTTTTCCCTAGATTTAAATGGAGTCCTGGTTCTCTTTAAGAGTCAAAACGTCTCCTTTGGATCACTTCCTTCTTTATAAGCCCTTTGCTTAGTGCTACTATTGACAAGGGAAACTGTAAGTGTTCTAAATGCATTTATAGTGTCCTTCATAATGTCATAAAGTCAATTCTTGTCACTAGTGGGACTTTTTCTGAATGACAGGTTTAATCTGCTCTTGATCTTCAAAACAGATTATTAAAATAGATGTCTTTGTGTCTAATAGCTTCTAGCTAATTTAAAATTATTAGAATATTTTGCTGAAATTCCATAAAACTTCACAAAATCATAAAAATAATTCAGGATAAGGCCTGGTCAGGAGTGCTCCTTGACAACTGTTTAATCAGCCAGGTAGGCAAATTCCTTCTGTAGCTCAAACTTCTACTCTCAGGAAATCTGAAAGATTTCAAATAATATTCCTTTTGTATCTTTCTCTCATCCTGACATCAGACTTGAGAAAAGGAGTTTGCAGAAATACTTTCAAGTAGTTTAAACATACTAGAACAATGTTTTAGTCTCTGTAATTGCCTTAGACATAGAATCATGGAATCAGTCAGGGTTGGAAGGCACCACAAGGATCATCTAGTTCCAACCCTCCTGCAATGGGCAGGGACACCTCACACTAGATCAGGCTGGCCAGAGCCTCATCCAGCCTGGTCTTAAAACACCTCCAGAGATGGGGCCTCAATCACCTCCCTGGACAACCCATTCCAGGGCTTCACCACTCTCATGTTGAAGAACTTCCTCCTCACATCCAGCCTGAATCTCCCCACCTCCAGCTTCATTCCATTCCCCCTAGTCCTATCACTATCTGATATCCTGAGAAGTCCCTCCCCAGCCTTCTAGTGGGCCCCCTTCAGATACTGGAAGGCCATGTTAGCTTAAATCCATTATTAACCTCATCTTTTTACATTTCAAGAAAACATAAGTACTGTCTGATGTCTGCAGTAAAGATGAATTTAATTATTAAGTGGGAAAAAAAGTGCATTATGAAGTTTTTTTTTACTGTCACCTGCTGTCTAGATGGGCTAACTAACAAGTAAATTATAAGATGAAAAGTTTTGACACCAATTTGTGGCATTTGCTTCAATATTTTGAATTTAATTGTTGAAAGGCAAATGCATGGCAGATCAGATTTTATTGTGAGAAAACCTAGTAGTAGCTCATCCTTTGGTCTAAAAGAAACCATGATATATAAGCTCCACTAGTGACCCAACTTATTTTTAAAATATCATCTCATATGGAGGGGAAAAAAAAAAGAAAAGAAGTTAAAAACAGCCCCTAAGATTCCATAATTGAATATTTTTTGTCTTGAAACCAAAGGACACAATATATAGATGAAAAACTAGCTAGACTATTTTTAACAGGATTGTCTTAATTACACAGAACATTGCAATTCAAAGACGTGATTAAATTTAATTGTTGATTGCTAATATTTTTGATTGCTAAATATGGCAACCATAGTTTGCAGTGTATGTTGTCTAGATATGATATTGACATTTTAGAAAGTGTAACAGAGTAATTACCAAAGCAATTAAATGGGATGGCAGTTATTTTCCATTCTGGGTTCTACATAGATGCCAGTCACAGAGTTTATATTTTTACGAGTTTCACCAATTTTCTCCTAAGCTGATATTTAATTGCTAAGGTGATTGCTTCACTAGCATAAGGTATCATCTTGCAAGAAGTACTCTGTAAGGTACTTTTATGTCTGTCACGAAAGAAGGATATGCGATGTCCTTTTAAATACTAGCTTGTAACTGCAGTGGGAGTGCTAGTTTTTTTACCTCTTTGGAGAGAAGACAGAATATTTATTAATGACATAATTTATAAGTCCTATGATTTCTTTTAGAGAGATACCTGAATCTACTGCTGAATTCTTGCTGTCCTCAAACTCAAGTCATCTTAAGGATTTGGTTGTTCTCAAAGAGTTCACATTTAGAGAGCTGGGAGTCATAGCTTTCCTGGGGCAAATAGCATGCTGGTAAAACTGATGTGATCATACAATACACTTGCTGATTAAAAGAAATGATGTTTTACAAATCTATTCTTGGACTAGGTGTTTATATATATATGTATATATGTATATAGCCATTCATGTTCTGTCCATGTTCAGACACTTAAGATCTTTTAGTGTCACATTTCGATTCTTCCAAATGCCAGTGCCTTTCACATGATATTTGGTGAAGGATAAAATATCCTGGGGCAATGGAACAAATCAGAATTTAAAAAGAATAATAAAACAATCAATCAGTTTTTTTTTTTTTAATACTGGGTCTTATTGCAGATTACCCAATTATGGTTTTGATTAATATTATATAGGAATCCCACTACATTACAATAATGCAACAATCAGTGTCATTCTAAAAAGTCTTTGAACAACACCCGATGGATTTAATTTGTTTGTTTGTTTGTTTTTAATGGAGAATATCATAAATTGCCAGCCTGTGTATTGAATCTCTTTTTGTAATGAAGAACTCAACCAACTGTACAAAATACACTGTGAGCCGGAGAAACCTGTGGAAGGCTATTTAACAGTAAGAGAACGAGCCCTTTGCTGAAAGACTACAAAAGAAATCTAGCTTTTTATCAGCCCTGCTTTTAAGGCGTTTCACCTGGTGTTTCTCCTGTGCACCTATATCAGTATAACACATTATCAAGATGTTCAGCAGAATCCATTTTGAAAAAAAATGTTACTTACTTAAAATCACTGGAAAATGGCACTATTTTTAGGTAAGTTACTACCTACAATAAGAAAAAGAAAAATAAAGAAAAAGAAAAAGTGAAAGGAGACATATCCTGTAGCCTCCATGTCTATCTGGTCCTGGCAATGTGATTTTCTGTAATTCCCTCAGTTAGTGGGAACTGTCTTACTTATTTTACATTTTTGGCTTTTACAATTATAGCCCAATTTTTACAAGGGAAAATTAGCTTCCCTAAGGTAAGTAGTCTCCTGTTACATGAGAGGTGAGATCCAGACACTGTGAATTCCTGGCAGAGACCTATATTTTCCGGTGTTTTATTCATATTGTGGAAGCTATTTCAATATTATTTTATATTTTGGACCAGAAAAGATATAAATAAGTTTTAGACCAGGAAACTTATTTCCTTCTAATTAGAACTACATTGTTCTATGAAACCTAAGATCCAACCCCATAGGTATACGCACCCTGTCTTTTATGACACAGTTCATAAACGTTGCAAGACTAATTCAAAACCAACTGTAATTTAGACAAAGCCTTATCTTAAAGTAAGATGAGCTACCGTTGTTAGTCCTTTCTTTAGATTTAAACATTGATTAACAGTTTTAGTCTGTACACTTTTCTGTAAATTATTTAAAGGCACTACATTTACTTATTTTCTTTTTATTGAGGTTGCAAGTAAGGAGTAGTCATTTATTTTACATCAGTTCTGCCAGTTGAGACTTAAATGTCTCAGGCTACTTGGAGCAATATCACTACAACGTGTTTGACTTTCAGATATTCCTTATTTCTTGTTCACATTTGTTATTATGTTTTCCACGTTCAGTCTTTTGCTCCAGTTCCCTTAATAGCTCTGCCTATCTTTTCAGTTATTTCAGTGAACTTTCTGCTGAGTCTACAGACAGATGTAGTTGTTTACATAGGACACACGATTTTTTATTGAATTAGTTAAGTGAAATATACATTTGAATCCTGTTTTGGCTTGCTTTTGGATGATATGGACAAACTTTAGTATCACAGTTATTATACATATCAACATAAATAGCAGGTATACACAAAAAAATCTCTTTCCTTGAGGTATATGCATAACTGATTTAAGTTACACTTTTGCTAGCTTTATATGAATCCTCATTTTTGCATAGTTTTAGATTTTTTTCTGCATTTTAATCTTTTGATCTTTTGTTTTTAAAATTTGTATTTAATTCTCTAGTTTGTTTATTTTCTGGTAGATTTCCCCAATTTCTGTGAATTCCTTCTTTGCAGTATTTTGCACCTTGTCTAATCCAAAACCTAGCTTATACTTATTCACCCTCATCTACTTTGGTGTAATCTTTTCTTCTCTGTTCTTCCATTACTTCTATCCACATTTCTGTCTTCTGTCCCCTGGTTCCCTTCACCTCTGCTCCCTGGCTGTTTTCAAGCTAGCTGGCTGTCATTCAAACTTCAGTGGAACATCTGTTCAGATAGTACATGGGGCAGAAAGAGCACACTTTGAAAAATGACCTAGTCCAAAACACCACAGGGTAGAGTCTATAGGTCAATCTGTTTTCTTTGGACATCTCAGGTTTGAAAAACTCAAACGTGATTCTGAATGATAGTAAGGAGCAGTAGAAGCAGACCATAAACATTCTATTATCTTTATTGCATCACTTCAGTTTTTAACTAATTAAAAAAGCCAAAAAAACAGTGATGCTTTAAGTGCAGATGTGGAAATACAGTAAGCTTAATGGATAATACAGTTTTTGAAGTTAAGAAAATGCTTTACAGAACCAGGCACAGAGTTATGCCAGTTCAGGAGGAGTTCAGTCTGCCATATTAACAAGGTTATCTTGAAAACTATCCTAAAACCTGAACAAAATTAGGAAGGTGAAGCTATTTTAAAAACTCTACACACTCCTTTCAGTGTTAGTGAGAATACTGCACAAGAAGAACTATGATGAGTTCCCACGACAAGAAAATGTCCCCCAAAATATTTAAATAGGACTGAGGAACGTAAAGTGAAGCTTAGGAAAACTTGCTTGGATTAATATTGCTACATAACTAACTACTATGTGGCATATTAAGGGCATGGACTGCCCAGGTGGTTAGGAAGACAACTTGACTACATCTATAGATAGCTCAGATTGGTTTAGTGCAAGAACACAATTTAGATTGTTTAGATTGTTCTCAGGCATGGACACAGAAAAAGGTAGAGCTATGTCTGGGATTTTGAGCAGTAAGCAACAATTCTGATATTCCCTGTGCTTGAAGATTTTTAGCATGTTTTGGTGATCCTCACATACAGCTAGGACAAGAAGGGGAAAAAATAGTGTAAAACCTAATTAAAGATAAATTATTAAATAAGCAACTTCATCACTTAAAACAATTAATTCTGCTTTGCTGATAAGTTATATGTGTACTCTTGCATGAAGTACACTGTTAATATATATGACTTCCTTAACAAAACTCTTCACTAAGCCTTAGTTCCTTTCCTTGTTTCTTTTGACTTTGCAGTGGTTTTTAGTTTTCTTTCTCCCACCAGCTGCTCCCCACCACTGTATAACAATGAGTTCTGCATTAATGAAGAAAGTCCTATTACCAATTCAGAACATCTTTTATTTACTCATGTATGACAATGGAAGAACCAGTGACAAAGAGGGACAACCTTATGTTACTGTCAGAATGTATATTTGATAACATTTGTGACCTTGTGTTTTCTTTTCTTTCTGTGCTTATTTTACCTTCTATTCCTATGTAGCCATCTGTGATGCTTACATAGAATATAAATCCTTTCAGGATGTTTGTGCAGCAAAGAATGCAACAAGGACACTAAAAATGCAACAGCCGTTAGGCACTTCTTGAATTTAAAGCAATAACAATAACAGCAGATTGTATTTATGTGTGCCTTCTAAAACTTCACAATTTTTGCCGCAAAGCAGATTTTACTGAGCTTCCCCAATATCTGTGTTGAACTCAGTAGCAGATAGAATGTGAGAAAAATATAAGACAACAAAAATTTTCATGATGTCATCCTAACATCTAGTAATTCTATAAAATGACTCTTTTCTGGTAAAACTATAGAGGTTTTTCTAGTCCAAAAAAAAAATCTTTGACAAAGAAAAGTTGTACAACTGCAGCTAGCATTTGAACCATGTGCTCTCAAGCATGGATTTCTGCTCCAAATCCTTCACTCCTCAGCATCTTTCCCCTCTTCCTCCCATCTTCCCTTCTCGTTTGTGGTCTTTTCTCACAGCTGTCTTAAGAAATGACAACACAGTATAAATCATATGTTTATGTCTTCAATGATGCAGAAGCTCCTGAAGTCAGGGAAAGACAGATATATCTAATCCAGTCTACATGTTATAAGTGAATGTTGTGAGTTCTGAAATACGTATCTGCTCTGAATTTGTTACCCGTTGCAAAGCTGAGGTAAACAACAGGAAGATCATGAACTGGGATGAGCAGAGAGAACTATGGACTCTGGAAGAAAAAGGAATCACAGTTAAAGAGTAATGAAGGCTCACTGGAAATATTTTTTTTTTGCTTCTCCAGTGCTGGGAAAGCTGCCCAATATAGTTAGCATTTATATTGCCTGGAAATTACATTAGAACATTTGGGAGAAGTTTCCTTAAAATATGGATGGTTTCAGGGCCAGATTTTTGGAACTGTATGCATGCATGCTATATTTGAATATTGTGCAAATATTTACATGTGAGTGGTATATCAGTTATTTTTGTCAGTTGTGCTGAAGTGTTTCCTGCACAGACGTTTTGTTGCTCCAGAAATCTGGCACTTAAACGGTGATAAAATAGCTTTTTAAACTGGACTAGATCTCATTGACTCAGTTCTCTGTTCTAGGGAGAATAATACTGAAAGTAAAGACCATAGTGGACAAATTTATCTTCATGACACCATTGTGCTTTCCAGAACTTAGGTGAGAACATGTGACTGTCTGCTGGTGCAAAGATGTTCTCTGGGGCCTTTGCCTGAAGCACCACACTCACTCCTTTCTAGACGTCTTTCTAGATGTCTAGCAGAGTTGCATATGTGCTGCTTTGCTGGAATATGTTTATGGCTCTGTGGAAGTGCAGGCTGAGACCTTCTTCATACCAATTTTGAGCCAGCTCAACAGTTGTGGGGGGCAATCAGACAAAATACGTAATTTTTAAGAGAAACATTTTGATATGATCGAAAGTAATTTGAAGTCCTCAGAGATTTAACAATTTCAAGAGTAAAAAGCATAAAAGCATTTTGTTGTAATAGGAATAAGAATTTATTATACCAGGAAATGCTGTGTTTATTTCTCCTAAGGCATGGAGCTGTTTCCTAAAGGCAGATGAGGCATCAGAGGCAGTGATTCAAAAAAGGTCAGTTCAGTGCCAGCAACATGTTTACTAATTCAGAACACAAAATATTGGCTGATATTCTTTTCACCTTTTATGTCTAAACCTGTTCATTATTTATTCCTGCCTTCATATTTTCAAAAACTGTATTTTAATTTCAGTGCTTTGAATGGTTGCAAGCAGCTTGTATGAGCCTAGGACTGAAAACAGATTGACAGAAGTCCTAGGTTTATGGAAATGGGAAAAGACATGATTGGTACACCCATAACCTGCTTGCCAACTATGTTTTTTCCTCCCTGAATACAATTCCTTTCATTGAACAAATAGAAACCATTTGATTTATGCATGAATACAGTGTCAGAGGAGATACCAACCTCTGTCCACCAGGGCTATATATTCTTCCTTTCTTTCATATGTTGATGCTAGAATGTGCACAGCTGAATCAGGAACTGTGACTTTGTCCTTCAGACACAACATGCAACTTAACAGTTTGCTGCCAGCAAGTACAGTTTTAAACTGACTGATTTCTATAAGGTTTACTTAAAAATGCAGGTTCAAATGATGTTTGATCTTTCCCAACTATTTTAAAAAGAGAAGTGTACTTTCAAAATTCCTCATCCTATATCTTGAGGAGAAAGCATTCTTTGACAGTGCCAAATTATCTCATTTTAGCTGCAATATACTGCTAAAAGGAACAATCTAATGTCAAACACAGCCTTTGCTTTGGAAAAAAAATACTGCTTTGGCTTTATTTATAGAAATAACATGATAGCTATCAGCTGTTTTAAATACATTAAGAAAAAATATATAGCATAATGTGAATGGCAAATGCTTTAGAGTTAGCTAATTAACCTGCTCAGCCATATCTTAAGGGGGCCTACAAGAAAGCTGGTGTGGGACTTCTAGGGTGTCAGGTAATGATAGGACTAGGGGGAATGGAACAAAAAATAGAAATGGGTAGGTTCAGACTGGGTGTTAGGAAGAAGTTCCTCACCATGAGGGTTGTGAGACACTGGAACAGGTTGCTCAGGGAGGTGGCGGAGGCCTCATCCCCGGAGGTTTTTAAGGCCAGGCTGGATGTGGTTCTGAGCAACCTGATCTAGTGTGAGGTGTCCCTAGCCATGGCAGGGGGTTGGAACTGGATGATTCTTGAGGCCCTTTCCAACCCTTACAATTCTATGCTAATTCTATTCTATGATAATCTTGAATTGTGAATGGGAAAAAAATGAAATGAGAAATGGAAGGTTCTCTTTGAATTTCAAGAAGAATCAAGGTCTAGGAAAAACAATACTCACTCAGCCCTGTAGTAAGACTTTTTCAACCAACAGTGAAATTTCTATTTATAAATGCCTATTTCTAGGGTAATCACTTCTGTTTAGAGGTATTCAGATCAATAGCTAGACCTGCAAAAATGTTTATGAATATTTAGAGGACTTACACAGAGATGCCCTGGATGTTGAAGAGAAAATATACAGAATGAGATATGTGGAGAACATGCAACCTTGAATGCAACACATTTCCAATCACTTCAATGATTTAGGATCAGAATCATAAAATAATCTCAAACATGGCTTCTTGCATTGCATTTCAGAGGTATTCTTCATTGACAGCTTAAAATAGAACAATAGAACAATAGAACAAAACCAGGTTGGAAGAGACCTTCAAGATCATCGCGTTCAACCTATCATCCAACACCACCCAATCAACTAAAGCATGCAACCAAGCATCCTGTCAAGCCTCGCCCTGAATACCCCCAGCGATGGCAACCCCACCACCTCCTCAGGCAGCCCATTCCAATGGGCAATCACTCTCTCTGTGTAAAACTTCCTCCTAACCTCCAACCTAAACCTCCCCTGACGCAGCCTGAGACTGTGTCCTCTTGTTCTGGTACTGGTTGCCTGGGAGAAGAGACCAACCTCTGCCTCACTACAACCCCCCTTCAGGTAGTTGTAGACAGCAATAAGGTCACCCCTGAGTCTCCTCCTCTCCAGGCTAAGCAACCCCAGCTCCCTCAGCCTCTCCTCACAGGACTTGTGCTCCAAGCCCCTCACCAACCTTGTTGCCCTTCTCTGGACTCGCTCCAGCAAGTCAACATCCTTCCTAAACTGAGGGGCCCAGAACTGGACACAGTACTCGAGGTGCAGCCTAACCAGTGCAGTGTACAGGGGCAGAATGACCTCCCTGCTCCTGCTGGCCACACTGTTCCTGATGCAGGCCAGGATGCCATTGGCCTTCCTGGCTGCCTGGGAACATTGCAGGCTCATGTTCAGCCTACCATCAACCAGCACCCCCAGGTCCCTTTCCACCTGACTGCTCTCCAGCCACTCTGACCCCAGCCTGTAGCTCTGCATGGGGTTGCTGTGGCCAATGTGCAGAACCCAGCACTTGGATGTGTTAAAGAGCAAACATGGACAAAATTGTTCACTGCAGCATAAATTTTGTGTTTGTTTTTGGTTGTATTTTTAAAAGTGTATAGCAAGTATGTCATTAACATCTGAAAGCCAAGAACTGCAATATAAAAAATGCTTGCAAAGGACATATTGATATTTAACCTCACAGGTTTATAATTCACAATGATCATGATTCCACAGTAATTAATTTCGCATTTTTACATTAATTTTCACACTTTATGTTAATTTTCACGTTTTAAAAGTGGATTCTTTTTTAAATGGAGTGAGGGTTTTTTGTTTAAAAAGCTATTATTCAAAGAAAAGGAAGCTTGAGTTGCATGTAGAAAGACCTTTACATACATTAAAAAATAAGTATATTTTTCTAAGCTATCTTCCTCAGCTGTGTGCCTTCCAACAATGAAGTGGAAGAGAAAACCCTGCACAGACAGAGTAGACTCCTACTCCTTCCTGAATGTTCTTCACTGTAGTGTGATAGTATCAAATAATAATACTGCCTGATGAATTAGGAAGAGAGCTTGAGGCAACCTAGAAAACATTCAGGAATAGTAAAAATCAGCCAGATGATTTTTTTGTTGTGTAGTAACAGCTTCAATGGAGATGTTCCTGTTAGTGAACGTGGATGTCCCTTTCCTCTTGGTGGGCTTTGCTGCTGATGTCTTCCCACTGCCAATGGTGCTATGGGATCACAAATCACTGGCATATGGCTTAGCATGACTGAATCCTCTGAGTGTCAAAACTCTGCATGTAAAATAATCCTCGAGTAGCCTGCTAAGATAGGCTTCCTCTGGTTTTCCTGAGAAGCTCTAAAACCTACCTGCCAGCTGTGGTTCAGAGTACTGGGTGACCCTCCATCACTGGGATCAATACTTCTCGAGCCCTGGGTCTGAAGTGTTAAACGTATGTCTGACAATTTGGTCAGAAGGCTGTTCTGACTGAAATGCTGGTGATGCTTACTGCTCAAGGAACATAAAGGTGTCATTCAAAAACTGGAAGATTCTTGACATCTGAGCAACTGAATTATACTGTGCTGGTGAGGTGCAGGAGGAAAACAATAATCCCAGCCTTTTTAAAGAATCCAATGTATTCTAACAAGCCCTCTAAGACCTATGAAATACTGCAGGTGCACAATACAGATTTATTTTATGTGGTGAAATCTGGAGTAGCTACATGAGTCAAAAACAGTGTAAAATCTTTCAGAAGAAGAACTACATGTTCTATTCATACAAGATGACATTGGTTTAGCAGATTAGGTACAATTCTTGCTTAAAAAAAAAAGAAAGGTATATATTTAAATATTTATATGATCCATTACTAAGGGAAGGAAAAAAATATCTCCCCCAGCAATAAAAATTCGTGAATGGCTAATTAGCAGAACATATTAATTTTTAGCAGATTTTTTTTTTTTTTTACTATACATGTCTATTATTTGGCTTTCATCCTTGTGTCCATGGAAATTTCTGGTTGACTGCAATACTTAGAAAAGGAATTAATCAAGGCAATTATCCATTTTCAAAGAAGTAATTTACAGTAAAAATTATATGTCTCTTACAGTTCTGACAAACAGTGTAAACAGAAAGACATTGCATGTTTCTCCCCATCTTAGAAAATGATTTTGAAACCATGATTTCCACAGTCCAGGTAAAACAACTTTGCTTGCCAAACTGCTTGATTTTGAGAGTGACTGCTTGTCAATTATTGTTTTTCTTGGAAAAACTCAAAGGATTCAACTTGATCTCAATGAAGACTTGAGATGTTGCAGAGTTTTCTATCATAAACATCTTGAAAATTAAGACTTGATGATTTTTCTAAACCACACCTTCTTACTTAAACATGGATGTGTTTAAAAGCAATTTTTTTCCAGCTTTATGCAACAGATTTTTTCAGCAAGCATGGTGGTGTCTTCTGGCTCTGTAACCAAGTAACCTAAGCCATAGAAAAGAGAATTCTTTTTCTGGAATGTAATTTTGGCTTCCCAGGTATCTCTACTCAATATGTCTGCATTTTACAGCCAAGCTGACATTATGCAAAGGATTTAACTTGCAGTAGTCTTGCTTGTAGCATTAGTGATGTATATCCTCTTGGCAATGTCTATCCTCTAAGCAGTTTGCAGTGTGACTCTTCACAGTTCCCTCTCTCCTGTCTGACTGGGGCAGCCTTCTGTACCTTTACAGTTCCTTCATGGAAATCTTCACAGAGGCAGATGTAAGGGTAGACATGGATGCTGAAGGTTAAAAAGGTGAGCTTGACCATTCTTGTAAGCAAACCATGGTAAAGGGTAAAGTGGAGATGATCCAGTATTAACTTTAGTTGCTCATTTTTCAATTGTCTTTTCTCCCCAGTGTTTAGTGTAATCCTCTTCCCCACCTTTGCATGAAGAGGGTTGGATGAGAGGATCCAGGGAGCCCTTCATCTTTCTTGGAGTGTTATCTGACTCTGCTTTAGACATTCAAACTGCAAAATATTTGTTAATACTTACACTTAGTTATCTGCTGACTTAAGTACCTGTTATTATCCTATGTCTTTATTCCCCCAGCAAGAACTACATTTTTCTAAATCTTGTTTTGTCTGCCTGTTCTCAGATGCCAAGGTCAGGTGGTAGAAGTTATGATAAAGAGAAACAGCACTTTGCAAGAGTCATTTCAATGACTTATTTAAAAACCTCTCATTTAAAGACCATAAGAGGTTTGGGAAGAGAAAGGCATGCTCACCAGTTACTGTGAACTGTCAAAACTCCCTTATGAAGTCAGTGGAATGCACATACTACAAACAGTTATTAGTTCCTTACAAGATTGCTTTGGTTTAGTAAAGACACAAAGTTTTAATTTGTGTTTCCCTTCCCTTCCCTTCCCTTCCCTTCCCTTCCCTTCCCTTCCCTTCCCTTCCCTTCCCTTCCCTTCCCTTCCCTTCCCTTCCCTTCCCTTCCCTTCCCTTCCCTTCCCTTCCCTTCCCTTCCCTTCCCTTCCCTTCCCTTCCCTTCCCTTCCCTTCCCTTCCCTTCCCTTCCCTTCCCTTCCCTTCCCTTCCCTTCCCTTCATCAAGTAGTGCTTGTCTTACAGACACCATTGCATGAACACATTTTTCATAGAAAGTACTCAAATCTTGTTACTTGTGTAAGGATAGATTTTTCTTGCAGCTCAGAGTGCTGTCAGATCTACCTTAGGATTTCAAATACAGGATACTAGAAAAAAATTATCTGATATAGAAATGCTCTGGGTAAATTAGAATCCTATAACTAGTATTAAACAGTTAAAATTTCTGGCTTACTAAACAGTTGGAAATTCAAGTTTTAGGGGAAAAAAGAAAGGGAACAAGTATCTCAATTGTTCTACACCTTAATAGTATTCATAAATACTCATATTCAAAAATTTGTGCAATTTAGACAATATAGTTAACATGCAAGGGGAAAAAAAAAAGAAAAGTTAACTCTATATAAGTACTGTTTATAGGAGCAGAACAACTTACCTTTCACCTTATAAGTTGTAAAAGTCAGCAGGGTCAAGAAGCACGAATAATAGAGATTTCATTTTGTACAGCTCAACTCAGTAACAAACTTACTGATAGTAAATCCACACATGTTTTATGCTTATAAATGGTTTGGGGTTTTTGTTTTGTTTTGGTTTGTCTTGGGTTTTTTTGGTGTTTTTTGTTTGTTTGTTTTGTTTTTGTTTTTGTTTTCTTTTTAAAAAGGCAAGATTAAGTCATAGGGCACCTGAAGGAACCACTGTCCATTTCTTGCAGTTTTTCTGAGACTGGAATCCATGGAGCTGACATAACACTGCTTCGTACTGTCCACATCCACGTCTCAGAATCCTCTTTTTCCGTTGCTTGAAAACTTCATCCGCTACACCCAGTGGTGACAGGCTCCCTCAGCTTTTTGCATTGTCTGCTCTGCTGCATTATAAAAAAGAATAAGGCCATTGTTACTGTAATCCTAGCAGTTATTTGGCACCGATGTGCTGAGTTTAATGGAATTTAAACAAAAATACAAACTTCATAGCCAGAGAAGTGACAATGTTGGACCAGTCTTACATAATTTTTCATTTTCCACAAAAATGGAGGGAAAAATACTGTGACTGCTAAATGACTTTAAACATCCACAGTACATCTACATACATACACGAAAGACCTGCTTTGCCTTGCAAAGCAATCAGTCTCTTTCAGGATAAAGCTGGCTTTCAAAATTCCAGTCAGGGAGGTAAGAAAACTCAGCCTAAATGTAAAACCCCACCAGCTATTTTTGGATACATACACAAAAAATATTCATGTCAGCTAGGACTGGAAGATACAAAATGTACCAGGGCAATTGCTAGATGATCTGAACTTTGAATGGTGGCAAGCAATGGCTCTATTCTTTTTAGCAATATTTTTGCTTTTAAATTCAAGGCACTGGTCAGAAGAGATAATGTGTTGCTCATCTCAGTAGAAAATATATAGGTGTCTATGGATTATTTGCTGAATTTACTTGAAAATGCAATTGAGGTTTGGAAACTCCTCAAAACAGCTACTACTGCTCTCCCCCCATCCTCCCTTAAAAAAGTTCTGTCTCAAACCATTTCATGATCCTTACCCTCTGTGGAGGAGAAGTCAAGACTCTTGCTTGTGGCATAAACAATCTTTGAGATTAGCTGCAGAGAACTGTCTATGACTGTGTCTAAAATTCTGTCTGCAGTTCAGTAACAATCAGCTTGGAAACTCACGGTGGTTTTTCCAAAGTGCAAAGTGGCAAAGTTCAGCAATCTCCTGATCAGTGTCAGAGCACTAGGAGAATGTGCCTTATAACAACACAACACCTTTCCCTCATGTTTCAGTGTAGTCATTCTAAACAATATTAGGAAATATCTAGTGGCAGTGTTGTTATCAATCTTTCTGGTAGTGCACTGCTGCTACCTCCACACTGGATTATATTATCCTCTGTACTGAAACTGAGATTGGCATAGTAAAGTATGTAAATCTAAATAAAACATATCTTTCCTTGAAAATAACTATGCCACTAACTGAATATTTCTAAGTAATTCAGTTTCTAAGAGCAAAATTTTCTTACATCTTCTTACAGAACCATACCCATCCAGTCAAAATATCTGAGAACTGGTTTTATCATTATCTATAGTTAATGCTTTCTCAGCATCCAAATGGAGAAGTATATTAATGTGTCAACGTTATCTGACTGAGCGTCATAGCTAATACCCAAAACAGCCCCCCTCTGAATATCAACTTAATTTATTCCACTGATAAAGTCTGATCTTTATCCACCAGTACATTAATTACTTTATTTACTTGATACAATTAATCTATCTGCTATGTTAGAATGACAATTTGAACAGGAAGACACATCCTATTCTGATTTCTGTGGGATCACTTTGTGATGACCAAGACCTGAGCTTGGTATTACTGTTAACAGTTTGGCTTTAAGCTTTATTTTTCCTTCTTTTTTTTTCCTTGTTAATTGGTTGGTTAATTGTTGGGATGTTTTGGGGGGGGGTTTGTGGGTTTGGTTGGTTGGTTGTTTATGAGGGATGTGGATTAATAGAAGAGAGACAACAGAATACTAATGAGTATGAATTCATTATTCTGGATTTTTATATTTATTTGAACACTTAACAGTCTAATCTATATTTAACCCTTGTAGGACCTTGTGGGCCTTGATGAAAACCCTACTGTATCTGCAGTGGTAACTTCCTTAAAGGCAATAAATAAACAAATGCTGAGCTAAAGCTAAAGATATTTCCGGATATGTGCAAATGCAAACATACAGACTGTTTATATATTGTGACTATAGTGTATACATATATTTGAAAACACAGCACAGTAATCATGTCATATAAATACAGTGAGACAAAGTCTGTGCACTGCCATGCTTTGTGGAGTGTAATCACAACATGTAGAATAAAGCTGCAGTTATTGCATTGACTATGATTGCTGTACCATTTCAATATGCCAACATGCTTACTGCTCAGTGACAGTCTTCAGTAAAGATTATTCCTCATTCACCTTCCCACCTGTGCATGCTATACAGCATTTTATGGTTAATGGCATAACAATTAAAATAATAGTGTTGCAGATGTACTGCCTTAATTGCATCCTACATTGCTGTCATTACACAAATTATAATAATGTTTCCCAAAACTGGTACTGGCAGGATTATAGGGTAGTGTTACTAATCTAAGCCACTCTTCTGTTTTGTTTTATCTAGCTGTTTTTAGGCTCAGCTGTGTTTTATGACAACTGATATGTGCTACCTCCCTGTTACAGCTCAGCTCAACAGAATACAGAGCTCTGTGGGATACACTCCTCTCTGCACTGGTATTCGTGCCCTACAGAGTACAGCGAGGCAGTCTTGGAGCTGAGACTTTATACAAAATTAATGGTGGGATCAGGAGCCAAAACATAGAAGAGCTCAATTTGAAGGAAATAATACAGCTTCAAACTTTGTAACTTCCCATTTCAAAAACTTTATTAAATAGAGGACTACTTAAAAATATCAGCAAAGTAAAAGCATTATCGTTACAATCTTAACAATTTGAAATCAGCTTAGGAACTCATTGTTCAACCCATAGTGCAATGTCTGGATTGAAGAATTTAATATCGCAGAAATTATTTGGATTTTTCAACACATCACATTGTCTACTTTTTACACCTTTATTCTAACACTCTAGAGCTCCAAAAGTGCAGGGTAGTAGCACTGAATCAGTAGATTCCAAATTGATTTGCAATCCCATTTTTGTAAGTGGTGAAGTTTAATTACTATCTTCCTCCATCAAAATATTTACCTATGTCAAAAGTCACTTTGGCCTGTTATATACAAATTATTTATTTATTTATTTAAAATGTTCTGTCTCTCCAGGCAGCCAAGAGGGCCAATGGCATCCTGGCCTGCATCAGGAACAGTGTGGCCAGCAGGAGCAGGGAGGTCATTCTGCCCCTGTACACTGCACTGGTTAGGCTGCACCTCGAGTACTGTGTCCAGTTCTGGAAGGGTGCTGACTTGCTGGAACGAGTCCAGAGAAGAGTAACAAAGTTGGTGAGGGGTTTGGAACATAAGCCCTACGAGGAGAGGCTGAGGGAGCTGGGGTTGCTTAGCCTGAAGGAGTCTCAGGGGTGACCTTATTACTCTCTACAACTACCTGAAGGGAGGTTGTAGACAGACGGATGTTGGTCTCTTCTCCCAGGCAACCAGTACCAGAACAAGAGGACACAGTCTCAGGCTGCACCAGGGGAGGTTCAGGCTGGATGTTAGGAAAAAGTTCTATACAGAGAGAGTGATTGCCCATTGGAATGGGCTGCCTGGGGAGGTGGTGGAGTCGCCATCATTGGTGGTTTTCAGGAGAAGACTTGATGGGGTGCTTGGTGCCATGAGTTAGTTGTTTAGGTGGTGTTGGATTGGTTGATGGGTTGGACACAATGATCTTGAAGGTCTCTTCCAACCTGGTTTATTCTATGTATTCTATGTATGTATTCTATTCTATGACCCTGTTACAGTGTACTCCCAATCCATTTCCCTCATCTCCATCAGCAGGGGTTTGAATGGGGAAAGACAAAGGCACGAAATTGCCTTTCAAGGTGCAGAATTGCCTTCCCCTTGCCCTGGGGACAGATAAACGGCACCCATTCTTCCCACCAGGTGGAGGTCCATCACTGGTATGTACTGGTGGGGAGGTCCACTGGATTTGGAAGCCATGATTAGCAGGGTCCTTCATGCCCAGTATACATTGGCCTTGGGCACATTGTCTAGAAATCTCTTAAACAGAGTGACCAGAAAACAATCGGGGCTCTTGCTCTCACTCTCTCTCTTGCTCTTGCCTTCATCTTGTTCACTCCACTCGGACCTGGTTTCTTCCTGGACCTGCCTGCCTTGGGGTCCTGCTCTCTGCCTGCTGGAGGGACCCTGCCTGTGGTGAAACTGCAGCTTTCTTGCACTGTTCAGACAGTGCCGCTGCTCACAAGTTTCTCCTTGTGGCAGCTGTGTCTACAGACACTTTGATTCTGGCGGGTCCTTTTCCTTTGGATTGTGCAGCATTATCCACAAATTGGATTATAAAACCTGCAGTTCCTGGAGCCTGCCACCGATGAAAGACCAAGGGACTGATGCCAAACTCTTGCTCTGTCCTCGTGAGTCCAAACTGACATTCTCATCAGCATTCCCAAGGTCCTGGCTTGCCTCTGATTATAAGTGGAGTGAAGCTATTTCATGGCTTAGCCTTTTCCATTTTCTGAATTCTCTAAACTGTACTAAAGTTGCCCAGAAGCATCCTGGTAGAATTTGTGACCAAATAGAACCTGTAAATAATCAAATAAATTTTATACCTAATTTTGGGGCATGGATGTCAGGAAAATAAAGATAACTGTATTTTTGTAATTCCCGCCTTGTTAATTCAGCCCCAATCAAATCAAGCCCTCATAGGAAATAATCTGTAGTTTTATTGGACATTACTGACAGCTGCAATGTTGTGTTTACACACTTCATTACCCAGGATATCTTAGGAATACAATAATGGGGAATGGTGGAAAGAGATAGAGTAGTCATTTTAACTCTTACATGTATTGGTTTAGGTCCTAGAGACTGAGAGAAAAGTTAGCAAATCTAAACTGAAAGGGAAAGATGGCAAATAGATGGCATGCTACAGTACTCATGGATGTTTGACAGCATGGTAACAAAAGGTGCACTGTCTGGTGCGTGTTTTGAAAATCCTTGGGTTTTAGCAAATTATTGATTTGACAAATAATTTAACTCAGCACTGGTTAGGCCACACCTTGATTATTGTGTCCAGTTCTGGGCCCTTCAGTTTAAGAAGGACATTGAGACTATTGAACGTGTCCAGAGAAGGGCAACGAGGCTGGTGAGGGATTTGGAGCACAAGCCCTACAAGGAGAGGCTGAGGGAGCTGGGATTGTTTAGCTTGGAGAAGAGGAGGCTGAGGGGAGACCTTATTGCTCTCTACAACTACCAGAAGGGTGGTTGTAGCCAGGAGGGGGTTGGTCTCTTCTCCCAGGCAACCAGCACCAGAACAAGGGGACACAGTCTCAAGCTGCGCCAGGGGAAGTTTAGGCTTGAGATAAGGAGAAAGTTCTTCCCAGAGAGAGTGATTGGCCATTGGAATGGGCTGCCCAGTGAAGTGGTGGAGTCACCATCCCTGGAGGTGTTCAAAAAGGCATTGGACATGGCACTTGGTGCCATGGTTTACTCATGAGGTCTGCTGTGACAGATTGGACTTGATGATCTTTGAGGTCTCTTCCAACCTTGGTGATTCTGTGATTCTGTAAATTAATTACCCATTTGCTAAAATTGGTTGGTTTTTAACTCTCTATTAGCTTTAAAAGTAACTTCTTGCGATTACTGTCAAAGAGAACATTCTTTTTAATTTATACTTACTATTTTTTGCAGTGATGCTAATTCTGAAAAGTTATAAGAATACTTAAAAAAAAATATATATATATAAATAAAACCACACACACGCACACACACAAAAGAATCCAAAACTTCCTACATCTGGATATCCATATTGAAAATAAGATTTGCAGTGTTATTTTATTATTTTATTTACTTTATTTTGAATCACTTTTTCAAAAGAGCCATTTCTTGCTTAGTTGTCATAATTGGTATGAGGAAAAATATGTTTTTATTTATAATGAACCACAGAAGACATTTATATCAACATTTCTAGTACAGACAAACATCACAATAAACAATGAAGTTAACATCATAGTCAGGAAGTTAGAAAGGAAAGTAATAATAGTTAGTGCCCCAAAAACCTTTTGTAACTGGAAAACAGAGGTACAATGTTCACAATGAGTTATCTTTCTGAAATTTCAACAGTCAGTATTTTATTGATGACATCTCAAAATGGCAGAGATCATCTCTATTTGAATTAGTCTTTAGACAGCAGTAACAGGACACAGGCCGCCTACTGGTCTTTAAATGCTGTTTGGTGGGTTAAGAGGCATTCTGATACAGTTAACAAATACTACAGTTCTGCTGCTTTTAATAAAAAATATCTGATGCTTGCTTTAGGAGCAGGAAACCTTTTGAAAAAGCTAGTCTGCATAGAAAATCAATTCGAGTAGCAGCCTGGAAAAAGCTGAAATTAAATACAAACCTTTAAGGAAAGTTTTGGGAAGATTTAAGACTGATGTACTTAAGCTGAGCAACGTGGACCTTTGTACCTTTAATTTTATGCTTTAATGATCACATAAATTAACTTTAAAAAACCCCATATATGCATTACTATCTCCCATTTTCACAGAGCAGAATGTAACTATGCTTTGCAGAAGCAAAATAAAAATAAAATTTAAAGGAAAAAATAGAGATACTTGTCTTTTTGAGGGGGAAAAATCCCAAAGCTAAATTCTGTCATACCCTACATCTACATCTAGACATTAACCTTGTGTTTTTCATGCCATTTTGGCATATAATTAAAGTAAGCTTTACCCCATAAAACAAATCACACAGAAACTTTCAGCAGGACTACTACTTATCTCAGTGCACTACTTTGCTGCCAAATCATCATCTTGAGAAAAGAGTCACTTAACTGTAATTGAAAATAAAATATGTTAGAACAAGCAGCCAAAGGCAAGCAGATAAAACTGAAATTGACAGGAGCTATGTTGCTGGATGAGCAATGGATGGAGGCATCATGTGAAGATCAGTAAGCAAATCACTGGTTTTAACTGCAGCTGGCAGCAGATGCTGATTACACCAGCCATATTTTTGTTGGAAATCCAATTCCATGCACACGTGTATGTGTATATATACAGACATTCATGTTTCATCAGCAATTACTTGATACACAGTTTCATACATTTTATATATTTATGTATATTAATATATATATGTATATTAATTTATGGTACAAATAACATGGTTAAATTATAGTTTTTATATAGTATTTAAATAGTATTTAATTAGACTTTACAAAGGTTACAGAGCAGTGAAAGTATTGTATTCTAGCATATCATACTTTCATAGAATCATAGAATCAACAACTTTGTCTCCGTTTCTTGAAGATGAAGATGCCATTTTAATTTTTAGAATGTCATCTTATTTCAGGGGTCTCACATTGATACAGTACAAACAAGAAATCAATATTTGGGTGAATAGAAAGCCTCTGACTGGCTCAGGTACTTTTTCCAGTGTTTACATTTGTAGACCTCCTACAGCAGTAACTGCAGAAAGATGCCTGGCAGATGTGTTTTCACAAAAGCCTTAGAATTTTTCATTGGCTTTTTTTCCTCTTTAGGCACAGAGAGGCACAAATTACACACCTTATATTCCTCGATGAAAGTATTTGCAGATGGACAGCCCTCTAGAGCTATCTTTTCTAGCTGAACATAACACAGGTGTTTCTTACATGCAGTGAGTATCACCATAATAACCAGGAATCATTTCACGCATTTAAACCACTTCTCTTTTTAAACGTACAGTAAACTAAGGTTGCAATTCCCCCATGATAAAAAAAGCTCAAGATGGGTTGAAAATTATTGTGATGGAGAATAAGTAGGAAAACAGTTTTCTTCCAGTTTTGTGCCCTTATTTCATTTCTACTAGGTAATTTGGAAGAGAAAAATCTTGGTTTAAAAACAGAAATACCTTTTACTCTTTTCTAGCAAATATTCACAGCTAGTGGTGAGATTGTCAAAGCTGCTCTGGGGTAAAAAATACAAAACACAACAACTCATACTTCAAAACCAAACAAAAATGCCTCTCACTATCAAGAACAAAACAACAACAATGACAACAAACCCCTGAAGATTAGGTGTAGTTTAGTCTTATCTTGGAAACAGGAGGTAGCTGCATTTTGTAGCTGTAGCTCTGTGAAGGATGATCTCCTTGTTAAGGCAAGTCAGTTCTTCCCTACAGACAAGAAGCAAAATGTACCTTCCCAAATATGCTCCATCCAGCCCATACCAGTGTTCCTGTTGTCTGTGCATGACACTGGGATCCCCACTGTGGGACACTGCCAGTCCTTTCCCTTGGTATCCTGTTGACATCTCATAGTGGTTCAGCAGATATTGGTGATTCCTCAAGTGCCTTTAATTTACTATGTCAGTAAAATTCAGCCAGTACAGCAGAGAACCCACCCTCAATTCCAATAACTGTCTACTTTTTGCACTCTTGAATTTGATGATCAAGCAGAGGGTTGCTGAGAGACTGGGATAAATACATAATCTTCAAATTAAAGCAAAGCTTTTTACTTCTATGCCAGTAGATGTAATAATGTGTATGTAACTGCTGATTTTAAAGATATATTAAAACTGACCAAGCTATTGACTGCTAACTGATAAAGCTGAAAACAAGTTTACCAAGAAAATAAATCAAATTTTATATCATTTGACTGTGCTGGCTTAATTTGAAACCTACTACAGTAAATTGAAATATTTTTCTTATATCGCCCCCCCCCCCCTTAATGTGCAACCTGCTTATTAAAATATGAGATTTGATTATTCTTACTTGTTTAGATGTACATGTGAGCAGCTAGTATGATATAAGCAGCCTTTCAGTTTAGAATAGAATAGAATAGAATAGAATAGAATAGAATAGAATAGAATAGAATAGAATAGAATAGAATAGAATAGAATAAACCAGGTTGGAAGAGACCTTCAAGATCATCGCGTCCAACCTATCAGCCAACACCACCCAACCAACTAAACCATGCAACCTAGCACCCTATCAAGTCTCCTCCTGAACACCTCCAGTGATGGTGACTCCACCACCTCCTTGGGCAGCCCATTCCAATGGGCAATCACTCTCTCTTTGTAAAACTTCCTCCTAACCTCCAGCCTAAACCTCCCCTGGTGCAGCCTGAGACTGTGTCCTCTTGTTCTGGTGCTGGTTGTCTGGGAGAAGAGACCAACCCCTGTATGACTACAACCCCCCTTCAGGTAGTTGTAGAGAGCAATAAGGTCACCCCTGAGTCTCCTCTTCTCCAGGCTAAGCAACCCCAGCTCCCTCAGTCTCTCCTCATAGGGCTTGTGTTCCAAGCCCCTCACCAGCTTTGTTGCCCTTTCACAGCATTTAAATCAGCATTTCATAGAATCATAGAATCACAGAATCAATGAGATTGGAAAAGACCTCAAAGATCATTGAGTCCAGCCTGTCACCACAGACCTCATGACTAAACCATGGCACCAAGTGCCACGTCCAATCCCCTCTTGAACACCTCCAGGGACAGTGACTCTACCACCACCCTCAGCAGCCCATTCCAATGCCTAGTTTCACCTTCCAAAGAAATTTTGCACCAATGTTCTATCCAGTGGGTAGGATAATGTTCCCATTCTTTTATTTAAAAGTTGATGGTTACTTAGTTCTGGCATGTTACTCTTTTGGGGTTTTTTGTCTTTTTTTTTTTTTTTTCCCCAGAGGGTACAGAAGAAGAAACAGAATCAAATCCCCTATTCTGGATTAAGGTCATGACATAAATCATGGTTTCATTTTCAGGTTCAAAATTTTGACTGATGGCTGGGTCTGCCAATATTTCTGTGAATATCTTGCTCAAGCAGAGAAATTGCACTCTTATTTTTGAGCTAACACTGTTGCATCTAATAGAAATCATGGATTGGCTGAGCAGCTCTGACTATATAAACCCTGCTTTCTCCAGGCAATTTTAACAGAATGAATGAATTTTTCAAAGCAGAGAGAAAGGATGTTATGAGCTTTATGCAGAAAAGAAGACAAGCAGACTACAGGCCTGCTTTCATCAGAGAAATCTGATACAGAGTACTGTATTTTCTCCTTTGACTTCTTTCCAAATAAAAGTAAAATGTATTATTTTTATAATTTTAAAAGACTATTCAACATTGTACTTGATCTGTATCTACATACCCTAATACACCAAGGAATAGCTTCTTTTGCAGACTCCCTCAAATAGTGTGATATATAAGGAAACTAGGAATCAAGACTTCAGGGCAATACCACCAAGACCCCCTTTAGGGATGCTTTGAAACAGACACTCTTCTGGCCAGTGTTTTCACTGAGATTAGCAGGCTCTTCCATTTATTTTAATGGTATCTGTCCCTGCCTAACCAGTTTTGTTGATCCATTCTACCAAGGATTTGGTGCAGTTTGGAAGGGGTTTTTTGCTTGTTTGGTTGGTTTTGCATGTGCTTTCTCAGCCAGCTGGTTCTCTCTGGAATTGTAGAGATAATAATTTGTTATTGGAACAACACGGGAGACTCTATTACAAAAATACCACTCTGTAAACCTTAGAGGCATAAAATGTTTTTTAATTAGTCTGCATTTTACATACGTATTCTATTATTCCTACATGATAAAAAACTGGCTCAGTTACAGACTACTATTTCAAAGCAGTAGCAATAGATTCATACAGGAACTACCAAGGAAAGAATATTGGAGAAATGTCAGCTATTACAAAATTAACAAAAACATTACAGTAACTGTGCTTCTGCTCACTAGCTTAAGTTATTTTGTTTGTCAACATTTATAATACTACATTAGTGCCATAATAACACTGTCTTGCCTACTGGAATTATATCTGTATTCCATATGAGCTAACCAAGACAGGCTGCATAGTCACAGTGTTACACATTGAAATGAATGGATGTTTTACAGTCAGCTTCAATATGGCAACAGTTTAATCTGTGATAGCTTTCACAGGTCACACAAGAAATGCATCTTTGTGCTAAAAACAGAATCCAGTTGTCAGTTGAATATAATCAGCAGAAACGTTTCTGTAGATATTGCTCGTATTAGCATGGCGCTAGGCTTTTCCTTACTCTTTGTGATCCCGTGACTTTATGGCACCTGTCAAATGATCTCTACTTCCAAAAACCTGTCATAATCTCTCCCTCAAGTGTTGTCAGATAAAGGATGTGCTGAAAAGCCATGTGGATCTGGCTCAACTGAGCACACTCTGGGAGCAGGGCTGGCATTCACCACAATGCTTCACTGTTTGCAGAGTGTGTTCAGTTTCTGTGTATTGATGTCAGACACCAAACTGCACTAATCTGAAAATACACAGAGTGAATGGATATTAAACCTGAGTAGCAGTCACTGGAAATCACTAAAGAGTATTTGTAACAAAATGCAAGGGATTTACAATTCCCATTAGAGTTAGTATCAGCTCTGTGGCTAAAAATCCAGTCAGTAATGCTCCTAAAACTAAACCACTCTCCCATTTTCAATACTATTCTAATAAAATCCAAATGAAAGGATTTAAATGGTAGCCATCCACAGAGTCAGTGACATGCTGCTGTTGGTTATGCCAGGATGTGTGGTATCAACAACAGGGTAGCAGTGCTTAGTGCATGGACAAAATCAAAAAAAACCCCCTTTTTTTCAATGCTTAACCACAGAGCTAATATATAATTTGCCCTTGCATAGCACACACTGAACTATGAGATTGCAAAAATTACTTGCATGGAAACCCAGTGCTACCAGAAGAGAAAAACACTAATTGAACTAATTGTTTGTACAGGGGCTTCTAGGCCCTATAGCATTTTGTAATCAAATATGATTGGGCTTACACATGTATTGAGTCAAACCAATGAAATTATCACTGTGGAATGAGCTAAAATGATAGATCTTTCCTTTTAATTTGAAAAGGATTTTCCATTCAGCACTTCCATAGAAAGTAATTGAAATGCATTTGTGCTGCTGAAAAGCACTGACAAATTTATGAAATCCACACAATTATTATTAGCTGTCAAAATACTTAAAATCATAAGCTGTAGATAGATAATTAAGCAGCTGTTATGATTGAACACACATGATTTAATTTAAAAGATGAGTCCAAAAGAATGACTCCTTGAAAGACAAAAAAGGGGAGGCTGAAGAAATAAAGATATAACAATTAAAATGTGCCCCTTGAGCAAAGTATGAATACATATACCTAATTCTAATCATATGACTATCCCTGCAACTTTGCCATGCTAATAACTTGCACAATGTTTTAGCAAGGGCTTTAGAAGGTTTAGAAAGATGATGGAGGAATTACTTAGACAAAGCTCTCACTTAATGATTTAGCAAAATTTCAATCACAACATTCTCTCAGGGAACATAGATTTGATATTTTGATGGATGTCTTGTACTGTAAGGAAGAAGTAAAAATAAAGAAAAAGAAATTAAAAGTACTGTGAACATTTCATCTGATGGAAAGTCCACGTAAAATCACAATGCATATTCCTAAATAGTGTAATAGTCACAACAAAAAGCATATTTTTTTCTTACAAGATCTGTTTACCACTATCTATGTGACATTTTATAACAGCAGATCTTTTGGATCGTGTACTGAAGTATGACAACTAATTTCAGTCACCTAGATTAGCAAAAATATAGCAATGTCATAATGAAATTTCCTGGAAAAAAATATTAATGATACATTATTCCATTTTCATAGCAGCAGTTTTTTATTCCTTTTTTGGTTTTGTTTGTTTCATTTGTTGGTCACAACAACCCCATGAAATGCTACAGGATGGGGACAGAGTGGCTGGAGAGAAACCAGACAGAAAGGGACCTAGGGGTACTGACTGACAGCTGGCTGAACATGAGCCAGCAGTGTGCCCAGGTGGCCAAGAAGGCCAATGGCATCCTGGCCTGCATCAGAAATAGTGTGGCCAGCAGGAACAGGGAAGTCATTGTGCCCCTGTGCTCAGCACTGGTTAGGCCACACCTTGAGTCCTGTGTCCAGTTCTGGGCCCCTCAATTTAAGAAGGACATGGAGACTCTTGAACATGTCCAAAGAAGAGCAATGAGGCTGGTGAGAGGCCTCAAGCACAAGCCCTATGAGGAGAGGCTGAGGGAGCTGGGGTTGTTTAGCCTGGAGAAGAGGAGGCTCAGGGGAGACCTTATTGCTGTCTATAACTACCAGAAGGGAAGTTGTAGCCAGGACGGGGTTGATCTCTTCTCCTAGGCAAACAGCACCAGAACAAGAGGACACAGTCTCAGGCTGTGCCAGGGGAGGTTTAGGCTCAAGGTGAGGAGAAAATTAGTCACAGAAAGAGTTGTTTGCCATTGGAATGGGCTGCCCAGTGAGGTGGTGGAGTCACTGTCCCTGGAGGTGTTCAAAAAGTCATTGGACGTGGCACGTGGTGCCATGGTTTAATTGTCATGAGGTCTTGGGTGACAGGTTGGACTTGATGATCTCTGAGGTCTTTTCCAACTTTATTGATTCTATGATTTTTGTTGACATATTTGCTTATACCTCTATGTAAGGGGAAAGCAATTAAAAAAAAAAAAGAAAATGGAATCCATCTCATTGCTCCAATTGGATTTCTTTACAGTCTGAGAGCAGCAAACTAAATGGGAAAATACTATGTGATACGGTTTTCCACTGAAGAGCCTGATGTGCTAGGAAGAATTGTAGTGCAAGGAAATAGTTGCAGCAGAGAGAATGAAGCTTTTGGGGAGCCTTGGCAAAGCCTGAAGAGAATACTTGAAATTTTTTCAAAATTAGGTGGAGATATAGCTTCTCTCAGCCCACAGGTGCAACAAATATAATACTTACTATATAAATTAAATATTCTACTGTTGTTAATATCATTAATATCTCTGTATTTATTTCTTTTCCCTGTATTGTTTGAATTCTGTGCCCATTTAAAGGGTACTGTGTGTCTTTTCTTACTGAATGTCATGAAGCCAACACGGACAACCTTTATCATCAAGACAATTTGCAAATACATATCAAAATGTCAAATACTTAGAGCGTATATTTGATAACAGAGCCTAAAAAGATGGGATTCTGTAATTGCTGTTATCCCCACCTCATTTGTTTTGTAGCTCAAGTGCTTGGGACCGTTGATGTGAAAAAAACTCATGTGACAAGTTTTCAGAAATGATTTTTTAAACCTAGAATACTGATTGCAAAGAATAGTACATGGCAAGGAAAGGAACCAATATTTAAATGAATTTCTCAAAGGTAGACAAACATAATGTTTAAAGCATCAGTTCTGGAGATCTGTTCCTGAATATTTTTTTTTCTACCAAACAGGAATTATTCTGGCTTCATACAAACATAGGGCTAGAAAGTAACATCTTGGTCAAGTGTACTCACTGTAATTACAGGCAGTCACACCACAGTCTTTGACACTTACTCAACAAAACTTAGGAAAAAAAAAAACCCTTTCATGCTTTGTGACAGTTTGAAGACATAACTGGAAGGCCATTAAAGAACTGAAGGCTATAAAATGGCTATAAAAATAGAACAGAAAAGACCAAAGACAGTTATATTAGGGATATTTCAAAGTGGTGGTTAGAACATAGCTCATTTGAAATACTATTGTTTAATGTAAGATCCAACCTTATATTAATAGGCATGTATAAGGAGCTGAGAGGAGGGGGAAACTTCTGCATTTGTAATTCAAATTTTTTTTCCAAATTAAGAGCTGTAATTATTCCCTTTACTCAAAAGGTTATTTGTTCCCTATTGTCCTAATTAGTAGTTTGACCTTTTATGTTCTAACATAAAAAACCTTTATATTTTTTTGCAGGTTTAGTAGCACTATTTTGCTTTAGATTTACCTTGTGATATAGAAAATAATTAATTTCTGGCTCTTGGTAAGAAAATTAGTCTCATATCACAATAGAAGATGGGCTGCCATTTAGCTTTCCCTGAATATTATCTGAAATGCAAATTTTCAACATTTAAAGAAGGATTAAGTTTGTTTCTGATTTATTTTACATTTCATAGACATTCAGTATTAAACTTCAGAAGCAATATTATAAACATGGCCAAGAAATCCAGCAGTACCTAGGACACTGGATTAACATGGGTAAAATTCATGAAACTCTAAAATGTGTAATTCTTTCCACACACACTAGAAATTCCAAAGCTCCCATATGACTTTCATTTTATAGTTCAACTACTCACTCAAGGGTAGCAGTGAGACACAGTTAACATACTTTATTTACAATTTTCCTCTTAAGAAGTGAACTATCCAGAGAAGGAAGATGAAAAAAAATTGTTAAGTTCTTCCTTTCCTTATATTTACAGAAATCAGTCAGCGTGTTTAAAGTCAGCGATGTACAGTTATGGTCATTTCAAGACCTACAGGGTTATCTTGCTGCTCAGTGATTATGTGAAGGAAAAGGCAGACCTGTGTCAACTCTGACTTCAAATTTCCATTGAAGGACTCTCTTAGGTCCTGGGTAGACAGCCCATCTCCCACATCCAGTGTAAAATTTCATGTCCTGCTCTCTGCCCTCAATGACAGACCAAATTTTAAAATGTGTCAACCTCAAAATCTATGCTTGAGATCCAGATCAAAAAGATGTGGCTTAGAACCATTTCTACCTTGTAATTAGTTTGCAAACCAAATTTATTTCTCTATAAACTGATATTCTGGTTATGCCTATAGGGATCTGAGACATGCTGATACATAAAGCTTACAATGTAAGGGGAAACCAGGACATCAGACAACTGAAAAGACAAATGAAAGATCATAAAATTGAGCCTTAATAAAATATTATTTTAATATGATTTTGCTTAATTTGTTTAACTGCATTGACATCAGTGGAACTATCTCTGATATTCACAGGGAAATTACTTTGAAATGATGGTTTTGGTTTTACCTATGGAACATGGTGGCTGATTGTTTTCTTCTGTGACTTTTCCCAAATTTTGTGGATAGACAGAAAACACTGTTTTGAGCAAAACAAGCTTTGATGAAAAACATAGCATCCTCTGAAATCTTCCTTAGATACACTTCTTATAACAGGATCAACATATTCACAAGATGTTCAGATGATTTTTTTTCCCCTTCCTTCCGCCAATAGAGACTCTGCAATACTTTTCTTCACTTCGGAGTCTGTGAGAAGCATTGCCAAACACTACTTCAGTTTATATCAAAACTTAATTTCCTAAGACTCCATCAAGCTTAGTTGAGGCTTAGATTTCACTCTTTTCTCACTGTAGTCACAAAGTTTAATTTCCTGAACATTGAGATGTTTTTGACTACCTAGAGCCTTTAGGAAAAATTGACACACTCCTATTTCACAGCTGACAGAACTACAAAACCTGACCTCATTTGGCCTTTGACCTTACTTGGATATTAACCACAGTTTCTCTCTTATGTGTAAATGTTAATGAGTAAGATTCAAGGGAGCAATACCAGGTCAGTTCCAACCTTGCAGTTCTTGAAGACTTTCAAGGGCAGTTTAATGGTGCGTAATTCCTTTCAAGACAGAATTGCAATGGTCATGTGCTCCTCTACCACATTTCCACTCTTCCTGCTCTTCACATGTTGCTATGTCAGGAAAGAGGGGTAGAAGAGCAAGTAAATTGACATGCCTATCCCTTCAGATTTCTTCTAGCAAAATAATTTTATCTTTGGAAATTGATACTTAACAAAAGCTTTGGCTTCTGACACATCACAAATCAGTAAAACAAGATCAGAAAGTCTGGTTCTCATGTCTGCAAAACAACAGACTGCGGTTCAATGAGGTTATTTCTTGCCCAAAATAATTCTGGATGCTCATGAAAGACTGAGTGAATTCTCAGGTTTACATTTCCAGGTTATTAATTTATTAGATTTATGCAATATTTAAAACTTGTATTACCAAAAATGCCTTAGACAATTAATCTATAATTTTATAGCAGATGTAAATAATCCCAGAGCAGATTTAAATTTGCCTGCCTGTTTCTGAATTGAAAGAAATTATATTAGATCTTTTCAATTAGGCAGTGGATGTCTTATGCTAAATAGATTCCATTCTAAACTGTTGGCATCCTGATGGAATAATCCACTAATTATCTTACCATTTAGCTGTAATTTTTAATAGTTCTGTTTGACCTTCAATTGCAAGATTATATATGATCTTTTTAGTATGCTAATATAATGACTTTGTTTTTTTAAACCTGTCTGTTTAGTTATCTTCCTTTTAGTTTCAGCAGACATTCCCTCAAGCATTTGAAAAGAGTAACCTTAAAAAGCCTTTCTTATATTCTTTCTTACTTATGAATGTCTGCACATAAATATATATAAAAGTATTTGAACATAGAGGAGATGCACTTAACAACTATATTGATGTTATTTTAGTAAATGTAAATCATAAATAATTAATTATTCATTTCTTCCTGTCAATGTCTAAAAGGGATTTTGAAGCTCCTCGAGACATCTCAGACTTTACTGCCAGGTGCTCAATTGCTAGTTGCTTTTTTTTTTAAACACATTTTAACCCGTAACAGATTTTTCTATTTTTATGAACTGTTTTCCATTCAACACAAATAAATCAGACTGAGCTCTATTTTAAAGCTGCTTAGAATAGAATAGAATAAACCAGGTTGGAAGAGACCTCCAAGATCATCGTGTCCAACCTATTTTCCAACACCACCTAATCAACTAAACCATGCAACCAAGCATCCTGTCAAGCCTCGCCCTGAACACCCCCAGCGAAGGCAACCCCACCACCTTCTCAGGCAGCCCATTCCGATGGGCAATCACTCTCTCTGTGTAAAACTTCCTCCTAACCTCCAGCCTAATCCTCCCCTGGTGCAGCCTGGGACTGTGTCCTCTTGTTCTGGTGCTGGTTGCCTGGGAGAAGAGACTAACCTCTGCCTGACTACAGCCCCCCTTCAGGTAGTTGTAGAGAGCAATAAGGTCACCCCTGAGTCTCCTCTTCTCCAGGCTAAGCAACCCCAGCTCCCTCAGTCTCTCCTCATAGGGCTTGTACTCCAAGCCCCTCACCAACCTTGTGACAAACATAAAATCTCATATTTCTTAAAGTATTTTAAATAAAAATTATTTAGAAGTTCCTTTTATTCAATCACTGAAAGATTGAAAGTCAGCATATATGTACTGCAAGCTGAATTGTCACTATGGTATAAACCTAAGACTTCTATTTAACTGCATAGTCCATAGCTGCCCAATCATTTAATGTCTGCTAACATGAAAATTATTGCAGTCTCAAGTTTTATAGTTCTTTGCACTTGAAGAACAGGTTCTTTATATATATATATATATATATATAAATAGTTAAAAAAAATTAAATCTGCCCCTTTTTGCTGTTTCATGCACATAAGAAAAGGCAGAAGCTGAAGATGAGAGACTTCCCTCTTTCTTGCTGGAGGAGCAAGCTTCAGTGGAACAAGCATGCTGTTGATGGGATGTGTGTCAGGAGTGCTCCTCCACTTTGTTACACCCAGCAATGTGTCCAAACATGCTCAAGATGTTTGATGCTAACACTGTCTATAATTTATGCAGCAATTGCTTAACTTCACTGAACATAGGGATTTGTAGGATAATAACTGCAGAATTAGCAGGGAGATAAGCTGTAAGTCAGAGTTTAGTCATCTGAGCATCAGACAGCTTTACTGTTAAACGCAGGAAAAGTTAGACAAGTGCCATTTAACAACTGATCAATATGCTGTTACAGCTGAAACTAAACTAAAGCAAGGGGAGGCCAAGTGAAGTTGAGACAAGGGCTAATGTGCTGCTATGCTAGCACAATCCTTGAGCCAAACAGTAGCAACAACATACACACTTGGGCTATTTGAGATGATCAAAAATAAAGTTACTTTATTCTAATAACACTTTTTTGGGGTTATCCTACATTTATGAAAGTATTAAATACCATTGTGGGTGAAAGTTGCTACTGTTTGGAATGTGATTTTTGCTCATGTTCACAGGAACAATCAGGTCATCAGATGGGATATGTTAGTAGACTATTCAGGATCATAAATAATATCAAGTCAGATCTGGCAGTGGTTCTGTAGAGCTGGATTCACAAACCAAAGGGTCTTTACTCTCAGATAAATCAGCAAATGTTCTGGAGATTAATAGGTCTCCTCCAGGGTACAGCAAATGGATGTGTTACCATAATGTGAGTGGTATCCCCAGGAACCATGTGACTCTTCCTGCAAGGTAATTGATGCCTCCATTGAGGTAACAAGGGCTTCTGAACTAAATTTAGAAACTGGATCACTGGTAATGAATCTTCAGGTTATTTCTATTATTCCAAATATCAAATTCTTTAAGTATTACATAGGAAGAGATATATTTAAGACCCAAAGAACACAGCATACCAAACAACAATAAAAGGATCACAGTCTTGTGGCTTGAGTGACAATGATGAATTTGGAGTTTATACAGTGGAAGCATAATTTTTGTTAATCACTTTGCTTTAAATGACAAGTGAAGTAAAACATTTAGAGTCAGTAAATCAGTACAGTTTTTGGGTTTGGTTGGTTGGTTGGTTTGGGTTTTTTTATTGTAGTGAAAAGGGTGAAATGCTAGCATGTGTATGTTTCATTTAGGATTACTTCAATGGCACATATGTCACAACTATCACCTATTAGTGTATAGCACAACTTTGTGTCAGAGAAGTTTTCCTCTTTCAAAAAATTATTATCTACTTCCAGAACTTTTTTTTCCAAATCTTCAGTAGTGAAAAACTGAAAAAGATGCAGATTTGCAATTTTGGGGAGCTTTAGTCTTAAAAAAAAAGTAAAAGAAAGGGAAAAAAAATCTGAAATAAAGCAGAAAAACTAAGTTATTCAAGGTCAAGAGGCTCTGAAAATGTACACTGCATTAGTGTTTTATTTTGGAAATGTAGTGCATTTTGGAAATGGGTCCTGCTTATTCTCACTTATCACTATGTATTTACATGTGGAACTGTCTGACAAACTGGGTTACTAAAAGTGAACCCAAACAGGAAGCAATGCTTCATATTTTCCATTTAATATGTCTCAATTAATAATGGGTTCTCACTGTATGGGACTGTTGCTGCTTCAAGACAAACCTTCAGAATACTCGTAGAGGTGGTATTAGGCCCTTAACACAAACAGTTGTGCACCATAGAATTGTTCTTCCTGTGTATTCTTTTATGACTGAAGTCCCTCAACTCTTGCTACTTCATCCAAAGAGCAAGATGTTCTAGAATGGACCTACTGTCCAAAAAAGAGAAAATCCCTTATCTTATTAGCCCTAGCATCTCTTCAGCATCACCAGCTTCTCTCTTTGCATGTGCCTGAAGGCACAACCTCTTCTTATTTCATTTTTCTCTTTCATGGAGAAAAGCCAGTACAAATAAATATAATGTTTATTTTCATAAGTGTTTTGACATTTTTATGGCAGGCTGATTATTTTATGAAAAGAAAGGTTAAGAAAGGAAGCTTAATGCCTTTGAATCAATTTACAGAACATTTATTTGTTGGGAAAATATTTGATATTACAGCTGAAAATGTTTTAAATCATATAACATACTAAAAATCCCAAAGAATGAGTTGTGAAGAAAGCATTCCCTGAAGAAAAATACCAGGTACTCTGGAAATGAGAAACATTCAGTAAACCAATCTATGTATTATTTAACATTTCTCATGCAAAAAAAGCAAGTGCCACTTGCATGCGCTTTAGTATACAGTCATCTACATGTATGTCTTGGCTTGAAGCTAGTCTTGACCATACAAGCTGGCAGTACCAGAACCTGCACTACCCACTCAGAAGGAAATTTTGTATCTTTCAAGATCTGTACAGACATCAGCCTGTACAAACACTGAAACACTGCTTACACTCTCCTAGAGGGAATTACATCAATTGTAAGCAGTTCTATACTCATGGAAAAGGGTGTCTCAGGCTGCTTTTAGGTGTAATATAACTGTCCATACACATTTTAATTGTTATTTAGAATGTTTATTTGATACCTACAGTGAATGTGATGGAATCAAAAAATGCAAAGTTAAAAAAAAAAACAAACCACAAAACCTCTCACTTTTTCCATGGAAAGCATTTGAGCAGCACCATTTATTATCTAGCATCCCATCTTACCTCATTTTATTAAGTGTTTGGAGTTTAAAAATGGATTGCATACATTCATTCATATACTACCTGCTACAAAAGATATGAATACAACTGATTGAACTTCTTTTGACTTTTATGCTGAACCCAACTGTGTACAGAATACTAATGCAGTCATGAAAGCACTGCAACTTCAGACATTTACCAGTTTCGAAGCTCTGTTTGCAGGACAGCAGCAGAAGAATTTTCCAAACCCTCATTAGTTCTGTTTGTCTCTTATTGCAATTTTGTGTCTAGCATTTATAGCTCAGGTTTAAAATTTTACTTTCTTCTAAAGTCACACATTGTTTAATTTCATTTTCCACTGAGCTAAATCACAAGACCAAAGTTGTGAACTTAAGTAACGAATTGCCAAAGTGAAAGAGAGTTAACATCATGATATTCATCCTCAGGATAAGACTTTCTCCTCTCACAAATCTGTTGACTCTCACCTCACAGGTTACAAGGAAACCTACATTACTATATTAACAGTTTTCTCACAAAACCTACTGAGATTTTAAAGATTATCCCTGGATTTAACCAAAAGCCAAAATATTTTGTGGATTTTCAAGTTATTAAAAAGGTACATACTAGACATACCTCTAGGATAGCTAGGAAAGAAAGGGAAGGGGGGAAAAATTATTAATTTAAATGAATCAGTCTTTGATTTTCTGATACCTGCTTTGAATATTCTTTGAATGTTTTTTATAAATCTTTTGTCTTTAAAATATCTTCCAGTGAAAGATGTTATGCTTTATTGTACAGCTGCGAAAAAATTTTACTAAGAACCAAAACCATAGCATTTTGTCAGGCAAAGCATACATCATCCTAAATTTTAAAGGAGTTTAATCTCTTTTTCTCACCGTTTCTGATAAAAGAGAGTTTACTCAGTACAGCTTTAAAAGTCTTAATGTTTTTAATAGAGAATAATTTGAAATGCTGTCACAGGTGAACTGTTTATGCCCTTCAGTATGTCTTTAATCTAATAGCAACCTTAGAGACATCCGCCTATTTTTTCATGTTCCTTCCAATATTATTACTAAGGAAAAATCTGAAATATTTTTCTTCTTCTTACTTAGACTGACTGAATGGCTCACACCTTCAGAATGTCTCATTTTTCCTTACTTTGATAATTCACTTTAATTACATATGCTGATGAGTAGGCTGAAAATTAACTCAAGTGGGAAAAACAAGACACACGAGTGGCATTAGGGAAAGCTCAGTGAAAAGCTATGCTTGAAACGCAATGGTAGTCAAAGCAAACAGAATGATAGCACGAATAAAGAGTGGTTTCATGATAACAACAAAATAATTACCATACTGGTTTATAAATAGATTGTAAATTTTCATTCACAGCTCTGTTTTCAGCCTGGTCCCAGTGAAAATGCTGCATATATTTCTGATTCCAACAGGGAAGGCATTAATTCAGAGAGGACTCTGAATAAGGGTGTCAGCCAGGATAGAGCCCCTGTTCCCTGTCCTATAAGTGGTGCATCTGTACTGGGGAAGAATACTGGTCAGACCTGAGAAAGGTGAAAAAAAAAACTTATAGGGAGGTGACTAATATTTTGGTACAGTATTTTGCTACCTTTTTGCAGTCTTAAATTCAATAAATTTATGTAAAATACTAAATAAATAAATAGATCACTAGTGGTGGCACATGCTCTTGCAGAATGGCTTTCCTCTCTTTGACTATCAATGCATGTTTTTCTCAAACAAAACTCCCTTAATTGAAACCTGCTTATTGTAACTCTCCTTATCATCCTGTATCAAAATCTACAGAGCAGGTTTATGGCTCTCTAAAATATATTTGATTTGACTTTACATTTTGGGGGTAAGTTGAGGAAATCAAAACAAAATCAGTGAACATTCTGATTTCCATATTGTATTATGATTAATATTTTGAAGTGCAGGTTATGGAACAGATGCAAAAAAAGTAGCTTAAATAAATTGTGCTGGCATTCTGTGCAATAAAATCATCTGAAACTGTCACATTAATGGTTTTAGCTTACCCAGCAAGAACAAAATGTGATAAAAATAGCCAGAACAAGCAAACACTGGAAGAGTAATTCAGTGTATAGAAAAGATTGTTCAATTGCTTTACTCACACAGCGTATCAGTTAACACTGGCATTAAAATAAACAGTAAAGCACTAAAGCTTGACCAAGAATGCTTCCATAATTTCTTCAAAATAATGCCTGTTCCTTACATGCTATACTCTTTTCTATAATAAGTACCTGCACAGCTTAACTGCCAAAATCACCCAAATCCTCAAACCTCCCCCAATTTATGTATATATATCTGCTTGTCACAATATGGTTACAGAAACCAAGGATTGCTGTCCAGTTGTCATCTTTTATTTTTGAGTAATTGTTTTCATCTTATCCTTTGTTCGGCTTGGATTGTATAATGTGAAACAAACCAAATTTGGACTTACTTTTCATACAGTTAATTTAAATTGGATCAACAGTATTGTAAAGAGAGCAACTAAAAGATAAAATACAGTCCTGGTCTATATCTCTTCCTTGTTTCCAGAATTACTACTCATCCCTAGCTTCTAAATATATTGAGAGACATTATGAATACAATTTGCTGTCAAGCATGACAATAAATGAAAATAATCATTTACTAGTCATCACAGACCTCCAATTTTAGAAAGTTAAAATGAAGGGGGAAAAGTCTTACTGATTGTGCTGCTAATTATTTATATGTCTCATTAAAATCTCAGCATTTTACTTCATGCAACTATATGAGTTAACACTTATTTTCAACTAACACTCACTGCTTTGCCCTTCCTTCACTTCAGATGTTGCAAAAGATGATTCTTTTAAAGGTTGCTGGATGTATATACACGTTTCTTTTAAGCCAACTAACTAAAATATAACTCCACTCACAGCTGCAGAGCATGTTAGTACCACCACAAACACTTGCTATGTATTTCTACTTCTTTTCCACTTCTTTTTGCTACAGAAAATGAATGGATAATATTCCTCCATAGTTAATAGCTGCGAGTATTCAGGGGAGCCGGGAGAGCAATAGGGAGAATAATACTTAAATTGCTCCTTTTGAAGTAAATTGGGGTGTAATAATTTTATTTTCTACAGAAACCAAGATTTTAGTTAACCAAAGTCCTGTTAAAATAAGGGGAAAATAAAAATATTTGAAATGTTGGTATGGTAATATCTGTCATATCATTATTTTTTTTCAGAAACTTGAAGATAACACATCCCCCAAAAGGTAAATTTGAATCAGGAAAGCAGTCAGAACAATGTATCATTTGCAAAAGAAATGTCATAGAGTAGAAGTTCATAAATCCTTGTTCAGATGATGTGTTATAGTGAATAACAGCAGTTGCAAAGACTCCATTATCACATTACCTACTTCTACCTGTTTAAACATTATGAGGGAAAAGTAATACCTGCTACTATTTACAAAGCAGCAAATGAAAGGGCAAAATGTTCCTATTTCTTGTGGAACTAACTGACCCTTGTTCTCCAAGAGAACAGTTTGCTGCTAATAGGAAAAATAAACAACAGATGGCCTGCAGGGATTTTTTTTTTTTTCTATTTTTTTTTTTCTTACCAGAAATCCATAGCTTAAAGTAGGTCATTGTTAGCTGTGGATAGAGAACTACAATAGTTCTTAGTGGTTTAGATTGACTGGTGAGAAAGAGTACTAGCCTGCCAAGATTCTTTGCTGCCTAAGGAAATATTAAAATTTTAAGGAAAATATTGAAGTGTAGTTTTTAAAAAATTTTCATAGAATTGTCACCATTTCTGCTCTGCATACTTTGATTTCTAATAAGTAGAGCATAAACTCAGGAGGTTTGTGTGTTTCATTTTGAATTGGTTTGCTGGTTTTCTTGTCTGAACTCTTGCATAGGTCTCTCAGAGGAGACCTTATTGCTGTCTACAACTGCCTGAAGGGAGGTTGTAGCCATGTGGGAGCTGGTCTCTTCTCCCAGGCAACCAGCACTAGAACAAGAGGACACAGTCTCAAGCTGTGCCAGGGGAGGTTTAGGCTGGATGTTAGGAAGAAGTTCTTCATAGAAAGAGTGATTGGCCATTGGAATGGGCTGCCCAGGGAGGTGGTGGATTCACCATCATTGGACGTGTTTAGGAGAAGACTGGATGAGGTGTTCGGTGCCATGGTTTAGTTGATTAGATAGTGTTGGACGATAGGTTGGACTTGATGATCTCAAAGGTCTCTTCCAACCTGGTTAATTCTATTCTATTAAACTTGGTGAGGGGTTTGGAACATAAGCCCTGCGAGGAGAGGCTGAGGGAGCTGGGGTTGCTTAGCCTGGAGAAGAGGAGACTCAGGGGTGACCTTATTACTCTCTACAACTACCTGAACGGAGGTTGTAGACAGACGGATGTTGGTCTCTTCTCCCAGGCAAGCAGTACCAGAACAAGAGGACACAGTCTCAGGATGCGCCAGGGGAGGTTCAGGCTAGATGTTAGGAAAAAGTTCTATACAGAAAGAGTGATTGCACATTGGAATGGGCTGCCTGGGGAGGTGGTGGAGTTGCCATCATTGGAGGTTTTCAGGAGAAGACTTGATGGGGTGCTTGGTGCCATGGGTTAGTTGTTTAGGTGGTGTTGGATTGGTTGATGGGTTGGACGCGATGATCTTGAAGGTCTCTTCCAATCTGGTTTATTCTATGTATGTATTCTATTCTATTCTATTCTATTCTATTCTATTCTATTCTATTCTATTCTATTCTATTCTATTCTATAGAAAGGTAACAATCGTTGATAACCAAATGCAGAAAACCACTGTAACCTGCTGTCATAACTGTTTTCCATACCTTGACTGCATACTTTAACACAGTTCTTGCCTACATCTTGGGGCTTGCATTTTTGAAAGAAAACAGGTTTTCTTTTTAAGGGATAAATCCAAGATACTAAGACATGAGACAGGGATAGGAGGCATGGACAAGTGCAGAGAAATATTGTGAATATAACTTGTACATTCAAGATAGATATAAATCCTTTTCCTTCAGAGGATTGATGAGGGATCAGTCTGCAGAATATTTTACAGTATATAATTTCTATTTCAAATGCACTAAAAGTTTCTGATGCAGGAAAAGGATGGCAATTAAATAATATTAAAAAAAACCCAAAACCAAAACCAGAAACACTAAGTGTAATTCCTGAACCCTTAAGAATCTTCATTTTTATGTTACTGAAATCTAAATGAAGCACAGTTTCTGAGTGTAGTCAGAAAAATATAGCTTGTCATAACATGGGCATTAAACTTTTGTACTGGCTCTTGCATCACCACTAAGCCTCAATGAAGATATTTCTCTCAAATTCATAAGGTCCAAAGTTCGGGAGAGAAGAGGAATGGAAAGAAAGTAGTAACAAAGAGGAAAAAGAGGGAACTCATGCTTTCTTTACGTCAAGAATTCTTTTGGTAAATTGCAATATAGAAAATAAGGAATCCAATAGAAAGCAATGAAAAATGTTATACCAGCAGTGAACTGAACTAGTGTAAGAGGTTTCTTTAGGTGCAAAATTGCATTATTCAGGAAAGAATTCAGAGGAAAAAATGAAAAGAAAGAATAAAAAAAGAAAAAGCCAAAGCATTATGTCCTGCATCATTCACACTGTTGCAGCTGAAGGGTGACAGCATTGTGTTGTGCATCCACAGAATCACAGATTGATAGGGGTTGAAAGGCAAGCTCTGAGGTCATCTAGTCCAAACCCACTGCTAAAACTAGTTTGCCTAGATCAGGTTGCGCAGGTTTAGAAAGTCCCTGGAGAAGGAGACAGTCTGGAGAAGGGAGGCTCAGGGGAGATCTTACTGCCATCCACAACTACCTGAAGGGAGGTTGAAGCCAGGTGGGGTTTGGTCTCTTCTCCCAGGCAACCAGAACAAGAGGACACAGTCTCAAGCTGCACCAGGGGAGGTTTAGGTTGGATGTTAGGAAGAAGTTCTTCTACAACAGTACCTGCATACTATACTTGTACATTATGTGCTTCGTGTCACAAACCAATCAACCAAGTGCTGCCTAATGCAAAGGATGAAAGATCAGCCACTAAATAAAATAATGATTGCTACATTATCTTCTTAAGATTCAATATTTAATATAAAACCAGAATTAAGTTTCTAAAGCTTGCTTTTGAAAAGATATTTAGGAGCCCTCCTTTTTAAGATGTTGGTCCAAAATGAAATAAGAATTGAGTACCTAGATATTTTTGAAAAGCTGACAAGAATCCAGCAAACTAACTAATGTACTTCAGCTTTCAGTGATACATAAAAATAGCAATCCAGGAAGCATTGAGACTCAGGTGTAAAACATACATCCATGAGGTGATTTATGTGGGAAGGAAATCATGCAAGCAAACCAAAAAGGAATGATACACCCTCATTGGTCAGCTGTGATCTTAATGGTTGGAAAATGAAGACCTCTGGAGGTTTTTGTAAATGGAAAGGCAGTGTAGGTGCAGCCTACATTTACCATCTGGTTCCACACTTCATAAATGTTTATGATTGCACTACTGCTAACCAAATAGCTTCAACGTGGTTTCCACTAGAACATATTCAGTGACACTCCCATTAAAATGTTTGCAGTTTGGTGAAATACATTTTAGAGTGCTTTACAGAGAGATGTATCAGCACTTAAAGAGATGAGCACAAAGGGGTTTTGAAATAGGGGATATAATCAGAAATTAAATATTTACCTGCAAAAAGAAAGGCAGAAATCTCATGTGACAAGGATTACCTAGTAGTGTAGGTGCTTACATTCACTCTGTACTTACTTCAGATTCTGGATCTCTTTAAGCAACAGTTTTGGCTCTGAGGAAGTTAAGCTAAGTTCCTACTTAAATACATATGCAGTCCAAAAATGTGTTGGGAGAACTATATGTACTCTATGAAGGTTACTAATAGTCACAATTTAGTATAAATTTTGAACTTAACAGTTTGCGTTTTGTTTTTGTTGTCACTTATGTAAAGTTTACCAAAAATTTTGGTCACTTTTAAGAAGCATATGACACTCAATCAAATTTTAAATAGGAACATTTTTAATAGGAACATATATACAGCCTCCAGCTCAAAACTATTTTAAGACATTTCATTGCATTCAGATTTTGTCTATTAAAACTGAATTAGATTGTTAACATTTATTGCTATTTTCCCCTATCACTTACAATGATTTAAAAAGAACATATAAAACATTAAATGGAGACCAGAGGCATTCTAAAAAATTATCTTCTTACCCATATTTTTTTTTTCCTAACTCCTCAAACCTTCTGAGTTACTCTGTTTTGCTTTTGTGTATTTTTGTGTCTTTGAAATCTGCAGTGTAGAATGACTGGATACAACTTGATGTTACATAGGAAGGATGTAAGATTTCACAGTTCTGGTTTGGCTCTACATACATTAAGTAGCTTTCTAAAATACCTGACTATGTTAAAACACTCACACATTTAGCCTGTGGTCCAAAGAAGTCCTCCTAGATTTCCTGCATTACAACCCATTCAAATTCCAATGTGCTTAACTCAGCAGTTTCCAAGCATGCTATATATTAGATACTGCACAAATCATTGTGCACTGTTTAACAGACGCATAAATTACCCTCCAGCTGAAATCCATGAAAGATGGCAATCAGTTTCACTGAAGACATTATACAGTCTTCAACCTTATTTTATTCCATGTCCTACTATATATTGTAAATATGTACAGAGAATGCGTTGGGCTGGAATGGACCTCTAAAGGTCATCTACTCCAACTACCTTGCAGAAAGCAGGGACATCCTCTATCAGATCAGGTTGCTCATGGCCTGAGTTGATCTGCAGCTTTCATGTTTGCAAATTTGCCGCATGTCTGCAGCTCATGGCAGGTGTTGCTCGTCACTGGAGCAACATTTGAAAACTTGATCTAAGTATCTGTTAGATTAGATGCTAATCCCTTCTTACTCTCCTGCACTGAAGTACAACTGGCTTCACAGGCTATCACTGTGATTCAATTGCAAAAATGGACACTTTGCTCTCTTCTTGGCAAGTTGCACCCATTGCCAAGCTTTCTGACCTACAGTGGCAGAAGCACTCAAGTAGATACATTTCCCAAATTGGGGCTGCTCCATTGTGTGAGGATTATAAAGGTTTGCTTACAGACTGGTTCAAGCCCTTTGTGAATCATGGATTTCTGAGCTTTAACTTATTATATTGAACTTCATTACCAGAAACAGCCACAAAAATTACTCCAAGTCTTCAACACTACTGAATACCTGGGAGGAAAGAGAAGGGAGTATGGCTATTTCAGCAAGCTGAAATAATATTTTTTAGGAGAATATATGTTGGAAGGGTAGGCAGAGACCCAGTCATCCTTGCAGAATGGACCATAAACTGTGGTAGTTTTAGGCTATGCCTTTAAAATTTTTCACAGATCTTGAACAGAAAAGTAGTAAAATGTAAATAAATCACTGTTGGGTGTAAAAAGGAAAATAAAAATAATTCTAAGCAGTATCATTGGAAGAGATAAAAGACTAAAACTAGTTGTACCAAAGCAATTTCTCTCTTCTCTTCTTGTTGCTTCTCTCTGGGAGACATACTAACTTGATTCTGCTTGACCTTGGCTGCATTATTTTGGTTAAGTTCTATCTCTCTGCTTTTGTTTCTTCTCTCTTTTGTACAGGGGGATAAGAGGAGACAGAGAGGGAGAAGCTAGTAGCTTCTCCTGGTTTTTGACCAGGGGAGATTCTTGTGCTGTTTGTTAGTTGTAAATATCTGTAAATATTGTAAATACTGTATATTTTGTACGTACTCATTGCATTCCATTGTAGATTGTAGTTTGGCTTGTAAATACAGATTTCATTTGCTTCCAACTGAGCTGGTCTGGCAAATTTAATGTTGGGGGGAATTTTCAACCCACCACATAAACATAAAGAGATATTTCACTCCTGTGAAGCAGAAAATTTTGCAAATTTGTTAGAAGAGATTCTGCCTTCCTTTCTCCTCCTCCACCTCACATCTGTTAAGTCTTCCACACATGGAAATAGAACCAAGACTTTTAAAGGTGTTTCCTCTTTGAAAGTTTTGTTAGGCAATATTAAGGATTCCCATTATGCTGTCCACTTGGTAGGTTAATCTATATGATAGCCACCCACATATGAATAATTCATGATGAAGTTTGCAAATGAAGCACACTTTGTCTAAGAACTATGTGTGAGGTTATGGAGCTTAGCTCAATAGAATAATTTGTAATGCAGCCAATTAACTTTCTGTACATAAACTGATAAAATGAGTTGATTCCAGAGCAGTAGCTCGTGAGCAAGGTTACAAATTGCAAGCCCTCACATCTAGGCCTTATCAAGAACTGTAACAATCTGAAGGTGGGGTTTGGACTGAAATATACAGAAATTGTTATAAAAATAAAAAATAAATATTTTCTGGAAATAAAGTAATGAGAACGATGTACACTACTTGTGTTATCCTGTACCTCTAAAGACAGTTCTATTTCAGGCACCTTCAGAGGCAGCCTCAGCACTGGATTTGTCTTATCTCAATAAGGTAAAAGATTTACTGTGCTAGTGATCATATAATACAGTTTGAAGTACATATAGAAGGAGCATTCTTGTGCCCCACAGCTTGTCTGGGATTTTTCCAACTATTTTAGCAGTATTATAAAAGGTCTTACTGAGTATATTATATATGACACCATCAGTGCCTAAGAAACGTAGCTCCTACTACTTGTTTTGACATAGCAAACTAATTTTAGGATCTCAAAATAAATGTAATATTTTCATTTGATAAATCATCTGTTTAGAACTAAATATTTTCACCGATTCATATTTTGCAATATGACATTCAAAGCAGCTATATAAAATGTACTTTAACAATTGTTAACCAACAACACTTAATGAAAGCTGTAAGCATTTGTTTTCTCAATACAAAAATGTCATGACATAAGGTATTGTGATGATATCAGACAACCAGTTCAGGAAAGTCCATGTCAGAATACAGATGGGTTTGTTATACTGGTCTGTATTGACACCAAGACAGAGGAATCACCTGAAGGGTGGAATGATTAAAACTTGCCTGTCTACAAGCTCTTCCTGCAGCATGTCCTAAAAGTTGTCTGAAAGTTGGATGTGTTTTATTGTTTTGTTTTTTTAATTTGAACTTTCTACAGAATAGTTTTTTTCCCTGTATTAAAACATGCACCCAGCTTAATAAGTATCTAAATAGAATCTAACCATGTTTAACTGTGTCAGTGCAAGGAAAATTGAAGAAACTGATGAATAATGGGCAATCAAATGAGGTAAACCTTAAAGTTATTTGATAAGAAAAATGGGACAAACTTCATACTCAAATTGAATCGGTCACTAGAATTGTGATAATTTATATGTGCTGAACTTGTTTTGTATCTCAGCCTGGAACACTGAGTCATTCTTATCACTGGACACTTTGTATTAAACTTTTAAATTCTTTTCTTTGGCAAACTAATGAATTATGTAGAAACCTCTGGGTCTAGAATGCTGGTCAGCTAGGCTACTTTTTCAGGATGTGTAAGCTAATGCTGCTCAAAAAACCCCTGTTTAAACATTGTCTTCTACCCTTAATATATGAGTATAATCTCCAAAAGGAATAGCCAGGAATATTTTTTTTTTTAAAAAAACATTTTTCAGGATAATCTGCAGATAAAGATTATTTTCTGAATGGTTTTTACTGTGAATATAAGGTGCACCTTTTTTGTGTGTGTGTTTGTGTGTCTTTCCTCAAGATCTAATTAGAGTATTAAATCATAGTCTACTAAGGAACTGATGAATAGTTTCTGAATCTGCACCATTTACCCTGTTTGTTTCATAAATAAAAAGAACTGCTATGATAGTACACAGAGCAGGGCAATTTTGTATTTGGTTCTAATGCATCTAATTTATACCCTACATATTTCTGTAGCATTTTAATTGACCCCCAGAAATCTACTCATGAATAAATATAAGCTACTTACTATATAGACATGAGAACAAATAGGCAAAAGGCAGATAAATCGAGATAGTATCCGCATGAAAGAACAAGACTGTACTAGTAGCAGCAACAACAGGTGATTTTTTTTTTTCATTTTTTCAACACTTTGAAAAGATTTTAAATTAATTTTAAATGCATTTCTTGGATTCTTGAAATACCTCACTTGAAGGAAATATTAGCCCTATCAAAGGGTGGCAAGCTGAAACAAAGAGTAAGGAAAAGTACATCATTGATTTATTTCTACTTCAAACATATTTTGGATAAGTAAAGAGGTTGTTGGTGGGTTTTTGAGGGGTTAGTGGGTTTTGGTTAGTTGGGTTTTTTTGGTTTTGTTTTTAAAGTAAAAGGATTCTATTTATATATATAATTTCTTAGCAGATCTAATTTTCTGAGCCTGCCTGCTGTCAGTTAGTCATGTAATGTGTAAACGGTGTTTTCAGAATTTTAGCCCTTCTTCCCCTTCATATTCCAACCTTTGTAGAAAGAATATGTCACCGATGCAACTGCACCATTTGCAGTGCTATGCAGCACATAGGTGTTCTTCATCTTCTTCGCATACTGTGGCACTAAGACGTGCACAAATAGGTCCTTCAGTGTACACCAAGCCAACATATGGAAATTCTGGCTCTATATATCTCTTAGCTGTTGTTAATAGTAATAGTATAATGTCCCAGGTGGAAATGACTGAATGGAACAAATAAAGACTTTTCTTCCACCTTTTCTGCCTTCACATTCTTATTTTTTTAAAAAATAATCTCTTTTAAAAGATGTTTCATCTGTTCTCCCACAGAATGGATCTGTTTGTTATAATAATTTTCCCAAATCACAAGAAATTTAATGCGTTATTTATTTGTAATTTTCTCTACCCTGAACTGTGTACATGTAAGATCATTTCCAAGCATACTGTCTTACTTACCTCAGCCCGTGGACAGGCTCAAATAATAACTTTTAACACCTGCAGTTCAGAAGGCTCCAGGCACCACTTTACACAGATGTGAGAAAACACCACAGGTTAGTTGGGTTTCAGTCTATACTACACTACCAGCAACATGTGCATTGTAGTTATAGCAGCAAGCTGAATGGTCCTATGAAGTTGCCAAAGCTGGGCCTCTTTCAGTTAGGCACACCTATAAGCAGCTGTCTAGGTACAGCTGCAGAGAAATTACTTATCCTGCAAAATACTTTAACATAGATAAATCCTTTCTCTAAACCTGCTTTCAAAGCATGGCTTTATTGTTCAGGTAAGGCTAATCTTAGGAATTTTATAATTATTCCTAAGAAATGGTAGTGATAAAAATAGCAACAGATTGCTCTAATTTTCTGTGAATCTTCCTATTGCTGGCAGTTGCTAGCTCTTCAAGTCTGCCTGAGAAGAAGAAAACTGGCAATGAACAAGATGTGTGTAATTTTTTACCTAATCCCTATTGGGTCTTTTTATTGCAATTACAATTCTTTTAAAGACATGGAACTTTTTCTTCCTATAATATTCTGACAGTCTGACTGTTATGGAAGTCTGACAGCTAGGAAATGAGAGTTGCAGAGAGAAGACATACTATTTTACCTAATGCTTATATCCATGATACTTACAGAAATGCACATTTACAGAAACACATTCTAAAAGCCATTTTCACACAGAATTAGTTGGACTGCCTATGTAATGAGATGCTATAAATAAGGAAACGTGGCAACTTCTTATTAAAAAGTTAGTCTGGCACAAAAATGCTGCCCAAGAAATTTTCCTGGTTCAGCTTTTTTTACAAGATTCATTTAAAATTTTAATTTGCCGCAGCTTGTGGCCAGTGTTTCAATTGTACTGAAGTTTCCTTTGTATTTGAGATATTGCAAGCTAAACAAATCACAAAAAAACAAACAAACAAATCAAACCCAAACAAAAAAACAAAGCAAACAACAACAAAAAAAAAGCACTGAAGCACCAAAAAAGCAAACAAAAAAAAACCAACAACCCAAACCAAAATGGATGCACACACACAAAAACCCCAAAACAACACAGGAACAATCCCAAGAAAAGCTAATTTTCCTTAAGCTCTCTGCATTATCTATAGATTTGCTGAGGTTCACTTTGAACTGGAAGTGGCTGGAATTCACAACTGGAAATTACAATTCACAAGAGGAAACCAGGAAAATTATAGTCTCTGCCAGTAAAACAGATTAAACAAAATGGCTGTTGTACTTTTGTATTATGGCCTTTCAGTTAGGGAAATCTGCCCTCAAGGATACTAGTATTCTCTGGAATAGAAGCAGAGGACTAATATGCTGAGGTTTCAGTGAAACGTCACAGTGAAAACTTGCTGGGCAAATTCTCTGGATCTGTTTTTCACCTACTTAATGTATGTTTTCATTTCAAACTTAGTAATTGCATCAAAAATCTTACAAGAGACACTCACCTCACATATCTTGAGTTTAGATATCTTGGTTTTAATACATTTTTCAACTGAGTAACTAATCCTCTGCGTATATCTTTCACCGGGAAAGTCATTCACAAATAAATGTAATTTAAATGTTCAAAACTTGGGAGTAGACACCTACTATTTCTGCCTGGAATGTAATTTGCACTTCTGGTTCTAAAAATCTTAATCTCCCTTGTCTCTGTGCTCTGTTCTTCTCTTTTCATTCATTTGATTCTATTTTCTTTAGAAAAGATTAAATCTTAGCATAAATTATTACTGCATTATACATTGAGTCATATTTTATGGACAGGGTGAGATTTGGCCTATAATGTCAACTGGCACATAAAGCAAATGAGATGTCGTTTGTAGGTTTATCTCAAAAATTTGTAGGGATATTTTCAATTTGCTACTAGCAGCATAGTTTCTTACTTGCTTATTATTAAGGAAACTGTTCAGCATTTCCAAAGAAATGATAAAGACTTCCTGATTGCAAAAACCTTATATCAAACATTTTCCCTTTAAAATCTTTGTAATGGTAAAGAAGCACCAAGGAATTCTGATATGTCCATGTCTAAATAGCTTTTTTTTTTTTTCATATTGGACATTTTTCTTAGTATTGTTTTAAGTTTGACAGAATATTTTAAGTCATTAAGAATCACAGAATCACCAAGGTTGGAAGAGAACTCAAAGATCATCAAGTCCAACCTGTCACCACAGACCTCATGACTAGACCATGGCACCAAGTGCCACGTCCAATGCCCTCTTGAACACCTCCAGGGACGGTGACTCCACCACCTCCCCGGGCAGCCCATTCCAATGGCAAACAACTCTCTCTGTGAAGAACTTTCTCCTCACGTCAAGCCTAAACTTCCCCTGGTGCAGCTTGAGACTGTGTCCTCTTGTTCTGGTGCTGGTTGCCCAGGAGAAGAGACCACCCCCCTCCTGGCTACAACCACCCTTCAGGTAGTTGTAGACAGCAAGAATTATCGTACTAAGATCCCTTGACAATGTAGTTTTCTCTTCTGAGAGAAAGACTGCCTAGAAGCCACTTCATGACCAAAGCCACATTCTCATAGGGATTATACAAACACATAGCATGACATGACTCTCAAAAGTCATGAGCAATCAACTAGAAATAACTTGTACTCAATTTTATTTTATGTAACTTATTACCATCTCAAAAGCCAGTAAATCAGTTTTATTAAGTTACAGCTTCTCTAACCATAGAGTTAACAGTTATGGCACATAATTTTTACTGGAGTCAGGACACTGACTTTACCAGAACAGAATTTACCAGCTCTGCTTCATTTAACACAATTCACCAACAGCCCTTATAGTATAAGGGAGCTATTACTCTTCCTGCCCAGTGTAAATATTTGGTAAGTGAGAACAGCATGAAAAATAAATTTAATATCACATGGATAGTTTTTAAAAAATATTTGGTAGTGCAGGCATATCATATGATATTAAACACAGCTCCCCTCTTCCTAACTCATTTAGTTTTGACAAAGAGCCAAACACATGTTTTTTAATTACATTTTCCTTTCTATATCTCAATTTGTTAAGAAGCTGATCTTATTACATAAAAAGACTTCAAACATGTCCAAGGAAGTAGGGACCTTTCCAGCAAATTCATTACACATTTCCTTGGTGGAAAGCTTATTTGTAAGCAAACATTTGCTACTGGCAAAATCCCACCTAATATATTCTTTGTTTGTCTGTATGGCTCTTTTTCAATTTGATCATAGAAAACACATTGTGTGTTGGGTTTTTTATGCTTGTTTGGTTGGTTTTGGTTTTTTGTTTGTTTGTTTGGATAGGTTTTTTTAAGTTTCACTGTTGCAGTTAAAAATATAACAATAAAAGGTTTTTATTACATTTTTTTTTAAGATACCACTGGGTAATAAAAAATCTGTCTGCTTAAAATTTATTAAATCCTCACATTCAGCAGAGAGACCACTATTTTCACATGAACTTTGTGCAGTAGGCTAAGATAACCACTTCCCTTTTGACTTGTAATAGAAATCATAACTCTGGAGTGTTGTAAACAGAAGAGTAATCAGTTCAGCCCATGTAGCAGTGCACAGCAGATCGGGAGAGGGGAAGGTGTAGCCAGTAGTTTTAGTACATTAACACAGCCCATTGTAATATCAGAGGATTCTGTAGATAGGGTTTGACACAGAGAAAACACCGTGCTTCTGAGAAAAGGCTTCCTGCTCTTGTGTGTAGAAGGATTTCATTAATGAGTTATTCCATAAACAACAGATGGTATGAAGAGTGTAAACACATGAGGATACACATGAAACTAAAACAGAAGGTCAAGGATCCCAGTAGAGCAGTGCAAAGGCTAATAGAACCAAAAGATAGTTAACCATTGCCTCAGCTGGTGCAAACCAGTGTAACTGTTGACAACAGCAAAACTATCCTCATTTACATACTCTGGGGATCCCCCCTAAATGCTTCCTCCTAAGCATCAGCCATGTCTCTGCATCACTTTTTCACATGTTCTGGATATTACCAGCTATGTTTTAGTAAATCATGAGCATAAGGTGTGCATTATGATCCACAGAGAGATGCTCTGTGAAATTGAGATGTTTCTCCAGGGCTGGTTGTGCAAGAATAAAACAAAAAAGTTAGGAACTTGGAAAATGCTGGGTTCATAAATTCTCAGGAAAAAATTGGACAACACCACAGTAACTTTAAGATACTTAATCTAGCTGTAAATTGCTCTGCTTTTGTACAGATGGCAGTTTAGCCATGAAATTCACTGTAAACTAATTTACCTTGCAGAGATTATCCTGTAGAGTTGCTGGTGAATGATTTTTTTTTGCAGAAACAGCAAGCTTTAATTAGAAAGGTAGCAAATAATCTGCTGGCAGTCATTCCACATCACAGAGTTTATTCATGAAGACAAAAATCTCCCTCCCAAAAAACCCCAAACATTGGGAGATTGAAGTAAGTAGCTGAGCAGAAAGGTAGAGTAGCCAAGTATTAGACTGCTTGAACAATTCAAACAAATTTCATATCCTTTTCTAACTGGTCAATAACTTTTCCCTCTATATTTGGTGTGATTTGTTATGTTCAGTCTTACAGTAATGTCTTCTGGATAGTTAAACATATTATTTGCCACTATAACCAATCAGCTTTAGAAAAGAAAGTAGAAAAGAAGGGATGGAGAAAACATGCAGCTAGAGTTGTATAGAGCACAAGTTGTGCTATATCATGGACAGGTCTCAGGAGCTTTATGGTGCTGTGGAGCTTTAGAGCTAGCCAGCAAAAATATTTCAACAGAGGGAAAAAAGTGGAAAGGGGGAAAATGGCCAGGAAAGGAAAATGTTGAGAGTAACAGAGTAAAATCAAGTAGTAGATTATAGTAATGAGACCCATGTTGTGATTTTTATATCTAATCATGTTACTTTTTACCACAAAATGCAACTCACTTGGGTGGCATCCCTGCTTACCATCCTATCCCTTTTGCTTATTTCTCCAAGTTGACTTATCTCTAATGAGACAACATCCCTCTCATAGTTTCTGCAATATAAATTGCTCTGCAGGGGTGGAAAATATTATTCTGATATTGCTGCTCATAGCCTAAATGTGGTGACCAGAGTAGATTAAAAGGACAGAACATTTTCGTGACTAAAATTCAGCCTCATCTGCAGTTTGAGGTTGAACTAAGTTTTTAATCTGGAACAGTATTTTGCATATATGGGTGACTGAAATGTTGCTGTGCTGAAGGAAAATGGTCCAGAAGTCTCCCTCCCCAAGGATCCTTCTTGCAGTTTAGGAATGAAACAAATGGGACAGTATTGGCACCATGTGAGAGAATTCATCCTCAAGATTTCATCACTTTGTGAGATGATAGCACAATAGGGTGAATCAACATCAAGGTGAAATGAAAAAAATAATAATCTACTGAAGTAAAATTTCAGTCATCTACCACAATTTACTAGACAGTACTTCACTAAGTCTGAGCAATGCTATTTAATAGGATGCATACAGAAAGCGTATTTGAAAGGCTTCACTGTTCCTTGGTTGTAAAAATCCAAGATGAAACAAAGATAAGGGCACTTGAATGGAATGGTCTCATTATGGGTTTGATTTGGCATTTTTAATGTTCAAGAAACACCACTGGATGAGCTGTAATCTGTGTTCCAGGCTTTTTTAAATGTCTGAAAGTATGTAATGATATAATTTCCAGGAAAGACATGACAGTGGAAAACAACCTCTCTCCAGAAAATGCTGTTGAAATGCAGAGTAGAGAAAGGACATGATTATGTTTCTGGGCTGAGCTAGCACTTTACTTGCACACAAAGAAATATCTCTTCAGGTAATATGGAACTGAATAACTTTTTACAGCATCACATTTGAATCCTATAATGATGTCAATTTTAGCATTTAAAAGCACTTGCATTAGGAGCTTCCCACTGGCATTTGCAGTTTTGAATGGATGAAGACATTGTGAGTGAAAAGATGTAAAAGGGGCTGCTTTCGCAATGACAGAAGTGTCATAGGCCTGCCCTTCATTAAGGACATGTTTAAAGGCTAAGCTGTAGCGTACTTCATAAATGCATCCTCCCTATTTCTACCTTTACAATTTGTACAGTAGATGTGCTTTAGGTCAAGATCTCTGGATCTGCATGTTTAAGTAAGATCCAAGTATTTTCAGTTGAGATATTCTGAAATTGAAATTCTCCTTCAGCATATAAGACAAGGCTCCTCTGTTTAAAGAAGCTTTTGATTGCTGTGACTCTGTGTTATTTAATGATAGCTTTAGTCCTATGCTAAGCAAACAATATGAAAAGTTTAATGCTGGTGTTTTCATGTGTGTATTCATCTTATTTCTCTATGACCTTTGTTGTACATCCATTAACATAAATGGTTTTTTGAGAAAACTTTGAGCCTTTCCCCTCCCACCCCCATCCCTGCAGAGCATATGTATTATGTGCCAAAAAAAGAAAGTGAAGTAGATTTCTGCTCGAATTTCTCAGGCACCATTTCCCCCTGCCATAACACCAATTTACTAGTGAAAAACAGTAAAGGTAAGATGCAAAACTTGTCAATTAATCCACTTAATAGACATAAAAATTTATTCCTAAGTCTTAAATATGCAGGCATCTGCATTGTTCAGAGGAATGGAACAGATTTTACATGCCATATATATATATATATATATACATGGGGCATATATGTGTATATATGTATAGGCACTTGTATTATGTAGCTCCTTCCTAAGTGTTCCATTTTATTCTCAGAAGGGTTTTGTAGTCTTTTTCTTCACATGCTATTCTTCATTGTAAAGATTTGATGAATTGGTCAGGGAACAGAACACTGCAAGGTGACTTAGGCAGCTGTTCATCCAGCTTGAGTTTTCACTATTCAGTGCATGTTCACTCTGCTAGTAATTTGCGTAACAAACTTGTGGATATGAATATGTCTATAAAATTGTTCATTCAGCCAACATGAATAATGATTTGCAACAATGTACGAATGGATGAAAATCAGTTCTGCATAAATCCCAAGTCTTAGGGTCAGATTCAAATAGTGCATAAGCCTCATATGTGGTAAATCTCATTCAGATAAAAATGCCCCAGTTGAATCTAACTAAAAAAAAAAATTGTCAGGCTTAGTAGTCTAACATATTGAGTTTATTCCTTCACTTAGACTAAGATAGGAGTTGTGTTCAATGATTTACAGTTTCATGGATGCTAGGAAGAACAGGAGGGTCAAGGTACTGTTTATTTCTCTCTTGTAAACTTAATAGTCTCCGGTCAGATTGCATTTAACTTTAGCAAATCATGATTTTTCCAGCCAAGAAAAAAAAAACCAAACCTATGGCCAAGAGAAAAGAATTGTTTAATAATGTACTCATATAACATACTGTATACCTACTACAGAGAAAGATTTCCCTGAAGTGAACCTGTAACTGGAGTTTGAATTTGAAAAACAATTTGTGCATGCTATTTACTTCACAAGCAAGAAATTAATTCATCAAGATTCCTTTTAAGCCTTATGGTCCACAGATACAGGAAGCAGACACTTTTTTTAACACCTGTCCTATAAATTCTTTTGTACAAAATGTATTTATTTACTTTTAATCTGTGTTTACTTATTGGTTTTGGCAGTGTTAAAAAAAAAAAAAAAAGAAAGAAAAAAAGCTCACAGGTAACAGCTCTAACTCTGAAATCAATCAAAAAACATTATTCTGTGAAATAAGGAGGCTTGCATTTGACACAGTGCTGAATTGTGGTCACAAAGTAGTGATATTTTAAAAGGGCACAATATAAGGTTTTGATGAAATAGCACTTTGTGTTTGCTGCACATGAATGGGTACAAGCAGGTAGTTAGAAGAATTTCCTGTCAGATCAGTGTTTCTTCATTTGTCCCTGTGGGATTTATAAGTGATATTTCACAGCCTAGAATATCTAAGTACATGTTACGGTCAATGGCCTCTTACTGTGACATCATTTATTACTAATCATCATCTTTGTTACACATATTTCATTTTAAAGTTCCCCATTCTTCTACTAAAACAATAGAAATATGCTTGTGGAACAAGTCTATAAAAATCCATACTCTACTTTGAAATTGAAATTTTTTCTTTTGAAATAAAAATTTTTCTCATCTGAAATCATTAGGGTTTTATCAATTATATTTTAAAGCCAGGATTTCATTCCCATTTGCTTCTTTGAAAGAACTTACAAATTTAAAAGAACCTATCAGGAAAATATGAATAATTCAATAGTCCAATATAACTTTGGATCAAATACTAAAATAGTAAACAATTACATTAAGTGGTTTGATATTCTTTGTTCAATGATGCATGTGTGTATTTATGTATTGTGCAGAATTACACTGTATTATAATTGTGAAATGAATTTTTAATCAGAAAGGCATGAAGTGCTTTGTATTTTAGCCCAAATCCTTTATTTCAAATGTTCATACTCCTGTTGAGCTTTGTGATGTCAGCACCTGGACCTTGAGGTAAAATTTGCCCAGACGAAGAATCCTTCAGTTGAGAAGTGTGATAATACCCAAATTCTAAGTTTTCAACTAATAAGCTTGCTTAGCTTATGTATTTGTGTAAGTAAAGAATATGGTACCACATGAAGAACAGAGGATAAATGGGATTTGTCATACTATGGTTCCAATCTTGATGTTGCTCCAACACCCTTGCAGTGTCTTCAGTCTGGTAAAGGCTATGGCAAATCACTCTGAATAATGATAGTTTGGCTGGAGTGAGTTGTTCAATGACCACATCTAATAGCATACTTGCAAGACTTCAAGTAATAATTCTAGATATTTCATGAGATCAACAATCCTGGTCTTCCTAACTTCTTTGGTGGAAAAGAAAATGACATCTGAATTTGCAGGCCTTATTTTAGATGTATCATTCAACATTTTTTGTTCACATCTCAGAGAAACAGAAGGTAGTTTATATGATTTCAAAAGGTGATTTAGAAAACAACTGAGAGGTTGTTTCAATGTAGTTACATGTGGAGTATTTCACTGGACATATCACAATTAGCAGGACACCTCTGGGTAACCACAACCGTTGTTCTTCAGTGATTTACCTGCCATGAAAGAGGTTATAGATTCACACAGAGAAAGTGAGATGTAAAAGCTATGAAGTCTAAATGAAAACTTTGTAAGGAATGATAATAATAAAATCAAATAAATCAAATCATAACAAATCAAAATCCTTTTTTGATCACTGTATGTGTCTCATGGAGCTCGACTTTTATATGAGGGATGAATTTGGACCACTGTCCTTTACTTTAGTACACTCATGTCAGCCTATCTCATCTTGATTAGTCCAGCTTATGGAGATAGATGTCTCCCCTTCTGGTTAGCAGCCTATGTTTTGGTGCCAAACTGCGCAAATTCTAATCCCAAGATTTGAAGTGGTTGCCTGGTGACTGAAGTGTGAAATAAAGTGCCACAAACATCTCATCTCAGAAGAAAAATGACATCAATCATTTTCAATGTGGAAATTTTTAGAAAAGTCACTTTGCAGTACTCCAGCATCCATTAAAAAACATTTTCCTTTTTTAACAGAAAAATCTGGAAATTATGATAAGAGTTTGGGAAAATGTGGATAGTGTTGTATATCTTGATCCATTAGATCTATCCATGGCCTGTTTTTTCACCATAAGGTGGAATGAATTGTGCTGTTGCATCTGTGCTGCACATTCTTTACAAGAATTTCACTCTGAAATATCACAGAATCACAAAATAAACCAGGTTGGAAAAGGCCACAGAGATCATCAATATTGTTACCTATACTATTACCTAATATCTAAGCCCTCATGGCAACTAAACCATGGCTCCAAGTGCCACATTCAACCCTTTTTTGAACACCTTCAGGGACAGTGACTCCACCACCTCACTGGGCAGCACATTCCGATGACCAATTACTCTTTCTGTGAAGAACTTTCTCCTCACCTAGAGCCTAAACCTCCCCTGGTGCATCTTGAAACTCTGTCCTCTTGTTCTGGGAGAAGAGACCAACCCCCTCCTGGATACAAGCTCCTTTCAGGAAGCTGTAGACAGCAATAAGGTCTCCTCTGAGCCTCCTCTTCTCCAGGCTAAGCAACCCCAGCTCCCTCAGCCTCTCCTTGTAGGGCTTGTGCTCAAGGCCTCTTCCCAGCCTTGTTGTCCTTCTCTGGACACGTTCAAGAGTCTTAATGTCCTTCTTAAACTGAGGGGCTCAGAACTGGACACAGGACTCAAGGTGTGGCCTAACCAGTGCTGAGTACAGGGGCAAAATTACCTCCCTGCTCTTGCTGGCCATACTCTTCTTGATACAGGCCAGGATGACATTGGCCTTCTTGGCCACCTGGGCACACTGCTGGCTTGTGTTCAGCCAGCTGTCAACCAGCACCCCCAGGTCCCTTTCTGCCTGGCTGCTCTCCAACCACTCTGTCCCCAGCCTGTAGCACTTCATGGAGTTGTTGTGGCCAATGTGCCAGCAAGTATGCTGGCACTTGGACCTGTTAAATGTCATCCTGTTGGACTCTGCCCATCTGTCCAGCCTGGCAAGGTCCGTCTGCAGAGTCCTTCTACCCTCTAACAGACCAACACCTGCCCCAGCTTGGTGTCATCTGCAAATTTACTGATGATGGACTCAATCCCCTCATCCAGATCATCAATAAAGATATTGAACAGGATGGGACCCAGCACTGAGCCCCATGGGACACCACTAGTGACTGGCTGCTGGCTGGATGTGGCACCAATCACCACCACTCTCTGGGCTCAGCCCTCCAGCCAGTTCCTAACCCAGAGCAGAGTGCTACTGTCCAAGCCACAAGCTGACAGCTTGGCCAGGAGTTTGCTGTGGGGAACAGTGTCAAAGGCCTTGTTGAAGTCCAGGTAGACTACATCCACAACCTTCCCCGCATCCACCAGGCAGTCAGCTGGTCATAGGAGATCAGGTTGGTCAGGCAGGACCTGCCCTTCATCCCTTGGCCATCCTGTAAGTGTTGTGTGACTGCACTCAAGATGACCTGTTCCATAATCTTGCCTGGCTGACAGGCCTGGAATTCCCTGGTTCCTCCTTCCAGCCCTTCTTGTGGATGGGCATCACATTGGCTAGCTTCCAGTCATCTGGGACCTCACCAGTGAGCCAAGACTGGTGGTAAATGATGGAGAGCAGCTTGGCCAGCTCATTTGCCAGCTCTCTCAGTACCCTAGGAATATGATCTGTTTGATACAAATTATTTGGCAAATTTACCAGACAATTTTTTCTCAAATTATAAAATTACAAGTGAAAAAGAATGGATTACGAGGACAGAAACAGATACTTCACTGAACTCAGAGGTGCTACAGTTACGAGCTGAACATTTTTTGTTTTAAAGGCTAGGGGCATCATTCCTCATAATTAGGTCTGGGTTATGGAATCTGCCTGCAGCCAAACGAATTTTTACCTTTAAGTCTGCAGATGTTGTGTGGCCACAGACTTTAGAACCAATATATTTCAGTTAAAAACCCCCCAAACCTGTTGGCATGAAGATGAGTTACTAAGGGCTTTTCTGATTTCTACCACCATATCATAACTTTGTGTTACTTAAAAAACAGATTTACAATTTTTTTTCCCCTCAAAAATATATCTTTCTGCATATGTGCAGAATGTAAAAAAAAGAGAGAAATATATGTATGCATGTGGTGGGTTCAGAGGCAGACCCCCTCCCCACAACAACCATCCTCTGCTATGAAGAATGTGCTGGGTTGAGGCAGCCCCCTCTCTCTCCACCACGGGCAGGAATAAAACACTCAGACAAACGGATTGCAAAAGTGATGAAAGTTTAAATAGAAAGCGGTGAATGTTACAGAGAACCCAAAGCGCAGTGACAAAGAAAGATCCCAAAGCAAACCCAGAGGCATCCCATCCCCACCTGAGGGTACACCCGAGACCCTCAGGGCTCCTTCTTCCCCCTCCCTCTGCTGGGCTAGTCTCAGCTGGCCAGGCCTGAGACTGCCCATCCCCCCGTGGCCTTGGGCCTAGCCAGGCCCAAGGCCAGGAGACATCTCCCCCAGTTACCGGCTGGCGGAGGAGGAAGAAAAGAGCAAGTGCTAGACTCCGCACTGGATCTTATAGTGGTGCAAAGAATTATGGTAGGAAATACACAATTTCCTGTGTCCATCCCTCTGGGCTGGACTTCTGGACACAGGAAGTGAACACACCAGGGGGGCACCCAGCTCAAACTGCAACAATGCAAAAAACCCCAACAACACCAAGCACCCTGTTTCTATCGGTAATGTGTTTTCTGCTCTAACCTCTCTGAGAGCTTTGTCAGACTGTTGAAGTGGATTAGGTAAAGACTTGGAAATCTCAGTTGCATAATGAGTCCACACAAACAAATTGCTGAGGGTCAGTAGGAATTTTTTTTTTTTTTTTAAATGGTCAATTTAATCTCAAATACTTTAAGGAGTAATCTGAGGGAACCATCACTAGTTACTGAACCATATTTCTATTCAATAACATCCCTACAAGAGTTTAAACAGAAGGTCAAACACGCAGCAGCTATGGATCACTACAATTTTTCTTGAGACTGGTGCACAAAGAGATACATTTAGGGGAAGAAATGAAAAAGACGGCAGTCTGGAGATGAGCAGAAAATATTTGTTTCTGTCCTAGGAGCAAAAGGTCAACAGCACCATTTTTATTTAGAAGGCTAGACTCAGCTAAATTGATTAGAGTCCAACACTATGTACATCATACATGTATATTTGTGTGTGAGTGTGCGTGCATATACATACATACTATATTATTTTCTTCTGATTGCAACAAGACTATTTCACCACCCCAGGCTACTGAACTCACAGCCATGCTCCAAACACAAGGAAGAAAGGCATACAATGAAAAGACAGAACTGCTGGAAGAGTGAACAGAACACTTTAGGGCCAAGAAGGTAGTCTCAGATGCTATCAATAGTCATTGGAGATCTGGGTCCTTTTGAGAGCAGCTTGGCACAGGAACCTGACCTCATTTTAAGTACATGAGCCAAAAAAATTCATTTCTTGTCCCTGTTTGTACTAGAGGGACATCTATCTTTCAAGAATATATTAAAAAAGAATTATTTGGTGAGTGAAAAATCTTGAAATTCCTCAGGTCTCTTTAATATTGCCGTAGTATTAAAATTATACCCTGACAGAAGGCAGTTAAATGCATGTCAGAAACAGTGAAATGAGTTGAGCTGATTTGATGCAAAAGAGCATTAACAAGATTTCAAGATAAAAAGTGTACTTTTTCATAAGAGCTTTCTATTGTTAATTTATCCATCATAATTTATTAGAGGAACTTTGGTGATCATCTATTGAAAAAGAATCCAAGTACACCACATAATGTAAACAACCTCCAAGTTCAAGATAAAAGAAGTGCTATAGTTGGGAAAAGCTGAGGCATGGAATTAAATAGTAAAACAACAATAAGAAGTCATCATGGAGATATCTTACAGCATGCAGCCAAAGATTTCCCAGAGATACAATCTTAAAGCAGTTTTGAAAAGAAAGTATTGAATATTTCAGAATTACCCAGCATGCACTATTTATTGTTCTTGGAAGTACCAAGCAAGAAGCCCAATAATATGATTCAATTAAAGAAACAACAAAGGAAAATATTTTCCAGGAGCAAGATTGTTTGGTAAAATGTAAATCTTCACTAAATAGAAGACGAAAACATCAACAGCTGTAGAGAGACTCAGAAAGTTCAGTGAATCCTGTGAAATAAAATGTTCTTGCTTCAAGCCTAGGGGAGGAAAAGATTCATCATCTTGATAACCATGCCTGTGCCTTGTGGCATTTCCAGGAAATGATACAGCTCGAAGAAAAACTATTTGAACACTTATCCATCATTTTGTTAAAAGCCAAAATTTCCATACGCTTTTTCCCCCTCACCTTTCTCCCTCCCATTGTTTTCCACTTCTGTTACCTCTGTGTTGTTTCTTCACAGTCAGTTGTTCTTTATTGTTTCTCTTTCTCTCTTTTTTTCTTTGTATTACTTTAGAATAGACTGTGCAAAGCACAGATATTACCCAATTAAAGAACTCCACTTCTCATACTGACTGGAATGAGAATACTGTGTAAGTACTGTAAACCTTCAGGAAAGATTTTTGTAAGGGCTTTGAGCATCATTTTTTTTTTCCCCTTTAGGGGAGAATTCAAATAAATTTTATGTATGTATGCATGCTCTAACATGCATTTATTTACTCATATAATGATTTTATTATATGGTTTGTGAAGCTTCTGATTCTTCAGATTGTCAGGCAAATCTAGTAATCCATCAATTAGCAATTGAATTAATGAGGTCTAACGTCAGGAAAACAAACACAAGACAACTCACAATTTTCAAAATTGAAGTTCAAGCCCCAAGTTAATTTTGGAAGTGTTTAAATACCTCAGGTTTATATTGTTCTTGTTATTACATTTTCTCTTTGATTCTTCTGAGGAAAAGTCTTGCTCATCAACAAAAGACAAGCTAAATACTGTTTAAACTCCCAGGAGATGAGATTTTTTTCCCCAAGTTTCTTAATTACCCAGACATTTTTACAGCCATGAATGTGGTTCTTAAGCCAAACAAAAGTCTAGAATCAAAACAGCATGAGAACTGTACAGTCTGTATAAGTATTGGGTGATGGTCTTTTCTTGGGCTTTGTGAAGACAGGAACACACAGCCTGGTTTACAAGCCAATTTTAATGGCCTCTTTTGCAGGTAGCAAGAGATGTTACCTAACCATTCAGTTTCTCATGCTAGTAAAGGAAGGTCCTTATAAAAAGGAATATCTTTCTGTTAGTCTCTGCCAGTCTGGTTATCAAGTTATTCAGCATGCCTTAGTTTTAGCTAAGGAAAATTAAGCATTCCTCTTTCTTTAACATTGTCAGGAGCTTAGACAAGAGGATTTGTCCCCTGAGAAACTCTGCTTGAATCTGCAAGTACTTCACTGTGATCCGAGAGCATCTCAACACTTTGTATAACATGACATGAGCCTCTGATGGCATAAAATGTGGAAAAACACCCCTCACCTTCCATGGAGAAACACAACACACTTAAATTAAGTGTGGGTTAAGCATTCTGCCAAGAGACAACATCCCTAATTGGCAGCTGCTGTGATAGTAGAGAAGGTTGATTAGAGATGAGAGAGTAGTAATTCTCCACAGAAAGGAGCTGTCTAATATTATTAAAAATTACCTGCTTGTCGCAGATGCTCACTCTGCTTATTTTTAGCATGTTTGAATTTAAAAGACTGGAATCTGAATTTGTCATCACCAAACATACAAAGAATGTTCTTGACAGACATTTGTACACTATCAGCAAAAAAACAAACCAAAGTACTTGACAAGTTGTAAAAATTCAGAGTAATATATGAAGGTGTGTGTAAGATCACTTTTACTTCCAGTATTTTCTGGTGAGGATGGCATTAGCATAAACATTGGAGAAAAATAGGGGGGGGGAAACTCAGGCAAGAATATGGAGAAAAGGGATAAGGTGTAAAAGTAGAAATAGATATAGTGAAACAAAACAAAAACCTACCTTTGCATTAAAAAAATATAAAGGTGGAAGACACTAGCAAAAATTATCTAGAAGCAGATGTACATACTCTCGATTTATGCTTCAGGGAAAGTCAATATTACCTTTTAAGACAATGTTCATCACTAATGACTGCAAGGGCAGTGTGTCTTCATCCCATTTCCGTCCTTATCCTTTTCACAAGTTTTTTTTTTTTAAAAATATATCTAAAGACATTTTTTACTTGATTGCTAATATATGAAATACTGTTGTTTTTTTTTTATTAAACTTTTTTGGTATTGCAGAACAGTTAAGTGGTAACATATAAAAAACATTTACAGGCCTTAACTAGAGTCTAAGCTCTATTTTTGAGAGTGATTTTGAAATGTACAAGCCTGAATTATGCTTACTTTCAGCAAGATTTAGACCCTTACACTTCATGGTTACTCTCAACATTTTATCAAATATCTAAAAACTGATTAATACTAAATAAACAAGTCATAAACCCCCCTTTGACGATGGCAGGCAAAGCATACTCCTTGTCCATTCTATTCCTGTTTACGATAGTTAAAAGTTAATACCAAAATTGCTGACTGTGGAAAAAAGTACAAATCTCATCAAGTTTGTCTCATTGTATTAAGAGAAAAAAGACAAAGGAGAAAGGCAAAGTGAAATCTACTATGGGAAAAAAATAATACATGTTCCTTTTCTTAAGTCTCTATTCTTTTTCATTGCATTTCAGTATTTTTTTTTAACAAAGGCAAGGCGTTAGTTAATTTTAGAGAGGATATTTTAGGCTATGTGATGACATAGTTGTATAGTTATACAGGATTGGCATGAAAATGGTTTCAACCTTTTTCTTTGAAGTGTAACATTTGAAATATATATTTATACTATGAGTTCCTGCAGAATGGGGAAAATCAGAAAAGATATCTAAAATAGAATACTGGGGAAAAAAAAAAACGTAAATTATTATGAATCAAAGTTTAAAACAGAAAGGAAAAAATTATCATTAGAATAATTTAAATTATAGAGTGGCAAACATTTATGTATGAGTTAACTACCTACTATCTAATGTACACACTGGTAGGAAACTAGGTAATTTAAATGCATTTGAAGTTGGGTATGGTAGTGAATGAACTGAAAACCTGTTTTGAAAGACAAGCTCCACTGAAATAATTACATATAATCTCTGGAAAACAGGGACTCTTTGACTGGTCTTCTGTAACAACCTCCAGCAGTTTAGGATTGCTGCAATATTGTTAGTTTCTATAGGATGCAGGAAGGACTAAGTGAAATTTCCTTAACATATTGAGAAAAAAAATATATAAAAAAAATACTCTCTTGCTTCAGTGAAAGCTTCCATTATGTTATTTTTTACAGAGAAACATATTTTTATATAGTGCTTCAGGATTTTACCTCAGAAAACCTAGGCAAAGCTGGTGTGCCTCATTCCTACAACAAAGGAAATAAAATACAGATTGCCCTTAAAACTACATAAACTTATAGTGCTCCTGAATTGAATTCTATTTAGTCATTTACTATCATGATCATTAACAGGCTTGAACTATGTTCTTTTGCACTGAAGTGAAAAATAAATGCTAGAATTGCTACAATTTAAATACCTGTCATTTTTAGGCTACAGGTAAAAAACAACACAAGACTATTTATGTAGGTGAAACAACTTAAAATACTGCTCACATGCACAGCAGCAGCTCATTATGTAGTGCAGCCTGGAGACTGAAAAACAGCAACTGTGCACAAAAATGCCTTGTTGAAAACTAAATGAATCTTTGCCATATTCACTATTATTTTGAATCGGGTTTATTTTGATCAGTTAATGTGCTCAGTCTTCTTCAAACTTGTGAAAACAGTTATTTTCTGGTAATGATGCTTTAATGTCTTTTTATATTGAAGTATTTATTTCTTCAAAACATTCAGGAACTAACAAGACAAAACATTTAGGAAAAGCTTGTCACTGTAAAATCTTTAGGTACAAAACCAGACACTTCATTTACACTTAGACATGAACATGAAATTGATCTGATGGGAAGACCTAAAAAAAGTGCATACACTCTTGATTTCAAGTGAGGCTCAAACCAGGACTGTACTTAACCCTATATAACATTTAGCAATTATTTTGGCAATACAGAGAGAAAATCATAACTTTTGTAAACTCATTAAAGTTTCAGCCCCCGTGACTCTCACTGATTTTACTGTGAACAGCTGGCTAGGTGCAAAAATTAATCCCTGTTCCCTAACTTTATTTGTGTTTCTGTTGAAAGCTTTGAAACACCTACTTTCAGCAAGGGAAAAGATCCTTCTGAATCATGCTTTCCCATTTGTGTACTTGAATATCTCTGTAATTCTCTGTACCATCTTTCCCTGTTCTTATTTTTCTAATTCCCTGGAGAAAAAGGAAACTCACACACTCAAGCTTCTTTCTCACTATTAATTCTATATTCCAGGTCAGTGCAAGGTATTTTACTGGCTTCCATCAAAGAAAAATGAGACCTTTCTAGTTGCTTCCATTTAAATGCAGGTTCATGTGGAATTTTTCCTCTATAAGGGGAACCACAGATGGAGTGGCTTGTAAGGGGAACCAAAAATGTAGTGGTTTATAGCTGTCATTATTGTCATACATATATGATCAGATTGTGCTTTTCAGAAGGCAAATATAAACTTTCCTAAATTACATTTGCTTGTTTTGAAAACCATAAAGAAACTCTACCATTATATAAAATCATTTCAACAGAAGTTTATTTTCTTGTGTGTCTCCTAGACACAGCAACATTACATTTCCTTGTTTCATTTTGCTGTTGCTAGACTCTCTTTCATATTTAATTACTTCTAAACTCTTCATTTATCTTGGGAATGGTATTCAGTGGCATGCTGGATTTATAACAAATCATTCATATTTGCCCTATATATAGATTATGATTGGATGTGTATATAGTGGGCCTTTAGTTCAGGACTGTTTTCTGGCTAGTGTCATCAAAATATTTGGCAAAAATATTGGGCAGTACAAGAAGCATAAAATGTGTTTGGTTTTCACATCCACAGCAATGCATTACTGAAGAATGAAAGAAAATGGAAGGAGATTTACGATGTCTTGTGTTTAATGCATAATAGAAGTCCCCAAGACAGATGAGGGACTGGAAAATGTAGTCCTTCTTTCTGTGTTTGATGGAAACATATACAGCAACATTTCCCTTGGCTGCCAAGGGAATGATACACAGAATGTGAATTTCTCCACAAAATAAACATTGGTTTTGTAGGATTTTACTCCATTTTACATATTTATGATGTATTTATTAGTTGTGAAGCAAAACCTAAATAAACCTTTATGAGCTTTACTGCAATATTTTTTTGTGGATGTATTTAAAATTACAAAATATATATTAATTAAGCATGAAACAGAGAATGGAAAACTTTTTCGCATGATACAAAAGTAATTTGGGACTGAAACAAAGTCAGAGAAATACTGTTCATTTTGTTCAGAAAGTATGGGATGAAGAAGTAGTCCTGTATTTTTTTCTGTCTTATACATATGCAAAAATATGCTATCTTATCTATTCTAATGTATCTCCAAGACTTCCACAAGCAGAAAGTTTGAAGAGTCTTAGAAAAGTAGTGATTCATATTTTTATCTCATGTCATTGTTCTGTCCCAGTTTGAGTTTCTTGCTAACATTTTCAAAGAACATTACTGAGAAAGATGGTCTCATATAACATACAGCAGGAATAAGCAGAATCAAGGTTAACAGCACAAACTAGTTAGAAAATGTTAGACATACACAAGGTATTCAATCTTCTTGTCCCCCAGTGTAAATGTAACTGACAGGACAATCCAAATAGAGTTCCCTGAACACCATTAAATTCAAAAGAGCTCTTGAAAATCTTATAGGTCTTAATTCCACTCACTCTGTGGAACACACAATTTGAGTATAGCTAGCTGCACAAGCAAACTATTTGACTTAGTGGTTTAGCAGAATTTAAGATAAAATTAATATGATCTGCCCAGGACAGTGGTGGAGTCACTGTCCCTGGAGAGATTAAAGCAATGAGTGCACCTGGCACTTAGGAACATGGTTAAGTGTTGACCCTTCAGTGTTGGGTTGAGTGTTGGACTGCATGATCTTTGAGGTCTCTTCCAGATGGGTATTTCATGTGATTCAGTGGAATTAGAAAAGCTCTAAGCTATCATAAACTAGAAAGTTCAGAACTTGTTTTGGTGTACAGCCATTCTCAAATCAAGTACCCAGACTGGAAATTTAGGGTTGCAACTCTTATCTTAATCTAATTTCTGATCTTTCTTCAATTAGAGGGGGAAAAAAAAGCCAAAACACAACTACAGGAATAGATTATAAATTTGTTCTTAAGAACTAGATCTATGGCAAAGATCACAGATATTTAGATATGAGGTGTGAGTTAACTAATCAAAGGCAATCAAGTAAATCAAGCCAATCAGGGGAGGATCTCAGTAAGAGACATCCAGTTACAATGCCAAAACCAGAGTTAATGACATTTTATCAAGTAAGGAGAAGCTGATGAGGTGAGCACACAGTTTGGTGAAGATTTCTTAATGGTTGTGAGGACTGAAGCAGTTTTCTTTTTCTTACACTCATAGGTAACATTGAAACAAGAGGCTGACTTGATCTAATGCAGGTAGAAAACAGTACCAGGAGTCTCCTTATTCATGTCAGAAAAAAATTATATGAGGGTAGAAGTATAAAAGGAAAACAAAGATTACTAAGACTGTTGCTTCAATTGCATTAATTGCCTTCTTTCTGGTTAAATGATTTGTATACATAAGATACATATGTGTATAATTCAAAACCTTTTGTAGTCTTCTAAGCATGTTTGGGTCTGCCAAAAATCCTGGGGGAAAGGAAAACTTGTCTTTTCCTAGAAAACACTTCGGTATCTCTCAGGATATTAGATGGAAACAGAAATCTTCAGGTTTCATAATTCTTCTTGGTGCTTAAATCCAAACCAAAAATAGAAACAGAATAAACCAGGTTGGAAGAGACCTTCAAGATCATTGTGTCCAACCCATCAACCAATCCAATCCACCTAAATGACTAAACCATGGCATAACCTGCTAATATGTTTCTGCTCCAGAAAGATTTTCTTATACAGAGTTTGGGCTTAGTTTCGAGAAATGTCTCACAGTTTCACAGCCAGTGTTGTGAAAGCACTGTAATGCTTCAGATGTGAGTGATAAACGGCCAGTAGTTATTATATGGATAAATAGAAGCTGTTAAATTGACAATAACACGAGTAGTTAGTGGGAACTGTAAGGATTGGAAAAGAAATAAACAGTTGCAAAGAATATGCAGGATCTATTTATAAGACATTAAGCACCACAAGATGACTTTCAATTTGAACAGGACTCTACCTTGTTAGAATTTATAATCTGAGGATATTCTGATATTCAAACTAAATTACAATATCTGAAAGAAGTGTTATGGACTGTTAAAGTTACTCAGGTGCAAAGCCAGAGGATTTGATAATGTACACAGTTTTCCCCTTGAGGCAAAAAAAGTAATTAAGAAAAAGTTCTGAACTAGAAAATAGTCTTGTCGCCTATTTTCACGAGAGATAAAAGATCACTTTAAGGTTAAAAGGCTATAGATAGGAAAGAAAAGTAAATTAAAAAAACAAACAAACAAAAAAGAAACCCACACCAAAAAAAAACAAAAAAAAAACCCTGACATGACCAACAGTACAACTGCTGGAGAACAGCAAGTGCAAAATTAAATATTATAAGAGGAAATAATTTTAACTTTACTAGACATATGCTATTGAAATATTTAATTCATCTCCTGATTAATTCACCGCATGATGTGAAGATTATTATAGAAGTGATAAATCAGTAGATTAATACTTATTCAGCAGGGATATATGAGGTAGGACTGAATGAAACTCCCTGGTTCAATAGGTAACCAGTTAGCCCCTTGTCACTATATTGACTCTAGAGCTCTTTTTACATGCAGTTCTAAATTACCATGGTGTCTTAATAGCTCCAGATCAGAGGAATATAATGACTGGAACCAGGCTTCTGGTGCAAGTAGTTTTATTATAAATATTTCTGCCTGAATTTTCTGAAGAAAATTTCAGTTATACCTTGGTTAATTAATTCTTATTAATTTTCTGTTTAGAGGAGATATTGTCCCTAACCTTTCATCAGTAGATTGACTCAATTATGTTTGGAGAAAAATTTATCCTTCAGACATGTCACGTTTGTCTTATTGCACTCATTCTATTCAACTGTACTAAATGACTTCAGAGTTTGGAGTTGCAGTTCACTGCTACGTTTTCTGTGACATGTCTCTCTCACAGCAGTTTGGGAAATTAAATCAGTATTTGCATAATATCATTAACATCGTTCATCTTAGGAAACCTTACAAACTGGAACCTTTAGGATGAATAAGGTTATGTGTAACAGGTAGGAGAGAAAACAAAACAAAGCAAAACCCCAAAAAACAACAAAACAAACCCACACCAAAACAAAACAAACAAACAAACAAACAAAAAGTGAGAAACCCCTCACCCCCAAAAAAACCCCACACAACCCCACAACAAAACACACCCCAAAACCCAGCAACAATAAACCCTGGGCAATAAACAAAATCATTTAGAGGTAGAAAAGAGTTTTTTGAGGTTTTAATCTTTTTTCCCTTTTATCTTAAAAAAAGAAATCCCACAGATAAAAAATATCTATGAAGCAAAAAAATGCAGACAGGAAATAGGATACTCAAATATAAGCTGTATCCAAACAGGAATGCATTTTTCTTATCCTTAGGAATTTTCACTTACACTGATACATTTTGATGGCATTATGTCTTAAAGCAGAACAGAGAAGATTTTACTTTCTGTGCATCTTCTTGCCTCATTAAGTAATATAACAATCGTTATCACATGGTCATGATTCTCCTTAAACTGAAATTAAAATGTGACTTTGAAGCCTTGTAAATTACAAAACTGCACTACCTCAGGAGAAGAGTAAGAAAAATTGTGTATCAAGGAGACACAGACTCCATTTCTGGGCCCCGCAGTTTAGGAAGGAGGTTGACTTGCTGGAACAAGTCCAGAGAAGAGCAACAAAGTTGGTGAGGGGTTTGGAACACAAGCCCTATGAGGAGAGACTGAGGGAGCTGGGGTTGCTTAGCCTGGAGAAGAGGAGACTCAGGGGTGACCTTATCACTCTCTACAACTACCTGAAGGGAGGTTGCAGACAGATGGATGATGGTCTCTTCTCCCAGGCAGCCAGTACTAGAACAAGAGGACACAGTCTCAGGCTGCACCAGGGGAGGTTTAGGTTGGATGTGAGGAAGAAGTTCTATACAGAGAGAGTGATTGCCCATTGGAATGGGCTGCCTGGGGAGATGATGGAGTCGCCATCATTGGAGGTTTTCAGGAGGAGACTTGATGGGGTGCTTGGTGCCATGGGTTAATTGTTTAGGTGGTGTTGGATTGGTTGGACGTGATGATCTTGAAGGTCTCTTCCAACCCGATCTATTCTATTCTATTCTATTCTATTCTATTCCATTCTTTAGACATAAAACAAATCGCAAAGTTCCTACCAACCTCTAACTGCTTTGGCACGAACTGGAGAAGATCTGGATTCATAGCTAAGCTGTTTTACTCACTGTCTAACTTGGATTTGAGTTAAATTAAGAAAGGTGCTTTAAATTAAGGTACCATTGTAATGCATTGTGTCTGGCTGCACCCTGAAGGAAGCATAGAGTTACAAGGAATCAGGGAAGTATTAACATCTAGCAGATTTTTGTTGCTGTAGCTGTCAGTTTTGATTTGGTCTACATCAGTGAATAGTCTAAGATGAGCTAATGCACCATTTCTAAAATGCCATACTGCTGTCTATACTATGGATTGCAATTGCAGTACTGAGTGTTTGTGGGGGAAATTAAGCACTCGAAGTTTGACTATTTGGAAATGTGGCAGAGATGCAATTTACAAAAGACCTGACCCTATCAGGAGTATAGATGATGCAATCCCATTTTTCAGATGACACTCAGTGCACCAAGCAGAATGCTTGTGTCTAATGACAGGTGTTTTCTATGTCAAACTACTTAATGAACTGGCAGTAAAATCATAGTTCACTAGGAAGTGGTTGAAAAAGCCTATTGAAAATCCACTGGTATCATGCAATAAGTGATGAGTTTATTTTGGGGATAAAGACAAGGAATTAAGATGTATTTACCAGGGCTAAGTCATACCAATTAGTATCCTGATAATTTATTTTTCTGGAGAAATGTAATTTGGCTAAACCTGTATTTTATTCTAATCTCAAGCACTGCATACTGGGAAGTTTTGAATTTAGACAGAGGATAATGAGGTTCAGCTGACACTTTGAAGAGAAGAGACAGAAGTCAGCTGGTTGTATTGAAAGCTGAGTAACGTGTAAGGAGAAGTTAACAGGCCATTTCCTTAACGATCTGGTGTAGGATGATTGCTATTGAGCAGATTCATTAGCAAAGTTGGTAAAAGTAGGAGAGATATGTTAACAAATTTCACCACTGACACAAAGTTGGAAGATATCATTAGTTCTGAAGAGTTGGAATATTTAATAGGAAGATGAGAATGAATAAGGAACAGGATTAAAATAATCATATCAAAGTCAAGGTCTGAGATGACAGTAATAGATGAGCCACTCTTTATTAGCAGTTCGAGCCTAGTATTAGCTTTTGAGTTCACTGGCTTGGACAAAAGGAGCAATTTTCTGTCTGCTAACCACTGAGTAATTACGAGAGAGCAATGCAACAAGACTGAAGATTGCAGGTCCCTCTCAAAGTGCTTCATGTGAGCCCTTCTATGAGTTTTATAGGTGGCCCTAGACTTTCCATTCATAGTGCTGCAGAGGGAAAGAGAAGGGGGGAAAAAAATTTAAAAAATCTTAGCCTCCCTAACAAAAGGAGTCCAAGACCTGGCTTTTTAAACCAAGTAAACAAAAGCCTGAAAGGACAGAAAAAATAAGTTGTGCACTGTAAATCACAATCATTCCTTAATTGTCAAAGACAGAATATTTTGTTACTTCAGGCTGATGATGTTTGCTGTAGCAAGAACAGAAAATGGCGTGATACTATTCCATGCATAATGCTGTGTTTTGATCGAATATGCATTTCAATTCTCTTAGCTTGCAGCTCCACAGAGGTTTTCAATACATCAGGGTAAAAAAGGAGCATAGAAGAAGAACTAGTTTAACAAAACTCTGGCACAAGAGTAAGTAGCTATAAACTGGCTGTAAATAAAGTGACCCTTGAAAATTAGAAGGAGGTTTTAAATCATGGAAAGGCTGATTCCCTAACTGTTTACATGGCCACACTGAAGCAGAAAACCTATTTCACTGAAAGGTAGAACTTTAAAAAGATTAACCATTTAAACAAAGATTTGCTTGTCATATTACTAAACTTACTAAACTTTCTAATTTTGTACACTAATGAATATTTACATACATCTGGAATTACTTCAACAATTTTCTGTTTTCCTAAGTTGAACTTTGATCTTAAGGATTCTGAGGATTTCCATAATCATTTTGTGCCTTCTGGAACATCATGCCACAAAACCATGTCATACTGATTACTTACTGTTTCCATTGCTGATTTGAAGCATTGCTTTCCACTGAAATGGAACACTGTATTTGTAGGCATATGGCATGCATACTCAGTCAAAAACTCATGATCTAATGAAGTCAGAATTGTATATTTTTACTTGCAATTTACCCAATATCTGACATTCTGTTGTTTTCTCTTTTTTTATCTCCATGAAAACAACTGTTAAAGGAATAAAAAAATGGCACAAAATTGAGCTGTTGAAATAGTTTTAATAAATATAGAATACAGTTGATGATAACTTTTTACTAGAGAATCGCTAAAAATTAAAAGGGGTCAGCAGTATTGCATTCACCAAATCATTGATATGTCATTGTACTTGTCATTCTGCAGATGAAAGGAGTTCAGCTGGGAAAAGGTCTTTTCTGGTTATATCTTCTACAGTAGTCATGATGACTCTACTGACAGACTGTCCTCAACAGTTTTGCTAATGTGTAAGGTGCACAACATTTGGATGGCTTTTAATAGGGGCAAAAGATAGTTGTGTTAGGATTTTTTTTCTGCATAAACCCACAAAATTTTATACAGTCTGAATCATGTAATACTTATGAGAATACATCCAACGGAGAAACAAACATAGAAAGCTTTAATAGTGCAGAGTTTTTTTAGAATCCCTCAGGATTTGTGTTCTTCCTTCTGTAAGAATGAGATTAACACCCAGAAATGGTGTGTACATGTATCTGTGTTGTGGAGAAACTTAAGAATCCAAAACAATCCAGTTAAAGGTAATTTGCTAGTTGTTTTCCACTGTGCCATTCTCTGTTCACCACCTCTCAGCTTTTCACTAGATTCCAGAAGAAGATTTTTTAATTCCAGAATACAGAACATTAAGCCATTTAGACAACTAATATTTACATGTGTTATTTGTAGATTCTCTTATAAATCTTGTTTCTTGTTGTGGAAGGACAATTTCAGTCCAGAGTTTTCATCTCCTTTTAAGCCTGTTCAAAGTTTGGTTTTTATTTTCAGAGGGTTTCTTTCACCTTTGCCTGAAAGTAAAAATCACATTAGGAGTGTATGTTGCACAAAAAAATGCAGTAATCGTAATAATACTAACACTTTCAAAACAAGACAAGTCTTGCATCATCTTTCTCTGCAAATTGAGAAGATTGAAAGCCATGTGCAAGACTGCAGAAAGCAAAGATCAAATAAGTGGATGAAAGAAGGAAGGAGTTTTCATCTTTTCTAAGACTCCGGGACAAGCATTTGTTTAATTTTCTGTTTCTTTGTGTAGAAACCTGACATATCCCATAGGACCATATGAATTCTGTAAATCAGGAGGAGGTGGTTTTAAAAAATACTTCAGGTGCATGTTTACATGTGCAGGCTTTTCAACACCACCACCAAATTCTAGTAGGTTTTTTTTTTTTTGCAATTGCAACTGGGAAAAGCAGACTGATAGCGATGTAACCCAGTTGTGTACAACACGTGGTTGTGTACAGCAGTATAGATTTTTAAATAAAACCCAACAGATAATCATCATGTTAAGAAAAATATTCCTCTGTTAGGGGATAAAGTAGATGCTGGATTGAGCACTGAGGGAAAAATACAAAACAAACAAAAAAATAAATCCATTGATTACTGTGACTGATGCTGACATCCTTTCATCGTTTTATACACAGAGCTCTCCATGACTTTGTAATAATTTTTATCCACAGTTGCTGCATTGCTAAACTTGGCACTGAGGCCCATATCTGCAGATCCTAGAACATTAAATATTTAGGTTAAAGTTAGTAAAGAAAAGAAAAGCTAGTCAAACAAATCTTGCATTCACTTGGATGTATACACTGACCACTCATCAGTATAGTAAACACATTGTGTTTGGCAGCATTGTAGAATTATAGTAGCATTTTACTAATCCTTTAACTGGTCTCTGCTTGGTAGCAGAAAAAACACCTGAACAAACATTTTTGCCAACTGTAATATTACATAATAGCTAAGACAAAATGCGATAGCTATTTATTTAGCGATAAGGGATTTTAAAAAGGAGACAAGATAATAGCTGCAGGTGTGATTTGGTAAGAAAAGGTAGTGAGGTGTTCTGTGTTTAGGAAAAAGAACAACTCTAAAAGCATTGAGTAAGATGAAAGCACTGAGTAAAATGATACTTGGGACAAGTACAATTTTCAGGGGGGAAAAAAAGCATGGCAGTGCTCATGGGCTGTGTGATTTCTTCCAACCTGTGCTCATGGTAATTGGTGCCTGTGGTGGTTTGAGCCTTAACTGGGATTTAAGTGGGGGGCAAGGCTGAAAATCCCTCCCCACTCCCCTTTACTCTATCCCGATTGAAAGAAAAAGGGATGGGGAAAGAATAGGAAGAGATAAGAGAAGAAAAAAAGGAAAGAAAGGGGGATAAGGAAAAAGGGGAGGAGGTAAATCTACCAAGAAATAATTTGGAGTTGGTTTGGAAGTAGAGAGGTACAATTTTCTTTAAACAATATATATATGTGTGTGTGTGTGTGTGTGTATATGTATATATATAACAGGAAGGGTTCACAAGGGTAAGGAACAAGGATGGATAGGGAGATATACAAAACCAACAATCCTTTGGAGAAATGTGGATGCAGCAGGGAGAAAGGCCAGGCTCGATCATGTGGCAGAGAACCAGGAAGCCAGCAGCAACTCTCTTAGTCCTCTCATCCCAGAGGCAGAAGCAAAAGAGAGCCCAAATGGTTGCTGTACCCTCCCCTTTATAGCTTTGCTGGTCAGGGAGGGGGAGTGGAACAGATTAACTTGATTTCATGAGGGGAAAATCCCTCTCTGGGGTGAGCAGGGCTCTCACGACCCCTCCTCCACTTTCAGGATGGGCATAACCCATCACAGTGCCATAAGGGAGAACTCTGTGATCCCAGAAATACTATTTCCCAGAAGGATCCTGACAGAACTGAAAGTTGCCTAGATGATGTAGCCATAAAATGTGTTAATAAGTAATCAGCAAATTTTCAGCATTCTGCTAGGGTGATGAGATCCCTAAGGCTAAATTGTTATGGGATTACAAATCTAGAAAAATTGAGAAGGATCTTGAAAAATTTCTTGTAGTGATTATTTAAGAAAACTTGAAGATTAATGAACCAACATGTAAGTGGAAATAATACATGACACTGTCTTATTGTACCATGTTTGCTTCCTTATAGGTACTGTGCAAAGTTAAATGACTTTTCAGTCATGTAATAAAATGAGATATGTTACTGAATTGTTGGGAAAGATGTGCTCAGACTTGCAATGGCATTGAGTGTTTAGAAAGCAAGCAGATACAAATAACTGGAATTGCAATATTGCCATATAGCAATATCTCAGATGATGAGTAAGCTGTTTCTATTTTCTGATATATACAGTATTTCTTGTGCTTCACAAGAGACTTATGCATTGTAAAATGCAATTTTTGTGTATTTTTTGACCCATAAAATACTTAATACCTAGACTGATTACTTCTAAAAAGCATCAGGATTGCACTGAGAAGCAGATGGAAAGTGTATATGTGGCAAGGGGAAAGAACAAACATAATACAAACAGACCACAAAATCTATGTTTCAGTAACATGAGATGACACAAATAGCATAAAAACCCACCTCAGAAGTAATAGTATGCCATAAGAAAAGAGCTCCAGTGTCATCCTCTGGCTGCTGACCTCTTTAATAATACTAAGAAAAAGAATAAAGGCTTCCCAAAACCACCAAACAAACCACAAATACTTTTCTGGTTATGGACTGTAGTCAGACATATTATCTTTGGATGATGTCTCTGACATTCAATAAGATGTGCTTGAGTGTCCACGCTGATTCTTTTTGAAATGAACTGAATTAGAATATGCCATTGTGATGAACTGACACTATTAAAGACAAGTAAAGGCATTGATTGAAGAATAATAAATGAGATTCCAAAGAGGGTTCCAAAGGAAACAGGCATATACAGCTGTAACATTAAATCTGGCTATCTCTTTCACTGCTACTACATGTCACAGGTGTGGAATAGGTAAAATTATGTAGTGAGGGAGTGATGACAGGTCTGTATCCATACATCGTTCCTGTTGAATTGCATATATGCACCTTTTATTTATTTACCCATTTCTGTTATTATTCTTGGATGTGTTTCACCAAGCTAGAATTTCTAATTGACTTAATGGAAACATTCTGAGGGAAAGAAAAAAAACCTGTTGTGAGAACATTTTACTCATGCATTTCACATTTGCCTGTTTTTCTTCTTATTAGCAGTACTGCATGAAAAACAGCGAATACCAAATTTCATTCAGTTCCAAGATCTATTTCTCACCTGAAGTCACAATCGATTCCATATTAACTAATTGAACTACAATGGATTTTAAGTAGATTTTATAATTACAGAAATACTCAGCTGGATGCTGGAGATAGGAAGGTAAAATTGGCTTAAAGCCAGATTAGCACTCTCCTGCTTGTAGGCTAAATCCCACTACAAGTTAAAATAGCCTTAGGCTTTCTGTAACTTGCACCAGATGGTAGAACCCCTTAGAGGCAATTACATTGGCAGGGATGACTGGTGCATGGTATACTCCAAGTATAGTTCTTCCTGCACCAGTACATTTCCAATAAGCATTTCCTTAGTCAGGTTGCTGCAATGACAGCTTTCATTGCTCAGAGATTTCTCTCAAGTGGGATAAATCCCCAGTCAGAACAGGTTCAATTCTGCTTAGAACTGCTAAAGCAATACATCACCAACTTGGCTCAGACTAACAATTGGCCCCATAGCCATAACTAATGAATAAGCAATAGCCCAGTTCTGTATGACATCAGTTCTGTGTGCATGTGTTGTTTTGGTTTTTTAATTATTCTGCTTTTTCCTCCATCCTTGTAAGAGTTCATATTTATAGATTATCTGTATGAAAAAAACGTTTCTGCTACTTACCCTAAATTGCTTTTTCTTTAATTGCTATTCACACCCACTTGTCCAATTAGCACAGTTATGCTGGAAAAAAACAGGTGCCCCCTCCCCAGACTTTAGGCTAGCATTCAATACAGCATTCCAACAGCCTGCATTCTCAGTCTGTACAGATCTCTCAGCCTGTCCTCACAGCTCATAACCTTTAATCCTGACATCAATCTCAGTGCTGAAAATTGGCAGAGGCTCAAGGGAAGTTTGTGAAATCTTGCAAGTTTCTCATTCATTTTCATTAGAAAACTGGGAAGACAGGAACTTTCTTTAGATGCTCTGCAGAATTCCTCCTACTCATCAGTGAGGTATTGAACAGTATCTTTAGTCAACATGGTTGAAAAATCACTCAAAATTCTTCTGATTGTGTTACTGATTTCTACAGGTCGGTAGAAACCCTGCATGCATTTTAAAATTATTTTCAGGAGTGCTAGGTGAATTATTTTATTTATTTTATTTTTTTTTTTAACTTTAGTGTCTGGTATGAAAGCACAGCTCCAACACTAAAGGGATGCTCACCAGAGTCTTCATTTTGTGTATTGCAGTTTCTGTCTGTAGATCAGAGGACTGTACAGAAATACTTATTTCTACATAGTAGCACTTTCAGGAAAAAATACAAAAGGTCATAGATTTTAGAATTTCTGAAGAAAATGCATTTTATAAAATGGTTAATTATAGCTGAGGTGGGACAAAAAAAAAAAAAAGAGGAAAGTTTTGCAGAGTTTCAGATCTCCTTTCCCCAGAGAATTGTCCCATAAGCATTGATAAAATATGTCTTCTCCCCAGCACCCAAATATTTTGTCCTGAGGCTTAGAAGAGAAAAAACAGGCGGGTGATTCATAGAGTGAAAACCTCATCTGAAATGACATGGATGTGTTTAAAAACAAAGTTTTATTTTAGAAAATAGTAACCCCCACACACACTTTCTATATAGAATAGAATAGAATAGAATAGAATAGAATAGAATAGAATAGAATAGAATAGAATAGACCAGGTTGGAAGAGACTTTCAAGATCATCACGTCCAACCCATCAACCAATCCAACCCACCTAAACAACTAACCCATGGCACCAAGCACCCCATCAAGTCTCCTCCTGAACGCCTCCAATGACGGCGACTCCACCACCTCCCCGGGCAGCCCATTCCAATGGGCAATCACTCTCTCTGTATAGAACTTCTTCCTAACGTCCAACCTAAACCTCCCCTGGTGCATATCTTGCCAGCAACAGCAGTAAGACCAAGTGATAGGATGTCTACACAGTTTGTGTCCTGGAGAAAGCAAGGTGTCACAGTTTCTGAAACAGATCCTGTGCAGCCTCTTCATAAATATCTTCAGAAAAAAGCATTATCTGCCCAGCCTGATGGTATCTAATCGCTTTTTGCCACTGAGGTCTCTAAGCTGATAGAAAAAGCATATTTTCCTGAATGTGGGGCTTTTAATCTGAGCTCGGCAAGATACCTAGGTATGATCCGCAAAGACTTTTTCATTTTGGTCCACTAAATGATACAGCTTGACACTGATCTGAGGCTTTATTTCCCTGCACATTTTCATAGCATTACAATGTAATCCTACAGTACTTCAAGAAAACACATCACCCTGCTTGTTTCTATTCCACTATTTGCTGGTCTCTGCAATATACTTTGTGCAGTGCAAAACTCAAGTCTTCACCTTTATTAATATCATGAGTCTCCACCTCATCATCAAACACTGATTTTCTCATTCCTTTACATTTGCTGTATTATACACTTAGCAGTGGCATACACTTAATGAAGCCAATATTGTCTCGGCTTCACTTTTGGACAAGAGCAGAAGAGTTGTGTTCTTCTCTCATTTGCTTGGTTTCATGATGAAAATCTAAGTAAGAATCTCAATTCTGCAAGCAAGTGAACAATCTTAACTAGGGCTGTCCAATTTAGAGAGAAGTTCTGAACAGATAAAGTAATCCAACTAGGTAAAGTAATCCACACACTATATGAAGGATAGACAGGTATCAATGACTCTTTGCATTCTGCCCTTTTTTTATTATTATTTTTTATTCTCTGGAAGTTAAGATCTGTGGGACCTTATGTATCATTCTCAATTTATTACTCTGTAACTTTATGATATTTTAGCAGCTTGGCAAACTGGAATGCAATAACATTGTAAATTGTATTGACAGGCATTTCATTCCTAAGCCTCATCTTTATTGTACCTGTATCTTGCACAAATTGGCACACAAGATCCTATTAGATCAGAGACCTAGATTTTTTGACATACAAAAAATACTAAACATCGATGTATTTTGATGAAGGTCAATCAATACCAGTTTGCTAGAAGATTCCTGGTATGTAATTCTCAGATTTCAAACCTTAAAGATCTGGTTTTTTTGGGGGGAGAGGGGGAGGAATCTAAAAACTTAAGGGATGGGAAAATAACTTGAAAGAAGATTGTTTCTTATAATTCTGTCACCCATTAGAAGCTTGATTCATTCATCTGATACATTATTAGATAAGCCTCTTAGTCATTACTTACCGGCAACATTTTTCAGGGACCAAATATATTCTTGTCATGAAACCTCTTACTTATAATACTTTCAGGCAGACATGTTTTTGTAACATAACTGTTTTGGTCACTGGTAGTGAGCTGATGGTCACTGGGACCCAATATTCCACAATGTACACTACTTTATTATTCAAAAACAGTAATGATTTTCACAGGCTGTTTTACTGAAATAAATCTAAGCTCATTAAATATATTAAATCCAAATACAGTATTAGCAAGCATAAATAAAGTATTCATAGTCTTTTATTTATTACATTACCTTTATCCTTGTTTTCTGTTACTGTGATGCTTTCCTGTTAAGATGAAATCCTTAAAAATGGTGAACTACAACTCCTCTGCCATGTGGTCGGGCCTGATCCTTCTCCCTGCTGCCTCTGCACCTCTTCAGAGAGAGAATGGTTTTGTATTTTTCTTCTTTGTCCCCTCTCATCCATCCTTGTTCCTTGCCCTTGTGAACCTTACCTGTTATTGATACATATATAGATAGATATAATTGTTTTTTTTTAAAGAGAAACTCATTACCTCTCTACTTCCAAGCCAACTCCAAATTATTGTTTGGTGGATTTGCTCCTTTCCTTTTTTTCCCCTCTCTGCTGGGAGGGAGGAGGGGGGAGTGGAGGAGACATTCTCAGCCTTGCCCCCATGTGAGCTCTTAACTCCCAGTTAAGGCTTAAACCACCACAGAAGGGAATCTTGATTTTTTTTAATAAAAAAACAAACAAAACCAACTGCAGAAATCTTGCACAATAGATGGAATCAACAAGAAGGACATTTCCTTACTGTGCATTTTACCTTCCACTTATGAAAATAATGGTGTTTGAGGGTCATGGAGAGAGGATGTGGTAATATAACATGGGTGGACTGGAAACAAGACAATTCATGCAAGACATTTTTATTTCTGCACAAATTGGTTGTCTATTCACAAGCTCCATATAAAATCGATAAGCATTTGCATGTGTAATAACACTTGTAATGTCCCCTTTACATCCTTTGTTCTGTCTTCTCTCTTCTGTCTCTTTCCTTGATAGGTTCACACTTGAAGCAAGTATCTGCATTTGGTCACTGTGTTTCAAGCAAGTGTAAAGAAAATGAAGGTGCAAAAAGTACTCAGGGCTAAGACATGATTGAAAAAGAAAAAAGAATGACTGAAAGAATTGGGGTTATTTAACCTGGGGGGGGGAGGCGGGGAATAAAGGAAAAGAAAAAAGAGGGGAGGAGTGAGAGATGCTGTAACAGCCTTCAGATACATGAATGTTTTGGCAACAGTGAAAGGAATAATCTGCTTTGATATTTAAGAGTCAGTTCTTTCTGTTCAATCTCTCAATATCCTGAAACTTCTGATTTGTTGCAGTGTCAATATAAAAAAACCCAAACATTAATTATAGAAAAATCTTGGGTTTAGAATGTGCAACGGAAGTGACATTTACTGCTTTGCTTAATTTTGTGTTTTTAGAATGTGTTCTTTGGTGCCATCCATTTTTTACTGTCAGTGTCCTATATATATTAAATAATGCATGTACTTTAATTTTCCACAAGTTTAATTTCAACCTTTACTCCTTAGTTTTGTCTCAGATAATGCAACACCATAGGAAGTAAAAAAAAAAAAATCAGATTTTTCTCCCAGCCTACCACAGAATATCTAAATAATGGAGGGTAGTTGTATGGCATAGCTATACTATGCTTTACACAATTTGGGCTTAAGGTTGCACCTTCTTCTCTAATATTCCTTTTCCTCTAGGCTTAAGACTGACTTATTAATTCTTTAATGTAGAAATTGTGCAGGTGTGAGGCTTAATTACAAAATATGGTGGTTCTGATTGATTAAATTGCGTCCAACTTTGGATACAGAACAGTACAAGTTATATTAAAAAGTCATTATATTTGAACATTGGAAAAAGATACTATAGCTAAAAGGCAATTGGATTAAATTAGTTTTGAGATTACAAGACTTTGAGCAGAATTTAGTAAGTGAATATTAACATGTGCATTTTATTATAACCCTCTCCCCTCTTTTTTTTCATTTCTTAGTTACTTTAGATGTCAATGAAATGAGACACATAAAAGACTCCCACTCCAATTTACACCATTGCATTTTGGCTCTGCTCAAGCTCATAAAATTGTTCTCCTGTGTCTCAGACATTGGGGAATCAAAGCTGAAGCCATCATGTGGGCTACAGTAAACTCTTTGTTCTTCTAACTTGTTTTCATCAATGATATTTTGTTTCCTACAGCTGTGTGTCACAGAAAATATGCAGCTGTCTTGTACAGAGCTCCGAGTATTACTAAACTAAATGGTTAGCACTATCTTCAACACCATAAGAACAATCAATGAAGCCCAGGGAATTCTGTCTTTTAAAAGCAAGTGTTTAATACTTCAGGACAGCTGAATGGGACTCGGTAAGGCTATGAATAATTGTACCTGAGGGCTTATACAATTTTAAAGACTGAGAAAAGTGCGTGTTATCACAATATCTGCTATTTTCAGATACCTCTCAGCTCTGCTGCAAGCCTTTCATGAATATTCTAGAGTGTATGTCTTGTTTTCTATTGCTCTGTGTGAAACCTTTTGTTTTGATTCTCTGTGCTTCCTTTCATGCTGATAAAGTGTTATGAGTGCATGAAATACTTCCCAAGTGACCAACATAATGTACCCTATGCCAGTGGAGCTCTGAGCAAGCATATCCCTTTTACTGAATTCAAAATGGGATATATCAATAAGAGCGCTATAAACTACATATTTTTAACAAAAATAATATAATGGCAACACATCAACCTAGCATGACTTGCAAATAAATCATTGGAGTTAGGAAGCCAGAGCCACACACAGAAGATTAAATTGACTCATATTGTTCTTTTTCTGTCCTTTTATTCATTATGTATCACCAAAATGACAATGTCTCAGCCATATTTCTGCTATATATCTGTGGTGGGTTGAAGTTTCCCATCAACATTAACTTAGCATGACTAACTCAGTTGGAAGCAAATGGAAGCTGTATTTATGAGCAAAAACTACACTCTACAATGGAATGCAGTGAATATGTACAAAATATGCAGTATTTACAATATTATACAAATATTTGCAATTATCAAATAACATGGAAAACCCCCTGGCCTCCCTCTGGTTTCCCAAGAGACCAGGGAAGCTACTCCACTGCCCCCTAAACTTCCTCCCGCTCTGTACCAGAGTTAAAAAAAGGAGTTGAGAGAAAGCAGTGTTAGTTCTTCTCTTTTCTCAAGGCCAGCCAGAAGCGTTATTACCTCCCCAGTGAAAACATAACAGCCAAGCCAGAGAAATAGAAAAGGAATGGGAATGGAAGTGAAAATGTGAGACTGTTATAGTACAGCTTTCTTGTCCCAGACATTCTGTCCAACGAATTTGTTTAGAATAATCTTTTGTTTTCCTTTTTACAGCCAGTAGTGAATTATTTATATTTTTCTACTTTTCTGCTCGAAATCTGCAGCTAAATTTTAAAGGCATAGCCTAAAACGGCCACAATATCTGCCTATTTTTAAGCAAGTCCTTCAGACTTTACCTAGATAAGAATTTCTGATGAGGCAAAGAAAGCATTTACCTGAGTAAAAGCTTCTACACTTGCTCTTATTAGACACATTGCAGATGTCCTTGGAGGCATAACTTGTTACCTGACAGATCACTTGAGGTAATTCTGCAGATGTCTGAGCAGACATGAAAAAAACCCCATCATACAGTATGCGTGCAAAACCTCTGCATATACTAGCACCAGCATCCACTAGGACACATAGTGCCATTACCTCTTGTACTTTATTTATGATACTTTCCATTAACACTGCAGGATCACATTTGTTCAAATAACTTCTAGCTTTCATGCACACAATATTCATGAGACTTTTGTAATGCATATGTTCTGGTTTTCTCTCAAAAATGCAGCCTAATCCATCTAGCCTTGAGATTTGATCTGTCATCCACATAAATGCTTTTGAACATGCATATCTGAATTTTGTGTGCTTGTGTGCATGAGACAGCTGGGCAAATCTTCCCTAAGGAATTTTTAATACATTTTTATGATCTGCTGGTGCAGATCATAATATAAATACATATTATGACATATCTTTAATTACATTTAAGACCATGTTGCAAGAGCTGATGAAAGTCAATGTTATGGTAAAGCCTAAACTGGAAGTATTATGATGCATAGATCTCACTATCATCAATTTGTTTACTGTACTAAACATGTGGAAGTATCTTTAAAACAATATTTTAATGAATAAGAATGGATATGTATCCTGCATTGCTCTTTCTCTAATTCACTACAATTCATGAATAGGTAAGAACTCTAGTTTAGAAAAGCCAGGGAAACGAAAAGCTGGATCATCACCAGTATGGAAAATTAAAACTTAGGATTCCCTACCTGCTTTGTTTTCTCTGAATTGCATACTGCTAGCCACACAATCAGTAAGGATGTAAATAAAAGAGATCATGGTGTGTAGCAAAGGGTCCTATTGCATGGAACTACAAAGTTAATTAACTGATTTGTTTCATTTTTGAACAGTTAACATTTTCAGCAACAAAATGTGAGATTACATAACTAAAACAAAATTCTGTATTCAAAATACAGGCAGGCTCTGAATTCTGAGAGATGCTCTAGCAAGTAGCTTGTCTTCACCCTTAGAGAAAGTCATTGTAAAATCCTGGATAGCTCTAAGCTACAGGAGACACATTCAGTGAAATGTTTCCCCCACCTGAAAAAAAAATCGGGTCTTCCTGAGTGCTAAAGAGCTCAATTATTGTAATCAGTGAATAGCCGTTTTTTAAACTCTAAGCCCCGTTTATCTTCTAAAAAGTCATGTCTCTGGAGTGCTGTTTTTTCTGAGAGATCATAGGGGTGAAACATCAAACTAGAATAAAAAATGTTCTTTCCACACTTCATACATGCTTCAGACCCTGCATTTTACTTCTTACTGTTCAGATAAGAGAAAAAGTATCTGGCTCTGGATTGATTTTTTTCTGCCATAGAACCTCTGGACATTCTTCTTTAAGAAATATTTTTCATGTGAATCTTGTAAACAATTAAGAATTCCAAAAGATATCCAATCTGTACTACTCTTTCTTCAGTCTCAATTATATTATCAAGGCATATCTGGAGGCAAATTGAATCATAGAATCAATAAGGTTGGAAGAGACCTCAAAGATCATCAAGTCCCACCTGTCACCCAAGACCTCATGACTACTAAACCATGGCACCAAGTGCCATGTCCAATCCCCTCCTGAACAATTCCAGGGATGATGACTCCACCACCTCCCTGGGCAGCACATTCCAATGCCTAACAACTCTCTCTGGGAAGAGCTTCCTCCTAACCTCGAGCCCAAACTTCCCCTGGTGCAGCTTGAGACTGTGTCTTCTTGTTCTGGTGCTGGTTGCCTGGGAGAAGAGACCAACTCCCTCCTGGCTACAACCTCCCTTCAGGTAGTTGTAGAGAGCAATAAGGTCTCCCCTGAGCTTCCTCTTCTCCAGGCTAAACAACCCCAGCTCCCTCAGCTTCTCCTCATAAGGCTTGTGCTCGAGGCCTCTCTGCAACCTCGTTGCCCTTCTCTGGACACATTCAAGAGTCTCAATGTCCTTCTTAAATTGAGGGGCCCAGAACTGGACACAGGACTCAAGGTGCAGCCTAACCAGTGCTGAGTACAGGGGCACAATGACTTCCCTGTTCCTGCTGGCCACAATACTCCTGATGCAGGCCAGGATGCCATTGGCCTTCTTGGCCACCTAGGTGTGTTTACTGACTCAGGTATGTGTTATTTTGGTAGTGTGTTTAAAACTTTGGTCCCCAGCTAAGAATCAGCCACATTCAGCAGGATGCTGAAATTCACAACAGAGTAACAAAAGAACTGAGCAATGTTGATCTCAGCCTGTGCTTTGGCACTTTACTATTTTATTGCTATTTACAGCTTTCATGGCAGTTTTGCTCAATGTGTCCTTTACAGAATCAAACCCTATTTTGCCTGGCTCTGTGAACACAAAATATATCTATCTAAAAATCCCCACAGAACTATCAATGCGATGGCCATCACTCATTTGTTAGCTCCACAGTGTTTTGTTATAAAGCAGCCTGTCTCCATCTTCTTTTTGTAACCAGTTTTATTCTTCTTCAGCATAATATCTCCCAAAGTATATTTAACCATCCCTCTCCACTCCCAGGTCACACATTACTGCCAGCTAGGATGAATTCATCACTATGTTCCTCTAGTTTTACTGATTTGAAACTGTAGATAGACAGATATATACAGAGAGTATGGCAGTTTAGATTTTACACTAGATTTGATGGTGTTTTTATTTAAGTCAGTTAACATACTTCAGCAGCAAGCTAAACTGCTTTTTTTCCCCCATACATGTTTTATATACTATATGGAATTATGCTAATAACAGATGCTCAAACCAATTTGTTAACATTCCATAGTCCATACAGAAAGGCAAAGTCAAAGCTCAGGGTAGAAGGGCTAGTAAGATAAATATTTTTTCCCCCTTGTTAATGTTTTTAACTCCGTTAAAATAAAATAAATATTTCAAAAGTGAAAATGCATGCAGCCATGAAAATCTTGTACTTGACAGCATGTCAGTCTTACTCAAAACAAGTTCTTTATGGGGTATCACAGTATCACAGTATCACAGTATCACAGTAACTAAGGTTGGAAGAGACCCCAAGGATCATCAAGTCCAGACCTCACAACTAGATCATAGCACCAAGCGCCACGTCCAATCTCCCCTTGAACACCTCCAGGGACGGCGACTCCACCACCTCCCTGGGCAGCCCATTCCAATGACGAATGACTCGCTCAGTGAAGAACTTTTTCCTCACCTCGAGTCTAAACCTCCCCTGACACAACTTGAGACTGTGTCCCCTTGTTCTGGTGCTGGTTGCCTGGGAGAAGAGACCAACCCCCACCTGGCTACAACCACCCTTCAGGTAGTTGTAGAGGGCAATGAGGTCGCCTCTGATCCTTCTCTTCTCCAGGCTAAACAATCCCAGCTCCCTCAGCCTCTCCTCATAGGGCTTGTGCTCAAGGCCTCTCACCAGCCTTGTTGCCCTTCTCTGGACACGTTCAAGTGTCTCGATGTCCTTCCTAAACTGAGGGGCCCAGAACTGGACACAGTACTCAAGGTGTGGCCTAACCAATGCAGAGTACAGGGGCACAATGACCTCCCTGCTCCTGCTGGCCACACTATTCCTAATACAGGCCAGGATGCCATTGGCCTTCTTGGCCACCTGGGCACACTGCTGGCTCATGTTTAGGCGGGTGTCAATCAGCACCCCCAGGTCCCTCTCCGTTTGGCAGCTCTCCAGCCACTCTGACCCCAGCCTGTAGCTCTGCATGGGGTTGCCGTGGCCAAAGTGCAGCACCCGGCACTTAGACTTATTAAATGCCATCCCATTGGACTCTGCCCATCTGTCCAGTCGGTCAAGGTCCCTCTGCAGAGCCTTTCTACCCTCTAACTGACTAACATCTGTTCCCAACTTGGTGTCATCTGCAAACTTGCTGATGACTGACTCAACCCCCTCATCCAGATCATCAATGAAGATGTTAAAGAGGATGGGGCCCAGCACTGATCCCTGGGGGTATTTCCAACCAAAGGCCTACTGCTTTTAAATTAATAGAAATATGTACTTTTGTGTGTGTGTGTGTATGCAGGTTGCACAGGAACGCATTCAGACAACTCTTGAAAGTCACCAGAGAAGAGATATCCACAACCTCTCTGGGCAGCCTGTTCCAGTGCTCTGTGACCCTTACAGTAAAGAAGTTTTTCCTCATGTTGAGGTGGAACCTCCTGTGCTGTAATTTATATCCATTGCCCCTTGTCCTATCACAGGGCATGTCACATCCAGCCCTCATCTATTTGCACACATTTATTAGATCCCCTCTCAGTCTTCTCCACTCTAGACTAAAAAGCCCCAACATGATAACAACAATAACAATAACAAACAACAACAATAATAATGACAGGGATCACCAGACCATGTCTGACATTCTAACAGCAGCTTATGAAGGTCTGCTGACCAAGCTCAACTGGTCAACCAGGACTAAGTTCCACTAAAACACAGTTCACTTTTATTTCATCACAAGAAGTAAATTTCCTGTTTATTTCAGTGGTGACTTTCTATAATCAATATATAGAATTTATGCATCCACCTACTATATATTTTTTGGGGGGGAAAAAAAAAATAAGAGCAGACATTACAGACAATTGCATAAAACAAGCAAATAGTTTCAATTTTCAGACCAAATCTGCCAGACAGATGGCCCTGGAAACAGAACAGTTGACTAAAAATCAGATACTCAAATGATACAGAAAGAGAGGCAAATAAATTACTGCTGTCAAAAAGAAGCTCAGGAACATTTCATGCACCAGCTACCACAAGGTTAAGAATGAACCTGTACATGCAGGTAAGCAGTATGGATGTATGCAAGATTCCAGGTTATTGTGGGGGGGGGTTGTTGTTGTTGTTGTTTGGGGTTTGTGTGGGCTTTTTTTGTTTGTTTTGGGGTTTTTTTATTTGGTTGGTTTTGAATTTTTTTTTTTTACAATGATTCTCAGCAAAAGACTGAAAACTAGAAATTATTTTAGCCCATATTTGGGTACTATTTTCTGAAATGTTCAGATGCTGCAGTCAATAAGAGTTCTACCACTGTCTTCTAAAGCAGGAGATTGCAAGCACTGTAAACTTGAGCTCTTGTAGAGGATTAAAAACCTCCAAACAAACCTCCCAAACAACAACCAAAAAAAGGCAAAAAAACCCAATAAAAAACCCCCAAAACCCCACACCACAGGGCAGTGATGGTAAATTAAAAAAAAATATGGAAAATTAATCCAGGATTGTCAATAACAGTCTCAAAAAATCTGGTTTTGCAAGTGAGTTGAAATCTTACTGCATTTTTTTTGAGGGGAGGGGTGGTCAGGGTCCTCAGGCAGTGATTAACTTCTGGAGGTGCCTTCCATAGCTGCTGCAAGTATACAACGTGAGGCTACACGCATTGAATCTGGTTTGTGACGCCCCCTAAATACAGTGAAAGTAGAGGCACTGGACTTTTTAGGACAATATTTTAGCTTAAACAGTTTGTGGGATCTTCTGATTCATGTTTGCAGATGCCAGGCACAACCTGCATCTCCATTCTGAAAAGGTTGAAGAAATGAAAGCAAACACATTTTAGGAATTATTAAGCTGATAAGGCGACATATACCTGGGTAAGTACATGTATCTACACATACAGAGCTCCTCAACAATTTCTGACCCTAAGAGCTGCTAGGCAACATCCATTCAGCCATTTTCAGTATTTCTGAGACGTGCCAGGCTTTCATGCTTGATTGTGAAAAGTTAAAAACAAGTTTAAGAGAGGCATAGAAATATCAAAGTAGTAATCAAATGAGTCCTTTAAGCCAATAGAACTCCTGCCAGTTGTTGAATATTGAGTGAGGCATGACTGAGAGCCTGAAGTCTTTGTCTTTCTAATCAGTACGTGGAGGAAGAGAGTTTCCAGCCACTGAAGTAGTCAACCAGTACCTGACAAAACATTCATTAAAACAGAATGGTCTATCTGTCCTTGTTTCAAGGTTACCATATAAATCAAATTACTAACCCCAAGACCTTTAGGAAGATGAGTACAGCAATTTCATCCAGGAAAATAGCAAGTTCTAACAATTGCTTCCAAAAGAAAAATAAATAAAAGAACCATGAAATATAATAATAATCATCATCACCATCATCATCACCACCACTACCACATAACTGGCATTGCTGAATTCCTAAATGTCTTTGAAAACAAAGAGGACACTGTTCCATTTCTCCAAAAGGAAATATGTTCTTGAGAAATGTATAGTAGAAAAAAAATCTCATAAGTGACAACAAATAATAATCTACCATTAACTTCTAAGAGAAACTGTTCCACAGTATAAGCCAATCTTCTACAGTAACTAAATTTTGTTTTCTTCAGTGGGTCCTACTAGCTGACTTGTGTCCCGTAATGCAAAAGCAAAAGACATTTAGGCCAACAGTTGTAGCCAAAAGATATATTAAATGTTGTCAGTTACTTTCATTCAGCATGAAAAACAGAGAATGGCAAGCCAGTTTTCTCAGAAGAATTAAGTTCTTCTGCCTACAGACTGCATGGGACAGAGTGAGAAAACTGAGCTTTAAAACGTATATTTATTTTCTGAAAACACCTGACAATTACCAATAATCCAACTACTTTGCTAATAATCTAGATGATGGCAACTTTAAAATGGTTATTACATTTCAGTGCCATAGATAGCCTTGGTTACAACTATTATTAATAAGCCCACTAATGTGTTTATGTCTTAAACAACACTGGCTGTTGCTTGAGTGGTATTTTACAGATCTGGACATAACCTTCTAAATCTCAAGGACTGCAGACTGCATGAGTAATATTCAGTACATGCTCTGTACATTGCATTTTTTTAATTTGTTTTTGTCTGACTTTATGAAACACATCTTCCAGGTAGCTGTTTTAGCTTTTGCCTTCTACTAATATCAAATCAATTAATTTCTTGAGCTACTTTGTTTAAACAGCAGTGTTTGCTTGGGCCATGCATGTCTTTTCCATGTGCAAAATTGTTTTGGTAAATCAGTCAACAAGTGTCTCATTCTGGTAGGCCAGCTTTATCCCCCACTCTGAAATGCCTATAAAGTAGCAAGGACATAAATCAGCCAAACACAAAGCTTTGACACTATGGGTTAAACATAGGTAAAGGTGCAGAGGGCTGTTTGTAGATTATCCAACACAGCATGTCAAGACTAACACTTAAAGAAAGTCAATGCATCACTGAAAGGGAAGAAAGAAGTTTCACAATTTTGGGACTACTGAGTCTCAAGCTGCGCCAGGGGAGGTTTAGACTCGAGGTGAGAAGAAGGTTCTTCACCGAGCGAGTCATTCGTCATTGGAATGGGCTGGCCAGGGGGGTGGTGGAGTCACCGTTCCTGGAGGTGTTCAAGAGGAGATTGGACGTGGCACTTGGTGCCATGGTCTAGTCATGAGGTGTGTGGAGACAGGTTGGACTCGATGATCCTCAAGGTCTCTTCCAACCTTAGTTATACTGTGATATTGTGAGTGGTTTATATCATAAATATTATGGTCAACATAAACAGACAGAGCAACAGTCTCTCGGATGTATGAAATAAAAGATACTACAAAGTCATGAAAGAGTCATCTAGGTCTAGCACCTACCACAAATTTAGCAAAGAAGCTCTAATTAATATCAAACCAAAGTATATTAACTCTTTTCTAGCCAACAAGTGAAATTGCTCTCCTGCAATATTTTTTCTAAACATTTTGAATGTTTATGCAAAAAAATCACAGGCTGTAAGATGCTTTTTCAGAAGAGGTAGGATGTGATCTAAATATATATGCAAAATACACACATGAAATGATACCACATATTACTAAGTATATGCAATATATATATATATTTGCAGCTGAGCAAAATATGTTTTTAACAACAAAAAGACCCATAAAGTTAGTTGATTTTGACTTTCTATGAGAAAAGACTTAACTCCAGAGTAGAGACAATTTAGCCAAGCCAAAAACCTGAATCCAATTTAAAAAGCAAATAGTAGACCAAACATATCATTAGCTGAGGAAGCATTCTAGCGGCTCACCAAGTCAAAAATAATCCCCTAAAACTGGAATCAAAAACACATTAGTATCTTATACAGAAAACATCCATTACATGGATCATAACAAATAAACCAATATACAGTCCTCAGAGGTTCCAATCTGCATAGCTAAATTAAAGCAAGGATTTGAAAATGCTGAAAACCTGTTCTGACTACTCTGATTTGGACAGATTAAATCAGATGTAAACAGCTTTTCATAGTATTTGAAAGAAAAAAAACTTATGACAACCATTTACATTTCAGTGCTGTAAACTATGTATGATGAGACTGAAATGTAAACACTTCAAAACTATTTCTTTAGTGCTTTTATAAATTCTTGCAAAACACTCTCACAAGCACCCTGTACATTGAAAAGGCAATTAAATGTTCTATGTTTAAAATAAAGCTATGAAAAAATAAATCTTACTCTCAACATATAAATGCAGATAACTTTCATTGTAGCTTTTCAGATCTAGTGATTTTCAACTTTATTTTTTTTTTCCCCCAGAGCAACTATAACACTTTACACATAGACTGAATGCTATAGACATTAGGTTGGAGAAGAGATTTCAGGTACCGTGTCTTTCCAAGATGATTTTTTTCTGTGTCTGAGAACTTCCCAATGAAAATTGCTTTAAAAATAATGTATTTCAGACAAGTTAATGAATATTGGTATTCCAACTAGCTCTGTTAACGATGATATATTAGTAAGAAACACATCCTACAGAGCATACATATATGTATGCTAAGTCAAAAGTGCCTTTAGATTTGCCTTCCTTTGCCCACAATTTTTCCCCAATTGACCTCAGTTTAAAAATAATTTCAGTTCCAGTGAAGCAACAAATGCTAACAGGAAGGCATCTGCAAAAATGTGCTTTCATATAGGTAGGGACAACTTTACTATTCTTCCACATTTCCTAGTCAGAGTAGCTTCAATGAAGTACATCTTAAAGTGCACGAGGATTTCTAAATCCTTAGATGGATCATATAAGTACTTTTGATGCTACTATGTTTGATATCGTGGTTTAGAATTGAAAGCAAGTATCTTGTAAATTATCAGCCATAGGGTACAAGCTGGAAAATTCTTTGTGTTATTACTCACAGAATAGTTTTTAGCATGGTCTTTTCTCCACTTTGCTCAGGCAGGCAAATCATATTGGTTTAGTAATGTTGCTTTTGACCTGCCTACACCCCTTCAGAACTGGTGACAGAATGTCACAGTTTTGTCCCAATGATACTTGGTCTGCCTTAACACTAGGTTCATCTGTCTAATGTGTTGTTACTTCTATTTTAGTAAAAGTAAATAATGAGTTTGGTAATAGAGCTCTTGGAAGGGCTAAATTGCAACTGGTCTCAGTGTCAAATGACAGAAGCTCTTTAACTAGACACATATGGAGCTGGCTTTCTGATGAAGAGATCTAACAGCCATCAGCGTGTAATCTTTTCTTTTAAAGTACCTTGCAACATGACAGCTGTGATGCATGAATATTGAGAAAGAAAAAGGCTATTCAACCCACTGAGGTTCATCCTTGCCTTGTATGTTTTTTTCCCAAGACATATACAATCATTACTTGAATGACCCTAGTGTTTTCTGTGTTCAAAACTTTGCCCTGTGGGGACCTCTCACATTTATTATTTGGCAACTGAAAAAAGTGTTTCTCATCACCTTGCCTGAATTTATTTTTCTTTCACTTCCTATTATGTTAGCAACTCACTCATCTGTAGCAGGCTGAACACAGTAACTTCAGGTTTAGTTTTCAGAGTGGCATTGCATTTTTATTCTTGTTAATACTGTTGGTTTAGATAATGTTTGTGCTTTAATTTGTTCTTGAAGGAGCTGTCAATTTACCTTTGTACTGTCTGAGTCTAGCAGGCAAATGCAGCTAATGAAAGGGAAAAAAGAGAAAGAAAACCCCTTTAGAAAAACTGGGACATCAAAGCATTAAATCATCCTTCCAGATCTTAAAGATGCAAAGAATTACAGTATATTTCATCTGGAGTCACACGTAGAGGGACAACTTTGTGATTAGATTTCTAAGCCACTTCAGCATGACTCTCATTTGTGTATCTAGGAACAGAATGTGGGTCATAAGGTCTGATTCAGTATTTTCATCTTTGAAAATGTTCTCATGTTAAAATTCCAAGTCTCAAGAACAAACTGCCTGCCCTTATGACAGCCAGCACCGACCTCCTATCCATTAAACACAAACTAAAATCTTTCATATTCAGAGTAAAATTATCTTCTTGTTTGCCCAGCTTTATTTTACAGTCATTAGATGCAGCAAATGTTAATAACTAAGGTGCTTTTGTGACTTGAGACTTAAAAGTATTTCTAGTTTTTGGCATCTTCAGATTTTCAATCCATTGGAAATATTCTGATTAATATTCAATATTCCTTTTGGCCTCTTAAATTTATAGTAATAATTATTTATGTTGATTTTCTTATAAGAAACAGAAAAGATATTGTTTTCAGGAATTAAAACAGTGAAAAAAACACAATCAAACAAAACAAATAAACAAACAAAAATACTGTAGCTTTATCTAGCAAGTATTACTCTCTTTGTCCTAAGAAGCTTCTTAGATGAACATGAACTTTAGAAGATTTTGTTAATGTTGTTATTATTATTACACTATCTTTGCTTTGTCACTTTTAATTACATTGTGGCAGCATTTATGATTTCAGTTCTGTTACCCAAGGGGAAAATGGGGGAAAAAACCACAACCAAACACCCAAAAATCTTTTATCTATCCAAAATTTTTAACACCCCCCCGCCCCCCCAAACACACCACCCCCCCACCCCCCCAAAATCCCAATAGTAGACTCAGGGAGATAATGGTGTAACAGACTTTCCCCCCCTCTTTATCAGTATTTAGCAACAACCTCTCATGGAAAACAGGTTGCACATATATTATTTTGAGGACCCATGTATAGAGATAAAGAATTTTGTTGATTTTTAACGTTACTTCTTCCATTTGAGAGAGGAGAGTGCTGGAGAATTTGAGGGGGCATATGACTTCTGAATCATGACAGATACATGGACTGATAACTAACTTCTTAAGAAGCCACTAAATACTACTCACAGCGGTTTTGACCATAGAATGTATGCTGTAGGACTGTTGCAAAAGAATCATGTAACCTTTATTTAAAATTCTGTAAAAATGCAAAATTCTTTAAGACAGGGACTCGATTGATCTCCATTTACTTTGAATAAAAATAGTTACTACAGTTTTCCCCGTTCCACAATGAGTGACTCTGGGTGAATGGTGATTTTATCTTGAAGTCATTCAATTATATTACAAATAAGAAAAGAATTAGAATTAATATATAATGATTTTCATATAACCGATGTATAAAGGATTGGTAGTAAAATGACAATGAAAACATCAATCAGAAAAAAAAAAAATTAAACAAAACCCAACTCTATTTCACCAAAATTAAAATTTCATAGAGTCTTCTTATAATTACAAAATCAGGTTAGCTGACAAAATCCATATACTTTTGCATTTTCATGCAAATTTGATTTAAATGGCTTAGATACTGCACTGTGATTAAAATTATGTAGCACACACCCAGACAGTCCAAAGGCCTTAGTCAGCCATTGCACATCAAGACAACTACCCAGAAGCACAATCAGAAGTGATGTTGAAAGGACAAAGTAGGGAACAAAGAAGAAATCCTGCTTCAAATCAAATCTGCATTAACTTTCTGGAGATCCTTTGTCTGTCCCTATATGATCAGGTGTTGAACTCTGAGGCATAAACATATGCTGTGTTCAAAGTAATTTTGAGGCTTGACATTAATTTTGAATTTTGGCAGAATGATACAGTTAATAAAAGCTTGAATGCTTGGTGATTTTCAGAATAAACGCTCAAAACAGGTCTTTCTTGCTCTTTCTTTTTTTACTTTTTTTTTTTTACTTTTTTTTTTCTTTTTTTTTCTTTTTTAATTGATGAAAACATTTTCAACATCTTGTTCAACATCTTTGTTGGTGTCATGGACAGTAGCATTGAGTGCACCCTCAGAAAACTTGCTGATGACACCAAGCTGTGTGGTGCAGCAGACACGCTGGAGGGAAGGGAAGCCATCCAGAAGGACCTTGACAGGCTGGAGAGGTGGGCACAAGCCAACCTCATGAGCTTCAACAAGACCAAGTGCAGGGTCCTGCATCTGGGTTGAGGCAATCCCAGGCACAAATACTGTCTGGGAAGTGTTTGGCTTGAGAGTAGCCCTGTGGAGAGAGACTTGGGGATGCCAGTGGACAAGAAGCTCAATATCAGCTGTCAATGTGCACTTGCAGCCCGGAAAGCCAATCAGATCCTGGGCTGCATCAAGAGAAGTGTGGTCAGCAGGTCAAGGGAGGTAATTCTCCCCCTCTACTCAGCTCTGGTGAGACCCTACCTGGAGTACTGCATCCAGTTCTGGAGCCCCTATTACAAGAGGGATATGGACGTGCTGGAAGGTGTTCAGGGGGATGAGGATGATCAGAGGGCTGGAGCACCTCTCCTATGAGGACAGACTGAAAGAGTTGGGACTGTTCAGTCTGGAGAAGAGAAGGCTCTGAGGTGACCTAATTGTGGCCTTCCAGTATCTGAAGGGGGCTTACAAGAAGGCTGGGGAGGGACTTCTCAGTCTATCAGGTAGTGATAGGACTAGGGGCAATGGAATGGAATGAAGCTGGTGGTGGGGAAGATTCAGACTGGACTTGAGGAAGAAGTTCTACACTGTGAGAGTGGTGAAGCCCTGGAATGGGTTGTCCAGGGAGGTGGTTGAGGCCCCATCCCTGGAGGTGTTTAAGACCAGGCTGGATGAGGCTGTGGCCAGTCTGATCTAATGTGAGGTGTCCCTGCCGATGGCAGGGGGGTTGGAACTAGATGATCCTTGTGGTCCCTTCCAACTCTGATTGATTCTATGATTCTATGATTTTTTTCATTGCTGCCAACTGAAAGCCACAATGGAGTTTGTGTAATTTTGTCCTTGCCATAGCTAGATTCAGGGACACAGAAATAATTTTTTTATCTGAAGCTTATTATCATACATAGGAAAAATGTAAATACACTTTGTTCTTGCTGCTGTCATGTGGACAAAGATTAATGCTTTTTATTATTTTTTTTTTTTTGCTAGCTTTGCTGCTGTTGCCAAGTGGAGATGAATATTATCTTATCTTTGCTGTTTTGCTTAACAAAATCCTGCCCCAAGATGAAGCCAAGGCCAAGGGCAGACAAATATTTCATATGGAAAAGAAAGATAAAGTAAATATACACCATAGGGATGCTTGCTCCTGCATGGAAATGCCAGTGAGAATCATGTGAAGAAAACCAGTGTGTTTACATCTTGTTGATTCTCTTTTATATAGCATTCTCATTAGTACTGGACACATCCTGTAAAGCGTTTGTGCTCTGTGCTCAGTTAGTATGAGTGCCCTTTTACTCACAAAGAGTGTTTGAAAGACTGGATACATTATGTCAGATAAAAGAACTTCATTATATTATAGAGAAAAAAGGAAAACAGTTAATATTGTGTTCAAAGGATTATTTTATCTTTTCCACTGAGTTTAGTAGGCCAAAAGTTCACATTTTAAGAATCTGATGCCACTGCCTTTATTCATCTGAATTACTTAATTGAAACTACTTTTTTTGAGCAAAATTGCATTCAACTGCATGTGATGAAAAATCTTATCAGGTCCATTGATATGAACTGATACAAAGACAGATTACAAAAAATGTTCATTGCATGGAGAGGAAAGTTCAAATGCAAAACTGCATCTGAGTGTTGAGGTTTAACAGCACTTGTACACAAGTTTTTGTTCTGGTTTGAGGGTGAAGAAAGCATTTACAAGGACTTACTAAGAAGTCAGATTTTGTCTCAGGATTTAATGATACCACTGGTGTTCTAAATTCTGCAATATATCTGGGGATCTTCAAGTGACAATCAATGTACCTATTTGATTGTGTGTAGGCATGTGTGAATTTGTGCTGCATTCCTCTGGCACTGGGTTCTCTGGTGAATAGAATAGAATAGAATAGAATAGAATAGAATAGAATAGAATAGAATAGAATAGAATAGAATAGAATAGAATAGAATAGAATAGAATAGAATAGACCAGGTTGGAAGAGACCTTCAAGATCATCAAGTCCAACCCATCAACCAATCCAACCCACCTAAACAACTAAACCATGGCACCAAGCACCCCATCAAGTCTCCTCCTGAACACCTCCAATAACGGTGACTCCACCACCTCCCCAGGCAGCCCATTCCAATGGACAATCACTCTCTCACCTGTTTAACACAACAGGTTCAAAAATTATTCAGATATGATTTTAATTCTCTTTGAAATGATTTTGTTTTGAGGTGAGCGGACATCCTTTACCCGATTTTGCCTTTTATGTCACCCACCTCTGCTAGACCATCACCACTGTGATTAATTTGGTTTTAAGTCCTATTTTTGTTTTGTAAAAGATAGGTATAACTTTCCAAAAGTACTTGAGGGTTTGTTACTGTGGTTTTAAGTCACAATTTGTAAGCATTCAAAAGAGTCCAGACAGTGTACTAAGACTTTTAAATTCCTACTTAATAATTCAGTAATAATTGTGTCTTTAAAAGGAGCCTTATTTGAACTTGTATTTATTACGGCTGCAAAACTAGCCAGTTGAAAACAATTTACAGAATTTCTACAAAGCTTCAATAAGCAGTGTTAAAATAACATCTTCATAGCAAATAACATCTATAATTTGCTCAATAACACATAAGCAGGAAGTGAGGAAAGCCAAGCTGTTACAAGCCTTTATTGTCAAATATATCTTCAAATTATGACTTCCTCATCCAGTTATTTGGATTCTTTACACCTAAATGTTAAGGGTAACATTAGGTGCATTAGGTACACCTGAATGTTTGCTTTGAGAACAATGACTGTTGCTTACCTTAAAAAATAAATCTATATATAAACCAAGAATGTATTTGATGGTATTTATAGTTACATTATGACAATCAATGCTGGCAACTTAACTTTCATTTATGCAAAATTTACGCATGTAAGACTTTAATAGTTCTAGAAGAAACAACTAAAAATACATTGAATTTCAGCAGTAATCAAAACATTGCTATATTTTGGTGGCACCATTTCAATTATTATTCATGCCACATTCCTAAAAATTCATAAAATTGATGTAAATTTTTTTTTTTCAAGAAAGGAAACACAATGAAGATGAGGAATATCAAAGGGATAAACTAATGATAGACAACTGCTCAGCACATTAAAATCCAGATAGAGTAGTTAAGTTAGGACCGGTATTACACTTCAAAATGAGTGAGTCTCCTGTGATTGAACTCTATTTAGTCTCACTAAAGACCTGTAAAAGCCCTGAAGTCTGTTTGTATGGTACAGAAAGAAGTGGATAGTATGCAAACCTTCAATAGATTAAAACTGGTATCCTAACAATATTGTAAAATGAGTGAAAATTTGCAACAGGAGATGGTGAACATATTCTTCAACAGCTTTATTCTTAACTACCTGTCTGTGAAACATTCATCACAGTGGCTGAAATCACACTAGTAGAGAAAAATGTTCTGCCTTACCTCACATAGTTTTCACCAGGCAGATCTTACTTTCATTATCAATGTTTTTTATATAAAGAACATAAAATAGCATTCTAGTGGCCAGAACAAGAAGTAAAAAAACAAATATACATATTTATCAATATTGGTTCCTAGGGGACTCTGTCTTATGGAAAAAAGTTGTTTGAGTTTCTTTTCATTTAAAAAAAAACAAAATCCTTCCAAAGATGTTGTGTCAAGAGCTTAGAAATTGATTACAGTAGTTTTGGAAGATAAACTTATTTAAAAAAAAAAATCAAAAAACTTGTGAATCTCTTATTTTTTTTTTTTTGCCTTTATTGGCATCTTTAATGGTTTACAGTTACATAAAACCAAAACCAACAAACCAAACCCAAACAAACAAATAAATCCCCAAAACAAACTACCAAAACAACCCACAAAACAACAGAAAATGAAATATGCATAGTATGGATCCCCTACATGCAAGTATGAAATTTAGAAGAATCTCAAGAGGCCTTAAAAGAGTGAGTGATACTGTGATATTAAGATCTAATATTTGAAGCAATCTGAAGCCAAGAGTAAAGCTGCATTCCCAATGTCATCAAATTATTCCTTATTGTTCAGCGTAGACAAAATGTCAGATCTTGAGCTTTTTATTAATCTGTGATTGAATAGTCTTCCTTGTATCCCAGACTAACAAAACTGAGAGCAGGAGATTCCAATTAGGGAAGAAATTCTCTGAGGTAATAGCCTAAATGAACTATAATGACTTAAAAGCTGCTCAGAAACTTGGAAGATTAGAAATATTTTTATTGGATTACTCAACACTATAAAAATGCATGATAAATACTTCTCAATTAGCTACAAGAATAAGATCCTCTCACCTGTGTAGCAAATATTTTACAAAATGTAAATATATTCACAATTAAAGATACAAAGCTGACTGCATTTAAAATGTTCAAAAGATTTTAATCTGCCTCAGTTCTTACCTGTGTGGCTGGGTTTTTTCCTGAATGACTACAAAATAAAATAGTGGAATTAAGTTCCTATATGATAAATGAGATTCTAAATAAGTAAGAACTGGGTGTAAAATCCTATCTGACTTTCTGAATTCTTGAGGAGTGCAAAACATTAATCATGCACTATTGATTCAATCAAGAAGTAGAATCATTCAAAATCTATAGACCTGCATATATTCAGCTAAGTAATGTGCTCACAGTCTTCAAAGGATAAGGAATGAATATAAGTAGTCAGGAGAGCAGTTTCATACTCTTGGATTAATTCCATGGAGAAAGTCAAGTTTTCACTGGGGAGTGCAATTGCCTTCTTACAAACATGGAGGAGTGACCAGCTATGTGAGTGGGCATGGAGCAAAAAGTTTGTTTACAGGGCTTTGGACTCTTCTGTGATCTATACAGTCACTTCCAAACCTCCTTGCCTTTTCTCTGGAAGTATGTTGTAGAAATGTATACTTGATAGCAAACCCAAAGTCTTATTGTAGGCATGTCTTTTATGCCTGAGGATGGGGGAGGGAATAGACAAACTGGAAAATATGTAATCTTTCTAGATAATGCAGAAGTAGCGGGGGAGAAGTCCTTATCTTCAAGAGCCTTGCTACATGATCACCTATAAAACATGTATTCATGTCTACAAGATTTCTTAAAGAACTCTGCTTTTCTATGTTATCAGTGCACTTTTCAACTGGAAATAACCAAGATGAGGTCCTAACTAGAACTGATTCCAGTTTTAGCATTCTTTTCACATTACAGTAGTGTAATTTTTAAAATCATGCCAGGCTAAAATAATCATCTCACTTCTCTGGCATGCAAAATCTGCCCCCTTCAACGCTCAACATTCTCTCATGCTTCACCCCCTCCCCATCTTCCATCACCTACCTGAGCTGGGATTTACATAGCTTTTGGATAGCAGAAATTAGGCTTCTCCCCCAAATACCTGCACATGTATTTAAGCCAGTCATATGCACACATAGACATACATTTTCCAAATACTACTGATTTTACTGGGTCATGGTAAAAGAAAAGTGAAAAAAAAAAATCAGCTTCATATCTTTTTCCTTATCTTTAGGCTATCTGTATAAAAATTTCACTATTTAAAAATATTTCCCTCTTAAAATATATACTACACATGACCTTTATGATTGCCCATCTCTGCTGAGATATTGCAAAGTCATGATAAACATCCCATACTCATTGTTTGCAATTCTGTATAATTGATATTAATTTTAGATGCTTAGCTAACAGGTACCATTCTAGGAAGCTGAAGTTTTGTGGTTTGGTTTTTTTCAACAGTTAGGCTATTAACTAATGAGAATTTATTCTACAGTGTACCAGCATGTGTATCCATCTTCTGTTCAATATCTTGAAGTGCATTATTTCACTTACAGAGCTCCCTGGGGTTCAGCTACATCTGTACAACTCCTACACAGTCACCACCTTCAGTTTTACATCAGAATTTTCTATTATTTTTTTTTAATCCATTTTATAGTTGCTGGGAAGTGGTGATCAAACAAGGAGGGTACAAATCAACATGAAAGACTCATCTGGCACAGCAATTCCAGAGCATCTATTCCAGGTTAACAGTGTAACAACCACAGGTTCTACTAGGGAAAAATAGGTAAAACTCACCATGTAATCACATTCTCAAATATTAAGAAAATCAAGACTTCTTTAAAAATAAGATTTGAACATAGCTGATGTCTGAAATATATTACACACTCTTGTGAGTTTTAAATTACATGTTAGCAAGCCTGAAATAAAGAACATATATAAGCATCTCTGTGTTAGTGCAAGGTCTGAAGCAAAAAGATCTGTGCTGTCACAGGCATAGCTGGTTCTGATCAATTGTGCTTCTGATGAGGTGGCAGAACTGTAGAGTTTGTACATCAGATTCTACCAAGGTGGAAAATGCAGGTTATAAACCCCTACTTTTCTAATTGATAGTGGTGTAATGTGCATGTGTAGAGGACACAAAACTTCTCAGTGGTACAGAATAAATACTTTACATGCAATACACTCAACACTGACAGCTGTGGTTATTGTTAGGCCAACGGATAACTTCTGAGCCTTTGGCTTCAGATGCCTTCTAAGGATTTGCTCTTTGTTTCTGAGTATATCTTGTGGGCCGAAACAAACAAACAAACAAACAAACTAAACTCATCAATATACCTTTATTCAACAAAGACAGTATCAATGTCCAGTAACATCAGCTCGTATTCTGAGAAGGAAATCAGTTAAAATCCTGTGTACCATTACTTTTAAATTTTTGTTTTGTAGGTGGAAGTTTATCTAGCAGTTGTTTAGTCAAGAAAGAATGGAATGAACAAAGAAATGAAATAAGAATGAAGGAAGAAACAAAGGGAGACAGGGACCAAAGAAGGGCAGCATAGGGAGAATCTGAAGTACCTGAATTTCCCTAAACATCATAAACATGATTGGATTAGATGATATTTGAAGTCCCTTTCATCCTATGATCTTTGAGAACAAGAGGAAACTTGGACAGAATAAAGATAATTGAATAAAGTTTAAGTGGTGTTTGCATGGAAGTTAAAGACAGATGACTGTCTTCCCAGACTGAACAAAGCAAGCATGGACACAGCATATGTGAAAGAATTTCACAAAAATTATTCTGTATTTCTTGTCTTTATTCCTTCTGCATTTGAATGCCTGTATTTGGAAGCTGATACTCCATGGTTCTGTGCCATACTCATTTGTAACAAATATTATGAAAACTCCCAGAAAATCAACTCTTCTTTGGTAAAAGCAATGGGTGAGATTGAGGATTACCCTTCTAGGTCTAGTCCCTACCCACACTGGCACTAATGCTTTACAGCTAGTCATGCATTTGTGCATTTGGAGATGGCAGGCTAGCACACAGTGCAGAGTGTAAATTTATCCTGTGTGAAATGACTGGGAAAGTGAGACATAATGAATAGCTACATTGAGCTCTAGAAGCGTAGGAGAAGAAGAATGAAAAACTGAAAGATAAGAAATAAAGTGAGAAATAAGAAAGGGTAGAAAATGAAAGGACTGTATTCATGTGCATTAAAAGTGTGCAAAGTCAGTTGCCATTAAACACGGTAAAAATTAGAATGGATGTCATTGTTCATATGACTCCATTTATCTGATAATCAACACTTTTTATACTTGCAATCCTGTTCTCTCATTTTAAACCCACAGGCTGTTTTACTGCTGCCTTTTGAACCTTGCCAAAGAGAACTCATTTTCTCAGATCATTTGCTGCAGTATCAGTCCATTGTTTCATTCTGACCAGACTGTCATAACACTGCTACTGTCTTACCTGTTAGTTTAAAATTTTACAGATGGATAAATTAAAGTGCTTTGACATTCCAGTAATCACTCTTTTTGGGCTGAGGAATCTGCTTCTGATTGTTAGTATCCAAAACAGTGGTTTTGAAATATTAACACAACTAAATTTTCTTTTACCAGTCACTTAGTTTCATGGGTACTGTTATGGTTGTCTACATCTTTTATTCTTATTAGTCTGGGGATTTTTGATTGAATGTGCAAACCAATACCAATAGAATAGAATAGAATAGAATAGAATAGAATAGAATAGAATAGAATAGAATAGACCAGGTTGGAAGAGACCTTCAAGATCATCGCGTCCAACCCATCAACCAATCCAACCCACCTAAACAACTAAACCAAGCACCCTATCAAGTCTCCTCCTGAACACCTCCAATGACAGTGACTCCACCACCTCCCCGGGCAGCCCATTCCAATGGGCAATCACTCTCTCTGTATAGAGCTTCTTCCTAACATCCAACCTAAACCTCCCCTGGTGCAGCCTGAGACTGTGTCCTCTTGTTCTGGTACTGGCTGCCTGTTTGATGCTACCATCATCTTTTTAAACAAACAAAATAAAATTCATGATGACCTTTTCCATCAGGGAGAGTTATGCCAGAGGCAGCAGTCTTGCATGAATTTTTTTGGAGGCTTATACTTCATATATATCTATATACAGGGTTTGCTACTGTTGAGCCTCAGACTTCTGGTCTCCATCTCAAGTTTTAAAGCACATTACAGTATGCCGTGTGTGCTGTCTGTAGCTAAAACTATGCCAGCATTTCCATAGTAAAAGCACTTATTTCCAGAGGTTCCAGCTGTACATTCAGCCATAAAAATGTGCACTAGGCTAAAATTGGATGCACAGGACTTCAATGTGGAATTAATACAAATTAAAAGCAAAATGCAAAACATTCCTTGATTTCTGAGCTATAACTTCTGAAAAAGTAGCAGTTTGTGAGATTCCTTTTTACCCTCTCATCTTGTAAATTAAAAAGCAATTTCACTTTTTCAAAACAATTATATAATTAAGTGAAGAGCCTGTTTCTGCTTCCATATAAAGATTACTCTATACCACAGACATGGGAATGGGTTCTCGCTTACATAGCAGAGGTAAGAATAAGGTGCATAAGGCATCAGCCACACATTGCTTTTGCTCCTGTCATCTGCCTGAGTGCTCCTGTGTGTCTAAAACTTGAAGTCTGGAAAAGGAAGAAATCTAACCATTGCAATGGAAACCTTCACTTCTCTGCGGTCCCAGGAGGAGAAGAGTAGCTTCAGGCTGGAGCTAGGAATGAACTTCATTTGTACACTGCCTTCCTTCTCCAGGAGGATCAGCCAGGAAAAATATCAACAGTTCCATTAAAAAGTCTGCTGGTTTGCTAAAGTAGTGGAATGAACAGACCTGTAGGCAATTATTTTTTAGGTATTTTTTTTTTCAATATGTTTGGGCTAAATTATCTTAAAGTTCTTCTCCAACTGAAATGATTCTATGATTCTGCATGTAGTTGTTTACAAGGAATTTAAAATATGCGTGCTGTCGTCTTGCCTATACAGTTCACTGCTACTAATGTTTTTTGAACATCAGAATCCTACTCCTGCAAAAGAAGGAATGTGTACCTCAATATAGAGTTTTGATTTATGGGCAGGGGGCAGAACTCATAATGTACTCTGTCTTAAAATAGCTGTGGAAACCTTGTTACTCTTATTTTTCTGTGCTTTGTGAAGTTCCTTTACTTCCTGTAGAATAAGGGTAGAAACTGTACTAAACAATAAATTAAATTCTGGCAGGTTTTTCTATTTCTTCCTATTTCTATCTGCATAATTCTATGAAGCTTTTCTAGGACCTTTCTGAGAATATAAAAGTTTTGGATAATTAATTGCATGCATTCTGATAGTAGGCAGACAGCAATGTGCAAGGCATGCCTTCCATAGCCTTCACTGCAATCATTCTGCAGTTATGGGGTAGTTTTGGAAACCTGGACCCCAGAGCTTGCTGGGCTCCCTCCTGAACAGGCTAAGAAAGCAAAGACAAAATGTCTGCTTATTCAAGGACACCAAATCTTTGCCTGTCCACACCATGGTGCAATGGGAAGTAGAGGACGGGAATTATTAACTATACTGTGGGGCAGGATGTGAATGTAGTCTATCCGGACTTCAGCAGGGCCTTTGATATCATCCCCCACAGCAAACTCCTGCCCAAGCTGTCAGCCCGTGGCTTGGACAGCAGCACTCTGTGCTGGGTTGGGAACTGGCTGGAGGGCCAAGCCCAGAGAGTGGTGGCAGCTGGCAGCCAGTCACTAGTGGTGTGCCCCAGGGATCGGTGCTGGGCCCCATGCTCTTTATTATCTTTATTGATGATCTGGATGAGGGCATTGAGTCCATCATCAGTAAGTTTGCAGATGACACCGGGCTGGGGGCAGGTATTGATCTATTAGAGGGTAGGAGGGCTCTGCAGAGGGACCTTGACAGGCTGGACAGATGGGCAGAGTCCAAGGGCATGAGGTTTAACACATCTAAGTGCCAGGTTCTACACATTGGCCACAACAACCCCATGCAGTGCTACAGGCTGGGGACAGAGTGGCTGGAGAGCGGCCGGGCAGAAAGGGACCTGGGGGTACTGATTGATAGTAGGTGGAACATGAGCCAGCAGTGTGCCCAGGTGGCCAGGAGGGCATCCTGGCCTGGATCAGGAACAGTGTGGCCAGCAGGACCAGGGAGAAGGACAACAAAGCTGGGGAGGGGTTTGGAGCACAAGCCCTATGAGTAGAGGCTGAGGGAGATGGGGTTGCTTAGCCTGGAGAATAGGAGGCTCAGGGGAGATCTTATTGCTCTCTACAACTGCCTGAAAAGAGGTTGTAGCCAGGTGGGGGTTGGTCTCTTCTCTCAGGCAACCAGCACCAGAACGAGAGGACAGAGTCTCAAGCTACGCCAGGGGAGGTTTAGGCTGGATGTTAGGAAGAAATTCTTCATAGAAAGAGTTATTGGCCATTGGAATGGGCTGCCCAGTGAAGTGGTGGAGTCACCATCACTGGAGGTGTTTAAGAGACTGGATGGGGTGCTTGGTGCCATGGTCCAGTTGATTAGATAGTGTTGGATGATAGGTTGGACTCAGTGATCTCAAAGGTCTTTTCCAACCTGGTTAATTCTATTCTATTCTATTCTATTCTATTCTATTCTATTCTATTCTATTCTATTCTATTCTATTCTTAAAAATATCTAGAATAAAATAATAATAATAATAGAAAAATTCAAATGAACTGGTGAGTTTCCTGATGCTAAGTGTACTATAATTTTGTTCCATAAATAATTTGTGTCAGGAGAAAAAGTGTACTTATGTGTGTAAAAATCAAGATTAAGGCAATATAAGATAGCACAATGATGCAATATTAAAGTTCCTTTCTACATATGAGACAAATGAGCAGCAGGCAAAATATTTTTATTGCTAACTTTTTTCTTATACTAATATGTGTTGAAATGCTCAGATATACATGTAAACCAACTGAAGCTGAACTATAATGCTATTCAAATTGTTCAGCAGACGACAGGTAAGAGAAACTTCTCTAAAGGCTTTGGGAGCACCCCTTATTCCATCTAATGAAGTTGAAATTAAACAGAACCTCTGGTTTGCATAACCTTTACTGATTTCTATACAAGATTTTCAGAAAAAGTAGCAAACTAAATAACACCACAAAGATCAGAAGATTGCATTCTTAAATCAAATTATTGTATTTTCTTACTTTTGTACAATACAAAATTGAAAAGGAAATTAAAGGGTGGATGATACTGACAGAAGAAATAAGTTAAAATGCTGAATGTTTGTAACATCTGTTGATTTCATTTTCCACAACCTGAGACCTATAAAGCATTTTGCTTCATAACACACAAAACAGCAAGCTGCACTACACAGCCTAAAATATAACATAGGAAAAGCTGATTATTCCATACTAGTGAGAGAAAAAACAAGTTCCACAGCTCAACTGTGGACTATCAGCTCTATATCAGTAGTAGATAGAAGTACTTTAGAAGTATGAAGAGGGTTCCTGGCTTTAGAGCCAAATTGAAATGCAACAGCTACTATCCCATTGTGCTCTGTCATATAAGGAGTAGGTGAAAGCCCAGAATCTTTACAGTTATGTGCTTTATTTTCATGTTCCTGGATGCTCAGTTTGTACTTAAACCTCTGCTTGCTAACCAAAGTAAACCAAACCTCCTTCAAGAACTTCAATATGTGGTTTCTAACAATGTGGAAACCTGGTCTGGTGCATGTACAGGATCAGAGAATGATTCCCCAAAACCATCACTCCTTCCTTGTCCTTCTGTGCAATGGGGAAATGGGCAACAGGAAGGGGCCACCAGAAGATACCATATTTTCTTTGTGAAACCAATGTAAATTGATACACAGTCTGCTATGCATGGATATAGCATTCCATTTCTTGTTGCTTTAATCAACCAGAAAGGGATTTCATAAGAGGATAAATCTGGTCTAAATCAACCTTTTAGCATCCTTGGATAGAGGTCCTAGACAGAGAGGAAGCATATGCATTTTTTATAACATAACATTTAACAGCATCTTATGTATCCATTACTGTATGAGGGTTAAAGTCCTCCTTTCAAGAAAATAAATCATATGAAAAAAGGTCTGCAGGCCACAGATCCATTGCCAAAGGCTAATCTGCATCCATGAATATTTTCAGGGGTGTTGGCAAGGCAAGAATTAACCCTGCAAAAAGGGGATCAGGATCTTCAAACCCTACAGCTATGCAGGTGCTATTCATAGACATTGGACACTGGCACATGGATAATTCTGTATATAACATAATCATGTTATTACAATTTCTGATTGGCATTTTAATCCATTAGCTGGGGTCTGCAACATAAAGCTAAACAACAATCTTGTAAAGTCTGAGCAAAATGAGGCTTTCAGAAATAAAAGAACTACCAGCAAGAAAACAACATGAATAGCTTTTTAGCCTTTTGGTCTATAAAAAGCCATATAAAACATATTATAAACTATTAATATTATCTCTGTGACCGGAGAATGCGGGAGAGCAGAAGTGGGATTTTGTTGCTTTTTTGTGTTATGGGGTTGTTTTTTGTTTTTGTTTTTGTGTTTGTTAGGGTTTGTTTGTTTTCATTTGATTGGTTGGTTGGTTGGTTTGTGGTGTTTTTTTTTGGTTGGTTGGTTTTGGTTTCGGTTTTCCATAGAAGCAATATCTTTTAAAGAGGGAGGATGAAACATTAATCTTGCTAGAGCTAATTGAGGTCAAACTCATCAATTTTAAAAGGATTGGAGATTTCACTCTCTTTCAATTCAAGCCATTTGTCTTGGTGACCTCTACAGCAATTTTTTGTAATATACATTTTTATGTAAATATTCTACCTTAAAATTATGTAGTCTATTATTCATTTTGGTTGCTAAAGGTGACTCCCTTTTCATTATGTAGCATTGACATTTAGACTGGCTCGTTTTTCTGTGCTGGTGTTGTAGGTGTAGGGTTTGACTTTGGCAGAAAAGCTGGAAATAAAAATCAATCACTAGGTTTCCTGCTTTTTGAAGATCACCAACAAGTAATGGAGAGATCACTATCAGTGATGGATGGACAACATCTTTGTGTTAGAGAACTGAATCATAGAATGTTACATTATGTTTAGAACATCCTATATTCTTTTATAAAAATGGCAGTTTATTTAGCAAAATAAAATCCTAACTAATTGGTCTCTGGAAAAGTACAAGGATCTTCAAGGCTAACATTGGATCAAGAAACATAAATTCATTCCAGGCATAAGGCAGACTCTACAAGTAACTGGAGTATGCTAATTTATGTTCACTTTAAAATAATCCTATGTCCTATGAGGACAGACTGAAGGAGTTGCAGCTGTCCAGTCTGGAGAAGAGAAGGCTCCGAGGTGACCTAATTGTGGCCTTCCAGTATCTGAAGGGGGCCTACAAGAAGGCTGGGGAGGGACTTCTGGATATCAGGTAGTGATAGGACTAGGGGGAATGGAATGAAGCTGGAGGTGGGGAGACTCAGGCTGGATGTGAGGAGGAAGATCTTCACCATGAGATTGGTGAAGCCCTGGAATGGGTTGTCCAGGGAGGTGGTTGGGGTGCCGTCCCTGGAGGTGTTTAAGACCAGGCAGGATGAGGCTCTGGCCAGGCTCATCTATTGTGGGGTGGGGTGTCCCTGCTCATGGCAGGGGAGTTGGAACTAGATGATACTTGTGGTCCCTTCCACTATGATACTGATACTATGATACTATGATAATGTCTTTACATTATTTTGCAGGTTTGCCTAAACTTGCATGAAAGAAATTTCAGTCATTATTTTTCATGCTTTACCTTCTCTCCCCTTTGCTTCCCTCCCTTGTTTGTTTTGTTTGACTGAACATAAAAAGGGATTAGGATAATAAGTAATAACATAAAAAGAAAATTACTTTAAAACTTCTAAATCCAATTTTTGCTTAATTTGGTATTCTTAACACTTAAAATAATTACATGGAGAAAAGTTCTGAACAATAAACAGTTCATGGTCTTATCAAGTCATGTTGACTTTTGATGTCAAAGATCTTAGTGTGACTATAGTTTTCCGTCAGCCTCTTCATACAGTGAAGCTCTGTCCACCTCTCATTAATTAGGCAGATTTCTCCTCAGAATTCCTCAGCAATTATGTTCAACGTGGTTCTGAGGTTAAAACTAACAGTCTACAATTACACAGCATGAAAAAGCAGACGAGGGAAATCTTTTATTCAGAGGGCCTGTGAAAACTGCATTAAATCACTCAACAAAGAAAGTGAGCAATTTAAAATATTGCATGGCAAATATCTCAGAATGAAAAATCCCATTACTCTGCAGTAATGCTCTCAGCAGTAATACTTCGCAGAAGTAGACTCAGCCCTGCGACCAGACTCACCACCACTGAATTTTTGTGGTGCATTACTATATTATAAGCAAAAGGCAACTGCTGATACTCAGGCTTGTTTTGTGTTGTTTATTCTGGCTTGTTGACTAATATGTGTACACTTTCTTATGGTGTCTGGCTTTTCTGCTCCTCAGAAAACATGCCTTGAATTGGCAGTTATTTTGCCTTTTTGTCTCTTTACCTACTGCCTGCGTTTGAAAAGGCTTTGATGTCTGCATGCAAAAGATAAAATGTTGATCTCCTGAAACCCTGGGAGTAGCAGACTTTAGTCAGAGAGAGAGAGACCCTGCAGTGATCTTCTTAACTGGGGTGGGGGGTGAGCAGATTTCTTCCAATATTAACCAAAATTTTGTTTTGAAAGAAAAAAACAAAACAAAACAAAGGCAACAACAAAAAGCCATTTAAGTATTTTCCAGTCTAACCCCTCCTTGTAAGGAGGCTCTCTGGTCCTTGTGTCTTAAAATGAAGAGTTTTTTCTTTCTTACTTTTTGCAACATCATTTGCAATACAAGCACCAATCATAGCTTATGTTCCAAATGAATGGATAAGAAAATAATTTAATTTTATTATGGATAAAAATCCTGATAAATAATACTAAAAATAAAGATTTCAACATAAAGGAAGTGTCCCAGTGAAAGAATGTTTTACTTTAAGGCTTACTCTTTCATTAGCTTTGAGAAAACTTTTCTTCAGAACTTTCTCTAACAGTTAATCCTATTCACAGGCCCTATAAGGAGCTTAATACAGAATTTCTGCAATAAGAGGTAAAATGAGAAATTTCCCTTCCTTCTCTGACAAATGTCTTGTTACACAAACAGGGAGGAAAAAAGGCAGGAAAACCCCAAACTTATCACTCTGCTCATTTCAGCTTTTTGCTGCATGAATATATACAGCACAAAAGCCTAGAGGGAAATGCAAGCACCAAGGGTAAAAAATATAGACCTGTGTGAATCATTCCAGTCCATTGGAAATAAATTCCAAATCTTCCTATCTACTGAGATAAATATTCTTAATACAAATACTTTATAGGTTTGGAGTAAAAGAAATACAGTTTGCAATTCTTTTAATGATTGTGCCTAACTCTGCATTTGCATAGGTTAGAACAGCCTTTAAATTGTGCTTTTATGCACGTACGTGCACTAAATTTTGACAGATAGTGATTCATTGAAGTAAGGAGAAAAGTAACCAGAAATTCTGAATCTAGTCATTAATATTTTCATTCTGAAAGTAAATATTGCAATAGTAGAAATAAATTACTTTTATGGTATGATGTGAGAATGCTTGTAGCGTGCTAAATATATACACATGCAATGCTTGCAGTCAATAGTACATATATACAAACGCAGAAACATATGTACAAGCATTATAATTAAAGATATCAATAATAATTGAAGAAATACATTGTCACCCAAAACTCTTTAATGTGAGCCAATAATAGTGAATTGTGTTTATTTGTTCATCCTATTTACAGGTATGTTCCAAACATGCCTATTCATGTTCACACTGATGTAAAATACTAGTCAGTAGAAAAGAGATTGTGTAACAGGAATCTGAGTGCAAGCCTTAATCTGACCTCATGGTGAGCTGTCCTCAGTTAACATGATCAAACTGCCTCTTAGTCAAGAAGAAAATAAGTTACAAGGAGAAAGATGAAATGTCTGGACCATCTGGAAGGCTTCAGAAGAGACAGAGTTTATTAAAGATGGCATAAATATTCATTAAGTGCTTCTTTACAATGAAAACAACTTGAAGTGTAACTGTGTAAGTTCTGATAAAGGGCAGTCTCTGAGAGAAACCTTGTTGTATGAATCTCCAGTGAGTCACCTGAGAAGAGAAGACAAATTTAATATTAAGGGAAAGATGTAAAATGCAGTTTAATTATTTTTTGTCTTTTTTTTATATATATTTCAAATGTAACTCTTTTTTTTTTTTTTTTTTTTTTTTTTTTTTTTTTTTTTTGAGAAATAGCACGTCAAGGGGTGCTTTTGCCTCCTGTCACACTCCCTGGTATGTTCAGAAGGCATGTGCTCTGTTCCATTCACTGGCTAGGCCAGGGGTTTAGAAAGGAAGCATCATCTCATCACCAGCAAAATTTTTCATCACATGGCCCATCTCTGTTCTGAGGGAGTTTACATAGTGACTAAACCCAGTAATTTAGGCTACACTAGACTAGACTAGGCTAGAATAGAACAGAATTAGCCAGGTTGGAAGAGACCTTTGTGATCATTGAGTCCAATCTATCATCCAACACTATCTAATCAACTAAACCATGGCACCAAGTGCCCCATCCAGTGTCTTCCTAAACACCTCCAGTGATGCTGACTCTACCACCTCCTTGGTGTAATGGGTTGGGGTCCCCACCCACGGCCACACTTGGTCAGCCCATTCCAATTGCCAATCACTCTTTCTGTGAAGAACTTCTTCCTAACATCCAGCCTAAACGTCCTCTGGCACAGCTTGAGACTGTGTCCTCTTGTTCTGGTGCTGGTTGCCTGGGAGAAGAGACCAATCCCCACCTGGCTACAACCTCCCTTCAGGCAGTTGTAGAGAGCAATAAGATCTCCCCTGAGCCTCCTATTCTCCAGGCTAAGCAACCCCATCTCCCTCAGCCTCTCCTCATAGGGCTTGTGCTCCAAACCCCTCCCCAGCTTTGTTAGCCAAAAATTACTCTGTATGTTTGGTTCCTATCTTATCTTAATTCCAGATGAAAGAGAGAACATTTTGTATTTTCCCATGTTCAAAATCACCAGAAAATGTGGGGACAAATTCAATCTTTAGTGTCATAGAGTTTTATCTTTTGCATTTGTCTAGCTATAGAATTCACTCCCCCCCACACTCACCCTCCTCTGTAGGACTTGCTAACTAAATTAACTTTTTCCAGACTGGCTTTTTGTCTTGATGTGAGAAAGTTTTACAATGGACAATCCAATACAATCTGATAGAATGTTTCGGCTTGAAATTGCTTTGTACAAATATTTCTCAGGAGGCAGCAAGAGATCTTTAGATTTGTATAAGTGATACATACCTCAACATAAAAATGAGGTAGTAAAAGTAATTCTAGTTGGTTTGTATATGAAGTGTCACTGAAGTCTATTAAAGGACCAATGAGTTTATCTGTGTTAAGAAAGTTGTATAGAAGGCAACAGCAGGCCTAAGTTTACACAATTGAGAGTCTACTTTTAGATACAATCCAGTAAAATCAAAGGATAATCATAAATGCCAAGTGAGTTTTTCTCAGATTTCTGTGCAAAGTTATGAACAGGTGAAACTAATAGAAGCTGTAAGTAACTCCTGTTGAAAAGTGTGCAGCCATCAGTGAAACTTGAACACTTAGGAAAGGAAGGAAACAATGAAATCCAACCTGGATGTCTAACATTTGTGATTTCTGAATATTTTCTTACATGCAAATATTTTAACAGAAGTAAAACTGTAGAGACCTTGGGGGCAATTTTTACAAGTAAAAAAAAATACGATCTTGGAAGATGGTACAGTGCAACAAATCCAAGGTATTTTGACATGCTACATAGAAATGTTGCTAGAGAAATACATAACTGCTTTACATCATGGAAGGGGAAGTTATGATGCCTTTCTGCATATCATTTGATTATACATTTACAATATGATGTGCAGTTTTGTGCACCTCAACATAAGAAACTTGTCAAGAAATTGAAGGAGATTATGAAATGACTAGAAGGTCTTATTTATGAGTTGCAGTATCTCTAAGCAGATACCATAGCAAATATAGAATATATAGAATACATAGAATAAACCACGTTGGAAGAGACCTTCAAGATCATCGCGTCCAACCCATCAACTAATCCAACCCACCTAAACAACTAACCCATGGCACCAAGCACCCCATCAAGTCTTCTCCTGAATGAATATCTTATAACTACTACAGAACATTTTAAAATCCTACAAAGATTCTGCAGAGCGATACAAATAGGTAACCACTTTAAAAGGGTAAACTTCTCATACAATTCAGAATGACTTTTTTCTTGGAGTAAGATCACAAAACAATCAGAGTAGGCAGAATGAATCTTTCCATGCATATAATAATTATTTTAATTGACATTATATACAGAGTACAAAATTAAGAAAACTATTCATTAAAATATAGATAAATCTACTGATGATCCATGAGCATTTGAAAACAAAACAAAACAAAGCAAACCCACACAAAGAACAACCCACATTTCACAACTATGATAAACACTCTACAAACCCATGAAAGGTGGCCTTCCAAGAATGAAAAATCAATATATTTCACCGTTCTGCTTCTGTAATCTGAGGTGTGTGCTTTCAGATTTCCTTCCTTTAAGATTCTCCTTCCTGAGTTTTCAGTTCATTTAGCCATTCATGGTGTATTTGCAAAGAACATGCTCCCAGCCATTTTACTCTGACTTGTTTCTTTCTTTACAATCAGCCTACAGTTTATCACAAGATGACACAAGCAGACAGATTTTATTCAGACTGTGTTCATAGTCAAAGTGTTTCATCTGAAATACTAGGTGAAAACAAAAATGTGTATAAAATATTAATAGTCTCACTGTTGTGTACTCATTATTTCAATATGAAAAAATGAGGCATAAAAAATCAAATATAATGAGGCCATTAGAGAAGAAGAAATAAGGTAATCAATTTCTAATATAAAACACCACTACAATGATATTAGCTATAATTTAAACAAAGTAACCTGCTTTTGTAAGATATGCAAAATGTAAATGAGACATTTTAGTAGTGCTCCCATCTCTTATAGAAGTCACAGCACTGATGCTAATGAGGTGATGATAAGGTTAAAAAACATTTTCTTTTATTACAATGTTAATTTTTTTAAGCTATAAAATTTTGGGCTGACAGCTTCCTTTGCAAACTTGAAACTATCACTTCAGATAAAACTAAGCTTTTCCTCATAGAAACAGAAGACTATACACATCTGTGACACTTGTATTTTTCCTACAGAAGCTGTGTAATGTCATAACTACACTGTGGATCTGTGTGTATGATAAATCAAATAACCGATACAATGGTCAGGTTTTTGCACTTTTCCTGATGCACTTATCAATGCTTGACAGGCAAGTCACTGTAAAAATTAATCTTGAGATGTAATTTCCCACAACTATATTTGTAGCACTAATTTATCTCCTGTTTGAGGTCATACTTTGCTCTTTGATACTAAAGATTACTGTATGCTATTATATACAATTAGACTCAAAATATAACATTTATATAATCAGATCCTCAAAAAATTGTAAATACAACAATATATAAAATATATTGTTATTAATACAGGAACAAAAACCTGGAAAAGCAAGCATTAGTGTTAAATCCTCTTTTTAATGTTTTTAGACAGCCAGACTCTCACAGAATCACAGACTCACAGAATCACCAAGGTTGGAAGAGACCTCAAAGATCATCAAGTCCAACCTGTCACCCAAGACCTCATGACTAAACCATGGCACCAAGTGCCATGTCCAATCCCCTCTTGAACACCTCCAGGGATGGTGACTCCACCACCTCCCTGAGCAGCCCATTCCAATGGCTAACAACTCTCTGAAGAACTTTCACCTCACCTTGAGTCTAAACTTCCCCTGGTGCAGCTTGAGACTGTGTCCCCTTGTTCTGGTGCTGGTTGCCTGGGAGAAGAGACCAACCCCCTCCTGGCTACAACCACCCTTCAGGCAGTTGTAGAGAGCAATAAGGTCTCCCCTGAGCCTCCTCTTCTCCAGGCTAAACAATCCCAGCTCCCTCAGCCTCTCCTCACAGGGCTTGTGCTCTGGGCTTCTCACCAGCCTCGTTGCCCTTCTCCGGACGCGTTCAAGTGTCTCAATGTCCTTCTTAAATTGAGGGGCCCAGAACTGGACACAGGACTCAAGGTGTGGCCTAACCAGTGCTGAGTACAGGGGCACAATGACTTCCCTGCTCCTGCTGGCCACACTATTCTTGATGCAGGCCAGGATGCCGTTGGCCTTCTTGGCCACTTGGGCACACTGCTGGCTCTCAGCATTAGTGGCCAGAAAATAACAGAAAATACTGCATTTCTATAAATTTTAAAGATAAATCCTGGAGATTCTCAAAACTTTGAAGAGATTTTTAAAACTGTTGCACAGGCAAAAAAAAAAATCTATACAAATATTAGAATGGTCATTTTGTTCCTGGATGCTTCTCAGTGAGATAAAACAGCAGCTATGTCCTAAAAAGCCAACAACACATCTTTGTTTTGAGTGACACCACTGCTGTGCATTTTTCAGAAAGCAAGCTGCAAATGAAATTCTATAGGAAAGTCTGTTATTTCCATTACATTTTCAACCAAAAGTTATTTCAAAGTTTTTAATGCACTTGAAATTCAAACACATCTGAACCAAAAAAATTGAGAGCAAATTTTCAAACACAAATTAATTTACTTTTTTTTTTTTTTCAGCAGGGGGTTCTTTATCACCTTCAGCAGTGGTAGCTATTAGGAACACATTCAAAGGGCTTAGATTTAAACTTCTGAACTTCAGACTTCATTTATCAAACTAACTAATCCTGTTTCAAATCTTCACATGTACCACAGAAAATTAAATAATATATATAAAACTTGAAGTGCAATGACATTTTATCCAAATTAAGCTCACTGAAGATAGATTGGTAAGCTTACAAAGTTTGTCATATCAGATGAAAACCTCTTAAAATGGTAGATGGCCTGAAGACTGTTAAAGTACCAGGTGGTACAAAGTATATATGGAAAACAATTTTAATTGTGAAGAAGCTTTTATGAACTCATAATAATAAGCTTTTATGAACTCATAGTTCTAAACCCAGTTAGTATCATAGGTGATATCCTTCCAGATATCCTTTTATGAACTTATAGTTTGAAATGAACTATGAATTCATAAAAGGAATTAATATCTGGAAGGATATCACCTATGATACTAACTGGGTTTAAAACAAAGTCTGCTTTCTTTGATTTGGGCTTGGTAATCAAAAGAGCAATTAAAATGTTTAGTTTTAACATTGTAGTTTTCTTTCTGGATCTTAAGCATTTAAGCTCTCTTTTAAACATACTTACATCCTCTTCAATAGTTCAGTGATAATTTTTTAAAGACAAATTTCAGAATGATTTTATAGCAAATTCTGAGAAACATGTTCTTCCAGAAAATTACGGTTTGGGTTTCTGGGCTAAACAGAAGGAGGAAAAAAAACCAAACTAAACCAAACCAAACCAAACCAAACCAAACCCAACCCAACCCAGAAGGGCAACAAAGTTGGTGAGGGGCTTGGAACACAAGTCCTATGAGGAGAGACTGAGGGAGCTGGGGTTGCATAGCCTGGAGAAGAGGAGACTCAGGGATGACCTTATTGCTCTCTACAACTACCTCAAGGGGGGTTGTAGTCAGGCAGAGCTTGGTCTCTTCTCCCAGGCAACCAGCACCTGAACAAGAGGACACAGTCTCAGGCTGCACCAGGGGAGGTTTAGGCTGGAGGTTAGGAGGAAGTTTTACACAGAGAGATAATTGCCCATTGGAATGGGCTGCCCAAGGAGGTGGTGGGGTCGCCGTCATTGGGGGTGTTCACGATGAGGCTTGACAGAATGCTTGGTTGCATGGTTTAGTTGATTGGGTGGTGTTGGATGATAGGTTGGACACGATGATCTTGAAGGTCTCTTCCAGCCTGGTTTATTCTATTCTATTCTATTCTATTCAACTCTTTAAATTGGCTTTTGAAATTCTTTCCACCTTATTTCCAGGCCACCAAATGTGGGACACCCAATGCTGGAACTTCACACACAGTAATCAACTACAATTTATTCTGAACTGATACTGATAACTTTATTCTACTCCTTTTTGACCTCCAGGTTGAACTACTGAAAAGCTCTATTTTGTTTTTTCTTTGTTTGTTTGTTTTTGTGAAATACTGTCCAAGTTCTTACTAACACAAAAAGCTGTGGAAAGCATTTTGAGCCAGTTAAGCTTCAGCTTAGTCTGTTAGTCTCTGGGGAGTTAGATCAATACTTATTGTCAAACATTTATTAAGTTCTGTAGTTGCAATAGCTTCCAGCATACTTTGGAACATGCATTTATACGACTTGCTGACCCCAGATTTGCCCATTCATGGGTAAAGATCTTTTATGCTCTATGCTACAAAACAGTATTGCACAGCTACTTTAAACTTGTGTCTCGCTTCCACACTAATTTGAAATTCATACAGAAACAGCATTCAATGCAGGTTCACTAAACTTAAAAAAAAAAAGGAAAACAAAAACCCACACTCCATTTTCCTTTTGTTAAATTTAGTTAACCCTAGTTCATACTGGTAGATTGATTTTGTTCATGGCATTTCTTCAAAAAAATATGACAGCATGAGTTTGCATGAGAGGTATTACAGAACCTTGGTTAGTAGTTTGTTGTCAGGAGAGCACATTTGCTCTGGATAGTCAATGCAATCAGTCAGATGAATGAGTTCCTTGAACTCAGCTTAGCACAGTAGCTGTAATAGCACCATTACTAAAACACCATATAGCATAGCACCCATCCATTGGGATGGCTGCAGGAATAAATAAGCACAATGCAGATGAATACTGCTGGCCTAGGCACTACACATAAGACATAATACTCTCAGACAGTAGTGACTAAGAGAAATCCTAAGATCTTACATTTTCTTTCACTCTTTCAGGCTGTCAGCAAGAACAAACTTAACAGCTAGACCCTTGTACTTTTATTTACTATAAAATGACAATAAAAACCCTCTCCCCTGTGTCTCTAAAAAGGTTTGTCTCCTAAAACAGACTATTATATCAATAGCAAGGCAAGAAAAAAAATAATCATTGGCTTACACATAAAGTTGCTTTATTGATACAACCTGTTGAATTTCATCCTTCCTACATTAGAAAAACATACAATGATAAATGTCAAACTTTCAGGAACACTTCTCTCTCTGAACTTGATTAAAAAAAGAAGTAATGTCTGTCCAGAAATAGTCCTTCACTTTATTAAAGCAAAGTATTTCACCAAGCTGTAGCCTACGCAATACATGGAAATCTATAAAATTCCAGTAACAGGAAATTTTTGTTGCTAATCCAATAATGAGACAGCAAGGTCAAACAAGACCTTGGAAATAACCAAAAAAGGGAAAATATGTTCAAAGACAGCAGATGTGTGTTTTTAAAATAACAGCTATAAAGCTACATTCAAACAATAATAATTTATCATAAAGAAATCAGGACAAAGGATTTAGGAGTGGGATCACAATCTAGATTTCGAATGTAGCAGAATATGGTTCGAGAAGAAAAATTAGTTTCTTGTCCAAACAAATAAAAAATTTATAAAAAAAAAAAATTCCAGGGATAAAGATTAAGATATTCAGTTTAAGGAATAAATCCGATTAAAGATGAACAATGTAGAAAACCCCTGCGTTATTTTGAGTAAGAAGGACTACTTCATAATTTTGAAATAATTATGTTGCTTGGCTGCTTGAGTTGAAAACACTTTTGCAAAAAGATGTCATTATTTTGATTAAATTGGCTTCTGCCTTTCATATATCTTAAATATTTTTGATACCCTTTTGACAATAGCGGCGGTTCTCTCTGACAGATTGCAAAATATCACTGTCTACCTGGGGAAATTATCAGTAGCCTGTATAACCTAATTTGGAAGGGGTTCTGACGTAAAACTATACAAGTTTTCCATTATTTTCATTTTATTGAAAGTGGCAATTGCTCTCTCCCTAAATGACCATTAAGTCAATCAGCCACAGAAGACAGCAAATGGTAGCTGAGCTATGCACATCATGGAGCTCCTGTGGTTTCTCTGGAAGACGTATAACAGAAAATATATCTATTCAAATATACTGTGAATCCTAGTGATAGATGTGCATATATCTGTATGCATTGTAACTCCATCTCTGTGGTGCCTTGTTATACTTCATTGTTTTATTAAAAACTCCTCAGATTTACAGAGCAGATTCCTGCTCTTTAGAACTTAGAGTCCGAGATACAGACAGGGAGGACAAGACATGGAGAAACTTTAAGAAAGAATCATTTGGATTATCTCGTAATATGAATTAAATTACTACATCATTGTATCATGGGATTGCTAGAATTAACAGAGACAAAGCACAACATTCAGGTATCTGTGACCCAATAATATGTTAAAAAAAAAAAAAAGGCACATAAACTAATATATAACATAGAATTTTTAAAATATTAACTAATATTTCTCTACAGGAAAGGTGTTCTACCATTTTTTGTCATTTTAAATGTTTTAGTTTTTATGTTTAATGTATAAAAGATGAGGTCTCTAACACAGACTGGTATGATAAATGTAGAGTTCTGGTGCCTTCTAAGAATGCAGTAACCCCAAATGGCACTGTCTTGTAAAGCAATAAAGAACAGTTTATAATGTTTTCAAGAATTTGAACCTGTCTCCACAGTTATGAAAATATTTTGTAAAAGAGGGTACCTTCTAATGAAAAAAGCAGGTTTAATGAAATTAGTATCCTGTACTATGTACTATGTATTTTTGTTTTGTCCTTGTCTGATGTACTTCAACAGTTTAAGCAACTATGAATAAATATTTGTGCAGGTATTTGTAAGTTTCCCCTGGCCATTACTAAACCTTAAGATTTCATTCAACTGTTCTGCTAAAAACCTGGAACACTATCATTAAAATTGGCTCTGCCTGGAAATCTCATAGCATATATTTCAGTGAATGTAAAATTTCCTGAGCTAAATTTGGCTTGGCAATACCCTACTGATCTTATAAGCACACAGACTATAAGGTTCTTTAAAATGTGAGCTATAAATAAATGAATGAAACCCCTTTTAGATGTTATTGATGAAAAGATTTCTGTATGCATCACACATGGAACTATTTCATTTTTCAATTCCTGTCCTCTTTTCAAAATTGAAATGAAGGCAAATTTTCTTTTTTTCATTTTCTCTCCATCTTCTCTATTATTTATTTGCTTGTTTATGCCATCTTTGTTGCCTTCTCTTAGAAGCAATTGCACGTTTTACAATTTGAAAAATAAAAATACTGAAAGACATTCTAATGAGGTTGGGTTTTGCATTTCAGGCTAATATTCACAATATGCTAAACAGCATATATTGGTCTGGAAAGAGATCGCCAAAGTAAACCATATGGTGTTCATTAATGTGAGCTGATGGAACGTGCCATGTTTTCACACTGTACTTACTTACACATTCTCTTAAAGAAAGTCACTATGTCAATAACTTAAGGTAGGCTTACAAAAACATTTAATCCAAATATTCACTGAATGGTTTGCAATCTGTATACCTCAGATAAAGATGTGCTTTCCTCAGTCTCATGGATTGAGTTGAACCTGCTGCTGTTATTCATACCATGCCACAGTCATGCCAGTTGCAAAAAAAGAAAGTGTTGACTGGAGCAAAGTATTATGGGGCTTGAAGTTCAGTTTGCAACATGGGAGGTTTCCTGTTCTGATTGCTGCTTCTGGGTTTCGGCTTCTGGGGTGTGATCGCTTTTTTTCTGTGGGCACAGCAGCAGAAAGAATGGGAGTCAGGTAGCTACTGGTTTTGGTTTTATCCTGTCCATCAAGTCCAGCCTATTACCTAATACCTATCACCTCATCACAACTAAACCATGGCCTGAAGTGCCACGTCCAATCTTTTTTTGAACACCTCCAGGGATGGTGACTCTACCACCTCCCTGGGCAGCACATTCCAGGGGACAATTACACTTTCTGTGAAGAACTTTCTCCTCACATCCAGCCTAAACTTCCCCTGGTGCAGCTTGAGACTGTGTCCCCTTGTTCTGGTGCTGGTTGCCTGGGAGAAGAGACCAGCCCCCACCTGTCTACAATCTCCTTTCAGGTAGTTGTAGAGAGCAATTAAGGTCTCCCCTGAGCCCCTTCTTCAGGCTAAACAACCCCAGCTCCCTTAGCCTCTCCTCATAGGGCTTGTGCATATTTCACTGCGCTGCTTCTGCAAATAGGCTAAGCTAAGGTAATCATGTATTGTATTATTAATTAGATTATTACCTAAGGTAATTATGCATTGTGCTCATGGTATTTCATATTATATTAAACTCTTATCTCTTTATCTCAACCCTGAGTTTTGTGTGTTACTCTTCCCCTCACTTTTGTGTTGGGGGAGCAGGCAGCTTAGCCCTTATTCTAAACCATTACACTCAGTCATAATACTGTCTACTGTAAGTAAGATCTGTTCTCTAGGATGACACATGTTCATATTCAGTAAACTACTGGAAGTAAAATGTAATAATTAGTTGGTGTTTTTCTTTTTTTTCTTCTTTTTTTTTTTTTTAAGTGAAGTCTAACAACAAATAATAAGGGAGAGAAATTGGTGCTTGACTTTAAAGGAGCTAATAGATTGAACATATGCATATGCTTCACTGGACTAAGTTTTGTGCTCAGCACTGAAGAAGGTAATTTGTCTTGTAAGCCATTTTGTGCATAGACAGGTTCCCATCACAGCTGAACTACATCACAGCTGTGAGCAGTGCCACTGGAAGTTCAGAATGGTTCTATTTTAAATTCCAGCTTGCCTTCTCTAAGTATCTGTTTACTTCCATATCCTCTTCATTCTTCCAAGTTGTGGCAGGTGTTTTTCCTCTTAGTTCTGCAATATCTATTGCCTATTTAATGTAAAGACATACAGAAGTTTTCACTTCCTTCAAAAAAAAAAAACACAACTGTCTTTCTTCAAAGAAATAAAATTAATAAATACTTCAGAAAAAAACCCCACAACAAACTTCCTGGTCTCAAGTAAATTACTATGAAATATCAAAAGTTCAGAGAATGAATGCTTAAAAAATGTCATAGAGTTAAAATTTAGAAACAAATAATTATATACACGAATGCAGAAGTATGTATAAATTATATATAACAGAAACACGTGTTTATATACATACATAAATGGATTAATTTTTTAAAATCATGTTTTAAATGAGAATTAGGCTTTAGTTTCCTTATATTGCACTAATCTTGTCCTTTATTTCTATTATGAAAGTGTGATCTCTCATTTGTAATGCTGGGTTTGCAAATGTACAAGTGCTAAAGGCCTGAAGTGAGAAAGAACGCTTCTTTAGGTGAGAAACACAGAAAGATGAAAAGAACTCTTAAAGAAATAAGAATGGTAGTCTCAGAGAATAAATTAAATAGTTGAGAACTAGAAACAACAACAGTACAGATAAACTTCTAATTAGACATCCCATTGGAGTTTTCAGAAGACAGCCATTTCTTTTTATTTCAGAGATTTTGCTGTATTTTGTGTTTCAATTTGAGAACGCAAATTGGCGCTACAAGTCTTTATAAACCCTTTTATGACTAAACCTTCCACCACATGAAAAGCAATTACACACAAGGGGTTAATCTCCTTACTTTTCAACTCACACAGGTGGGCAGGGCAGCCTTGGGAGCAGACCCTTCCCAGCAACCTACCTCCTGCCTTGAGATACTAACAGCTGTGTTGCTCAGTGAGGAATGCAATTGCAGCAGCACATTTTTTCCCTCTTGAAAATGGAAGGCACAAATGGCAGATTGTTTGGGAGAGACTTTCTCTGAGCCAACACAGATACACACTGCACATAGCATTGGTGGGAGATCTAAATATACTTATGTGTGTTATGCATATATATTAGAGGTAGGAGAGAAACAAAGCATACCATTAAAGGGTTCTAAATAAGATAACTCCAGTATGAAGAGATCTAAATATAGGATGAAGTACATTCCCTGGCATTTGCACCTCTGCTTCCTGTATTGTAACAAGGTTAAGACTGATTTAGAGCATGTCCTACTCTATTGAAAAAAAGTAAAAATAATCCTCCAGGTACATCTTATGCATCATGAAACCTCTGGACCTTGCATGCTAGCTGTAAACATCACTAACAGGTAGATTTACCTCAGTCTTGAAAACTAAACTCCTGTAATTTCTTTTAAGGTCCGCACCAGTATCAGAAATTGACGTTTGAAACAAAGCAAAGGCTTGTTTGTGAGTTTAAATTGTACCTTTTCTAAGACTATGAAAAAACTTGTTCTACTTCTGAACCTTCCTTACCTCCTTTTTTTTTTTTTTAAATATGCACTTTTTATCCTCTTAAATCACCTTAATCATCTGGCACTAATCTTAGTAAATTTATTTGGGGTTTTTATAAGCATATTTAACAATTACCATAACCAGCTGTATGGTTACCAGCAATGCTGGTTTTACTATTGTTTTGAAGTTCAGCTGAACTTCATAACCCTTACATTTTTATCCTGTGTGCAATAAAGACAATACACTGTTCCAGCGAACATCATCTCAAGCAACAAAACTTGGGAGCAACGCTGAAAACAAAAATATGGAAAAATTGAAGTGTTACAGAATGATGTGTTTACTCTTGGTAAACAGCTTTTGAATTAACAAAATCTGGATTAAGATGGGGGGAAAAAACCCACTTCCTCTGTCTGTGATAAATGTTTATAGAGTCATAAAACATTTTACTGTAAACCATGTGCCTAGGGGAATTTGAGAGATTTGCCAATTCCCTACACCAGATCTGCATCTGCTGAGGAATGGCATGCTTCTTCAGCTTCATTTTTGTAGCTCATTGCACAAACATATCTCAAAGCACTTCACAAGCCAGTCCAACAAGTATGTAGATATAAAAGGAAAGCATGACAGTGAAAAGATATTGATGAAGGTTAAAGGGAGAAGTTTTCATAGGAACTCTAAAGCTGGCAGTCCTTATTTTCGTGGAATTCTATTACATGAGTCTGCTTTTACAGACAAGAGCTGGTTTTATTTTGAAATTATATTTCACATATAAATGTTTCTATCTGAAATTGGCACTTAAAAATTATTTGATATGTATGTAGATTCACCATTAACATAGATAATACTATCACTAGCAAGAAGTGGCAGTAGCAATCAGGTTTGCACAGATTTGTGTTTCTTTTTGCAGCTTTTCACTTAGTAAAATACCAGAAAACAGCTTTATGAGCTTAGTGTTTACTATTTTTGTCGATTCTACTTGAACAAGGAACTGCAAGTAATTGTCATATGCATTAATATATTGACTATAAATCTCAGGGTAAATACAGCCTTTGCTAAAAGCTGAATTACAACTCTTTCCACTTCTCATCCTCCAAACACATATCATCCAAAGTGAAAAACAAGTTAAATACATAAATACCAATATATATACATAGACAGAAAGATTCCAAATATCATTCTGGTTGAAATATTTGTACTATTATTTTATTTTGGTTTATTTGTGGTTTATTGCTTCTTATCATGGAATGTAATATAGTTACATGTAGTTCAGTAGTTCTAGAACTCTTCATATTTCCACTGCTCTAAAAAATGGCTGATTTTCCTTTCCTATTTCTTTGCCTAGCAGTGTACAACTAATATCAGTTGTACACTATCTATCTATCTAAACATTATCCAAAATATTCCTCAGTAGAGTAAAAAATGCACATAAGTGAAAGTATTTCAGAATTTACTATCTTGGCCTCTTTTAATGGGTTGTAATAAAGGTGGCAAAACAATGCATCCCTTAAACAGGATAGCCATCTGCCACATTTAACATGATCCAAACATGTATTTTTAGAAACCATGTTCTCTAGATTTCCAGGGAAGTTTTTCATGGCAAATATTCAACCTTCTTTCTTTATTCATGTAACAATTTATCACTTACCAGGAGAAATAGAATATTAATCTCATTTTTGTGTATCAGAGCATCATTGTATCTTTCTTCAGGGTTTGTTATTTTTGTAATCTAGGAACACCTAGCTATTTCAGTTGTGTATACAACACTGTGCTTTCTAAAACTCTTGGCTTTCTGATTTTTTTCTGTTCTGGATCTCTTCCACTTTTTTGTTTATCCGTTTATTCACTTGTGTCTTAATATCTTCCAAGCAAAACTGGACACAGGAGTCTAAGCCAAAGTTTCAACAGTGCCAAGTACAAAGAAGGCATAAAACCCCTGCTTAGAAATGATTTAAAGCAACAGTTCTGATTTGAGACTATGTCTCCAGAAATTAAGAAGTTTGCCGAACATTTTTTTTAAGGAAATGTTAAGCATTTGAAATGTAGACAGATTTTTTTATTATTAGAGATGATAAAGCTGAGTTTTACAACAGCTGAGGTAGAAATTTAAGAAAGCCCCTGAAGATAGGTTGTATCTTCCCTCCAGGCTGAAACTACAACAAAGAAAGTTTTCTTACATTCTTAAGCTCACTAATCATCTTGCTTCCTTCACTAAATTTTGTCCAGTTTGTCAATCTCTTTCTCACACTAAGGCACCCAAGACTGGTCACAGTACTCTGAATATGAATGCTTCATGAAGTAACCAATTCCATCAACCCACTAGCTACATTATTGACAATGCATTACAGCAAACAGTTACAATTGCTATTTTTATATGTATATATATAAGACTGTTAAAATAAAAATGAAAATACAATAATTTTGAAGGTTTTTCCCCAAAGGTCTGATTTATCAAGAAATTTTGGAAGCTGGTTCTTACAGCACAATGTCACATGAACACAGTGAAAGACTCTTTGAAATAGACAAAATAGTCATTCCCACAAGTACTTCTTCATAACTCTTTTCATAAGAGAAAGTCCCTGTGGGAGCAGCTTCACTCAGCTACGTTAGCCAGTGCCCACTGAAGGGACTGTGGCCTGGTGGAATAATTATGCTCATACCAGTGGCAGAAAAAATAATTTTCAGATGTTTCTAGTAACATGCCCATCTCTGATAACATTCTGAAAGGTTGGTCTCTTCTCCCCTTCCCCCACATCAGTGTGTATGGATAAATAACAGATTACAAGTTAGGCAGCTTATTAAGGCTCTCACTAATCCTACGGATTTTCAAAAAGCTTGGGGGTTAACTATAATTGGGGTTGTGCTGAACTTGACCAGAACATTATACCAGACTGGCTGTACTGCTTTTGACACTTGAGGTGAGATACACTTAATTTTCCTGCCTTTACATATAAACAAAACCAACAAACAGCACCAGGCAGCACATTCCAATGGGCAATCACTCTCTCTGTGTAGAATTTCTTCCTAATATCCAGTCTGAACCTCCCCTGGTGCAGCTTGAGACTGTGTCCTCCTGTTCTGGTGCTGGTTGCCTGGGAGAAGAGCAAGTGATACAAAACACAGCCCTGGCCTGGTGGTCTGGAGCCTGATCCTTCACCTACTCAAAACACCAATGCTCACCCTAGCTAGCAGTATGGTATCAAATACTTGTTGGCTGGTTCAGCTGCCTGTCTTGGTTGTGGCCCCTCCCATCCTCTTGTGGAAAAAAGAAGCAAAACAAAACAAAGCAAGCAAGCAAACAAACAAACTCACAAAACCAAAAGCGAAACAAAAATCCCCTTAAGTCTCTCCTAGCTGAACCCTGGCCAACCACCACATACCGTATCATCATAATAGTTATCAAACCCAACAAAGCCAATCTTTGTTCGAGGTAAAACCTGACATCAGGTGAATAAATTGCATTCTCCAAATGCCCAGAACTGGTATTACAGGATAGTAATCAAATGGTCAGACACTACTTGATGTCTCAGACAAATAATAACCCTTTCAAAGAGAATTTGGCCATTGAGCAAAAATTTATCTTCTGGTTTTCTTTTTTTCATCAAGATGAATGAGGTGGAATGAAATATGGATTTATTGACTCTGAGGACTGGAAATAGTAAAACTTGCTCTTTTTTTCACTAAATTAAACAGAAATTACTCAGAAGATAGAGTATGTGTGTAGTTAATTTCTTTTGGTGCCTTTTCAAACCATAAATGAATGCTTTGGAATGGAATACTTCTGATTAGCCAGGAGAAATGATTATTCAAATAAAAACGTAATATTGGTTTTCACTTAACACTTTTCTGGTTTCATTCTCCTATTTATATCAGTATGAACTAAATCAAATAGATGGGTTCTAGAGAAAGAGCCTGAAAGCAAATGTCCCACTGAGCAAGCAGAAATAGCAACACAATTCTCTAAGTGAACAGCATTAAGGGAAGAGTTTTGAGTACAGAAGGAAACAAGACGAGATTGTTATTAGCTTTCACAAAGTTTTTTTTGTCTTTTATGTTTGGGTTTTTTTTCTCTGGTTTTAGTTTTTGGAAAGTTTACTTTCTGTTTCCCAGTCTTTCTTCAAAATGAAATGTAAATGGGAAGATGTCAGAAGGAACATTTCTGAAGGGAAAATGCTGCAATTCTACACATTGTGTCAACGTGACTTCTTTACCTCAGTCTTTACTGGCAAGTGCTCCAGCTGCACTCCCAGAACAGCAGAAGATAACGGCAAGGACTGGAAGAAGGAACTGCCCATTGTGAGTGAAGATCAGGTTCTTGACCATCTGAAGAACCTGAAAGTGTTCAAGTCCATGGGACCCAATAGGATACACCCATGGGTGCTGAGGGAACTGGCACATGAGGTTGCTAATCCACTCTCTATGATATTCTAAAAGTCATGGCAGTCCAGGGAGGTCCCTACTGACTGAAAAAGGGGAAACATAACCCCCATTTTCTAAAAGAGAAAGATGGGTGACCCAGGGAACTATAGGCCAGTCAGTCTCATCTCTGTGCCTGGTAAGATCATGGAACAGATCCTCCTGGAGGCACTGCTGAGGCAGAAGAATAACAAAGAGGTGACTGGGTACAATCAGCATGGCACCAAGGGCAAATCCTGCCTGACAAACCTGGTGGCCTTCTACGGCAATTTCACAACATTAATAGATGAAGGTCAAGAAATTGACATCATTTACCTGGACTTGAGTACAGCCTTCGACACTGTCCCACACCACATCCTGGTCTCTAAGCTGGTGCAGTATGCGTTTGATGGATGGACCATTCAGTGGATAAAGAACTGGCTTGACAGCTGCACCCAAAAAGTGGCTGTCAATGGGTCCATGTCCAAGTGGAGGCCAGTGGCAAGCAGAGTCCCTCAGGGATCAGTACTGGGACCAGTCTTGTATAATGTCTTTGTTGGTAACATGGACAGCAGCATTGAGTGCACCCTCAGCAAGTTTGCTGACACCACCAAGCTGTGTGGTGCAGTAGACACACTGGATGGAAGGGATGCCATCCAGAAGGACTTTGACAGGCTGGACAGGTGGGCCCAAGCCAATCTCATGAGGTTCAACAAGACCAAATGCAAGATCCTGCATCTAGGTCGGGACAATCCCAGGCACCAATATAGGCTGGGCAGGGACTGGCTTGAGAGCAGCCCTGAAGAAAAGGACTTGGGGCTGCTGGTAGATGCGTAGCTCAACATGAGCCACCAGTGTGCACTTGCAGCCCAGGAAGATAATCACATCCTGGGCTGCATAAAGAGAAGCGGAGCCAGCAGGTCAAGAGAGGTGATTCTCCCCCTCTACTCCACTCTGGTGAGACCCCACCTGGAGTACTGTGACCAGTCCTGGAGCCCCTATTACAGGAAGGATCTGGAGATGCTGGAACATGTCCAGAGAAGGGCTACAAGGATGTTCACAGGGCTGAAGCACCTCTCCTATGAAGACAGACTGAAGGAGTTGGGGCTGTTCAGTCTGGAGAAGAGAAGGCTCTGAGGAGACCTAATTTTGGCCTTCCAGTATCTGAAGGGGGACTACAAGAAAGCTTGTAGGAACTTTTTAGGGTGTCAGGTAATGATAGGACTAGGGGGAATGGAAAAAAAAAAAAAGAAATGTGTAGGTTCAGATTGGATATTAGGAAGAAGTTTTTCACCATGAGGACAGTTTGTACAGATAAATGTAAAATATCTCTGTCTATGTCCATAAAAATACGGAAACACGATATATTCTGACTGAAAGTAATTTATACTCTCTTATAAACTTATTTTTCCTGATCTATATATATAAAAAGTCAAACTGAAACAAAGAGTTTGGGAACATTAATAAAATGGATTAGGCATTTGCTCAATATTAGAAATAGTGTTTTCCAGGTCATTTACTGATTAGTATGTGCAAGCATAATTCCCTAAAAATATTGAGGTATCTGAGAAAGGCCAAGGTGGACATAATCAGTTTTATTTTAATCCTACAGAAAAAGAAATAAATGATTGTTGTGGAGAAAAGAAAAAAAAAAAAGGCAGCTTGTAATTCAATATGTAGTCTGTTGCTCTGCTATGTTTTGGGGTATTTTTATTCTATCACAAAAGGACATGATTCCTAATATCTTAAATAAAATTGATTTCAATCAGAAGAAATTACAATTAGGAAGCAAGTGAGCACCCGATGACAGAGAGATATGTGTATTCTGTTATCCAGTGTGTATATGCTTTTCATCAATATAATCAGACTACGGAGATCCAGCTGAATTAAGCAATCACAAAGAGCGTGCATCATCACTGAAATTTGATGCTGTTACATTTAATTCCAATTTATTTAATTTGCATTATGATGGAGGGAATACTATGGAACCATGGCAACTTTAAAGTTATTTAAATTCTTCAGAAGATTTTGTTTTATTTACAGCTGACTAAGAAAGATTCATTTAGCAAACTGTGGCTGTTATCTAGGGCTTCATATTTGTCATTGCAATAAATTATATAGTTGTGAAAACCATAAAAGGCCACTTTTGTTGTCATTTTGCTTTAAAATGATAAACTTAAATCTTGGCACAGATTATACATATATAGGGCATATAAACAAGTGGGCTACAGTTGTTAATAAATTGCTTAATGAATAAATAAATCTTTTAAATTGTTTAGACTTCAATGCTTAAATGCATTCATGCATATAGAGACTATCAGTGACAGATCAGAACTGGTCTGTACGTGACTATGAATAGCTTTGTGTAATTTAATGCACTGTCTTTTGTATTTCTTCAGCTCACTCTTTACAGTAGCAAGCAGATTTAGCTGTCAGATTATAGTGTTTAAATGACTAAAGCTATCATGTAGCCATATATCTTTATAGGTCTTTTTTTCCCATGAAAATCACCAAATGACTTATTTACTAAGCTTCTTAACATTCCAATGACTTTATCACAATGAAGACTGAAATGCAGGCAAAATTAATTTTCTTCAACAATTTTGTTCATGGGAGATGAAAACATTTACTTCTGTTCAACTGACTGAAGCTTCTTTCTTGGATAAAGAGAAAGGACATTAATATAAACTACTGTCTTATAATCTCATCCAGCTGGCATCCGGAGGTTATACATGTCAAGGTGCCACTCAAAGTGATGAACTTAATAAGTGCATACCAGGGATGATATTAGCTCTATTGTTGCTATGAATGAAGGCTGTTATGAAAGTTTGTGTGCACTAGCATTCCTTGATCAAATAAAAAAGCTCTTACTACAGCCCACAAACTAGTGTAAATAATAGACATTTGCCTTCAAAGATGCCTGTACATTAACCTCATTAAGTAGTTATACCTTTCATAACTGCATGACAAAATGGAGCTGACAGATTCCCTTATATGTATAGCTTAAAGCATTTTTTTCTTCAGTATTCTCCATTTTAGATCTGTAGGAAAAGTGTTACAAAGGCAACATAATGGTAAAATATGTTTAAAAAACATTTAAATTAAAGTTGCATTTCAATTAAACAAGCTAACAATTCCTTAACAAACCCACTAGATATGATTCAAAATGAAATATGAAAAAAATTACCTTTATCCTTAGTCCTTAAAAAAGTCACAATTTCTTGTCTGAATTAAAAGCACATTTTTATAGGCATCTGTGTCACACTTATTAAAGCTAACACTTACTAAAGCTAACATTTATTAAAACTAAAACCACCACATGATGCATCTACAATTGAAAGTTAAAATGAATTGGAGATGTAATTAATTCCTGGAGGAATATAAATTCAGCTTTTACTGAAACCATCATTGTATATTCTTACTATCTATGCAGAACTTGACTGTTTTCTTTTAATGACAAGTCAAATTTTCTTTTTTTATGTACAAAGGACCACAAACTGATGTGAGAACTTATATGGCATTGAAAACTGGCCTCCACAGGACTGCATGTCACACTTTGTAAAGAAAAAAACATTTTAAATCTGATCCTCACTGTTTATTATAATTGTATTATAATAGTGTTCTGTTTGGTGTGTAGATCACATTCTGATAACTCCCATCTCTTCCTCACATTTCTTTTTTTTTGGTTTTTTTTTGTTTTTTTGTTTCTTTTCTCTGTCTCTAGCCTCCTTGTCATATGTTCTGGCACACCAATAAACATCATCGAGGCAGAAAATAGACATTCCAGTTCCGTCTATAGGACACCATAGCCCAGTGGTGACTCTACATTCATCAGGCAAGCTCAACTCAGTTCATCAGCGGGCACCTGAGAATCCATTTGTGAATTCACATCCAGGCTTACTGCCTTAGAGACCATCCAAAGGGTATCTAGATGACTGATTCCAAGAAGCAAAGTGGAACACAAAGTTACTTTCATATTCTGAATAAAAATATCATCTCTATGGCTTGACAGCTGAATGTTAACCAGTCAACCAAAACTCTCTGCTCATTCACTGTCTTTGCTATTAGATTATCACTATGCCTTTGAAAAGCACTACACACATCTTTCATTTTCTCTTTCCCTGAATAAAAAAGCTCCTGATAAATGAAATCCCTACTGAACTGATACATAAAGTGGTAGATACGGAAGGATGGGAAAAGGAAATCTTCAGATCTGAATAAGAAATGCTTCAGCTACATCCTGACACAGAAATAAAAAACCATTTTTAATGGAACTGAATTATGTGATTTCTGAAATATGTATTGAGTATAATTTGCAAACACCCAATAGCCACATTAACAACAAATCTCTCTTTTAAAGACAAGAAGTGGGTAATATGTGTTTAATCTCACAAGACTTTTAAGTTGAGTGTGAATTCTTTTTTTTTTTTTAATTACTTTTTGGCTTTGGTTTTCATATGCAAAGACTTCCATGAGTAGATATCAAACAACTTTTTTACAGTAATTGGAGAGAACTATCTAATTAATACACACTGAATGAAAGGAGAAAAATATATTCAATAGAGGATAAGCCAAGAAAACAACTAGAAACCAAGAAAATGCATCAATTTAAGAACAAATTAATTAATATTATAAGCATTTAAAATTAATATTGTAAGTTTTTCCCTACCAAGATCTATATAGAATCTTTGCTAGGTGTATAGATATGCTATGGACACCATTTTTTTAATGTCCCAAGACTTCATATAACTATTTGAGTTATACCTGATTAGTGATATAAGTAGTACATTTAATGGGAGAGCAAGGTCCCTAACAAAGTTTTCAAATTATTTTATGTACTCATCAGGTAGTAGCTCTACAATAGTCCAGAAGATAAGTAGTTATTATTTCAGAAAACAATATTGTTGTGATAATTGATTTTGTTGATAATGAGGGTGTAGAATACAATTCTTGATGTTCCTGTATGAACATAATTATCCTCCTCTACAAAACTGAGTCTTGCGGTACTGTCAAAGGTCTTTAGGCACTTCATATGCCACAGTTCTACTCTGGCAGTGTACTTTCTAATACCTTGTAAACAAAGTAAACTTCACACCTCAGATTAGGAAGTGCAAGTTTATGTGTAACATATTTTAGACTACCACTATATTTAAAGCAGCGTTAATATTGTATTGAAAGAAATATACAAAAATCAGCGTGCACTTTCTGTAATGCAGCAAAACTGAAATGTGCAATCTGTCCCTTTATACTTGTTACTGTATAGTAAGAACAAATGAAATAAAAGGTAAAAAGTATTTTTATTATATTTGTTTCACAACAGGAAGCGTACAGTTTCATAACTGAGAAAGACCATCCTTTCATTTTAATGTCCAGCCTAATTCAAAGATGAGTTCAAGACAGGTATTTGGGGAAAAGAAAGGCACCTGCACGCAATAATGGAAAAATGCATTGCAATTGGCATAATTCTGGGTCATGCACAGAACTGATTAAAGATGCTGACTCTGTCAAGGGAAAATTGCTTGGGATAAGGCTGAGGAAAATAACTATTTTTATTGCATCAGAAGTTAAAGAATTTTAACAATAATTATTGGCCTACAGAAGAAAGAGCTTATAAAATTGAGGGATGCAAACAGAAGTCTTCAGTAATTATTATGTGTTATATTTGGAAAGTGGAATTGTATTTTTAACTCTTTAGGACAGTTCCCCCCTCCCCCCAGTTATTTGAAAAGGATAGAAAAGAACAGTGATGCAATTAAAACATCAAAATATTACATCCATTACTCTGCAAAGATCTAAGGAACATTTACATCTCAGAAAAGATAAATCCAGATTTTTATGGGCTACAGACAATTTATTTAGAAGTGAACTATGAGATTGTGTAATTAAATTAATGCAGAGGTACTTCTGTATAACATAACTTGACTGGTACAAGGTATTTAACAATGGATTAAAATACTGCAGTTTATTATTATAACCAGAATGATGGAATGGGTGAGGTTGGAAAAAGGGACTTCTTGAGGTCAAACTACACTGCTCAAACAGGGCCACCTAGAGACAATTGCCCTGGACCATGTCCAGATGTTTGGGTTTTATCTACAACTCCAAGAATGGAGACTTCAAGGGTGGATCAATCTTAAGAGAACTGGAAGCACTGAGAATCAGAACTCAGAAGTGATTATTGATGAGAAAATACAGAACTGAAGTTTCTCATAAAGTTGTGTAGGGACTGGTATCAATATAACTGAGAATTTTCATTCATGGTATTGAAGGGAATATAAAATCATGTCTATGAAATTATTAAAGCTTGGTGAAATATTAAGAAATTACAAATTCAGTTAACTGCACAGTAAAACAGCATGTTTGAAGAACTAACCCATTCAAATAAAATTCATTTTAGAGAAGGGAAATGTGGAGATATCAATACACAAGGAAAAAAGGCAAGTCATTAGTGATTTTAAGGGAAACTGAAAGCAGAAAAATTTGAATTCAAGGTGGGAAAGGAAAAGTGCCTATTTTTGAAAGAGTGTTTGGCTAACTAATATACTAGGAACTAACTTAGGAAATAACTAACTAGGAAATAACTTTCATGACAAATATTTCAAAAATACACAGATTTCCCTTCCAACTTACTGTAGACTGAACAATCATTTTAAATTAGAATTATTTCTCACCTCTATCATAACTGTAGATTCTATTATTTTTTTTAGCATGCTTTATTTCCATTCATGCTTTTATTTTGTGGCAATGAATTGGAATAAAAAAATAAATTGGTCCCATCTTGATAACACCAGTATCTGGGTTTTTTTCACCAAGGGCCAGCAGGAGGAGGGAAGTCATTGTGCCCCTGTACTCAGCACTGGTTAGGCCACACCTTGAGTCCTGTGTCCAGTTCTGGACCCCTCAATTTAAGGACATTGAGACTCTTGAACATGTCCAGAGAAGGGCAATGAGGCTGCTGAGAGGCCTTGAGCACAAGCCCTATGAGGAGAGGCTGAGGGAGCTGGGATTGTTTAGCCTGGAGAAGAGGAGGCTCAGGGGTGACCTCATTGCTCTCTACAACTACCTGTAGGGTGGCTGTAGCCAGGAGGGGCTTGAGCTCTTCTCTATAGCAACCAGCACCATAACAAGGGGACACAGTCTCAAGCTCCACCAGGGGAAGTTTAGGCTCGAGGTGAGGAGAATGCTCTTCACGGAGAGAGTCATTTGTCATTGGAATGTGCTGCCCAGGGAGGTGGTGGAGTTACCATCCTTGGAGCTGTTCAAGAGGAGATTGCACGTGGCACTTGGTGCCATCGTCTAGTCATGAGGTCTGTGGTGACAGGTTGGACTCGATGATCTTTGAGGTATCATCCAACCTTAGTGATACTGTGATACTGTGAAGGGGAAAAGAAAAAAAAGGCTGAAATAAACCCGTTGGTGTAAATGTCTGCAATACCATCGGATTGGCATTACCAAATTAAAAAAAAAAAAAAGAAAAAAGAAACAATCCTCATACCTACCTCTACTAAGTATTTGCACATTATTAACATCAACTCAGCAGATCTAGATATCTTGCAATCAGTTTCCCCCCTTTTTAAAAAATGTATTTCTTTTGGAAGATGTGCTTCTTTTTGACAGAAATTGTCAGATTAAATATAAGGGCAACTTCGTGAAATGTAAGAATATAGTCAGACTATGTGGTCTACTGGTCCCTTCTGTCTTCAGATTCTATGAAAACCTGCTAATCTTTTACACCCAAGTCTGGAGAAAATACAACCATTAGACCCAGATGGAAATGCTAAATTATTTGAAATGACCTATTAATTTTGATGTTCAATTTATCCACCATTACATGTCTTTTAACTTCTAGATGTATCTTTCTTAGCCCAAAAGAGGGATCTCAAGAGGCAGAAGAGAAAGACAACAAACACTAACTTTTGTACTTACAAATGCTTTCAGTCCTCTCTGGGCTAGCAATAAAGCAGGCAGCCACGATCAGTTCAAAGTCTAGCTCTTGCTGTCATAGTAAGACTAATCTATAACACTCAGATGAGAATCAGGAAGAAGGGGATTACCAGTGAATAAAATTAATTCAATGTAAGCAATGTGCTGTCCATAATGTTCCACACAGGTGAATTCTGTTCAAATACCCTTGTTCCATGTGCCTTGAAATTTGGGGAAAAAAAGGAGGAAAAAGAAAGATGTGAGAAGGTATTTAGTGCAGGATGTCTTGGATTTATGTATCTAGCTTTTGGTAGTCTGTCTGAAAACTCCAGATTGTAAAAGTCAGTGTAAAGAAGAGGATTAGTTCTTCCTTTACATCTCTAAATCACAGTCCCACGCTATCAAGCTGCTATTGCTTCCAGCCAGGCACCACTTCATCCATTCAACAACTGAGGTGATTCAGCTCCAGAGTGCTAACTGTTAGGTAGCTTTAGGAGGAAAATCAGCAATAAACTCTAGGTCTTGGTGATGAGTTTGCCTCATTCCACATTCTCAAAGATAACTTTCCAGGTGTAAGCAGTGAACTTTCTCAAGTTTTTAAAGTGAAAACTAAGCAAATTCTCTTTGATCTTTCATGCCCTAAGTGAGGATGGTGACTTTGGATGTTTTCATGATGCTGAGGTTGTCCTGCTTTTGCTGTCATCCAGGTGAGAAGGATCATCATTCAAGCACAATTCTCTATGAGGCATATAATTACGTTCTCCCATTTTTAGCTATCAGTGAAATGAAGCGAAACACATGTGACATTAAGCTCAGGTAGACACAGCTACATTAAATAGCATCTGTTTTATTTCTATGCATGTCATTTATTACTTCTTCATAATTTCTGATACAACCTGTAGTACAGAAAATTATACACAACATAAAAGCAAGCTCTTATGTCTCAAAAGAATATTTTCTAGGCAAAACCTTTCACAGATTTCTTATTCTGTGGGCAAAGAAACTTGTTCTTACAGGGACAATGCAGCAGAGATTTTTTTTGTTTTCCAACTCCTGTTATTCAAGTGACAAATGTTGATAAGTAGCATAGGTGGCTAAGCCTTATGTTACCAGATTTGATTTAACAAATAAGGACGAAAGAATCAAGAATAACAAAACCCACTCCTAGATCATGATTGAAGAAGAACATTAATTTGTTTTCTTATGACTTAACTGTGAAATCCTTGTTTACTTTGGTAATCAACTGTTCCAGCACTAATCTTTCTTCTTTGTGTTCAGAGGCCTCTTTCAGTCTTTCAGCTGCTTTAAGCTTTACCTTTGTCTACATCTTTTCCTGCTCCTTAGAGTGTTTCTGAATTCCCTTCATCCCTTATCTTTGCATTCCCATACAACAATTTCCATCATATTGACCATTACAGCTGGAAGAACTAACCTGTGAAATGAAAGTTTTGCAAGAGACTGTGTGTTGCTTAACAGAGATACTGGACTGACTGGAAAAATTGTTTTCAGAAAAGAAATTTATTTCAATTTGTCATGCACAAGGCATATACAACTGTATGCTGGGTAGGTGAAAGGATGAATGGCTCATGTCATGGACTGTGAAATAGGTCATGTCATGGCCCTGAAGCTGGTGGTTTTTAAAACAGTGCCACCAAAGACACTGCACCCTGCTGATTCACCTTTAAGGTTGGGTATCCATGCAGATGATTTCATGCAGATCATTCCTGCCTGAACTGCCACCTGAATATCCTCAAATGCTACATGTTGTAATGTATTTTATTTGTTAGCTTGCTTCATTTTATGTTCTCTGACTGAAAGTCCCTGTAGTGTTTTTTTTTATAAGCAAACTATCTAGTGTAAAACATTGTACTCATTCTCTGCCTGCAGGATCTGAATTTATGAAAGTTGAGCATGAAAATTGATGTCAAGCACTTGATTTCCCCTGTGCTGAGTATAACAGGTCCAAACCCATACATATACGTGTTTACACATATGCACAAATATATACACACATAAGTAAATAAAACCATATTTACTTCGTTTTCACAGCAAAGTCTGACCTCACATACATGCAATAGTACCCCTGTCAGTGAAGACTCAAGGTGTATACATCTTTAGAATAATTTATCTCATTTTTCATAAAAGATAAGCCTCATTTAAATGAAGTTTACTGCTTATTTTAAATGTTTTTATTTTATGAACAAATCAGTATAAAGTGTTAAAATACCTAAAGGATGCAATAAGGTCTTTCCTTCTCTTCTCCAGGCTGAACAACCCCAAATCTCTCAGCCTGTGCTTGCAGGAGAGGTGCCCCAGTCCTCTAATTATTTTTGTGGCTCTCATCTGGACCCACTCCAAGAGGTTAATGTTCTTTTTGTGCTGAGGACTCCAGAGGTGGAGGCAGTACTTCAGGTGACGTCTCACCAAAGTAGAATAGAATCACCTCCCTTGACCTACTGGTCACACTTGTTTTGACAGAGCCCAGGATGCAATTGGCCTTCTGGCTGCAAGTGCTCACTGCTGGCTCATGTTTAACTTTTCATCCACCTGTACTCCTAAGTCCATCTCTTCAAGGCTGCTCTTAATCCCTTCGTCTTCCAGCCTGCATTGATACTGATGATTGCTCTGATACAGGTGTAGGACTTCACACTTGGCCTTGTTGAACCTCATGAAGCTCACACAGATTCACACAGACCCACTCTTTGAGTTTGTACAGGTTGCCCTGTTGCTTTTGTAAATACCCTTAGGACAGGAAATGGTGACAGTGACATTAAAAATTACCTCTCAGCACAGTATCATTCATAAACAGTAGGCATGTCCTTATGTGCGCATGGATGTAACACTTTTTGCAATGCCTCCAGTAAATTAATTGCTGCATAGTACTGAGTTCAGTTTTAATTGACATTAATTAGGAACATGAATCATCTATGTGTGAAGAGAAGATACTCTTAAATTAGGGTTCTGCCTTAATCTTTTCTTGCTTAGCTCTCTTTCAAGTTTAAAAGATACTGCTCTGTGACAGTGACAGCAAATGATGACCGATCGTGCTCTTGGAGAAGGCTATGAAGCCATCACTTCTTTTGAATCTGTCTTCCTTTGTGATTCCTCCTCTCTAATATGCTGTTCATTTTCACAATTATCTTTCATTCTCTTGAATTGGATTTTTCTCTATGATGTTTTCTTTAAATATAAACTATAATCATAATCTGGAAATTACATCTTTGGGAGATTTACTTTCCCCCAACTTGTTCCTTTCTACATTTTGTAACATACTGAAAATATGCTTTTGTTTCTCTCTCCTATTTTTTTTTCCCCTATTGAAATAAACAAACAAATCCCTAAAACAAAAATAAATAAACAAATAAACAAAATAGTAACCCTGACCCTAGGAAAGTCTAACACAAAACAGAGTACTAATTGCCAAGGATGAACTGCTATGAAATTGCACACTCTTGCCATATTTATGTAAAGGATATTTGTTGCTAAACCCAAAAACAGTAGAGTAGAGCAGGCAGCTGAAAGCCTGGGACAATTTATCCAAGTCTACTTCACTATTTTGTATTTTAAGTTCATGTCTGTATGTAATCCTGATTTTAGTTCTGAAAAAGCAAAGCATTACTGAAGCTTAATATAGAAGTTTAACGCATAACAATTTTATGATGCTAATGTAATTTGTACATTTCTACTTTTAACAATTGCATGAGTTTATGTATTAAGGTAACTGTTACTGGTTCAGTCAAATAGTGTCACTCATTATAGCTACAGAACAATGGTAAGTTTATTTCAAAACAAGTCTTAAGCTATGCTGACCTAGTCCTGGAAAAATGTGTTCTGTTAAGGCCCAATTTAGACTGTCCTCTTGCAAAGAGTAGGGAAAAATAGCTCTTCATTTGCAGTTATTTCAAGAAGTGAAGCAGATAGTAGATCTTTCAAGCAGAATATCTTTCAGGCCACCAAAATTACCTCTTGTTACTCACAACAAAGCACAGGCTTGGCTTCCCTCATAAGATAACTTTATTCATCTCATTGTGGTGGTGCTCAATTGTATATTAATCTGTTGCCAATTTCCAAACTAATAACACATTTTTAGTGTAAAAAAAGTCCTGGATTGTTTTTCTTTGTCTCTTTTGTTAAAACAAAACCAAAAACAAACAAACAAAACCCAGAAAACCCAAACCAAACCAAACCAAAAATATAATAAACCAACAACTCAAAACAAAACTTAAGACAGACAGACTTCTTCCAGACCTCCCCCCACTAGACCACTCCAAAACCTGCAGATGCATTAAAAACATCTTACTGATTTAAAAAAATATATAAAATAAAATAAAAGTTTTGAAGTGTATTTATTCATGCCCACATTCTCAGATGGGCAGAGTTCAGCATGATGTCTTTTAACAAGCCCAAGTGCTGGGTGCTGCACTTTGGCTACAACAACCCCATGCAGTGCTACAGGCTGAGGTCAGAGTGGCTGGAGAGCTGCCAAACAGAAAGGGACCTGGGGGTGCTGATTGACAGCTGGCTGAACATAAGCCAGCAGTGTGCCCAGGTGGCCAAGAAAGCCAATGGCATCCTGGCCTGCATCAAGAATAGTGTGGCCAGCAGGATCAGGGAAGTCATTGTGTCCCTGTACTCAGCATTGGTTAGGTCACACCTTGAGTCCTGTGTCCAGTTCTGGGCCCCTCAATTTAAGAAGGACATTGAGATTCTTAACATGTCCAGAGAAGGGCAACGAGGTTGCAGAGAGGCCTTGAGCACAAGCTCTACAAGGAGAGGCTGAGGGAGCTGGGATTGTTTAGCCTGGAGAAGAAAAGGCTCAGGGGAGACTTACTGCCCTCTACAGCTACCTGAAGGGAGGTTGTAACCAGGAGGGGATTGGTCTCTTCTCCCAGGCAACCAGCACCAGAACAAGAAGACACAGTCTCAAGCTGCACCAGGGGAAGTTTAGGCTCGATGTGAGGAGAAAGTTCTTCACAGAGAGAGTTGTTAGCCATTGGAATGTGCTGCCCAGGGAGGTGCTGGAGTCACCATCCCTGGAGGTGTTCAAGAGGGGATTGGATGTGGCACTTGGTGCCATGGTTTAGTAGTCATGAGGTCTGTGGTGACAGGTTGGACTTGATGGTCTTTGAGGTCTTTTCCAACCTTATTGATTGCATGATTCTATGATTCTATGAGAATTAGAAGCTTCCTAAAAATGGTTGTTTTGAAAGAAATTCTAAATACATGCTTGGAAATTAGGCTTAAAAATATCCAATGGTAATTGGGTAAAGATTCTTTAAGCATAAAATGTATTATAAACCAGGAATCTGACCTTCGAAGTTGAATGTGTCAGTTTTGCTGAGGCTTTCACAGCTTTATATCTGAGAAACCTTTAGGTCTGATTGACATGATATACAGTTGTGCATGGTACAAACCCATAAAATAGTAATGTATTTTTCTTAGATATATATTTTATGGTTAACCACTCAATAACAGCTGATTGTTGGAGATTTGGGATCTGTCATTTAATAGCTGGTTGCCTTTTTTGTAGCATTTAAATTTTTCAAGCAGTAACTTTCCCTCCTCCCTTACATTCTAGTCATTCCTTCCTCACCACAGAGTCAATTTTCTTTAGAGGCAGCTTGAGTTTTATTTTTCTGACTGGGTTAGCTTCATTTCCCACCTAAAGAAATGGAACAACAAACTTGAAAAAGCTAGGACAAAGTTTGTAGTTGGGCTTAGAATCAAGTTCTGTGGTTTTAGTTCTTCTAGTTGAACCATGTCACAGCGTTTCCAGCAGAACCAGAATTTAGCAGGGCTATATTACAGGCCAGAAATACTGTGTATTACAATTCAGTCTGACTCCTGTAACTGTGGGAGTGATGGCAAATGGGCAGATGAATGCTAATCACCTCTTTTCCTCCTCGTAAGGTGGATATCTGAAGCTGATGGAAGTGCTAAGAATAACTCAGAGTAATTCACACTCTTCCTTAGACAGACATCTCTGAGTATGCCACTTTCAAAACATCCCTGAACTGTGACATTTTTCTTATTGGTATTTCAAGGAAGTAAAAAGTAGCTCTTACTCTACTCAGCATAACCAACGGGCTGACTCCAGCACCACCATTAAAATGCAGGAATGAGGGTTTCAACAGGACACTCAAATTTATCATGAAGACTTCAAAACGTGGGGAAAAAACCACCAAAGGTACTTTGTCACACACTACTACTACTGATTGTTTCATATTTCATTTCCAACATTGTTCAAGTATTATTTTAATACTTATGGAAAAAACATTATTAGAGGCTTAAAAAGAAAAAGAAAAAATGCAGCATTGGTGCCACCATCTTCAAACTGTTAAGACCACTCAGATCAGCATGTTTCTGCCTCTTCAAAATTTTGCTTGTAAAGCTGGTCTAAGAGGTTAATTTCTCTGAGGTCTTAGTGTTCCTTTTTTACATGGGTTTTATCATCAACAACAAGAAGTGAGAATAAACTTGCTTTCCAGGTTTTGCTTTTGGTTTTTTCCCTCTCCTATGTAAGCAGGTTTTGCAAGCAATTTAGAGAAATGCTATTAACAAGAGAACAGGAGATCCCTAAGAGAGTATTTTTTAGTAAATTGCAGTCCACATGGAAAAACAAATCATTGAGAACCATTCTGTTAAGCTCTTCTATTAGTTAAGGGCTAGTAGTTCTGATAGCAACGTACAGAACAATTTTGGAAACTTACTGCTGCAATTTCCTTTGAAGTAGTGTCAATTAACAATTGACAATAAGAGTGTGTGTCATCATATAACTTTATTTACTTAACCCTTTTTGCATTAGGGCTATCTGCAAGTGCATACATATCATAAATGACGTATTTATTCCAATCCAAGATAACCAGTCATTTCAGAACTGATACATCCATTTCATAGGACAGGGGAACCAACAAAAGCATCAGTGTCTTTTCTTACCTTTGTATGTTGTTACAGTTCCATATGGTTGATTTCTGGCCTTACAGAAGTGAAAACACAATTTTTACCACATCTGAAAGCATGAACCCAGGTGTCCCCTGGAAGAGATACCCAGAATACTGTGCAAATACTGAAGAACAGGTGTTCAAACTAGCAAGCAGCTAATCTACAGTCATGAGACAGCAGTGCAGCTAGCAACAAGTCAAAGCGTTCAACAGCTTAATTTACCTGTTCATCAACATAGTTGTTTTAGAATCATGCAATATTTAAACATTTAGTGACAGCCCTGAAATACATCTGTAGCAAAATGCAAGGGAAAACAGGGCTTAATTAGCTCTGATTTTACTGTTTTCTTCATGCTGAGGTATGAAAATCAAAAATTAAGCTTGCTATGTCTTCTAGTTCTCTGATCATCCTGACATCTTTGAATGCATTGAGCTGATATCAAGAATTAAGCCACTCCCATATTACAGATGCTTCAGTTCTGTGTTCATGCTTGGGGCTTACCAATAAATAAATTTTATGTCTCTTAAATATATGCTCTTGCAATGACCAAAATCTGTTAAAATTAAAGTTTCATTAAAAACTGAAGCTGTGGGGCAGCTAATGGGAGGGACACAGAGGAGGATTTCTTGTCTGCTTGTCAGATGTCTTTCGGTGGGTTTGTTTGTTTGTTTGTTTGTTTTTTCCTTTAATTTGAAAATTATTTTAGTGCAGCATTTCAAAGTATGAAATCAATATTCACACTTATTGAAATAGCTAACTAGCAAGAGATATGTATTGCTTGTGTACTTTTCTCTGTGAGGTCAATAGGTTAGTTACACAAGTGAAAGCTCTAAATTTTAATCATGAGACTATCGAACTGTATAAATAAACAAAGTATTCTGCAAAGTGTATTTAACATCTCTGCAATTTATTATTTTCCATTCAGTGGCATTGCTGAAAGAGCAGTGGGGATTTTTACAGCAATTTTCAGTGCTTTCTGCTTGAGAAAGTCTGCAGTCTCAGTCATTTGTATTTGTAGCTGATTAGGATGAAGCCAGAGTGCTCACATTTTTGTAACAACTTCTGAGAATGTTTAGCTCAGGGGCAGGAAGAAGAAAAAACAAACATTCCTTGCAAATATTTTGTCTTGAAAGCACTTCCCTAAAGTACAACTGTGTGTGTGGTCAGATGGAAAAGACATGTTTTCAGACACCCAGTTAATGAATGCAGTCCTTGACAGAAGTTGCTCTGATCAAAGAGTTACTTAAAACATCTGACTGAGAATTTAGAACTTCTGTGGAAGCTTATCATTTCTGCTAAAAAGGTTAGAAACTTAGTAAGTAATGCAGGTATATAATGAGACACTATGCTTAAGAGATATAAAAAAAAATAACCAATTTCTGTGGGTTTTTTGTCTATTTAAGTAAAACACATACTTACATTAGAGTACAACAATGGCATCCTGGCATGCATCAAGAATAGTGTGGCCAGCAGGAGCAGGGAAGTCATTGTGCCCCTGTACTCAGCACTGGTTAGGCCACACCTTGAGTCCTGTGTCCAGTTCTGGGCCCCTCAATTTAAGAAGGACATTGAGACACTTGAATGTGTCCAGAGAAGGGCCATGAGGCTGGGGAGAGGCCTCGAGCACAAGCCCTACGAGGAGAGGCTGAGGGAGATGGGATTGTTTAGCCTGGAGAAGAGAAGGCTCAGAGGAGACCTTATTGCTCTCTACAACTGCCTGAAGGGTGGTTGTAGCCAGGAGGGGGCTGGTCTCTTCTCCCAGGCAGCCAACATCAGAACAAGAGAACAGGCAAGAGAACAGAAATTCATGGCCAGTTCACGCAAGGAATATATGAACTTCTGCATTAACAGATTCTAAAATGAAAATATCCAGGCCAAGACAGAAAGGGTTATGTATATAGATATATTCAAGGAAATCTTTAGATTTTGCTTCTCTCCATTTAAGTTCTTTAACACCACACTAAATTTAAATATCTCCGTGTCCTAAGTAATGTAGAAAATCATTGGTCTAGGAAATTAGATTTGTTATTGCATTTTCATTCTAAATTTCCCCCCTTCCTCTTTTGTTTTCTAATTTTAGGCATATTATTGAAAGTCTCAGCTTTATCTTTTCTCTGACATTTGTTAAGACTCCTGTGTCATCATTAAATTTGCAACTTTTATTCTAATACATATGAAGACTCTTACTTTAGGGCTGTATTTTGGTAAGCTTTGGATTGTTATTCAATTGTTATTTGGTTTGAATTGTTATCGCACCTATCTTAGCAATTGCTACCTCATCAGAAAGACAAAAGGAGAAATTGAATTTAAACAAAAATCTGAGCTGTGGCAGTGTGATGTCCCTCATCACAGTTTCATTCTTGTTTTGTGCATCAAAGATGGAAGAGCAGTATTTCACATACAAATTATATTCTGAGGAGTACACTAGCATACAATAGTGTAACCTGCCATTAAAAAAATGCTTCCTCCCCCCTTATAATTTTTTTCTACCTGTATGAAATAATTATCATGAATTTTTTTAAATTTTCTTCATTTGATACATTTTTAACCACCTGATATCTGTCATGACTGATACCTGTGCAATTTTGAAGATTTAGTGTTTATGAAAGAAAAAATTAGGTAATCTGTTGGTCTGGTTTGTGGCAATACCAACCAGCAGAGAAGGCAACCTCTGGTTCTTCTTATAACATAAGCATGGTGAGATTAAATACCATATTTTTCACATGTGCACTAAAAAGTAACCATAGCAGAATGAGCACTATAAATCTGAACATACCCAGATCATTGGGTCCAGTTCTGGGCCCCTCAGTTTAAGAAGGATGTTGAGTTGCTGGAACGTGTCCAGAGAAGGGCAACAAAGCTGGTGAGGGGTTTGGAGTATAAGCTCTCTCATAAGAGGAGAGGCTGAAGGAGCTGGGGTTGCTTAGCCTAGAGAAGAGGAGGCTCAGAGGAGACCTTATTGCTGTCTACAACTACCTGTAGGGAGGTCGTAGCCAGGAGGGGGTTGGTCTCTTCTCCCAGGCAATCAGCACCAGAACAAGAGGACACAGTCTCAAGCTGCACCAGGGGAAGTTTAAGCTGGATGTTAAGAAGTTCTTCGCAGAAAGAGTGATTTGCCATTGGAATGGGCTGTCCAGGGAGGTGGTGGAGTCACCATCACTGGAGGTGTTCAGGAAGAGACCGGATGGGGCACTTGGTGCCATGGTTTAGTTGATTAGATAGTGTTGGATGGTAGGTTGGACTCAGTGATCTCAGAGGTCTCTTCCAGCCTATTCTATTCTATTCTATTCTATTCTATTCTATTCTATTCTATTCTATTCTATTCTATTCTATTCTATTCTATTCTATTCTATTCGTGTTGAATATTCATCAGCAGATTCAACTGGCTAAACCCATGACAGTGGTCACTTTTTAAAACAAATGACACTCAAGAATTCTTAAATTTTCGCTCTCCTAGTTCAAACTTTGTTGCATTTATTACTCTAACAAGGGCCTCTTGTTAATTACTGTAATATATGTAGATTAGAACCAGTTGCATATGCATGCTCTCCAGCTTCTAACAGACATTTATTGTTATATGGCTACTAATTGCACAGCTGTCACTCTCTTTTATGGTCTGAGACATATTGTTTGTGTTATTTATATCAAGTAAGCATCTTTCCTTGTTCAAAGGGAAACAATTAAATCTTTTGTGCTAAGATACCACATCTTCAAAGCCCTATGTTTGCATATGGAAATCATCCAAAACAGTGCTCTGGTGGTTAAAACCAATTCCAGTATTGTGCTAAGGCACCTAACCAAAACATAAAAGAGAAGCAGATCAGCCTGATCTGCTTACTGAACATGCATGTCACAAGTGCACATGCACATCTCTTCCCCTCCTTAACTTCCTACGCAGCCTGCTCTCACGTTGTATCTCTACCTCTTTTACACAAGGCATTACAAGCACTGCTTCTTTGCAGATTTAAAACTCTTTTGCCTTGAACAAGTCCTCACATTCCTACTCTAAAAGCTCTAACTGGATCCTAGAGGGAGGTATGATTCTGATGAAGCTTAGGTGCATTTAACAAGTTTTTTTAAAAGCATTTTACAATGTAGAATTGGCCTGACAGGAACACAGCAGTAGCTGGTTAAAACTGAAACAGGATGATTGTGCTTACTTTTTAATTCTTAGGAGTAAAAGCCATTTCCTAAAGAAAATGGAGTTCAGTGTGTGTCCTAGTCTGAACATCTCCTGAAATGTCGTCCTGACTAGTGATAGGACTAGGGGCAATGGAATGAAGCTGGAGGTGGGGAGATTCAGGCTGGATGTGAGGAGGAAGTTCTTCACCATGAGAGTGGTGAAGCCCTGGAATGGGTTGTCCAGGGAGGTGGTTGGGGCACTGTCCCTGGAGGTGTTTAAGACCAGGCTGGACGAGGCTCTGGCCAGCCTGATCTAGTGTGGGGTGTCCCTGCCCATGGTAGGGGGGTTGTAACTAGATGATCCTTGTGGTCCCTTCCAACCCTGACTTTTTCTATGATACTATGTTACTATGATACTATGACTAGGAGGACAAGAATATTTTAGTTCAGTTCCACTCATGACTCTTAGAAAATGAATAGATTTATCTGATCAAAGTTACTTAAATCAGTTTTAAAACTGTTACATGTATAAAATATGGCTTTGTTTTGAAATCCTGAAATCAGAAAAAAATAATTAAAAAATTACTTTAGATACTAGAGTGGACAGTTTGGGGGTGCAAAAGTATTTTGTTTTCCTTCTAAGGTCTTTGCATGAAGCACTGAACAATTAAATTATATCATTGTATTTTGCTGGCTTTATTATCACACTGAATTTATCCCAACATCTTACTTAAGAATAGTAAATAGTACCTGTGTAATCTGAACATTGAAATTGACCCCTAAAATACTGTACTATCATCATGATAATGTTATTAAAACTATACCAAATGTTGAAAAATGTTTGATAATTTGTGCTTAGAAAAAATAATTTGATAATTTTATTTCTATTTCCATTATCACAGATTTTATGATGTTAAACCTCTTGCAAGAAAATACTTATATCTACAGACACAATAATCACCTTAGTAGTATAGTGACAAAGAAGTATCAGTGCAGTTTGCTGTATTTAGAACTAGTCATTTTGCCCAGGATCACTTGTCCTTTGATAAGGAGTTTTCTCCTCTTTAGATACATACATAGAATAGAATACATACATAGAATAAACCAGGTTGGAAGAGACCTTCAAGATCATTGTGTCCAACCCATCAACCAATCCAACCCACCTAAACAACTAACCCATGGCACCAAGCACCCCATCAAGTCTTCTCCTGAAAACCTCCAATGATGGTAACTCCACCACCTCCCTAGGCAGCCCATTCCAATGGGCAATCACTCTCTGTATAGAACTTTTTGCTAACATCCAACCTAAACCTCCCCTGGTGCAGCCTGAGACTGTGTCCTCTGATCTATCTAAACATCTTGACAAGGTGACCAAGTTAGTGGAAGAGGGAAAAGATGTGGATATTGTCTACCTGGAGTTCAGCGAAGCTTTCAGCACCATTACCCACAGCATTCTGCTGTCATGCTTGTGGGTTGGATGGGCAAACTCTTCACTAGTTAAAAGAAAAATGGCTGGCTGGGCCAAAACAGTTGTGGTGAATAGGGTTAGGTCCACTTACCAGGCAGTCACAAGTGATATACTCTAGGGCTCAGCATTTCGGCCAATTTTGTTTGACACCGTTATTGATGATCTGGATGAGGAGATTGAGTGTACTCTCAGTAAGACTTCAGACTGAAAGGAGGTTGTTGCTAGGTGGCTATCAGCCTCTTGTCTCAGGTAACAAGCAAAAGGACAAGAGAAAATAGCCTCAGGATGCACCAAAGGCATCAGGCATTAGAAACAATTTCTTCACTGAAAGGGCTATCGGGAATTGCAATGTGTCATTGCGCTGACCATGCAAATCAACATCAAAGCTGACATGGTAAGTACCTTAGCAAGCTAAATTCCTAATTTTAAAATGCTTGAAATAAAATTTCCTGACAGTGCACTCACAAGGATGTATAAGCAAAATTTTTCCAAATATAAAAAAAATATATTATTAGTTGAGAGTAATTTATTATTTTTTTTTCCCAAAATAGACAATAGGAATTAGGTGCTTGATTTCAAAATGTCAGCAGGAGCTTTATCTCCTTTGTTGTTGTTGTTTTGTTTGTTTGTTTTTTAATTACTAGGGTAGAAACTCACTTTCTTGCTAGTCTGTGAGGCTGAGCTATTAAGTGTAGGGTATCAGTCTTTCCCTATTCTGTGGGTAACAATGGTTCACCTTAGGAGTGGTTTGCTACTCAAGCATCTGTGAGGGGTCTGTGGCCAGCTTCAGGGCATTCTCATCTGAGCACTGATTAGATTTTAAGAAAAAAGGAAAAAGCTTCCCTGTCTTAAGGCAGGACAGCATGCCTCCATCTCAGTTATGATGAATGAGTTTAATGTGCAGACTGAGAAAAGGTGAATATCTCCCACAAGTAGGTTTTAAAGAGTTTCATAAATTATTTATAAAACCCTCAAAAATGCTGTGAATGTAAGCAGTGGACCAGAGCATGGAGACGCCCTCTCAATACACCTGACAGCTACTCCCCTTCTTTTTGCCTGGTAAAAATAATAATCATAATAATAATCATCATCAATTCATGCTCTGGCAGTGTGATACACCTGTTCTTGGATGGCGGCCCAAATAGATGGAATACCAGAAACTGAAAATCTAGCAAATTCTGGGCATGTTCTAACCAGAATATTGGATCACCCTTACTTGATAAAAGTTCATCGTCTCAAACCTTTTAAATAGACATCCTAAGGGGAATCCTTTGAGTTTTCCTGGGTCCCAACAGACTTTGACAAGCATCACATCCGAGCTGGGATGCCTCTCAGGACCATCTGCTGGCAAAGCCAATACAAAGCCTAGGCGAGATCACCTCTTTGAGAGTCAATTCCAGACCAATGCCAATGTATCACAAGTATTTAATCCAAACTCACAGAGGGAAAATTTAACTAACCTCTCCTATTCACCTCTCTACCTATCTGGGTGTTTTATTTTATACATTTATGAGTATGAATATCTATATAATTCACTGGATCCAAGTATTTCTGTCTGTGGGTGTCTATGTTTTGCATTTGCACACAGATACATACGTTGATTTAGGATATCCTGTGGTATCTCAGTGTGAATCTTATCATTCTCAAATCTGTAAATAAGATGCTGTTTTGTTACAATAGACTTTACTAAAACACTTGTTAATCTTTAGATTGGTTAATCATTGAGTCTCACTAAAATCCAATCTTTGATTTCACTCACTCTATTAATAAATCTTAAATTGCTGCTAAATCAAACTTTGTCAGACATATTCATCCACAACACCCTCAGGCCTCTTTCACCACACCTCTTATATTCCTGCCATTCTGGGAAACTAAGTATAAGCACCCTATTATATCATAGCAATGAACAGGGCATCTATAGATGTCTTAGTTTAGAGCAGGGCAGATTGCTCTGTGGCTCCAAGAGGAGCAAAAGAATAATGCTCACACAAATGGATTGGATAGTCATGAATAGTCATGGAAAGTGGTGAGCATGGCAAAGCATATACAGTTCAAAGAAATCCCCAGTCTAAACACATAAGTTCCTTCAAATCAGACCAAAAGCCCAACTCTTCCCTTCTCTCCACCTGCAGTTCACCCAAAACCCCCAGGGCTCTTTCTTCCCACCCACCCCCCATTGCTAGGCTGGTTTCAGGCTGGCCAGCCCCCCCAAGTTGTGTGGAAGCAGAGAGTGAAGAAAGAAAAAGGCAATAACTTTGCAGCTAGATTTATAAGGGTGCAGGATTTATGGGTAGAAATACACTATTTCCTGTGTTGATCCACTGGGCTGGACACTCTAATATAGACACTGGAGGTCTCAATGCTGTAGCTTCTTTTTTGGGAGGCACCCAGCCTAAACAGCCACAATAGGATGGAATTCACTCTGCAACATCCTTGTAGTTAAGATACTGAAAGAAATGATCTACCTTGTGTTCAGGTTTTCAGTAGAAATTGTTCAGCACTCTTTATGAATCTATAGAAAGCAATGTATAGGAAACTAGATCTCTGACCAAAATAAAATACGAGCTACTGCAATTATTTTTGTATTTCCTGTTGAAAGAATACCACCAGTCTTCTTACATGCAGCTCACTTAGGAAGAAAAGATTAGCACCACATTTATAGATTTAAAACAGAAAATAAATGACTGCTAACAAAATTGTGAAGTTTCAAAATGAAAACTGTAAAATATTTCTCCCTAGAAAATGTCTGTTATAGAAAAAGAATGTGCCAAGTTCCCAGCTAATGTACAAAACATTGTCATAACAGAAAATGGGTTCTGTTTTAGTTTTTAACATTTTTTTCCCCCCATTGTTTTCCTTGCCTTTCTCCTCCCCCCCCCATATGGCTTCTAAAAGTGTCAACAGATGTTCCTTTAGGAAATAAATATGTCTGCAGAATTTGTTAAAACTTTCTCTTTCCATCTCTCACCATTTTTGCATCTCCTTGCAACATATTCAAATTCAGAACATATGTGTACAGTTTAAGAGTTCTGAATCAGGTTAGAAAATCAAAGATGATACATTTGTTGGGTTTATTGTCATTATTTTACAAAATAAATTGGAATTAAAACCAGATTGTGATCATTCTGACATTTGAACTGAAACATTTTTATTTTTCTTCTTCCTTTTGGAAATGCTGTAATATACATGATGGCATTATTTTATATATTTTCAAATGGTACATTAATAGAAAGTGTTTTACCATAAAGAACTGCTGTTCTGTTTCTTTAAGCCTAATACTAAAATAATCAACAGTGGGTTCAAAGTAGAATTGGAGCTGAACTTAAAATTTCTTTCATGGTAATTAAAAATGGTGGTGGTGCAATCAGAAGAAATTCACAGAATCACATAATCACAGAATCACCAAGGTTGGAAGAGATCTCAAAGATCATCAAGTCCAACCTGTCACCACAGATCTCATGACTAAACCATGGCACCAAGTGCCACGTCCAATCCCCTCTTGAACACCTCCAGGGATGGTGACTCCACCACCTCCCTGGGCAGCCCATTCCAATGGCTAATGACTCTCAGTGAAGAAATTTCTCCTCACCTCGAGCCTAAATTTCCCCTAGTGAAGCTTGAGACTGTGTCCTCTTGTTCTGGTGGTATTCACACCAATGAACCCAGGAGCTCAAATCACTAAAGCAGAGGCTTTCTGGATATTGCTTGGCTTGGAAAAACAAAATAAAATTAAATAAAAATTAAATAAATAGCTAAACAAGACAATACTTTTCTGCCTGCAAAGAACAGATTTTATGGGTATGGGAGCTGCTTCTGGACTTATTTATAACCAGATTAGAAGTAGACCAGACTTGGCATTCTGGTGAAAATGGTAAACAGTAACTTGTTGGAGCATGCCCCTTTGTTGCATGATGTGTGTCATTTCTTTTGCTGTCATTGTTCATTAGTGTTAAAGACAAGCACACATTGTAATTACAGATTTATCAAATTTCTACAATTATGGATCTGCACATTTCTCAAATAAATAGTTAAATACTAGCTTCACTGCAAGAATACTCATTCAGTAGCTCACTGTAGCAAACCACCAGTTATGTTTGATTATATAGAATAATTATATGGCATGAGCATTGAAATTAGAAATGTATAATGTAAAACATAATGATTATTTCCAAAATGGGACTAAATTGAATAAAAACCACTTTACTGATCTGGAACAGATCTTAGTGTTGTATGACCTGGGTTGGCCTGATCTTTTTTAACATCTAGTAAAGCTTAAACAAAATCTGAGACTACTCACCTCTTTCCTAATACCAGGCAAGTTACTTTTTACACATATATGAAGTAAGTCTTGTGTCCACTTTCTTCCTTAATGTGATAAATAGGAAATGCTTGTCTTCAGGAATACCTTTACTGAAAAATTAACAGAAGCAGCTGGAAATACCTAAAACTATAGACTTTTTGAATTACAATAGAATGCTCCTAGACATTCAAGTAATTACAGAGAATAGTTACTTTTAATTCTTTAACAATGATTTGGAATTACTTCTGAGTTGATATATTCACAGTTATTTGCTATTCGAGCTCCTAATTTTTTTTGCCCTGTGTTTTAACACCTCTATGTTAGTCAGCTGATTGGTGCAGAGGTAAATATGATTTACCATGACATTTTTTATATGAAGGAAGACCTGAAGGAAAATAAAGTTGTACAATGTTAGTAACTCATTCTTTCCATGGACAGGGAAAACAGAATGGGTTTTTCTCCTTTACTGTTCAAGTATCATTTACAAATTGGTCTTAATAACACCTTCATCTCATTTCACCTTATTAATTAACTTTCATCATGCCTCTAATTGTTTTAATTATTTTAATTGGAAATTCTCAGAACATCTTTAAATTGACTCTTGATTGTTTGCTTTGTTTGTTTTGTTTTCTTTTAGTCAATCTATTTCCTAAGGCAACACTTCTGTTTTATGAGTTTTTGGTAGACGTAATTTAAAGCTACCTCATAGTACTTTAAAAAGATGATAAATTCTTTACAAGTACTAAAAAAGTTATTCAGACTTCAGAAGTTTTTTATGTATGTTGTTGACTTTGTCTGTTTGTTTCATCCTCTGATGGTCTTTTTCAGTTTTCTAAGAAATTGCTGAAATTGCCAAATTATGTTAATTCTGCAACTAATATGAGCCCTATGTTCAGAGATTTTTATTTTCTTTTAAATAATATTTTAACTACTTCTAAGATAAGATTGATGAGATCAGACATAAACCATTAGTAATGAAAAAGATTTGTAATTAAACCCCCAAACGTAGAAAGTATTAAGTTCTTCACAGAAAGTTGTTGGCCATTGGGATGTGCTGCCCAGGGAGCTGGCGGAGTCACCACCCCTGGAGATGTTCAAAAAGGGATTGGATGTGGCACATGGAGCCATGGTTTATTTAGTCATGAGGTGTTGGGTGACAGGTTGGACTTGATGATCTCTGAGGTCTTTTCCAACCTTATTGGTTCTATGATTCTACGAAAAATTTAAGATCAATAAATATTAGTTGGGATGTTTTGTGTGTTCCATTTTAGTCATTTCAAGGGGAAAAATGCTGCACTAATTTAAGGAAATAGGAAGTAGATTCAATTTAATGCAATGTGTAGGATATTTGAACCAGTATTTGTTAAAATGATAAGACCTCAGTCTTATATAATTCTTCTAACTGAAAGGTACCTTTTAAATAGAAAGTATATGCTCTGATATTTCTGTATTCAGTTAAAAAAAAAATCATCCTTTTTAATTATCAATTCTTTCTTAAGAGAATTTTTGTGCTATTTTTGATGCTATTGTCAAGGTTTAGGGCTGGGCCAGCCACTAGACAGATGAGAGGTTCTCTCTATTAACCATTCACCCTTCCCAAAGGGAAAGAGAATGGTAATAAGGGAGAGAGACTTATGGTTTAGAAAACTTAAACACCTTTAGTGAAAAGAAAGGGGAGGGGGGAGAAAAGAAGTAAATATATACAAAACCAATATCAAACTCAATCCCCCTGACAGCAATCATTTCACTGTTACTACTGATGTGGCAGAAATCACAGAGTGGACTCAGCAGCAGAACAGAACCAGATACAGGAGATGCATTCTGGACTGGATTCAGGAACTCACAGATCTAGAGCAAAGGCAGAACAGATAGAGTCATCCTTGGATTCTAGATGCTGAAGAAGAGACTTTGATCCTGAGCTTTGCACCAAATGTGAGGTATATGGAATACCACATTGATCAGTTTGGGGCCACCTGTCCTGCCCTCTTCTCCCAGAGGTGTGACCTTTCACTCCGCACCTGCAACGTGGCAAACAAATTTAGCAGTGACTTTGGTCTGCACACCAATCCTTGGTGCTAACTAGAAACATTGAGCATTACCAGTACTGGAAAAAGATGTTGTCTGTGAAAACATGTCAGAAAGTGCAGTTATTTAGGAGACTGAACTGGAAAGTAAAATCATGGAACAGGATTAGTTCTGTTCTATCTCAAACCACGACAACTATGAAGTAGTGCACAAAGTGATTGATGATCATCTTTACTCTGAATAGACATCTTGGATGAAGTATGTTTCCACTGATTTAAAAAAAAAAAAAAAGTTAATTGAGATTTGCACTCTATCTTTCATTACACATTTCTAACTTGCAGCTATATCCAGTGTAACTATTTCCAGTTCCCTTTTTTTTTTTTTCCAGTTACTATTTCCAGTAACTATTTCCAGCTAACTTGCAGCTATATCCAGTGTAACTATTGGAACACAAGCCCTATGAGGAGAGACTGAGGGAGCTGAAGTTGCTTAGTCTGGAGAAGAGGAGACTCAGGGATGACCTTATTGCTCTCTACAGCTACATGAAGGGAGGTTGTAGACAGGAGGGGGCTGGTCTCTTCTCCCAGGCAAAAAGCATCAGAACAAGAGAACACAGTCTCATGCTGCACCAAGGGAAGTTTAAGCTGGATGTTAAGAAGAAGTTCCTCACAGAACAAGTGACTGCCCATTGGAATGGGCTGCCCAGGGAGTCACCATCACTGGAGGTGTTCAGGGTGATGGGGTGCTTGGTTGCATGATTTAGTTGATTAGGTGGTGTTGGATGATAGGTTGGACATGATGATCTTGAAGGTCTCTTCCAACCTGGTCTGGTCTATTCTATTCTATTCTATTCTATTCTATTCTATTCTATTCTATTCTATTCTATGTATAAAAATATCGGTCCAGATCAGAGCAATTTATTATTGTATACATATTTTAGAAAATAATATAGAGGAAATGAGTACAGGAAGATAGAAACTATGAAGCTGCCTTCTAGAATCTATACTTTACAGAAGAGTGAATTGCAGACTTAGCCTTTCATAGTTTTCCTATTAGTCCCCAAGTTCCCTAAAATTTCTTAACATTTCTATTGTAAACTAATAATTATACTTTATGATAAATTAATAAATGTACATTTTCACAGATCTAATTTTAATTTTTTTAATATACAGGTTTTTATTTTTGTCTGTACTGGTAAGAACTTTCAATATCTATTATTATTCAAACCTAGTAAGAGTTATTAAGAGACCTTCCTGTGGTCTTTTTTCTTTTCAAGTCAAGGTGGACCTGGTAAGTGAATATGTATGAGAAGTTTTTTTCCCTTGGGGTGACCCAACACTTCATATATTTTTACAGCCACTTCGCTACATACAGGCAACGCCAGTCAGCCAGAAAAGTGACTTGAGGAAAAAATGTTCCAATCCTTGCAAGTATCTCCCTATGACATCTTGAAGAGGGCTTCCAGAGTCTATCTCCCTTTTACCCTTGTCCGTGCAGGCAATAGTGCTTTGGCTGATTTGCTCAGTATTTCAAAGGATCCCAAACAAATAATCACTTCACTTGTTCATCCATGACCCATCAAGTCTCAGTGAGCATATGCTGCACAGATGTTTTATGCATGCTCAGTAAATCTGATTTATCTAAAATATGTCTAAATCTTGGCAATTTTGTACTCATGGTACTTGCTGAATTCAAAGCCAAAGCAAATCTTTGGACATGCATTTTAACATGTATTGTGGTATCAAAAAGGCCTAAGAAAATGCATCAACTCTTCTATGTAGACATAAGTACACGCTCCATATACATCTGACAAAAATACTAAAACCAAAATTAAAACAAAACAAAACAAAAAAACCCCAAATATATTCAAAGTCATTGTTATTTTTTGAATATAATATCTCATTAACAGCTAGCTGTTCAGAATATATGTGTATGAAACCACAGGAAACACAGAAAAATATGAAAGACAGAGAATCTGTAAACAATGTTAGTCTTAAGGCAACCTTTCCTCAGTCCTTTAGGTCACTGTTTGTCTGAAAGACTGATGGCCAACTGAGACACTTTCATGAAAAAAACCCCAACCAAACAAACAAAAACAACAACCCAACAATAACCCTCCTTAAAAATATCCAAAGGCTGTGCAAAAGATAAATAAGTAAATAAAAAGCTGTTTTTCTGAGGTTGGTCAAAATGCCAAATTTGGATCAACAAACACATTCTTACCTCAAGTAAATGGAATGTTTACTGAGCCCTCTAGCAGGAGCACTCTAGAAACTCAATTATTAATGAGACATGGTAAATCTTATGTGCCTGAAAACTCTCCATATTTAATTTACTGGCGTCTTCCTAGTCCATCTTGCTATACTAGCAAGGGAATAAATCCAATGATCTAAACAGCATTTTCCGCCCCCCATCTCTTATTTCTGTGAATCTGTGTTCTTCATGCTGATGATTACTAAAGGGATTATCCATGAATTAGAACCATATAAATATGCATAGATAGAAATATACATAAATTCTAGGTTTATTTTTTTCAGAATATATAATATTCAGTTCTTTTTTTTCCACCTAGTGAATAGAGGGGTGACTAAAATTTAAATATGAATGACAATAAAACCATCCTAGGGGCTTTTTTTTTGTGTTTGGTTCATTTTTTTGCTTTTTTTTCTAAAATCAATTTTAAAGTTGGTCACATTTCTTTACTGAAGCAATGTAACAGTTACAGAATGGTTGCAGCCCTGTGAGAAGGTATCAACTTTTTGTTCAATTAATCTGTTCTCCACATGTAGAAATAACCAGTGGCAAATGCCTTAATAAGATAGGATTTCCAGAGAAAAGTTATTAGGCTCACAGGTATCACTGGAAAAGCAGACATGCAAACTTGTGAAAGAGAAGGTTTGTTTAGAAAATCAAGCACAGGAGATTTAATTGACTGGAATGTGTCAGGATTTTTCCTACCACTTTTCTCATTCTTCATTTTTCTTCTATTTCTTCCTTGATGATAAGTCCAAGTGAATAGAAGCTTTGTGGTGCTACCAGTCTTCCATTTACATAATATGATCACTGTCTGTTCAGCACTTCAGCTGAATACTAATGAGCAATTTCTGCCATTTTGAAGTTTTTAATTATTCTCTCACTCTTTAGTATTCTGAGAAAAATATAACCAAGAAAAGATTTAAAACCACAAAAACATTTAAGAGCCAAGCCAGTGGTAGTAATATAACAGAACAGAGGTAGCTGAGCTCTGTGTGGTCTGCATGCAAATAGATGTTTCAGTTTGCCCTGTGTACTGGAAGTCTTATCTTCACAGGAGATTTTCTGAGGAACTATATTAATCTGATGATTATAGACAAAAATGAAATAGTGAATGAAATGGAAAGTGATATGGCAAAACAGCATATTAGTTTCAATATGTTTTAATGTTTTAGTATGTTTGTAATTTGATTTATTTTCCTATTAGGAGTACAGTTGCTATACCACATTATATGGAATCAGGGACATCTATGAGAAGGAACTCCATATAGAAATACATTAATATATAAACATTAAGAATTATTAGTACATATTGCTATTACTCTTTTATTTTTATGATTAAAAAAACCCCACTCTGCTCAATAAACCTCAAAATTCTCCAAAGACTAATAAATCATTGTTTAAAGTATACTGAGGAATCTCAATTTGACATCTGAAAAGAAGAGAAATTGCTTTGATTTTTTATCCCTCTTGATCTTTTATTTCTGCTGGTATTTTTCATATGTGTTAAACAAACTTCAGTTTCTCAGTGAAATGACAGTAATGAAATGTCCAGCCATTTTTCAAATGTAACATTTTTTCCATTACACCTATCATTGATAATAAGTGTATGGAGTATAGCAGGCAAGCAGAGCATTAAGCCAGCTTAAAGATATATTAAGAAGATGTCAAAGAGAATACAAGGGAGATAAGCTTTCTGAAGCTATACACTAATAAATATTTGAAAAGAAATGAAAATAGGGAAGAAAAAAAAGTCATGGATAAAAATTAATTTTAAGATGAAATCAAGAGATTGGAATTTAATCAGTACTAATAAATTGCTATTAGTATATAATTGTGAAAATAAATAAATAAATAAACAAATAAACAAACCACTCCATTAATTAATTATTTTCACCATATTCTAGCCAAACCCAGGACACCATCAAAATGAGAACTGTGACAGCCTCACCCATTTCTGGACACAGATATCTGTGAACAAAATTAAGGGAATTCTATAACTATGAAATGCTGCTGAGATAAGTTCTCCACCATACATCTTCAGGAAGTGTCAGGCCAAAGACTGTACCAATTTTGGTGTACAAAACACTTGCAAACCCTCCTATTCTCCCTTTTACTGCAGAGGATGTGAAGATTCTTCTGGGTATCTCTCTGCCATGGAGGTGTCTTGATTAAGGCTTTGTGTGTGTTTCAGAGGGAGTATCTCTGAGATCATGATAGCCACACAAGCCTGAGAAATCAAGTTTTAGAGCTTTCAGGAGCAAAGTATAGAGTAGTGAACCCAAGCTGGGGACCTGATTGATGCCAGGAAGCTGATGCGGAAGGCAGAAGGTAATCAGCACGAAGTTACAGCCCTGGGGGCCCAAAACCAGTGACAGGCTGTGCTTATGCTACTCTGAAGTTCTAGCAGGTCTGAATTTCTGAAGCCATCCCCTACACTTCAAGGCTTTAATGTCTGAAGTATTTTATGTTGCTCTTTTTCACTGGGGGGGGGGCGTGGAGACAGACAAAAAAATGAGACTGTTACTAAGCCATCATAAAAAGTGAATTTTTGTTATTAGTCCTTTTAGCTACAAATAATTTCCTGGCTGATCATTAGAAGATTGCTATGCATAAACAAAAAAGACAACAAGAAAACCAAAACATCACAAACCTCTCTGTGGACTTGTTTTAAAAATTAGACTGAAAAATAATATAAATTTACAGGAAGTTCCTCTGTCACTTTGATTAATATTGTTTGTGCTCGTATATAGTAGCAATTCATTTGCTGAGGTTGGAGTGTCTGTGAGTATAGCATTGTGCATACAAAAAACATCTGCTCCAAAGCATGCTGAGGTTTATAAAACATTTGTAAAGATTTGCTCCCCACAGACCCCTGTAGTTAACTCTTTAGAGATATTTGCAGCCCAGACAGCAAGATTGTCTAACTAAACTAAAAGGAGTGTGTGAGTCAAATTATCTATGTTTTGTGCAATCACAAAATTTGAGAGTAAATATTACACTATTGCCAGGTCAGGTAATTCAGAGTTTTTTCAGACCATTCCACATATTCTGTTTTTCTCAAACCCCTGCAATCCTAGTGCTTTTGACCTTACATTTGCAACCCTTCCAAAAAGGTAATTAGAAAGCTCTTTCCTTCTTACAAAGGGTTAAATTATAATTTATTTCCTTTTTAGTTTAAGAACCAAAAGGCATTAATAAAAAGGTCTACTATCAAAGTAAATTTCTATTGTTTCTTCAACAGAAAAATTTTCAGTCACCTGTTAAAATAGTTACAATCAAAGTCTCCTATTTCTAATTTGTTAATCTTCATTAATTTACATCCCAAAAAGGTAACAGGAGTGAGTAATGAAGTTCACAAGATAGACCCAAACAGAAGCCCATATCTGAGCACTGTGGAACATTTCTCTTTCAATGGCATTAGAAGTGCCTGAGCATTAATATTTCCTGTCATATATAATCACTTCATTTTAAGATCATAGAATCATAGAATCATAGATCCCTTAAGTTGTACTATTTATAGGTATACTACTCATCATACCAATACAATATTTAGTCACAAGTACTTCAGTGTGTCCATTGTGCAATTATTTTTATTAGTGCAATATCTAGGTCTTGATATCAAAGTGAAAAACTTCTTCCTGAAACTAAACTTATTGTTTACTGTCATCCTTACTGCTGTATCTGGACAGAGCCAATGTGTGCAAGATATTATGAGTCATAAAACCTTTTTCACATTGTGATTTCATTTGACTCACCACCATGGGCTAATAGGATCTAAAAGTCATTAGCATTTTAGTGGAACTATGCACTCATTTTTCTAGTAAATTCTATCATTTCTACTCCAAAGAGTCTTTGGCATCACAGTTACTACAGCCTTCTAGACAACTATGCAAGATAGACCCTTAAATGAAAGGAATGCAAGAAAACTATATTATGTCACATCAAAGTTGTTCATTCTCAGCCAGAACAAGAGGACAGAGTCTCAAGCTATGCCAGGGGAAGTTTAGGCTCAAGGTGAGGAGAATGTTCTTCACTGAGAGAGTCATTAGCCATTGGAATGGGCTGCTCAGGGAGGTGGTGGAGTCACCATCCCTGGAGGTGTTCAAGAGGGGATCAGACGTGGCACTTGGTGCCATGGTTTAGTCATGAGGTCTGTGGTGACAGGTTGGACTTGATGATCTTTGAGGTCTCTTCCAACCTTGGTAATTCTGTGATTCTGTGATTACTTAATACATTTAACTACTTAGAACTTAAGATCAGTTTCTCTAACATTTAATGCCACTTGAAGTTTTATTGGTTCTTAACTGAATCATTCAAAATATCTTGCATTCAGTGAAATTTACCCAGAATTACAGAATTTTACTTTGGTGGAATACTGAGATCCCAAGAATTTATAAGCAAGGACAGATAAAACTAAGATACTCCAGAGTTTCAAATGAGAAAGAGAAAAACCACACACAGTTTGTGACCCTCAAGAAACAAGAGCATGTCTTATTATTACTGGCAGTGAATCATTTTGCTGATAATATGTCAGCTACTGTTTTATTATATTTGACACATCTAGCTCATTTGCTAACAGGCTACAACTTCAGAAAGCTGTGCTATAGTTCTGTGAGAATGAAAAGTAGCTTCTTTGCCTTTCAAATATATGTTGCTTTCAAATTCACACCAAGTTTTGACAGGAATCATGTAGGGTTATACAACGAGAAGAAAAAAAAACAACCAGATATTTGTTTGAAAAGTTTTCAGTACCTTGTAATAAGCTAGGAGCTATGTAATATGAGCTGTCTTGTCTTTACATGGTAGTTGTTTTTGTTCACATGAAAAATACCAGAAGAGAGACTGCAGAGTTATTTACCCTTTGGAGATCAATTTATTAAAATTGTGGCAGACAAAAAGTGCATTCAGCACATCTGAGAGTTTGGGTTTTTTTTCAGTCATGATACTGTAAGATCATACAGCCCCCTCAGGTAAAGATCTTTGCTTTGTGCTTCACTGTCTTTTCACCCCTCCTGACTCTGTGGCACAAGCTTTTGCTCTACAGAGCTACAGGTTTCCAGCCTTACATGAACATGTTCCTGTAGTGATCCCAGATAAATGCTTTATCTTACTCCTTTTGTAATGGCTTTCAGTATATTCTAACAAGGAGCTCATCTGCTTAGGTTATTAGGTACAAATTTAGAAGCCTATGCCTAACCACTAAAACAATATCTGATATAAATTAATTTGCTTCTTGGATGATTTGATTTTGGTATGATTTATCATCATAATACTTTCATTTACCCCTTAGCTATCAAATACAATCTAAGTAATAGAGAAATCTGCCTCTCTTAACAGGTATACACGTTACACACATGCAAGGCAGCCCACCTACTGAGATAAATACACAGGTACCTTACAAACACAATTTTTCTGAAGAAAAATGCTTGTTTGAGTATCTTGAAGTTACAGGAAGAAAAAAACCCAACAAACAAATAAATAAATAAAAACAATTCTGCACTTAAACAGCACAACTCTTCAATGTCAAATAAGCATACAACAAGCCCAAGAACAGGAATCAGAGGTATGGGTAGAGATACTGTTGCAATTGCAGTTTAGATGGATATTCTTAGGCTCTTACTATCCCTGTTCTTGTACAACAATATGAGGCCTCGAGCACAAGCCCTTTGAGGACAGGCTAAGGGAGCTGGGATTGTTTAGCCTGCAGAAGAGGAGGCTCAGGGGAGACCTTATTGCTGTCTACATCTGCCTGAAGGGAGGTTGTAGACAGGTGGGAGTTGGTCTCTTCTCCCAGGCAACCAGCAACAGAACAAGAGGAAACAGTCTCAAGATGCACCAGGGTAAGTTTAGGCTTCAGGTGAGGAGAAAGTTCTTCACAGAAAGAGTCGCTGGCCATTGGAATGTGGTGGAGTCACCATCCCTGGAGGTGTTCAAAAAGGGATTGGATGTGGCACTTTATGCCATGGTTTAGTAGTCATGAGGTGTTCGGTGACAGGTTGGACTTGATGATCTTTGAGGTCTTTTCCAACCTTATTGATTCTATGATTTATTTTCCAAAATAGCCATATATATTTACATGCAGTCACTCCCTCTTCCATTTCTTTCACACTGACTCATCAGACTAGAGTGTGTATTTTAACAGTATGGATATCCTGGTTTGACTTTAAAATATTAACATTTTGATAGAACAAAATCAGGAAGCAATTATATGGACAGCCATGCTGAGGTGAAGTCAAATGTGGATAAAGGACAGCAATAATCTTAGGGTAAACAGGGGTGGAAACTTTTAAACACTGTAACCACCCCAGAACAATACGGCTGATCAAATATTAGCACACGGCTCTGCCAGAACAGTTCACCAGCATTATTAATCCTGTGAAGTGAAATCCCTTTTATCCATCTATTAATCAAAATCTTTACCCTTCACATTCAAGTAGATAATTTATACGTGAGTCCTGAAATAGGTTGAAGTCCAAAATTACCTGTGTAACCCAGTAAGCCACAAACCCATGTAATTATCTGAAGTGCAAAACCATAAACCTTTATGGAAAATAACAGCCGTTGGACTTAAAGCAACAGTGCAACATGAGCGATACTCTCACGCTTATCTCCAAGGCAGCTACTGGTTTGCAGCCATCAGGATTTAAAAAGAAAAGCATCTTCATGCTATGTGTATTGGTTATGAGGAATTTTATGTTTGCCTGATTATACTCAAGCATACTGACACTGATTTCCCTCTGGTACAGTTCTGGGCCCCTCAGTTTAGGAAGGATGTTGACTTGCTGGAATGTGTCCAGAGAAGGGCAACAAAGTTGGTGAGGGGTTTGGAACACAAGCCCTATGAGGAGAGACTGAGGGAGCTGGGGTTGTTTAGCCTGGAGAAGAGGAGGTTCAGAGGAGTCCTTACCTCGAGTACTGTGTCCAGTTCTGGGCCCCTCAGTTTAGGAAGGATGTTGACTTGCTGGAGCATTTTCAGAGAAAGGCAACAAAGTTGGTGAGGGGTCTGGAGCACAAGCCCTATGAGGAGAGACTGAGGGAGCTGGGTTTGCTTAGCCTGGAGAGGAGGAGACTCAGGGTGGACCTTATTGCTGTCTACAACTACCTGAAGAGAGGTTGTAGTCAGGCAGAGGTTAGTCTCTTCTCCCAGGCAGCCAGTACCAGAACAACAGGACACAGTCTCAAGCTGAGCCTGGGGAGGTTTAGGTTGGATGTTAGGAAGAAGTTCTATACAGAGAGAGTGATTGCCCATTGGAATGGGCTGCCTGAGGAGGTGGTGGAGTCATCATCATTGGAAGTATTCAGGAGGAGACTTGATGGGGTGCTTGGTGCCATGGGTTAGTTGTTTAGGTGGGTTGGATTGGTTGAGGGGTTGGATGAGATGATCTTGGAGGTCTCTTCCAACCTGGTTGTTGTTTTTTTTTATTATTATTATTATTATTATTATTATTATTATTATTATTATTATTATTATTATTATTATTATTATTATTATTATTATTACTGCTTCCAGCAACTACCTGAAGGTAGGTTGTAGACAGGCAGGGACTGGTCTCTTCTCCCAGGCAAACAGTACCAGAACAAGAGGACACAGTCTCAAGTTGTGCCTGGGGAGGTTCAGACTGGATTTTAGGAAGAAATTCTACACAGAGAGAGTGATTGCTCATTGGAACAGGCTGCCCAGGCAGGTGGTGGAGTCACCATTATTGGAGGTGTTTAGGAGGAGACTTGATAAAGTGCTTGGTTGCATGGTTTAGTTGACTAGGTTGGATACAATGACCTTGGAGGTCTCTTCCAATATGGTTTCTTCTAGTCTAGTCTAGTCTAGCCTAGTCTAGTCTATCATAATCTACAGACATGGAAGACTGATCAAAATCATCCTCCTAGCAATATGTGGCCATATTTGACTTTTTAGAACCAAGTCTAAGACCTTCTCCTTTTCTTTATTAAAAAATAAGTCAATAATTAAAGGATCAGGAATACTGTTTATTTATTTCTGTACTGTATATACTGTATTATTTATATACTGCATATTTATCCACATGTAAATGTAGATGTCAAGTGGTAGGTAGATTAAGAAACTTTATTTTAAAAAAGAAAAAGAGATGTGTTTATGCTTTGTGAATTAGCTCTAACAGGTTTATGAAGTAATTTTAAATTATCTGTTACTTTCTACTAATTTTTAAAAACAGGCATTTAATTACATTTTCATCTAGCCAGCTCAGACATTATGGGGCATAGAAAGGTCTAACCAGCTACAAAGGGTATGATTTATGCTTTAGGAAAATATTTAAGGAACATGTAACTTCTGGAGTAATTCAGATTTTATCATGAACAAGTAATACATATTTTTTTCTTTTTTAATGTATGAGGGGTTCTATATGAATCTAGCACACATGAAATCAAACCAGTGCTCCAATTTTGATGACAATTTTCACCTAATGCAAATCACTCAGGAAAGAAAGTAATTTAAAGAAGACTCTGATTTAGAGACTGAACCTGAGGTATTTTTAATTCCCTGATGAACTGAACATTTATAGCCATTAATGCAAGATTAGGTTGTGGATGTTCATATATTTGGTAACTCTGAAGTTCAATTATCTGCATTGAGTTATACTGGATAAGATGCTGCAGCTGACAGTGTTGACTTCTTTCTCTTTCTGCATCAATGACATATTAATATAATACATTTATTGCCCAAGAACATAACATATTTTTTGATATCACTGACCTGTTTTGGTAATGAAATGTGCAATATACAAATGCTATCTAGGGAATATATATATTTTTTTTCAATAATAATATACAGTCACTCTACAGAGTAATCAATTTTTATTCCATTTTAAATCATTGATTGGTTTCTGTCTGTTTTTAATGAAAACAAAAAAGAAATCATTTCATTACATTGTCAAAACTTGAAAAGAGCAGAAACTTTGCTTTTCACTAGATTGTCAGTGTCCATGACTTTTAATAGTATGGCTGTAACTTTGAGGTTTACTTCATATAAGATCTATAGGATATTAGAAGTGGATGTTCATGTACATTTTCAAGACTAACCAGCACCATATGTCTGTCAAATCTGCAGTGTGGGTTTGTCACTCCAACAGTCAGCGAGGCTAGAGCTATCTTACCAAATCTTTTGTTTATTTCTCTAAGGTAGTTCAGCTGCCCCTCATGGTTTCCAAGTGCATAAAATGTAAGAAAGATTTTTTTTTAAGCAAAAATCTCTTGAAATTTAATTATACTGTGTTGTCCTATTTTTAGATTTAGACACTGCAAACTGATATTCATCCTTTGTTTCCTATAGCTGTAACTGATTAATGATCCCACTAGATTAATTTCTTGGTCCTTAACCTAGTTTTAATTGGTAGAACGGAATATTCCCTCTCATACTGATTTGCTGCTAGCTTTCTGTTTGTGACTTCTACATTTTAGCCATTTCCAATCTTATTTCAGTATTAATATAATTTAGTTTATTACAATTTATCAGCTATTTACAATACCATCCATTGACTGGCAACAGCATAAACAGTTAGGGCTTTGAAACAATTTAGGCAGAAAAACCCCAGAAAAATATTTGCATGCATACATCAAAACAAACAACAAAAAAAAAAGGATTAACTAAGTGTCCTCTTCAATTTATTAGAGGGGACAGAAAATGTTATTGCTATGTGAACACCCTTTCTCATCCCAGCAAAACGAGGTACTTGTCTCATCAAAAGGAAGTCCCTAGATATGATTCCAAAAAAGGAGTTCAAAGGGAGCTACATTCATTTCTGAACTGCATATAAACCAGAATCCTGTCAGGGTGAGATACAGCTCTGGAGTTCATGTTAAAAAATTGCCATAGCATGTCAGTGTCCAAGGCAAGCAGTACTGTCTGATTGGTAATCTCCAATATTTGCAGTGCAGTTCAGCTGCACAGCTGAGGTGAATGCATGGGATGGCTCATTTCTCACATTCACCAGAGATGGCTTTCCAGCCTTTCACTTAGCACTGTTAAGTAATTTTCAAACTGGTTCCTGAAGCTGCCAAGTTAATGACATTTCATATGGCTTTTTGGCAACAAGGATACTTTTTTCCTACTCTGGAAGCATCAACACTAAATTTTTTGTCAGTATTCTCCAAGCATCCTCCTCAGTAATCAGTTTCCATGAAAACGTTTGTTAAACATTGAAACAGAGTTTTCTGGCATTAGCTATTTCCTGGCCATACTATGTACTCTGGTGCAAATTAGATGGTCTAGCCTGAGAGTAAATAAAAATAAGCATCTTTCTAGCCCACTTAGATGCTACTGCTTTGTAAAGGCATGTTACCAAATACAGCCCAAATGCCACAATGTAAAACAATACATTTTTTCAAGACTTTTTATTTTGGTAGTTGGTAGATCATCACATTTATTTATTTATTTATTTATTTATTTATTTACATTCATTCATCATCAGTGCTTATCTCAAACCAGTTTTAATAGCTGAATGTCAATGAGTGTATGCTTTAGAGTTAGTCAGATATATACGACTATTATATCAGTAAGATAAAACTGTCATCTCTCCCTCTTTTTAACATCAGTTTAGCATTAGAAAATTCTAATTAAAGGTGCTAATGCATCATTAATATGCTTTGCTTTAACTAGAGCCTGGGATTTGAAGCAGAAAGTTGATTTTGAAGCCATTTGTCTTTTAACTAGTTCCTCCCAATTCCTCCTTTCCCAGTTTGTGGTACGGAACAAAAATACATCTGGACCTAAAACCATTCTACTACATCGTATTTTGAAAGAAAGTGCAGTATGAAGCCTATCAAATTTATCTTGTATAAAAAACATCATGTAGTGATCCTTTACTCCAAATGAAATTAATGAAAAGTAGGCTGCCTGCAGCTATTGTCCAACAAAGATGACCATGCAATGGTTATAAAGGTGCTGGGAAACCAGAGCCACTAGGTTATAGATAATGGTTCAGAAGAACTTTGATATGAGGAGGCTTGGACTCTCTGCAAGGCAAGAGGGGTCTGGGATCTGTTAATGGGGCAACTTGAACTGATTCAGGCATAAATGGCATTGTACAGCAGTAGTGTCCTGCCAGGTACCCTCTGTATCCCTTTTTTGTCCCATGTTCAGCCAGCTCTGACATGAATGGAATAATGCATTGCACACAAAATCCACCAGCAGCCAGAGAAGTACATGGTGCCTTTGCTCACACTTTTTCAGAATGAGCAGTAGACACACATGTAGAGGCACAAAGGAGACACTTGGAAGGGCTTGTTGTGGCAAATCAGCTGAAGGCAGTCATGGAAAAAAAATTGTACTGCTGCTGGAGGACCACAGACCTTCTAAGATCCAGGCTGGAGCAAGGTAACCCTAAGAAGCAAGATCAAAGAATGAAAATAAGTAAGAAGCAAGGAATGGAATAAATAAACCATCACCCACAGACCCTACTGTTCCCACATTGTAAAGAAGTGAAGCTGAAACATGGTAGAGGTTATGAAAGATGTTTCCTTAAATGTGAGGGGTTTTAATTGTCTACATTCTCTTTTCTTCCCCAGTATGTGAATCAATAATTTCAAATATGTTAATTGACAATAATTTACAATAAATTCTATGGGTTGAGGCTCTATACTCAACAGATGTACAAATACAGACTAGAAACTTGTCCCAGCTATAAAACAATTACCACAACATCCATATGTTGTGCCCCTAATTGTTGGTTTAAAACTTTCAGAAGAGATCAGACTCTCATAACAGATTTCCATTTTGTCCTTTCTAATTCATCTTCAATTTGGCTTTTCAGAAGTTGTGTAAAATTCTCACGAAGTCATTCTTTCATTTTAGTATGTATCACTTTCAACCAACTATTCATTACTTAAGAATTTAAACGCTCTTGAATGGATAACATGGTAATGTTGATTTGAATTCCTTTACTCCATTATCATAGAGACATGAATTCATCACAAAAAAAAAAAAAAAAAAAAAAAGAAAAATAAAGGAAAAGAAGCAAACCACACCAGATAATTTCAGAATGAGTGAAATGAAAAGTTCAATTTTTAAGACAACTAAAAAAAAAAAATAAATAAATGCAACAGAAGCAAATATTTCTTTTATTTCTTAGAGTTTGTGGGGTTTTTTTTGAGGGACACTTACACAAGCTTTCAGAATTAACAAAATTCCTTTAGCAATCTGACTGTTATATCATCACAGAATATAAAGAACACACCTAAAACAGTGTAATCCAATCTAGAAATGCAAATATATAATCAGAAGAGGACTAACTGTGTATAAAGAGAAGTGGCCTACATGAAACCTTCATTCCAATTGGCCTAATTCTTGAGTGAAGAAGTTGCATTTAAGAATTGCATTCCCCTAGACCTCAGGGTAATTCAAATCAAAAGATTAAAATTTACCGTATCAAGAAGGACATTTAAGTAATTGGACTTTGCACAGTGAGTCAGTGCCATGTGTTCATAGGAGCATTATAAGAATTAAAAGACAATTTTTATTAATATTTAGTAGTGTGTTGGTGATGAGAAACTTTAGTTAATGCTATTTTGCCTGAGAAAATGGCTAAATTAAAACATATTAATTACACTACAGATGCAGTTTTAGAGTCTCGACAGACTTGTACTTGCTCACACAAGATAACATGAGATTTTGCTCCTCTGAATTGAATAGAATAGAATAGAATACACAGAATAGAATAAACCAGGTTGGAAGAGACCTTCAAGATCATCGCATCCAACCCATCAACCAATCCAACACCACCCAAACAACTAACCCACAGCACCAAGCACCCCATCAAGTCTTCTCCTAAAAACCTCCAGTGATGGCGACTCTACCACCTCCCCAGGCAGCCCATTCCAATGTGCAATCACTCTTTCTGTATAGAACTTTTTCCTAACATCCAGCCTGAACCTCCCCTGGCGCAGCCTGAGACTGTGTCCTCTTGTTCTGGTACTGGCCGCCTGGGAGAAGTGACCAACATCCGTCTGTCTACAACCTCCCTTCAGGTAGTTGTAGACAGCAATAAGGTCACCCCTGAGTCTCCTCTTCTCCAGGCTAAGCAACCCCAGCTCCCTCAGCCTCTCCTCATAGGGCTTATGTTCCAAACCCCTCACCAACTTTGTTGCTCTTCTCTGGACTTGTTCCAGCAAGTCGACATCCTTCCTAAACTGCGTTTTGCTCTCATGGAAGAACAGTAACTAATTTCCTGTAAAGAGACACAGTTTTCCTTCAGAGTCTAAGCCCAAGCTGCTATAAAAGGGCCAGGATATAAGAAAAGGAAAAAACTGGTGCCACAGTTCTCGAGCCTTTCACTTGTGGCAGTGCTAGGCAGCCAAGTATGACTTTATACTCAGAGCTAATAAAAACGGCACAAATTACCCCAGGAATTTTACACATTAAGAGCCAGAAGACCTTAACATTTGAGTGTTACATTCAATTTTAAGACATAACTATTTTATTAGTGAATTTCCATTTAAAAATATGTATTTTAGGAACAGTTACTTTTGGTTTGGTGCCTGGTTCTTAACACTCAAGAGTTACCATCAAAATATACTGGAGGCACAGCCTAAATTTACTTTTTCCACTGGTAGTCTTTAATTATTATATTGCCAATATGTATCAATGATCAAGTTGCAACCAGAAGGGATTTAACTACATGTTAATTAAAAATAAAGAACACAAAACACATGACATGTGCTCTTTTCCTGAAACACTTAAAAGAAAGAGTATTTCACACAATGCTTAATATTTGCTGAAAACCTATCTGTAAACAAGATACATCTTACTGTTAAAACTTGGGTTATATTTGTATGTCAGCTCTATTTCCCCTGTGAATCACCAGCATTGTCATTCTGTGGCTCACCTTCAGGAATTTTTTGGAAACTCAGTCAGCTAGCCAAGAGAAGAAATGCTCTCCAGGGCTATTCAAACCTTAAAAATCATACATGTTCTTAGAAGAAAATATTGAAATCTCAGGAGTTTTTTCTAGGATATATGAGCATTTTCCTGCTCATATAGGGTGGTAACAGGCATCCCCTGCTCACAATCAAGCATGGGTATTTTACCTTCAGTTATGCCCTCAAAGATGGTAACAGGGAAGAGAAGAATTGCTGAGTAGCTAGGTTAAATTCATATCACGTTGTCTAATTTTGTGCCAAACAGCTGCTAATTATTTTAAAACATATTTTCTGTGCTATGGAAAAATATCTTACCGTGTCACGCATCAGATCTTTGCTTGCAAAAGCTACTTCTAAATAAAATATCAAGCTTGGCTTATTTTAAAAGAACAAGCAAAGCAAATATGGACTTTTTCTACAGCTTTGGGCAGAGGCCTGAATTTTAAAGACAAAAGCTTACTATCTAGAAGATCCTATGGCAGTGTTTGCATTGTGGCATGGCACTATTCCCATGGCACGTTTAATGCTAAAATAGCTACCCTTCCATACTGAGTCATCTCTGGATAAAGCTCAGATGTCCCCAGTGTTTTGTTTCAAGCACACTTCAAAAGGTATTTAGCTGCCTCGGGTGTAGGCTTGGGACCTCCACGAATTCCATTTGTCCTTGTGGTGACTGCACCATGCAGGCAACAAAAGTTATTTGTAAGGGAAGTTCTGGCTGGCTTTGAAGTTATGCCACACAAAGGCAGATATTCTTTACAGGAATTAGTTTGCAGAAAGTAATCTGCACTTTGCAGCTGTAATGGATGGCAAGGTTTCTGTGGAAATCAGCCTGGTATTTGGAGAACTAGGAAGTAAAATCTAAACATATTATTTAAAAGTGACTAATGCTCCACTACTGAAGCACATTGTAAATAGCAAGTGACATTCCTCAGCTCCAGAGTACTGTGGTGTAAGAAGCTGAAGTTTTGACTATGAGGAAGTAAATATTATTATCCTTGCATTAGATATCAAGAATTAAAGGACATAAAGGTCCAGCAATCTGTACAAGGTCAAACAAAAATGTTTTGCAAAGACAACGACTGAACACAGTTTTCATATTCCTGGTCTAACTCATAAAGTAATTTTAACTTCTTAAATACTTAAACACTGTAAAGTCAGTTGCAATTGTTTGATTACTTTTATTTTTCTTAAAGGCAAAAAAATCTCAAAACCTGCTAGGCTTTTGTGTGAAATAAGACCACAGTATTTTGTACTAATTTTCATTACTGAAAAATAAAAACCTCTAAGAAACAAAAGGAGATCTGCTTGTCTCCAATTTTTGGAACACTTAAGGAAACTTTGTGAGTTTCACTCCACACATTGAATTCTTGCAGTGGATAACCAGTGTAACAAGGTATGCAAGTGTTCTGCAGGGAATACTGTCACATAAATAATAACAAACTGTTTAATCACTACCTAATAGAAACAAGAAAGAGACGAGATCTTGGCTTGGCTTTCTGAGCGTAAATACCTTTGGTGATACTTTTATAACAACTGATTAAGCAAACACTTTTTCTTTTACAAAGTTAAACTAGGTTGTCTTTGTTTTGGCTTAGCTCTTTACTTTGAAAATAAAAAATATTAGAAGAAAACTAGTTATTTGTTTTATTTTCTTGTCATTATCAAAACTTGTTTTGATGCATGCAGAGAAAGCTCCATGAAATTCCTTATCTAACTCATGTAAGTGACATATTACCAGTTATAGCCCTGGTGGTAAATAATATGGGAATAATTCCTCTTTTCACCACTGCAGAAACAGTAATGCAAAGGAGCAGAACTATCATTCAGCCCTTGGTAAATATTACTCAACGCCGTGCTTTACAAAAGACCCAGTCTTGTATTTCGGTGCATTGTCTGCCATCTTCTCTACTTACAAAATATTTTTCTACAGTCAGAGAGATAGAATAGTAAACATGCACTTTCACAGCTCAGATTATAGAAATAATCTTGTGAGGCTAAAAGTAAATGTGTTCTGTAAATATAACTTTTTTTTTTTTTCTCTTTTGCAAAGCAACTTCTCATTTCTCATAGCAGACTTTAAGAGGAATGTAATGATATTGACTGAATTAAATATTTCCTAGCTCTGAGGAGACTGCAGCACTGGATGCACATTCTCCATTCCTGCAGGCTATAGCCATCCTGCTTGTGGGTGGTTTTCATCTCACAGATTCAGCTGATTGCAGAGGGTAGCAAGGCATCTTTCTTCAAACTACTGCATGTTTTCTTTTGCCTGCCTTTCATACACTGATGTCTTCTACTCACATGGGAAAAAAAACCAAATTCTGTTTAAGAAGAGTCTGTTTGGCACTACCATGGTTGTAATTCTGAACTACTTTGAATAAAATAATTGACAAGCTGACAGACTCAGCTACTACTCACAAAAGCATGTCACTCCAAATGAATTAAGTTATTGTCTGGAGTGTAAACTCACCCTGAGAAGCTTTTCTAGGTTCACTTTAGGAATTGCAAGTAGCATGGCTAGGCCACAATGTTACTTCGGCACTACAGAGTTTATGGCCTTGAAATAAAAGTCCTGCTCTGATTTCTGCACACCAGAGCCTTCATGCTTCCTATAGTGATTTGTAGTAATATTGATCCTGTTTCTGTGGGTTTGTTGCTTCTGCCACTCTGTCCACATAAACACAAAATGAAACTTTTAGATTCATATTAATAATAAACCAGAAGAACACTGGGGCAAACGAGTGTTCTGTTGAAACAATGTCCCACTCCAACACTAGGTAGGAAGAAATATGATCAAAGTGTAAGTATGAATAACCAGGTAGTGAACATTTCTTCCTACTAACTGCAATCATAACCAATCTATGACATGCGAGGGCAGGAAAGTGTCTTCTAAGGGATGTGCATACTTGTTAACAAGCAAGTGTTAAGTCAGCATAATGGGTCTTGCTCGAAGCTGTTGATGGAAGCCTCATGCTGTTTTACATATGCTGGATGCCTCCTATAAAAGTGTTGATTGCGAGCATACCGTTTCAGGAACCATTGTGATTTTATGGTTTCCTCGGCTATAAGGTACCATTTGGCCTCACTATGGAACTTTCAGAAGTAGATACAAGAGAAGAAGAAAGTAAGGACTAAGTCTTAGTGCAAATTTTCACAAATGTACATTCAGATTTATTCTGCTTACTTCACTAGGCTTTGCCTGGTTAGAACCAGAATTTTATTAGCAGCTTTTACAGACACAATAATTACTAGTACGTGCAGTGCAAATCCTAATTTCAGTCACTAAGATCTATCACTAGAACACCTCACTCTCAGTGTAAAATTGAGATTAAAGATCCTAATCAAGCCAATAGGCTCTGTGTTAGCATTATAGGAGAACCAAGTTTTTACTTCTGCCATAATCATTAACATTATTTCAGTGGACTTTACTCCAGTTAAGTGTTAGTCTTTTGAAAATGAGATTCTCAGCTGTCAGGTTACATTTTATTACTTCTCTGTATTTCATTAAATATTATTATTCTTACATTATAATGTAAATATAGAGTTTATTTTGTGATCTTTATACTGTTCCAGTCTTTTTTGTTCTTTTACCTCCTCTAATCAGCACCTACCATACATACACATATTTCATAGAATCATAGAATCATAGAATCAATAAGGTTGCAAAAGACCTCAAAGATCAAGTCCAACCTGTCACTCAACACCTCATGACTATTAAGCCATGGAACCAATCCCCTCTTGAACACCTCCACCACCTCCCTGGGCAGCCCATTCCAATGGCCAACAACTCTTTCTGTGAAGAACTTCTTCCTAACCTCCAGCCTAAACCTCCCCTGGTGCAGCTTGAGACTGTGTCCTCTCTTTCTCGTGCTGGTTGCCTGGGAGAAGAGACCAACCCCCTCCTGGCTACAACCTCCCTTCAGGTAGTTGTAGAGAGCAATAAGGTCACCCCTGAGCCTCCTCTTCTCCAAGCAAAACAATCCCAGATCCCTCAGCCTCTCCTCATAGGGGAGATTTACTTCTGTAATCTTTGCTCAAGAGTCAACACCTCTGTCATATATGCATCCATTCACTTCATGGATAGTTAAAATGCATGTGCCATAATACAGTACAACTAAATGATAATGTCATTTTGTCCTGAATTTACAGATGTTGTCCCCCTGTTCTCTATTCCATAGTGATAGGATGTACTGTTAGTCTAGATTTAGCTTTTTCTAAGCTCCTTGTGTTTAGCTGTTGGGATTTTTTTGTTTGTTTGCTGTTGTTTGTTTGCGGGTTTTTTTGGGGGTGTGTGTTGGGGTTTTTTTTAGAATTATGAGTCTGCAGATTGACTTACTTTTCACTTCATTAATTTGCTTTAGTTTTAATGCCTCCAAGCTTCTTTTAGTGTTTTTGAAGAATTTATGACAAACTTTTGCATTAAAAGAGTTAGGTATTTGAGACCAAATAAGCTTTTGATTTCCATTCACCTTTTTCTTTTTTTTTTTTAAATTTTAATTATTTTTATTCAGCTGGTTATTAATGCACTTGGCAATAGAGAGATCCAGGAAGGCTTTGAACCGAAAGCTTGTTGGGACACACAGAAGTAATTAATCTGTTGTAAAATGTTTCTGATCTTCTGGGTTTAATCTCACTTCATGTATCATGATAATAATATCCATAGCTGTGGAGCAAGTACACTCAGAGAGGTTCTGGTATTTAACAGATTGCAGATCCTGAAAAGTTTGATGCCTTTGTCAGATTAATCACATTCAAGTGCGTGTTTAAATTACTCATTTAAGTAATGTTGAGAGAGGTTTCTCTTTTTCTATATGAGCACTTGTGTAATTATTTTCAACTGTAAAGCATTTATCAATTTATGGAAAGAAGCCCTATTATTTTAACAGGCTCTAGACTCTGTGGCACATTTCATAGCTGGCCAATTTCTTAATACTGTTCTCTGAGAGAATAGCAGCCAGCAGCAAATAAAACTTGTGTACCTAGAAATTCCACAGGGAAAACAACACATGTAAAGAAATTATGCTGTTGAAATGTTGATCACCGATGTTCATTTTCAGAAACTATATAAGTTATGATTACTCTTTAATTATTTACAAAACATTGGCCAAACAAGTATGTAAAATAAGAGTATTAATTCAATGCTGTGCTTTCTGTGAGACTAGGAATTTTTGTATTTTTTAGCTGCTTCCACTTCTTTGTTGCATGTCTGAAAAAATGCTTTAGAGAGCAGTTGGTTCACCCTGGTATGGTATAAACTGTATCAAACCTTTTAGTTGTACAGGGAGTTCCATGCTGTCTAGCTCAGACACCCAGAGACAGATGTCTTAGTTCTGTTTCCCTTGGCTTCTAACTCTAAGCAAGCCGCTAAAACAGAATGATTGTTTTTCCAAGAACTTCAGCTTTTTGCCTGGCAAGCCCCTGAGGTCTGCTGCTCTAGATTCACATGCCTGGAGGCACAGGCTGGCCATCATCTTTTCATCCATAAAGATAGGTAGATTTTTATTTATTTATTTATCCATCTATTTATTTACTGTCCAGCTCCAGCTAAGTTTCCATCTATATCCACCAATAACCTGCAAAATGTGGGTTATTTGTTGGTGTATAATTCCAACAATACACACCTATCAGATTATGTAGCCAAATAAATCATGTCTGACATGCTTCAGTCACTACTTAAGAGAGGTGGGTTTCAGGCATTCCTTTCCTCAGGCATACCCTGGTCAGGTGCCTTGGCTTCTAGGCAATTTATTCCTAAGTGTTATGTCCCTCTCCTTCATGTTCAGGGATTGGAGCTAGTCAGCTCTAGTCAGTGTATCCACATCAAAACCAAAGTACAAATGCAGTAGCACAACTATACCATTAAGAGGTTTTTTAGTATTAAAGTTATACATTCATGGGGTTTTATTATAACAAACATAATATAACATGATAATTGAAAGAATAAACCAGTTCCCTTCTTGGTGTCTCTATACATATAGCACATCCTGACCATTACACTGAGGCATAAAAGGAGAGGGGAAAAAAGGAAAATAAAAAAAAAACAGTTATGAAATAAAATTAAAGAATATAGAAAAAAATTCCTGCATTTTGCCTGAAGGACTATATACCCTGTGCCAGTAAGAGCACTAAGGGAGTTATAGTCTATAAATCTTTTTACTTCACAGAATGATCCATCTTCAAGCTAGCAATCTCTGACTGTTGTAGAAAGATCTTTAGAAATAGATTCTTCTTGTTCAGTGCTGTAAGTAGGAGAGCATGTTAGTTACCTATATATTAGGGATAGGACAGTATTTATCATGAATCTGTATGATGTCTAGCAATATGGTACTCTGGTGTTTGATTGCAGTCTATGTTTTCTACCATAACTACTGGTTGCTAACTCATCTTTAGCTTCAGCAAAACTGAAAATAAACAGCTTTGCGCTCAGAATGGGTTATTTGAATAACAGCCTCTGACTCATAGATTGCTTGGATACTATCCTACACATTTTGCCAGGCATTGAAGGTTTTACACAGGTGTTCCTTAATACCAATGTCTGTGACACAGACACAGTGAAATAGAATCTGTATAGCAACTGGATGACAAGCAGGTGGATGAAGGGTGGTGGACAATGCGGCGGCATGGGAAGACATTGGTAGTCAGCAGCATGGTCAATGGGCTCTGTCACTGAATCTCAACCAGTGAAGATCATGTGCAATGTTCAGTTTCCCTTGTGTATGTGCTAGTATGCCATTGGCACTAGTCTCAAATGGGCTGTGGAAGTGACTGCTCAAATGACACCAGTATAAGCAGGCGTAATACTAAAAAAAAATATTTAGCTATATTCTGAAAAAAGTCACATGCATTTATGGAATAGATTTTAACATTTGCTTCATGCAGTACTTTCTGATGAGAAGAATAATTAGATTCATCTTGAATTTATATTTCTATTTTTATATTATATATGTGACATTATGATTGAGATGCTCATATGAATAAACAGATACTTCAGTATAAGCATTATTACAGTTATCCTGAGTACTATCCAGAGGAGAATACCTCCATCTTCTACTGTTACTATTTAAATGCTTCAAATATTATGAAATGCTGCTTAATGATACATGTGAAGATTGCCAGTTGTATTTAATGGTATCTTTGGTAGTAGTGTTACTCAAATGGAGAGACAGTATTAAAATTCTGTTAAGGAAATGGATATTTTACCCTCAATTGACAGATATTGCAGCTTCTTAAAGAAATTGAGATTATTTCCATTCCACCCTCTTACAAAATAGAGATATGCATTGTTATAATCTTCAGAATGTAGCACTGGGAAAATTATACACATTTCAGCTTAATGCATCTGCACTTCAAAATGCTGGTGATTTGAATAGCATAAGAGCCAGGACCAGGACATACGAATTTGTATTTGTAAAATCACATTACTTTGGCTTGCTTGTATCTAAGATGAGCTTATGCAGTATGAAGTATTTTAATAAAGAGAGTTGAGCTTTTCTAGATAGATAGCTGTTTACTTGTGAAAGTGTACTGCAGATAAAGCATAACTTTAAAAAAGCACCTCTACTAGAGTCACACTTGGGATGTTTATCTCTTACTGACCAATATATCTGGCACAACACAAAGACCAACTTCCTTCAAATGTATTCTAGTCATGCAATGCTTGTTTTCAGAGCCTTGTGCTGCTGCAGAACAAGTACTTTTATACATCAAACACAGAATAGGCTGGCTGAAGCTATGAATTTGTAGATAGGTTTTGCAAATTGTTACATAACATGATATTATATGAACAAATACCCCTTTCACATGCACTAAACACTGTAAAAAATAATCTATTAATAATTCCATTTTAAATTTGACTTATTTGGTGATGTTTCCAGGTTTTGTTAGCTGTGCTTCTGTGATAAAGCAAATTCTAAAAAATTATTTAGATATTTTTGATACAGGAAGGATCTAATTCATACACGCAGATTTTGGGTTAATGATCACATGCAACCTTTCTTTAACACTTTAAATCAGGTTTGGGGTGTCTTTTGCTTCATCATATATTGGCTTTTAAAATGACTTCTGAAGCAGGATGGATAATGTAATAACTGCAAATGAGAAAAATTACCTTTATACATATGCACAACCACTAGTTATTACTTAAAAACTGCAGAGGCAACCAGCAGCAGAACAAGAGGACACAGTCTCAAGCTGCACCAGGGGAAGTTTAGGCTCAAGGGGAGGAGAAAGTTCTTCACTGAGAGAGTTGTTAGGCATTGGAATGTGCTGCCCAGGGAGGTGGTGGAGTCACCATCCCTGGAGGTGTTCAAGAGGGGATTAGATATGGCACTTGGAGCCATGGTCTAGTAGTCATGAGGTCTTGGGTGACAGGTTGGACTTGATGATCTTTGTGGTCTTTTCCAACCTTAATGATTCTATGATTCTATTTGGAATTTTAAGTCAGGACTAGATAAACAAAAACTTAGAACATATACAACAGGAAATGTTATTAGCTTTTTCAAAAACCACATAAGCAACCAGCACCAGAAAGAGAGGACACAGTCTCAAGCTGCACCAGGGGAAGTTTAGGCTCGAAGTGAGGAGAAAGTTTTTCACAGAGAGAGTTGTTAGCCATCGGAATGTGCTGCCCAGGAAGGTGGTGGAGTCACCATCCCTGGAGGTGTTCAAGAGGGGATTGGATGTGGCACTTGGTGCCATGGTCTAGTAGTCATGAGGTCTGTGGTGACACGTTGGACTTGATGATCTTTGAGGTCTTTTCCAACCTTGTTGATTCTATGATTCTATGATTCTAATTCCCACTTCAAATTTCAAAATTCAGAACGAATATGATGATGTCAGTCACACAATTAAATGCACATTTCTCTCTGCTGTCTTATGGTGGAAAATTAATAACACTGAACAGAATCACAAAAGAGGTCAGTCCCTAAAGACCAAGATTTAAAATTAAAAAAAAAAAAAGAAAGAAAAAAAGAAAAAAAAGGCATGAAAAGTGTAGGTAATATACCATTATGGGATAAATATTTAATGTCCAGCACAGTTAGTGCCATGACTATTGAGTAACTATTTGTGGTAGCTTCCAGGGAGCTGTAAATTTTCCAGGTCCTGCCACAAGGATGGTAATGAGGTGTCACATAGATGTCTCTATATAAAGAAGCCTAGAGATGCAGTCTCCACAAAGTCTGGTAAGTCACTTCCACAGCCCATTTGAGACTGGTGCCAATGGCACACTAGCACATACACAAGTGAAAGACCTGATAAATCTGTGTAATCTTAAAGTGAATCTGCTGGTTATAAGAACTAAAGCATATTCATAAGCTTTAGTAGGAATGATGTGTTGACCATTTTAGAAATGCTGTCTGAGGAAACATAGCTACTGGCATGGTCATTAATCTACAAGGGAGACTTTCCCCCCAACCCCGTAAATGCCATACCACATCTTTCTGTGTCAACACACTACTATCCCACCCATCTGGACATGTGACTTCATGTCAACAGGTCGACATCATCTAGGTCTAAATCATATAGAGTGCCTTTCAGTTCATTGCACCTGGCTCTAGGATCCCACCATTGTCCATACTCCTCTTATGTCACCAGGTCCCTAGAGAGCAACCTCAAGGAAGCTGCAGCATGGTCTGGACAGGTCCTGTATCAGTGTGACAGTTTCAGGCTATGCCTTTAAAATTGGCTGTAGATTTTTGAGCAGGAGAGTGAAGAAGTACAAACAGATCCACAGTTGGGTGTAAAAGGGAAAACAAGAGATTATTATAAATGAATTTCATTGGTCAGATGTGTGGGATGTATTTCTAACAATCTCGGATTTCTCTGCTGGCATGTCTGCTTTGCTGGAGAGACCCTTATCAGCTAACTTTGAGATAAGCATTACTGACTTTTAACAATGCTTTGAGCTAACTGAACTCTCTCTAACATTCTCTTTTTCTCTTTTTCTTCTAATTAACCAGAAGAAAAAAAGGAAGGAGAGGTTAGAGGGGAAAATGAGGCAGTATCCTCCTGGACAGGAGGAATTCTGTGCTGTTTTCTCTTTGTAAATACCTGTATAATATTGTAAATACTGTATATTTTGTACCTATTCATTGCATTCCATTGTAGAGTGGAGTTTTGTTTTGTATAATACAGCTTCCATTTGCTTCCCCAACTGAGTGTAGCCGAGTTTTTGTTAATGTGGGTGGGTTAAACCATCACAATCAGGATAATCCAGGAGCACAAAGACAAGGCATAGCCTGCTGTCCAGTTACTTCACAGTGAAACCTTATGGGTTTTACCAGGCACTGAAGTGTGCACATTCTGTATGTCCCTCACCTTCCTGTCCTGTTCTGGTCTACCTGTATATCTCAGGGGTAACCGGAAAGTGAACAGAAAATGTCTGCACATTTTACTGATGCAGAACATAGTGTAGATGTAGAAAATATCCTAGTTAGGTACCATTGTGATATACCTGATGAATTTGTGATAAATCCCTTCATCATATTTTTTGCCTTACTTACATTACCTTGTGTGTGTTGGATTATATGCCAGCATTACATCTACCTGGCTCAATTTGAAAAAGTAAAAAAAAAAAAAACAAAAAAGGAGAAAGAAACATCTCTCTCTTTCAGACAAGTGAGAGACTTTTGATTAAGTGCAATCTCCAAAAGCCAATGTGTTGGATCATATGCCAGGATTACATCTCATTGAATCAATCTGCAAAAACTAAAAAAGGAAAATGAAACATCTCTCTCCTTCTGACAAGCGAGAGATTTTTGATTAAGTGCAATCTCCAAATGCCACTATCTAATCTCTATCTTCCTAAATCTTTCTAATAGAGTAGATGAAAAATACCCAAACAAACAAACCAACCCAAATCCTTCCCCTCAGATTAAATTATAGTAGGCAAGTATTTGGGATATAAATTAGGATCATTCATGAGAAATAGGCAAAACTGAAATAGTCACACTCAGACAGAGGCAGACAATCATCTTTCTCTGAATTTATACCAACTCATGGTTATCCTAGTGCCCGTGTGGCTCCTGGTGCTCTACAAGATGTGTTTTTCACATGTCAGATCTGCAGGACAACAGCACAGTATATTGTTCTCATATTGCACAATCATCAGCACAAAGACTGAAGGTGCTCCTGGCTCCCATCGAATCTCTTCCCAAAACATTACTTTGGAACATAAAACACAAGTTTGCCTCTGCTGGAGACAAAATTAACATTTAATTTTATCTCCTTTTCCTTCTTTTTCCAACATATACATCAATCAATTAAAAAGCATCTGGACGAGGTCTTTATGCTTCCTTCTCCCTCATGGATACCCCTATTTGGCCTACCATGTTACCTTTACAGTAACTCAGCTAACATTAGTTAGTTGGATTTAGTCTAAATAACTCAAGTAGCAAATCCATTTTGTGAGATGAACCAATTTCCTTAGCATCAAAGCAAGGGAAGGTTATCAGTGAGTGCTCCCCAGATGATAACCCTATAGCTGTCAGCTTCTCTATGTGCTGACATTTCACAGTGTTGCAGCAGCGTTTGCTCAAACGCATTTAATTTGAAACTGCCTTAGTAGAACAAATGACTGGCGCTCTGGGACTTTTTCTACAGTAAGGCACTCATTTTGACTACCTGATTTCAAATGCTGCATGTCTCAAAACGTCTGTGGAATAGATTGACAATGTGATATTGCTCTTGAGTGTTTAATAGTGCAGGGCAGAAAATGGTGAAAAGCAGTAGCCTGATCTGAAACTAGAAGATGTTAAGTTTTGAAAATGTTTATTCCCCTCTGTGCGTTCTTTCATCAGCTCTCCTGTTTTGTTTGTGTTTTCCTCTTATTAACTGCCTCTTCAAGTTTATAGCCTCTCAAGCATATCTGCTTTCTTCCCCATTAAAAGGGAAAATATAAAAAGTGAAATATATTCATAACAGAGAAAGAGTAATAACTGCATGCTTTTTTATCAAAGTAGCAACACAGTGTTCAGAGCTGTGCTGTTGCATAAGAAAAACAGAGGACGTCTCCATCAGATGGCAGAGTACAGTACAAAGAACTCTGCAGTGCTCTGCCAACACAGGACAACACACTCATGTGACACAGCACAGCACTCTTCTGAGCCACTGCATTTGGCTCTGTAGATACATCAGGCAGCATGATGGCAAATGAGTCCCTAAGTACTATCACTCACATGTTTTTTTTCTGGATTGTGATCAAACTCTTTCTGAGGCTTAAGCAGAGTCAGCCCATGTTACTTCATTTTGCAGCACTGTTACATCTATCATTCCTGCCCAAGAGTGTGAAAATTTAAGTGAGCAAACCTGAACTGATAAGGGGAAGCAGATGAAAGAACAACCCTGTTGATGCCTGAGACTGTGAAAGGAAACCAGATACCATGCCATTCAGACTTTTTCTCTGTGTCATCAAGATCATAGCACTTTCCAGGGTTACGTCTGCGTGACTCAGTGCTGTGACGTACAGTTATATGTGAAGGCTACCTCTAGTACAGAAAAACATTACATCCCTGGTTATTAAGGTAGTCAGGTTATCCTCTTTAGCCTTTCTGAGCAGCAGTTCCTATTAGTCTCTGCAAATGCGGCTGTCAGATCACAGACATATGGGTTAACATAGAGCTGGATCATGTATTCCTAGGCAGCACTGTGTCCTTCTCTACAGTTAGAGGCACCAGTACCAGCAAAATTCTTCATGTACCTGAGAAGGAATATATATATATATACACACACACACATACATATTACCATAGATTTTCTGTAATGGAAGTTCTATTACTAAAGTCAGTAAAACCAGTGAGGCAATACAAATGAAAATCAGAGTCCAAAGCTAAAAGAAAAAAACAGAGAATATGTGTTCAAATTCATTAAAATCTCATTGGTTTTCAGTACATTAAGAGTAAAATCAGAATGGTGTTTCCATGACAGGGCTGTAACACCAAGTGTGTCAAAACTGGCATGTTTATCAGTTTCATGTTTTTGGGAAGACAAACCCACCAAGACCAATTTTATTCATCAGAGCAGATTTATAAATCATTCACAAAATACTTTCAGTTGGGCTGTTTCTATAAGTGCTGAAATAAGAATGTGCCCTTATTATGCTGGAAGATGTTAGCCTTCACACAAAGGTACCAACAGTATTCTATCAATTTCAGTTTTAATACCCGTGGATTTCCACATACCTATTTCTCCCACAAGATTTTTTTTCCCAATGCCTGGTTTTATGTTAAAGTTTTAAAATCATTAGGTTTGCTCACCTTTCTTCAAATCAGTGTTTAAGAACTACTTCTGCTGTGAATCTCTTAAAATCCCACTTTTGCTAAGCACCCACTTTGGAATTACTTCATATTATGCTAAAGTGCACTCATGGTTTTGTTTTCCAAAGCTCCCATTCCCTTTTTATTCTCCTTAATTGGAAATTCAGTTCTTTTTCATGTATTACTTTAGTCTTCTTTTAAAATACTTCACAGATGTGAGTACTAACTAGCCAATTATCTTTATTTTGAAAAATCTATTGTGTGAACATGAAACTTCACAGGACATAGAATAAACTTGGAAAAGCCAGTAACCCACTGGCTTTCCCAAGATACTCTTAACTGGGACTCCTATTTTGCATTGGTGACTTGGCAACTTGGCAGCAGTTCTGTGACTCAGAAGTACATCTAATTCCCATGAGTTACCACCATATGTCAGCATCAGGTTGGTACTACCACTGTACAGGTCGAGCTCATGCATTTCCCATGTTTGTGGAAGCCAGCAAGGGCATGCACAGTTTGTTACCATAGTTAGAATGGAGCACATTCAGAGCCTTTACAATGACTTCACACAGCTTTCAGGAAGCAATACACTGTCTTCCTTTGCCCTTCCCTAACTGACTCTTGAGCACTCACAGCTTGAAATGTTCTGAGGAAGGAGAGAGGAAATCTTAAATTAAAGGAGTTTAGCAAGAGAAAGAAAGATCTGCAAGTCTGCTGGACTTTGAGTCCAAATGTAGATAAAGATACTTCTGTTTCAGTGAAACTGGGAAAACACATAAATACATTTTTTGTACATATGTTTATGAATTTATATGTATTACAGAATCATAGAATGGTCTGTGCTGGAAGCGACTTTAAAAATCATCTAGTTCCAACCCCTTTGTCATGGGCAGGGACACCTTCCACTTGACCAGGCTGCTCAAGGCTTCACCCAGCCTGCCTTCCAGGAAGGGAGCATTCACAGCCTCCCTGAGTAACCTGTTCCAGTGTCTCATCATACTTCCTGTAAATATTCTTCTAATGTCCAGTCTAAATCTACCCACCTTAAGCTTAAATCTATTCTTTTTCATCCTATTGCAACAAACCCTTATAAAAAGTCCCTTGTCTCTTCCTGGCTTTCTTGTAGGACCTTTTCAGGATATTCAAAGGCAACTATAGGGTCTCCCTGGAGCCTTCTTTTCTTGAGGCAAAACAGCCCCAGCTCTTGTAGCCTGTCCCCATAGCGGAGATGCTCCAACCCTCTGGTCATCATCATGGCCCTCCTGTGGACCTGCTCCAGCAGTTCCATGTCTTTCTTACTCCAGGGGAATTATAGATCTTTAATATCCTTATAGATCTATAATGTCCTTCTTATGCTGCTGGATTATACATCTATATTTATTGCTCAGTTATTAGCATTGAAACACAGAGAGAGGAATTGTGTATACATTTTGACAAATACTCAACAGTGAGCACCAGATGCGTTGTGATGTGGTCTAGAGTCACTTCATATACAGAAGAGGAGAGTGTGCACCACAAGTAGTACACCACTGTGTGCACAGTAGCTGCGCAGAAGTCTGGAAGAACTGCTGGGAAAAGTAGAGTGTGGAATGTAGAATTTGGGTGTGGAATTTGACCATACAGATGCGGTACTGAATCTTGTATCTGGCAATGATATGTGGTGCACTGACAGGGAATCACAGGAAGAAGATTTATGTTCACTGCAGAGAGAAGGATACATAGTGAAAGAACAAAGCCACCAAAACTTGGGGAAAACATTTAAGACTAGCCATTTCTATGGTTGTGTCTGTGCAGAGAAAATCAGAAAACTCTGTAGATGAGAACCCAAAGGCTTATAAGAAAATCTGAACCTATCTTTCACAGTTTTGTATCCCAAAGTACTGAAAGGGAAGTGGATATCATGCCATCTGTTATCCTGAACCTCACCACTGAAAAAAACCCACAAATGCACTTCATACACATAAAAAATATTAAAACTCCTGTACTTTTAATTCAGAAAAAAAAAGGACAGTGTAACAAATGTGTAGGCATGGAAACTCTTTACAAGCATAATACCTGGACTTATGTACCTGTTTACAGAAAAAAGCAGCAGAAGACCTATGCCCTTACAACAAACGTAATCAGCAGTTTAAGTGGAACTTGCTTGTTGAACTGATTCATAGCTTTGCAAGGTATAATTACTTTATTGCCACAAAGGGGCAATATAAGGGGTGACCTTATTACTCTCTACAACTACCTGAAGGGAGGTTGTAGATAGTTGTAGATAGGTTGTAGACAGACGGATGTTGGTCTCTTCTCCCAGGCAGCCAGTACCAGAACAAGAGGACACAGTCTCAGGCTGCACCAGGGGAGGTTCAGGCTAGATGTTAGGAAAAAGTTCTATACAGAAAGAGTGATTGCACATTGGAATGGGCTGCCTGGGGAGGTGGTAGAGTCGCCATCACTGGAAGTTTTCAGGAGGAGACTTGATGGGGTGCTTGGTGCCGTGGGCTAGTTATTTGGGCGGTGTTTGGTTGATGGGTTGGACGTGGTGATCTTGAAGGTCTCTTCCAACCTGGTTTATTCTATGTATTCTATGTATTCTATGTAAAGCCCCACAGAGGGAGATGAGACAACAAGAGATGTTTTATCTTTTCTTTATATTTTTCAGACAATAGCATTATTTGTTAGCAGGGTTTGATGACAGAAACAGCAAAGTCAGCTACAGAGTGGATTAACATGCGCAATAAACACTCCCTGAACATTTTATTCAAAGCTAAAAGACAATAATCATGGTTTTGAACCAAGAGATGGAGGTCTGCAATCAGTTGGAGGGATAGTTTCCAGAATGCCAGGAAATTGCCAGTTCACAGTAGTTTAAATGCATTATAAATAACAAGTAAGAGATTGTTTGTGTGTTTTCTAAAACTAAAGTACTTTGTAAGCGATTGATAAGTTTAGCTGAACTTGAATGTGAAAAACTGAAAAGCCTGTTGAAGTGTAGATAATTACTAAATTGCACTGGAAGGAATTCAGATATGCCATTGGTTTTGTGTATGGGTAGGAAAAATTTAAAAAGAAATTACAAATATTAAAGAACTTTATGTAAGCTAAGTAACTCCTGGAAATATATTCAGTTAGTCACATTTAGCCTTATTAAAATGAAACTGGCCATACACACCCAAGCTGAGTGAAAGTGCCACAAATCCCAGGAAAAATACAAAGTTTTTTCCTCTGTGTTTTCTTCCCAATAAGCAAGACACATTTCCAGCTAAAACTTATTATGGGCACAGACCCTGACTTGGCAACAGCCTTAGATGGTAACTTTACTTCTAAAGCCAAGGTTCCAGACTGGGTGAACTGAAACGTGACTGTATTTGTTACCACAAGGAGTTTCTAGTCAGAGCTATAGATCATCTCTCAGAAAGAGGCAAATAAAGGTAAAACAAAGAAATGTGCTCATGATGTGTACTGCTCCAACAGTGGATCAGCAGTGCATCCAGTACTGATGTGGGACATTACAGGAGTGAAAAATGGTTTTATTAAAAGTAAAAACTAAAATCAACAAGTTATTTCTCATTGCTTTCTCACAGTGACAAGCACCAGAAAAGTGTGAAGTCTGTGCAGCTGTCAGGCAGTAGAGCAGGGCTGGGTGTCAAGCATCCATCCAGCCATGGGGTTCTGAAATGCTTGTCTCCAGATGTTAGGTCTTAGACCCTGGAGGACAAGGGGAGCTAGGTGCCAATACCTCTTCACTTATTCAGGCTATTCATAGGATGAAAACCATGTGCAGGTTCAGGAATGCCATTTTGGAGCTGACAATGACCTGTGTCTTCATTGTGTCCCACTTCTGTGCGTCATCAGTGTTTGCTTTTTGTTCTTTGTCTGCAGACCCTTCTCTCCTGTAAAACTTCAGGTAAATGTGCTGGGATCTTGATGAAATGCTAGTGTGAATGCTAGTGATGCAGGCTGTGCTGACACCACTGTCTCTGCTACATGTCCCTTCTGGTGCCCCCCCCATACTCAAACCTTCCTCTTCATTCTCCATTCACACTATTTTAGTATCTATTACAATTTACCACATGCCGGGATTACTCTTTGTGAGTACAAATGCTATGCAAAACACCAAGCATTTGCAGGCAAATAAATAACATCATTATCAAGTGGTGCTGTAAATTTTGCCCTTTTTATAGAATGCACCTAAGAATTCCTAGTTGCACCAGAATGTTTCTATATAGGCAGATTCTCACTTGTACTGGAGTCATTTTGCACTCCTGATGAAAAAACAAACCCAAACCAAAAAAAATCTGACTGAAAATACACCAAGAAATGTGTTTCACAAAGAAACATATACATCTTCAGGAAAGCTTTTGTGTGTCATGGTGATCCTTTTGTCCCATTTCTTTTGTTTCTGGATATGGGATTATACAGTATAGTTTTGCCTTTCCTGCTTCTAGGCCCTTCAGAATAACTATAAGCAAGTGAAAAAAACCCAAACATTTGGGCTGCTTTAAGAGCAGCCCTAAAATCATCAGCATGGTAAGAATAACATTTATGCAACCTTAGAGACCCCTCACCCTCCTTCTAACTATCCTGCCACGAAATATTGTTTTCTTCTGATGACCTCATCTAGAGAATTTATTTAGGGAGAGCTATGAAGACCCATATGTACTACAGAGTAAAATTACATTCAACTACTGTTGGAAACCTTTTGACATCTACTGCATTTTACAGCAACTAACAGTAGTACTTTATCCCATAGTGACTCGGTAATTGTGCTTTATGACTTCTCAAAGGCATTTTGTGGAGCTGTGGGATTCTGCATACACTGAATCTCTAAAAAAAAAACTTTTTTCTTGCTTGATGTATTGTAACTGTTTTTGTGCTTATCTGTTACTGACAGTTTCCAGAAGTCAGTCTGCCCATTTCACTTGGTATCTGTGAAAGGCTGTTGACCCATCCATATGAGACCTGGTAATGGGTTCTGTTTCCCTTCTTGATGGTGCAGATGAGTGATTTCATCTTATCTGAGCATCACCCATTACTTTCCCTTGCTTTGTAGCTATCCTGAGTAATTTCCTTCTATTCTATGCTTTCACCACAATTAGAGAAACTGAAAAGCCTTGAAGGATCGGACTTAAAGTCACTTGCACATGATGCTTATGGTTACAAAGGTTAGAGAACCCACTTCACTGTCTATTTGGAAGCCATGAAGAGTTTTTTGTCACAGGAAGTGACACTAAGTTTTATTTCCCTTCCTTGCCTCCTTTTCTGGCTTTGTTGTGCTTTTGAAACACCTTTATCAACTCTTCAGCAGTTGAAGAGGAAGAAAAGCAATTCTCTTTTGTTTCAGCAAAAGGTCAAGAGCAGTATTTTTCTCTCATTCTTTATGCATTTTCCAGATATGCTTTACTGCTGCTTTTTTCTTCCTTTTCTTCCTTATTTCTGGAAAGAAGCAGTCTGTAAATGAGGTACAAAAAGCAGAGATTTATTGAATGAAGAGAGCAGACTCCAGGGGCCTCCAGGTAAAAGTATAGCAGTTAGCATAATATCATCTGACTAAACAGCTCCTGCTCCACCACCACCATTGTTGCACCCATCCCAGAGCCAGGTGTAAGACCTTCACCAGCCAAGATAGCACACAGAGGAGCTCAGCCAAAGTAAGGAGGCTCAGCCAGCATCCATGGAAGATATTGGAGTAGTCATCAACCCTATCCCTAACAACCGGGGGGCCACCAGGCCCCCCGGCCTTTGTTGTCACCACCACCATCACCCAGTGTGCACCATGAGCACTCACCAGTGATGAGAGGAGGATCCTCCAGCCCAGAAGGGCTCAGCTTGGGGTTACTGCCTCTCCTGGTGGGGATTAAATAGGGGAGTAGGTGGGGAGGGCCAAGTGGCAACACCTGGGGTGGGGGGAGACTCTAACAGAGCCCAGGTGCTCTGGGTTTGAGGGAAAAAAGTGATAAAATGGGGCAGGTGAGGAATTTTTAGGGTGTCAGAGAATGATAGGACTAGGGGGAATGGAAAAGAAATAAAAATGGGTAGATTGAGATTGGATGTTAGGAAGAAGTTCTTCCCCATGAGGGTGGTGAGACACTGGTACAGGTTGCCCAGGGAGGTGGTGGAAGCCTCATCCCTTGAGGTTTTGAAGGCCAGGCTGGATGTGGCTGTGAGCATCCTGATCTAGTGTGAGGTGTCCCTGCGTGTGGCAGAGAGGCTGGAACTGGGTGATCCTTGAGGTCCCTTCCAACCCCAACAATGCTGTCATTCTAAAATAATTTTGCAGTCTAGGCTGGATGTTAGGAAGAAATTATTCCCAGAAAGAGAGATTGGTCATTGGAATGTGCTGCCCAGGGAGGTGGTGGAGCCACCATCCCTGGTGGTGTTTAAAATAAGACTGGATGTGGCACTTGGTGCCATGGTTTAGTTGATTAGATGGTGTTGGGTGATCTTAAAGGTCTTTTCCAACCTGGTTAATTCTGTGATTCTATGACTGAGAATAAGGCTCTCTCAAAATTTTTCCCTGTGTTTAGCAAGTTCTGAGACTCCTTCAATGAAAGTAATTTGCAAGTATGGCAAAGAATAACATAGTTGAATATGTAATACAAAATAAATGGTTGCTGTTCAAAAATTTAAATATTTCTCTAATATCATCTTGCTATGTAAATAGCTCAATATGTAGGCAAAGCTTGGGTACCTTGTAGCTGCCTCAGGTTTTGCTTTCTTTTAGTTTAATTTCCCTATTCCCATCTGATGGTATACAGTAAACTTAACAACATAGCATATAATTTCTACTCTCATTTCTATTGCTTTGTGAAAAGATGCATTCAGTCTTAGCCTCGATGTCTATGGAAATGAGCTTAATGAAATCTGCCTAACAGTTTTTGAGCCCACTGGCTCAGGCAAACTTTGCACAGAAGTGGAGACCAGACCAAGTTATGGTCCTGCAAGTGAAATGAATAGGAGCGGTAAGATGTTTCAGAGAAAGGTTCTGAGAGTGGCTTTCCTGGTGCCTTCAGAGGTGTAAAAATAACAGTATGAATATTTGTTTTGATAGAGACCAGAGAGTGCACACAGAGAAAACTGTAACAAAATCAGTGGGAACTTTCAATCAGTCTTCCCCTGCAAGAGGATACAGATAGCAGGCTTCATTAATTCAGTGGCTTGCAGAACTAGGCATTTATGCTGAGAAAATTGTTTCTGGCATCCTGTTATACCTCCATTTATTTTCTGGACCAAAACAAGTAAAAGAGATTGCTCCTAATAGTACTACTGTAATGGCCCAATCCAATAGGAATTCATGATATTCTCCAAGTAGTTTTCTTTTCGATGGCTTGTGAGTTTTAAAACATTCCAAACAAGGATTTTCCTGAAGGACTTTGGAGACTGCTATGCAACCTAATAAAATTTTGGTTTGATTTTTGGATATTTTTTTTTAATTACAATATATCATTATTCCTACTCACCAAGTAAATGAAATCTTTCATGATATTTCTAAGGGTATCACACTCAGACTGCTACAATATCATCGCTTTTAATGTTTTGTTATCTAAAAGAAACTTGAGTTCACAAAAATTATTAATGATTGGTTATGCAAGCTATAACCAGAGAACTTATCAGAGAACTTGATGGCCAGTAGGTTATCTGCATTGTATGCTCTGTTTAGGCAGAATTAGTTGTATCAGTAGTGCAACTGGGACTAATGTTTAGAAGAAAATTTGCTCTTGAGAGGCAGTCTTGCCAAAACAATGAGAATTATATTTATTTCACTTTCTTAAAATACTGTTATATTATGTAAGATTAAAAAATTCTTCAGTGTCTGTAATGCATACTACTCTATAAGAAACAGAAGACAGCAGACACCACATATAAGCTGAAGTCAAGTCCAACCTGTCACCACAGACCTCATGACTAAACCATGGCACCAAGTGCCACATCCAATCCCCTCTTGAACACCTCCAGGGATGGTGACTCCACCACCTCCCTGGGCAGCCCATTCCAATGGGCAATCACTCTCTCAGTGAAGAACTTTCACCTCACCTCAAGCCTAAACTTCCCCTGGCACAGCTTGAGACTGTGTCCTCTTGTTCTGGTGCTGGGTGCCTGGGAGAAGAGACCAACCCCCTCCTGACCACAACCCCGCTTCAGGTAGTTGTAGAGAGCAATAAGGTCACCCCCGAGCCTCCTCTTCTCCAGGCTAAAGAATCCCAGCTGCCTCAGCCTCTCCTCGTATTGATTTTCTTTCCTGTTTGTTCAGTTTTATGTTGTTGGGTGGTTTCAGTTTGGTTGCTTGTTTGTTTTACAATAAAATGTCAGAAATAAAGAAATGAACCAGATGAAATTATTTACCCACAATTACCTAAGTAATTGGTATCAGATTTGGAAGCACAAGTCTGGGATTCTTACTTACTGGGGTTCTCCTGGTAAGCAAAAATGTATTAGCAAATCACATCTCTTCCCCAGTTACGTGCATTGCAATTTCAACCTTTTCCATGTCTTCTCTAAGGAAGTTTTTCTGTAAGAATTTTTAACTTTTGGAGGATTTTTCCATGTTGCAAATATCACAAGATAGTTCTAATAAAGTTCTGCCAAGTCAAAGTCCAGCAATATATAGTCAGAAATACATTTATCTGAGAATATGCAATGTTCTAGCTCATCCTTTCCTCATCTGACCTTTTCACTTGTCTTTGATATGTGATCTTCACAATAAAAAGGTTTTTTTTGATGTTCAACTATTTTACAGCTCTTCCTTTACTTGTTTATTGACTTTACAAACAGCTCCAAACCAAGAAGGTGTCCTTTTAAAAAATAAATCACCATCACAGCAGCAATCTGAATCATATGGTGAAAAGAATCACTAAGTTCATTTAAAAACTAATGGATGGCATTTCAAAATATGTTTATGAACCCCAAAATATTAACACTAACTTAATAATTGTGCTATTGAACAAGCTACTGATTGTACTGCTCATAATGTTTCAGCTATGGATCTATTAGCTGGTTGCTGGTGCCCTGATAGATGCCACACACACCACCCATCTCTAAGTATTTTCCATTTAAAAAAATCTGAAAGATCTTCAAAGGATAGCTTTTAACAGGTGAATAATTGAAGCTGTGGCATGTTACCAGAGACAGCTGATAGCATGTTTTATACACAGAGATCATGCTTCTCAGCTGGCACATCAGGAAAAGTAGTCAGGCAGCCAAAAAGTGGGATTATGAATCCCCTTCTTCAGAAGCTGCTTTTTACCCTGTACCTCTACAAATGTCAAGGCTTGGCCCATTCCCATTTCTAGTGCAAGAAATACAGTAGCCTCTATGAAGGCCTCCAATCTAGTGCTTTGAAAAAAAAAAGCACTTAAAGTAGTATAGAATACATAGAATAAACCAGGTTGGAAGAGACCTTCAAGATCATCGTGTCCAACCCATCAACCAATCCAACCCACCTAAACAACTAACCCATGGCACCAAGCACCCCATCAAGTCTTCTCCTGAAAACCTCCAATGATGGCGACTCCACCACCTCCCCTGGCAGCCTATTCCAATGGGCAATCACTCTCTCTGTATAGAACTTTTTCCTAACATCCAATCTGAACCTCCCCTGGTGCAGCCTGAGACTGTGTCCTCTTGTTCTGGTACTGGCTGCCTGGGAGAAGAGACCAACATCCATCTGTCCACAACCTCCCTTCAGTACCTTTATGTCATCCAGTTGAATGCAGTTGTACATAGATTAAAAAATGTAGTTGTATGTTATGTGAATATACACACACATTTATTTACATGCACATATGCACATACATCCACATGTGTACTCAGAGGTAAATGACCCCAATTCACTTGGTAATTTGGGGTTATTTTTAGATGTGTAGGACTTGTGAAACCTTTTTCAAACATCTTCCATATGTTCCATACAATTATCCAAACACCTACAAGCATTCAAATCTTTCCAAAACTGCTCAGAGTTTTTCCAAAGAGGAACAATTTTGGAATTGATATTCTGGGTATGATACCCAATGGCTTCTAATTTGGTCTGAAATTTGGAGAAATCACGTTTCCTCTGCAGTTGTTGTGAGAGGAGCAAGCTTCTGTAATCACAAGCATTTGGGCTAAAACTTGTATTCCAATCGCACTGATTGTCATCTCAATTTGTTATTCAACAGCAGTGCAGTTTTGAAATCACACTTAAACCATACTGAATCATAGGTTCTCTGTAAACAATTGTCTGCTCTCATACTATTGCATACTGTACCATACCACTGCAAGAAAATATTTTACCAGTGTTTGCTTGATTTATTTAAAAACAAACAAACAGGCAGAGAGTGTTCTTTGTGTTTTCTGAAATAAAACATACAAGCCATTTATTTTCTGATACACACTGGGGTGTCATGGAAAAGACCTTCAGAATCAGATTTTATACCTGTGACCCAGATAAATATACCACAGTATGAAAATGTTCATATGAAACTTCCACTTTTAATCCTCTTTTTTTTTTTTTTTTTCCACTTGTGATTTTAATATTGAAAACAGGGGAAGAAATAGAGAATTGCATATATAATTTTAAGCTCTGTTTTGAGTAACTGTCAAAATCCACACCTGATATCTTAATTCAGGGTCAGATGCATCTGAAAAAAAAAAAAAAAGAAAAAAAGGAAAAAAGAGAAATAATTTAAAGAGTAGCAAGAAAGGAAAAAAGGTGGAAAACGTGGATGAGAAATGGAACACAAAGTCATTGGGGAACAGAAAATATTTAGGTTATGTGATGAAATTAATAAAACATTTTTATGCCTGGCAGAAGCCAGGTTTTATTTCATACAGAAGTACAAAAGATCTGGTCAAAGGCTTGATATAATTCTACCTGTTCACTTTAATGAATTGTATATTTAACCTTTAGTGATTTAAAGATACACAAAGAAAATACAGGTTTAATAGATGTTAACTTCATAATACAGCATGTACTGTCCAGGTTTTCTTAGGAATCTAGAAGAAATCACTGATTTGAAAAGGGAGAGAAGTTCAAACATGAACAACATCCATGTTAACAACAGATTCTTCAAATTTTAAGCCACTTTGAATACATTGGTTAGTATTTCAGGTTCTTTCTATCCCATTAGAAGTGATAAGTTAAAGATAAAAAGTAAGCAGTGCTTAAGTTTACCAAGCTATACTTGGAGCTGTGGTACTGTATGTTCTCAGAGGCTAGACCATTACAAGCTGCCATATAAACAGCTGCTGGTAATCCTATAATTAAAGATCAATCTAAACACAAAAAAATGTTAGGAACCATATATAAGATAATGACTCAGAGTCAGATGTAATTCTTTTAAAAGAACAAATAACCACTATTGTCAGATGCAAATCTATTCCACAAAAGACCAGCATTTCAAGGCTTGCAACTGATTTATCTTAGCAGAGCAAAATATTTTCACAGTGAAGATGCAGAGTAGCAATCTACAGAAATAGTTTAAACTAGGGAAATGTCACGCATGACAGTCTTCCAAGATTTTTGTGAAAAATACTGCTATATATAAAACTTTAAATTATAAGAAAGAATTCTCAGAGTGCTCTTAGAAGATATGGATGTTGCTCTGAGTCAAGAAAACATTTGCAAATGTGTTCAAGTCTCACACTGTTCAAAAAGCTACCATATGAGAAAAACGCATTAGCTGAATATTGCACTGGAAAGCAATTTGTTAGCAGAAAAATACTGATGGGAAAATTGAAAATTCTTTTATCAGAGCTCACGTTACCTGCATCTAGAGATCCTGATCTTCATACCACCACTTTCTGTAGTGAGGTCTCAGCACATAACAGAAGTGTGAGGATGAGGAAACTAGTATGCCCAGGAGGCACTGGTAGCATTTTGTCAGGCAAGAATCAGCCTTGGATTGATTCTCAAGCAACATGAACAGGATAATTTACAGTATTCAACGATGTTTGAACTTTCCTAAAGCTAAAGTATCTGCTTGCCCTAACGGATATCCTTGAAGGAGAGAAGGGAAAGAGAGGAAAGGGAAAACTACTGTTCCAGAGCTCAAGGTATGTTCTCTAGTAATAGCACTTCTAGTGAAAATCAGCTCTTTTATAAATAGGTTTCATCTTTGTAATCTCCTTGAAATCTACTGTTATTACCACTATCTATTCTTAATGGCTTCATTTCAGGGGGATTACTTTTGTTCTCAGCTTCCTTTCCTCTGAAAATCATTACTGGTCTGCTTGGGGACAGGTAATGAGAAGCCCCTGGTGTGAGAGCAGATGCTCTCAATAGCAAGTCAACAGAGATCATCAGTCTTATCTTCATTACTGGAAGATGTGCCCTTTCAGGGAGTTCTGCCACAGCAGTCTATACTTTGCCAGTTCCAGCTCCAGGAACAAAACAGGGATTTGCTTCCACTGGCTTGGGAAAGACTTTTTGCAGAAGACCATGTATGGCAAAAATATGTAACAGTAAAGAGAGACTTCCCATCAAGAGAAATGTTACCACTTTAACAGTTTAAATCAGAACACAACAGGTCAAACTGAACCAGCAGGTTAACCTCTCTGTTTGCCCAACACAGAAGTGAAGGAAAAGTAACACACAAAAACTCATGTTGAAACAAACAAAAAAAGCGAGATAAGAATAGGGTTTGCTGATCAAAAACAGATAAACATGGCACAAAATGCCCTGGTACCTTAGTCTATTTGCAGAAAAATATGGCACAAAGCAGTGGCAAGCAGAAGCAGGTGAGCCAAAAGCCCAAGCTGGAAAACTACTTCTCCATCCCTCCTTGTCCCGATGTCATCTCAGTGGAAAAGACAACACCCAATGAACCCAGAACCCAGAAGTAGCAACAGGAACAGGAAACCTTGCATGTTGCAATCTGAACATCAAGCCCCATAATACTTTCTCCAGTTAGCATATGCATTTTTTTTTGAAGCTGGCATGACTGCAGCATGATATGAATAGCAGCAGCAGGTTCAATTCAATCCATGACAACCACAGACACCTATCATCTTTCTGGGTTTGTATTCCTAATAGTAAGAAAATTAATAACATTATATTTGTGGATTTTATTCATACCTTACAGCCTCCTTTGTCTTGTTTCAAATGAGCAAGCTTCAAAATGTTTTCTTTAACTAGGGGCAGTTAGTTCTAACCTGCTCAGATAAAATAGAACTTAGGTGGACTTTGTGCAGGTAGGAGTAATATATACTTACTTTATCTATAATGAAAGTTTGTATAAGTGTAAATTGAACAAATAGGTTCTGGATTTCCCCCCTATTATGTACCAGTACATAGAAGTGGTAGAAAATAGAATTTTTCTTTTTTATATATGTTACTGTAACTGTGCAGTTTCCATTATCACTTCTACAACAGAATGTCAGCAACTTGATTTGCTCTTTTACCAATAATTCAGCACTTCAACTGTTTTGCAGCCAAGCAGCTCAAGGATCTTTTTTCCTAGTCTGCACTGCCAGATTCCTGCCTAAGTTCTGACCTCACCTTTCTTAATGAGCATAAATTTGTTCTACATGACTGTCATTCCTTCAATCTTATTTTCTCAAGCAAACTAATGTTGCTAAGATATTTTTTTTTCATTATCTTATCATTTCCTCTAAATTGTTTCTGTATCTCTGTTTTGTACACTTTAAAGGAGTATATTGTAACTCTCACACATTTGTGATTTAATCCAGCCATTATGCTGTATACATGTATCCATTCAGCTTCAAACACATAACGTTATTAAAGTTAATTATGAAAATAACTTATCAATTACAGAATTAAAGAAGAAATTTTAAAATTGCCTTCTCTGACATACTGACATAGACCCAGTGTAACTCTTATCTGAGTAGGATCTATCCCTACATTGATACAACAGACAACTGTTACATGAAGTTCAAGTTAAGTTCCACAAAAAGAAGAATATTTTGGCCTTCATTTATATAATTGCAAGCAGCATAAGTTTAATGGTCTTTCACATGTATAAACAGGATGGATATCTGGGCCAAGTCCAGCTCTCTAATAATAGCTCCATTGCCTTTAGTACTGGCTTTTACCCAATATGCATAAATGGGGACCTGAAGGAGATTTTTTCCCTAGTATTTTTAGGATTTTATACCAACTCTATTCCAGCAGGATTTCTGGAAAGAAAAAGTTGGATAGATTTCTTTTTTCTTTTTAGGCAAATCCTACTTTTCAAATAATAGTATTCATGTTATTTCTCTGTGAACTTTCTAACTTGACATCCATAAAATAAATCCTGCATGTTCAGAACAAAATACGAAAGGCTCTTTTCTACAGTGAACAGAGTTATAGTTTCCTATGTTTAAACTTTTCAGGAGTCATTAGTGACTTGGGGTATGAATGTTCAGCTTTAAAATTTGTTAGAAATCCAGATTTTCTGTGGATAGGCCTTGCTTAATATACATCTTACAGGCTACCCAAACCGCAGCACAAATAATCACTTGTGCTTCTGGAAAGCTACAGAAAACGTCTTTTCCATTAGCTCTTTTTGCATAGGTGTATGAGGGTTTAGTAGCTTCTGGTAAATGTTACTTATGGCAGGGAGTGATTTTTTATTCTAATCCAATCCAATGTGCTATATAAAGCTTAAGAACAGAGATGTTGATAGATTCTTCATTCCTATTATTGTACACTAATTTTAGAAGTAAATAGCTGCTTTCTGTATTATAGAAGTGTCATATACTAGTCTGAGGATCACAGTAAGCAATATAAAGCATTCCCACGCCTCTGTTGCGAGTATATGAAATCTTACAAAACAAATATCGCCGGTATATTACCTGAAGGTTTTATTTAGACAATTCCCCTCTACCTTTATAGCATTTCCAAGTTTTCTGAGTTAATGAGAATCTCAGTTAAAAAAAAGAAAAAAAAATCACTTAAATGCAGGCAGTTATCTGTACCATCAATACAGATAATCAATACAACTCCAGAAGTTCATTCTTTGAACAATCTTGCACATATGCAATAGCCACGTACCAACGAATGTGCACATCTCTGAATAAAAATGCTGTAGGCTACTAGTCAATAATATAAAGGAACAAAATAAAACAACCGGAAAGACATGGTGAACATACTTTAAAACAGTGACTACTGCTGTAATGGACAGTGAACTAAAAATGCATTGGTCTTGTATATTTGCACTTATCTCCTCCCTAACCACAGACTGGAGTACTTTTTATTAGAATGATCTGGAACTCAGAACATCTTCAGAAAAATACCCTCAGCAAAATGCAGGGGAAAATGAGAAAAACTCTCATTTGTTTACTGAATAGACTCCTTAAGCCAAGTTACTCAGTTCAGTGAAGCCCTTCTTTATATTCTTTCAAAAGAGGAAAGCAACTGGGTCGTTACAAAGACTAACAACTCGTTTTTCCAATGACAAAGTCACAGTGAGTCATTCAGACTGGAACACGGGAGAAACATGAAAAGGAAGATGACAAAGGTGAAAGCAGAAAAGAAAACCAGTGGTAGTGAATGAGAATAGAAGCAAGACCATAAGTGCACATTTTTAAAGTATTAGGGAAAAAAAAAAAAAAAAGACTTGAACAATTAATTATATTGCCATTTTACTAGGGAGATTAAAAGGAGCAAAAAGGAATTAGGAGCTCTCATTTGATCATATATATACCATGACAGTTATAAACCACTGTAATCTGAAAAATAAAAATAAAAACAAAAGATTGAATTCAATAAATTGGATATAGACAAATATAGTATAATACAGTATAATAAAAGAGGAAAGTAACAGAAAAAACCTCTCCAGAGTTTCTTCACTAGAAGAGTACAAAAGATGCTGTATGTACTGTTAAGATATCCATACAGATCTACATATTCTTTACTAAAGGAAAAAATAAACAAGGAAATTAAAAAGATGGCCTAACTTGCTATGAAATGCAATGAAGTAATAAACCTATGAACTTACATTACAAAATCCATGATGACCTTGTTAATTTTAATGACATTTTTCACGACAAATATGTTAATGATTTTTTCTAATTTCTTGCAAGTAGAATGGGGGGTGTGGGAGGGGTGTGTGGAATGTTTTTTCCCAGCAGTTTCAATAAATCAGAATTATTTGTGACCAACTGGATAAACAATTTGCAGCTAAAATGAGATTAATTTTTTTGTCTATATTTAAAGCTCACTGACTGTGAGCTGTTATTTTGAACTTAAGCTGGGTATCAACAGAAAGCAAAACCAAAGCCTTGAAAATTCATCAGTCCTAAAATTAAGCAATGTTTATATTATCTACGTAAAATTGCTAAACTTGAGAAGGACCGAGGTAGTGTGGAAGAGGTTCAAAGAGCAACAGATAAGTTAAGTTGAAATAGGTAGTAGTTTTTAAAATCAATTGATGGATGTTATCTCTTTATACATACTATATACCCTTCACTGCAGTCATTATCATTAATATCATCATTGAGATGGCTGCAATTTAATTCATTCTTTGAGGTGTTCTGCCAGCCATATAATGTTAGAGAGGAATTTATTTAAGTGCTTCATTCACCTGTCTCTGTTTTACAGTAAAGTGCCTCCCAGCTGTTCAGTGCGACATACCTTTTTCATTTTTCTTGCATGCCTGCTTTCTTATTTCTATAATAATTTAAAAGGACAGTTGGCACTTTCAGTAGCCTTTTCAATCAGGTACTTCATGACTTCACCCTTTCAGTTACTCAAGCAAATCACATTTCTTGAAGCATTCTATTGAATTTACCAAAAAGCGGAATTTCAGAATATGATACTATATAAGAAAAAAAACAAAACCAAAAGAACCCACAAAACCTAAACAAGAACATCAGTGTTCAGCTTGTACCTGTATTATCCTTAAAGGACTCAGATTTAAGAAGAAATTAATTTGTTTTCTGTGAGAAGAGTCACTACCAGTGAGCAAATAGGATAATACAACAGCCTGGCTCATTAGGGCTGGTACCACTGTCTTGCAAACACTCATTACCCACACTGATCTTTATGGATGCAGTCAAGGAATTGCCAAATTTTATCCCCTTATATATCATTTTACAGCTTTCTCAGAGTGATGCGTTAAAAGGAAGCTGCAACTTCATGGTAGCTGAAAATACAGTGTCTAAAGAAAGCAGAGGCTATAGTTAAACATTGATCTTTTTATTTCCTGTTCAGTACAACTATTTATATAAGGGGACAAGAAAAATTTCTATCCAAAGTTTGAAAGTGAGACTGATCTTTAAAGGACAAAAATAATTGAAAGTTCCATATACAGTATTTGACTTGTGCAATGAAATCTAAATAACTTATCTAGAACCAGACTCTCTCTCATTTATATACACATGAGCTTGACACCATGGCTGTACATTGTCAAGTAGTGAGTATTTCACCTCCTCTCTTCAATTAATATGAGGGGGAAGGCCCTTCTATGATGGTCATTATTTAATTCTTAGCTTAACTACAGCTGGCATAATTTATACACACACACATATATGCACTAGAATGGCAAGATGTCTTTAGAAGAGCTGCTTACTGTAGAAGTGAGCCCTTTCTAGTTTTCTTACTGCTTTTCTTCAGTGCTAGAAAACATATGGGTTGAAACATTCTTAGCTTTCAATAGAAAAAGAGATGTAGAAGATAATGAAAACTTGACATAATCTACTTCAAACTATAAAAGAAAAATGAAACACTTGAAGAATATAGAGTGCCATTTCCATATGATGTTTAGTCTGTTAGCAGGCTCTTGATAGAAGCCAGTAAACATTGTTTCAAGGGAAGATACATGACAACTGAGAGATAAGCTACTATAGAATTACTTTCTAGATCCATAGCTTTTATACCAAAGATTTATTCAATTATCATGAATACTCAGTTATGGAACTAAATTGTATTAACAAAGATAGCTGTAAACACTTCAAGTTGAAATTGAAGCTCATGTGGATTAGGAACATCAAATGACAAGCTCGGAATGAGGCAAATGGACAGACTATTTCAAACATCCATGAAAAGATTCCCCCCCCACCAAATTGGCAAATCTGGAATATCTGATCTACCTTACTTTAGAAGGCAAGAGTCATGCATTTATTTATATTTCAGAATAAAATGCAGAATTCATCCTGGCAATAACTGAAAAAAACAGTTCCCATTTCTTCATCAACAGAGGAAAAACAGAGTCTTAAAATTGCTAGTGAAATAAACTGTGTAATGAAAACAAATTTTTACATGACATTTTAAAATTTATCATCTATAACAGCTGCATAAGTTGCTCTCTGTGGAACATATTAAAAAGACAGAACAAATTTTGAATTGTTCTGCTCAGAACAGCGCAGGCCATGAAGTCCATATTCACAGACTAGCAATAATTGCAGCACTCACCATCACAATACCTATGATAGATGAGGCAGTCAACACTATTTAGCTACTTTATTGTTTCCTAGATAGCTGAGTATGATTAGCAATAAAATTTGATTTAGTATTCAGCTAGTTAAAGAACTCGAATTAGAACACAGAGACCTCCAATGGATTTCTCATCCTTCGAGGAGGCTAAAATGAGGATTCTGAAACTCCAGAGACATGAGTTTGCAGAACCATAGAATCACTGAGGTTAAATGACCCTTAAGATCAAGTCCATCTCTATACTGAGTAATGGATGAATGTTCTCCATTAAACTATTCCTCTCTATGAAACACTTTCAACAAGTAAGACGGACTCAGAAAAATAGATTATCCCAGTAGTTAAAATAATATCTGCTATTTCTAATGCACATAATATTTTCAGTCCCAACTACCAAATAATCAATTTCAAAACATATTGGTTTTAATTGTCATTAAACTGTAGTGTTCAGTGACTAAATCTGCTCTGAATAAAAGAGAATGTATATACATGTGATTCTTTTGGGAGAGATCACACAAGGAATTACCACTCTGAGAAAATGTTTCTGTGCTGGTTTTCCTCTGTTTCAGGAAAAAATAATTTTTATTACTTGAACTGGTACTTTATCACTACTTTTCTCAAACCCTTTTCTTGCTTCCATCCATCTTATGTCTGAATTCATTATTATATAGCAGGAAAAATAATATATTTCAGAAGACTACTCTCTCATCACATTCTGCATTAAGATATACAGAGCATAGGGTGAAATATCAATGTATTGACAAAGGGGAGGAAGTTGTATTGCCTTTTTATTTTTATTATACAGGAATAACTTGTATTTTGCAAACACAGACCCTGGAATTTGAAAAAAAAAAAAAAATCTGGAAAATTCTGTCAGTCTCTTTTTTTCTTTTTTTTCTTTTTTTTTTTTTCCCCCAATAAAGTAGAGAAGGGAGAATATTTTAATAAAGTGCACAGATGGGAGCTCTGGATCTGTTTTCTGTGGAAACTGAAATATTAAATACACTTTTACAGAAGCTATTCTGTGAGAGCAGTGTACCAAATACATCCAGGAAACAGAGAGCATCTTCTATCAAAAAAAATCACCATAATTTCAGAAGACAAGTGAAGACAGGCAAAAAGTATTGCAGACATGAAGAAGCAGCTTCTCGCAAAGAAAAGAATGGTTTCAGGTTATCAGCTGTAGAAAATTCAACAGAGATTTCAGGCCAGCACAGGAAATGAAATTTCCTATGACTGATAATAGAGGCATATGAAGGTTTTCTTGTGATAAAAGAAAAGAACTGTTTTCGTCAACATAGACTAAGCTATAAATTAAGACAGAATTTTGGTAAAACATGAATAGTTAGTATTGTAATAAATTAAATAAACCCTTTCAAATGGCATAATCTATTAAAATCTGTACACTTTTGTCCATCATTTGGACTGTGGGTCAAATTCTGCTTAATCTTTATTCAGACTGTCCTCTCTATCATGAGTTTTGCTCATCTGTGTTTGTGTAACTCATTTACTTTCACGTACAGTGTTCAGTTTACCATCTTCTGTTGAAAACCTGATTGCACACAGAATGGCTGATAACAACGGCCACATTCTGAATGCAGTTTCTCTGATACATAAAGCTCCTTATTTGCCTCTCAGTTTAGGACCTACAATGCAAAACAAGCTCTACTGATGAGAATACTGGGGGTAAAGCAGTTAGTCTGGTTTATTTATTTATTTGGTTTCTGGAGATTAAGAGGTTATGTACTGAAACAGTGAAGCAAAACAAAAGGCTGGGTTTTCTTACATTCTTACAAGCCTTGACTACTAGACCCTTGTATAGCCAATAAACTGGTTTAACCCCTCCATACAGCCTCATGTTTTCAACTAGTCTTTCTGCCAGTTGTCAGTTAACCCTTGTGGATCCTTGGGCATGGATTAACATCTCCTCTTGCACTGCATTTTATTTTTCAAGTTTTGTATTTGCCTTGTCTGTAGTTGTGATAAGGGCATTGCTCTTTACATCATTTAAGGGTTACTGTGAAATTTCTCTGGGTGCCTTTCCTGAAGCTGGCAGATTTTTGCCTGTAGAGAAATAACAGAACAGAAGTAATAACTACATAAAGAATACTCTGGATTAGGATGATGTCACTGTACAAGGAAAAAAAAAGAAAAGCATAAATCACTAAATAATATACTTCAGAAAGGATTTTTTTCTCGACAGCTGAGCTTGTTCAAGATTTAATTAAAAGTGTATTATTCCATTTCCACTTCATTACATTATTATCTGTTCATCTCATTGAAGGATCTTTAGAGACTAGATTAGTCTGAGATTTTCACAGTATCAGAGCATCTTAAATCAAGAAGTAAATTTAAATCTAATCATAGTAGTTGGTGAATGGAACTAGACAGAATTGTAAAATCAACTGTTAATTGCTTTAATGACAAGATCTAGCCCTTGGGTCATGCTGGCTAGTGCATCCAGTGAGTTCAATATTGTGATGAGTAGTCATGGGTAACTGAGCAAAGGAGAGTTGAGTAAGAAAAGAATTTAGCACATTTCAGTGGCCTTTAGATTCCTGCAATGGATGAACTGTCACCTAAAGGAGACTACAGTTATGCGTGGGATGGAAAATACTACAGATATAGTCTATAAATTCTGGGCCCCTCAGTTTAGGAAGGATGTTGACTTGCTGGAGCATGTCCAGAGAAGGGCAACAAGGTTGGTGAGGGGCTTGGAGCATAAGCCCTATGAGGAGAGACTGAGGGAGATGGGGTTGCTTAGCCTGGAGAAGAGGAGACTCAGGGGTGACCTTATTGCTCTCTACAACTACCTGAAGGGAGGTTGTAGTGAGGCAGAGGTTGGTCTCTTCTCCCAGGCAATCAGTACCAGAACAAGAGGACACAGTCTCAGGCTGTGCCAGGGGAGGTTTAGGCTGGAGGTTAGGAGGAAGTTTTACACAGAGAGAGTGATTGCCCATTGGAATGGGCTCCCTGAGGAGGTGGTGGGGTCGCCGTCGATGGGGGTGTTCAGGGCGAGGCTTGACAGGATGCTTGGTTGCATGGTTTAGTTGATTAGGTGGTGTTGGATGATAGGTTGGACGTGATGATCTTGAAGGTCTCTTCCAGCCTGGTTTGTTCTATTCTATTCTATTCTATTCTACAAAAGAAAACAGACATGGTCTCCATGTCACTGCACAGGGAAGCCTACAAGTCTAACATAGGGTACAGGTTAGGGGGAAAGAGGGGAGAGGGAAGCAAGAATATGACATTTGACCCTTACTTGTCACTAGCAACAATATGAAGGCTTCATTATTTGTTTTAATCTTAAGTTTTTGGGTTTTTTTTGTTTCTTAAAAATGGAGTTTTCTTAAGTATACATCTCTCTTGGTGACTAATGACAAGATATGGGGGAACTGGGAAGGAGCCAATTTCTTATTACCAGGGGAGGAGCTACTTTCTTATTACCATACTTTTTCCCAGCAGGTACTAAGAAGAGACTGAGCAAAGTAGCCATTACTAATCAGCACATAAGATTTTTCTAGATATACATACTGGAGTGGAGATACAGTTGATTTGCTACTGCAAAAAGTATCTGGACTCCAAAGGCCAGTATCACAGCAAGTTGTGCACTGCCTCATTAACATTGTTTATGCAATGACTTGAGAATTCATTTACACTGCATTAATTCATTACCATCACTAAGCTGTACTTGTCTCTTCTATAAGTTGTACCAGATACAAATGTGAGCTATTTAAATTGCTATCAGTTAATTTCAATGGTATATGAACCGTTGAATAAGTGCTTATACAACTCTATATGAATCATATCAGCATATTCTGAATTATGTTAGCTAAGTCTGGCCAAGTTATTAAGGGTTGTCTTAGTGTCTCCTTTTCTACCTCTTTCTGTCAACACATCACTTACTATTTTTTCTAGTCTCCTGAGATACTAGATAAACATAACAGGGTGATGGATTGTACTCCAAAGATTTCTATTCCTGGTTTTGATGCCGAAAGTATTTGTGTAGGAAAATCACTGACAAAGAAGGCAGAGATTGTGAATATGTCCTATCCAATCCTTGTCTGGTCATTATCTTTGTGGTTTAGGAGTTTTTAATTCAGCATCTGACCTATTTGTGAAATTGGAGTTTAATTACATATATTTTTCTCTTGCCGCACTGCACTTAGTGAAGAGCAGCCTTTAACACCAAAAGAGTTAAAAGCAAGATTAGTTTTATATTGCTTGATCTAAAAAACAAACCTTCAGGTAATAAAATAGACAATAAGAAAAGTCTGTGGTGTTATGAAGGGAAAAATCAAATAATGAAATAATGCCTGAATTTCTTTTCTGGAAGTTGCTGATGACATCTTCAGAGTACTCAAAGAGCTTTTTTATTCATCCTGTTTCAAGATGTGGACATTACTTTAGTCTGTCTGCACTTTTAAGAACTGAAAAACTCCTTAAAACGGTGGGTCTAAATGAAAGTCCTTAATGGCTGCGTGCTGTGACACAGCACCCTTACTAAACCTGGCTGTGACAAATGGTGAGGCTCTGAACTTTAAAGGACAGCGGACAGGTTTGAATTATTATGCTTTATCCAATTAAAAATAAGGACAATAGCCATAAGAATCTGCCACTTCATATAATTAAATTTTGCAGACTACATACAGCAGGTGTGTTTTAATTAAATTTCTCCTCTATTTCATCAAGAACAGTGTATAGTCTCTGCGCTTTTTCTCTGCATTGTCCCCCTGGGCACCAATCTCTCTCAGTAGCGACATTCTCTGGGAGAAGGTTAGACAATACCTACAAGCAGGGACTAGAATATACTAGGCTATCTTTAAATGAAGATAAGCCATGAGAAAACATGTTTTGTGGAGTTCATGTAATAGAAAGCAGGTGAGTTTTGGTCTCGATCTATACATTGTTGGCCACAACACCACCATGCAGCGCTACAGGCTGGGGTCAGAGTGGTTGGAAAGTGGCCAGGCAGAAAGAGACCTGCGGGTACTGGTTGATAGTAGGCTGAACATGAGCCTGCAGTATGCCCAGGTGGCCAAAAAGGTCAATGGCATCCTGGACTGTATCAGGAACAGTGTGGCCAGCAGGAGCAGGGAGGTCATTTTACCCCTGTACACTGCACTGGTTAGGCCACATTGGTTTGGAGCACAAGCCTTATGAAGAGAGGCTGAGGGAGCTGGGGTTGCTTAGCCTGAAGAAGAGGAGGCTCAGGGCAGACCTTATTGATCTCTACAACTCCCTGAAGGGAGGTTGTAGCCAGGTGGGGGCTGGTCTCTTCTCCCAGGCAACCAGCTCCAGAACAAGATGACAGTCTCAAGCTGCACCAGGGGAGGTTTAAGCTGGATGTTAGGAAGAAGTGCTTCATAGAAAGAGTGATTTGCCATTGGAAATGGGCTGCCCAGGGAGGTGGTGGAGTCACCATCGCTTGAGGCGTTTAGGAAGAGACTTGATGGTGTGCTTGGTGCCATGGTTTAGCTGATTAGATGGTGTTGGATGATAGGTTGGACACGATGATCTCGAAGGTCTCTTAAAACCTGGTCTATTCTATTCTATTCTATTCTATTCTATTCTATTCTATTCTATTCTATTCTATTCTATTCACCAGCTTTTTATAAAAATATATCTTAGAAGTAGTATAGAATTTACTCTTTGAAATAATTAAAATGTATTATTTAACCTTTGTCACAGGTAAGTTAGACACTTGGAAAATATTTTTTTTGCTAGCTGATTTATTCACTAATATCTACTGGAATTTACAAGCTCATCAAAAATTTGTTATATTTATACTTTGCCTTGCTGGTTGCTAGGGATCTATGTAGGAAATAGCATCCCTGTTTTGCTGAAGAAAAAAAAAAAAGAAGATAAACTTCACAGCATATTAAGTACCTTCATTTAATGTAAACCTGGAAGCCATGTTTTAAAATGAAATCTAGATAAGTTTAAAAGTGAATGTATTGCATAGCAGAAATGGAAAAAGAATTAACAACCTCACAAAAGGAACAAACTTGAACAGAAAAATAAAATCATATTTTTGACATATGCCCCAGATAAATTGTTAAATTTTGACTCAGCATGGCAGCATTTCCTTTCTTTCTTTTTTTTTTTTTTAAATTGAATTTTCATCTATTTATTCCTTTCTAATTTCCCTAAATATCCCTGTAAATTAAAAAAACACTATGCAGATTTCAAATTAATCAGAAGCAAGCAAGCTGACATTTCCCAGGAGTTCTGTATTACTGTATGACCTGTGTTTTTATTTTAACTCCAACGATGAGGAATCACACTGGGTTTTTTTTTTTCCTCTGAAATCCATTAGCTGTGTGATACTCTCTTCTTTAGTTTTTTGTTTTAGGAACATGAAATTTAAACAATCCCAGGAAGATATTTCAGGAAAGCTTCTCTCGTAACCAGAATAATTTCAAACATATTTTAAAGGTTATTTTCATTTCCATTGCATGGAAGGTCAGTTTATTCACATACAAGTTTAACAGGATGAACCAGGCTTGACATTAATGAAGTGAATAGCAGTAAATGGCCACAAATGAAAGCTAATTAAAAAGGCAAAAACTGTATTTTAAGCTCAAAGCAAATTCCAATGACAACCATGTCATTTACATTGTGAATTAGTGCAAATTTATTTGGAACTGTTATAAAAGGGGGAAAAAATAATAATATTTTAGTGTTCTGTATGATCCAGACTGTTCACTGTGGGTTTGAAAATGAGTGTTTTGACATTCCTAAACTGCAATGTTTCATTCTGATGTGTTGGAATGGTCTGAAGCATTGTGATATTAACCACTTAGGAAATGAAATTTTGTTCTCCTGTGGTGCACCTAATGTGCAGAAGGCTCTCTAGAGTTAGACCACCTGCACCCCTCCTGACCCTGTGAGACAATATGCCCATGAAACTTTGCACTATAAGTGACATTAAGGAAGATGAAGAACTGCAGGGATGCTGACTTGTATGAAGGATGGGACCAAAGGGGTTACTTGACTCCTAAGGAATTCCACGTACCATGATAAAAAACAACCATTGTTTGAAGCCTTTGTTCTAAAACTGAAATTCTATGCTTTGACTCAAATAAAACTTAAACTGAAATATATGTTAGTTTTTGAAAGGACAATCTATTTTTTAGCATTACTAAAAGCTTCTCACAGCAATATATTTTTTTTTCCCAGAAGCTGTGTTTTCTGTTGGTAAATTCCAGTGGAAGACTCATATTCAGCCATAAATAAACTTCTTAAAAGCACTCAGAATCACAGAATCATAGAATCATTAGGGTTGGAAGGGATCTCAAGGATCATCCAGTTCCAATCCCCCTGCCATGGGCAGGGATGCCTCACACTACGTTAGGTTGCCCAGAGCCACATCCAGCCTGGCCTTAAAAACCTCCAGGGATGGAGCCTCCACCACCTCCCTGGGTAACCTGTTCCAGTGTCTCACCACCCTCATGGTGAAGAACTTTTTCCTAATATCCAATCTGAATCTACCCATTTCTGGTTTTGCTCCATTCTCCCTAGTCCTATCACTACCTGACACCCTAAAAAGTCCCTCACCAGGTTTCTTGCAGGCCCCCTTAAGATACTGGAAGGCCAAAATAAGATCTCCTCAGAGCCTTCTCTTCTCCAGACTGAATAGCCTCAGTCTGTCCTCATAGGAGAGGAGCTCCAGCCCTCCGATCATCCTCGTGGCCCTTCTCTGGACATGCTCCAGCACCTCCAGATCCTTCCTGTAACAGGGGCTCTAGAACTCGACACAGTACTCCAGGTGAGGTCTCAAAAGAGCAGAGAAGAGGGGGAGAATCACTTCCCTCGACCTGCTGGCTGTGCTTCTCTTGACACAGCCCAGGATGTGATTGGCTTTCTGGGCTGCAAGCGCACACTGCTGGCTCATGTTGAGTTCTCATGTTTTCTGACTGATGCTATATGTGGCTATAAGAAACAGAGTGGGTTTTTTAACCCATTCTATTCCCTAAATCAAAGCTGAACAGCAAAATGCCTCCCCATCATGAAGCCCTGAGCAGTTTTTCAGGGTGCCTGGAGATCCTGGGGATGGCATGTCTTGCCTGGGGGCAGACAGCATCAATGGGGCTCAAGTCAAGAAGACAGATCCCCAAGGGCACCAGTGCTGTAAGGACAATGCACCTGCCAACATCCTCTCACACTCATAAACTGGATCACCATCTGCCACCTGTTTAACACGTGTTAGAGGCAACAGGTCTGCCCTGAGCCATTACCCTTTACAGCAGCGTGAGCTTCTCTTAGCGTTTCTGGATTTGCAGAAATTAAATAGAAAACACCTGCACCATACTGACACAGTCAATTGAAAGAGAGAAAGAATGAAAGCTGGAACAAAGAAAAAGTTGAAAGAATATGCTGAAGATTCATTCTTTCTACATGAGAGCCCACAGATGCAGAAGATTTCTCTGGCAATGATCATTGCTGATGTCAAGATGTAGAAGACAAAACAAAGCTCTCCCCAGAAAAGTTAATTAACTTTCCTCACAACATTGAGTCAATGCAAGACTCCATATGAGCATTCTCCAATAGAACAAGCAGGTTGGTATGCTTTTGGTTTGGGGACAAAGAGAGAGAGCAAAGAAATTTATCCCAAGAAATCTGCTTGGAAGACTCACGGTGCAGTACCTGTCAATGGGACTGCAAGCCAGGTACAGCCCCCTGCACTCATAACCTGCTGTACCCTTCTAAGGTGCTGGGAGCTGAAGTGGAAGAAAACCAAACCAAAACAAACCAACCAACCAAACAAAAAAAGTACACCAAACAAGATGTAATATAGATTGTTGTAATCTTTTATTTCCCAAACCCTTCTTTATGTATTCCAGGTTATATATACATATACATATATATAATTTTTTTGGGGGGGGAACTATCTTAAACAGTGCAGGGAACATGTTAGATATATTCTTTATTTCTTCATTACTGAATTCATGTTGCTTTTATGTTTTCTTTTCTCCTTTCCATCCTTGACAGATTTACAGCTTTATGCCAGGTCCCTCATATGATTGCCACTATTTCCTTTGCCTCCTGCCATAGATTTTAGCTGCTTCAACGAGACTTAATATTCACTTTCTTCATCAAGATAATGGATTTTAGTCAGTTGTATGCTAAAAAGAGTGTATTTCTATCAGTCAGTCTTTATACCTGCAACAACTTGATTCACCATATAGTTAAATGCCCTTTTAATAGATTGTTCTGCATGAATTAGTGTCTTTTAAGCGTTTCTTTATATCTCTGTCTCATTCCATTATAAACTGTTTGGTTGCCACCACACAAATCTTGACATCCCTGACTTTGGTTGGATTAATCCAATTTACATTTTATACTCACTTGCATGATGGCTGAACAGAGCCAGGACAGGACAGGAGTAGTTTCAGTAAAACATGCTAGTGTCAATTGCTCATACTACTGTATGATAAAATATTTATAAAGCAGCTACCCTTCTATTTTGTACTACCTCAGTATTTGCTTGGTTTTTATCAATAGATTCATCTTTAACAGACTTGACCTGAGGAAAAAAAAGAATCTTTACCTTTCTATTTTACACTCTTTTATCAGTCTATTTAAATATTTGCATTGCAGCATCAGTGTGTATCTAAATGATCCCTTCCACACATATGAAAGCACTGCATGAAGACACAACAGTCATTCTTAAGCCTAGCCTGGGAAAAGCATGTCTAATTGATGATACCAATATACACTACTAAAATATTCTGAGGTATACTGAAGCCTACTGTAGTGTAATCTTAAAATGCAGCACAGTCATAGAATATTTATAACCCTGTGATTAATCTGGTTTCTAGCCTCTAGATATAATAAGGAATATCTTGTCAGTATTCAATTCCTTAATACAAAAATAAATCTGAGAATACCTACACTATTCATCTTGTACTATTTAAGGCAATATTTTATTTTAAATATACTTCTGATCTCTCAACTCCTTTAGTCTATTCCTGTCCCTCATTCCCTCATCTGCATCCAATTCTGCTGACAGAACTGATAATTTACTGATATTTTTGTGGTGATAAAACACACTTGATTTGGGAGTATATTTTAAACATCAAAATGTAAAGCCTTTCTTCCAAGGACATGCTGCTTCCCCCCCCCCCCCCTTTTTTTTTTGTTGATACTGTGGTGTCTGTAATTCATGAACCAGATATTTGAGAGCTTTAAAAGCTTAATATTCTGAATATATAAACACCCTCTTATAGATATGGATCATGCTAAAAAGTTACAGGTTAAAAAGCAAGGTTAAAAGTTGTTAGATTAATTTAAATTGAGCTACTTATTTTGTTCTCCATCCCATCAGTTAATGTGTATTTTCTCAAGTAAAATACTTGCAGCATTAGAGAACTATGTTCCCTGGAATCTCAGAAGGAAGGCTTATTGCAAAACTTCAGTAAAGGGCTTGCACATATTTCATGGTGTGGTGTTAATTAGACAGTTACAGGAAACTCTTGCCTAATTCAGAGCACTGAGTGAACTGCATATTTCCAGAGGGATCTATGTCCTTAATTTGTTTTTGCTACATGAGCATGTAGCTTGGATTGACTATTAGATCATACCATCATCTACTATGTCTGGCCTTAATTTTTTATGATTTACACTATCAACCAAAACAGCATTACAAGATGGTGAAACAGTGTATAGTTAACATGTATAGATCACATATATAAAGGAACTTGACCTCCCTTTGCTATTCTTAGTGAGGGACTTGGTGGAGTGAGTGAGGTGGCTGAACTTGATGATCTGCGGTTCTTTCTGGCCTGGATGATTCTATGACTCCTTGAAGGAACTATTCAAATAGCTGAGCTCATAAGAGGTCTTCTCTAGAAATGCTTGCAGACATTCAATTCTGCACTCTACTGTTCAGACACATCATGAATCAGGGCGGTAGAAACTTCCTTGTAGCTAAAGATAGATTAGAAGAATTAGTACCTTCTTGACCTAATAACACAGTTCAAATTGTTCCCCCACAACAAAAAAAAAAAAAAAAATTAAAAAAAAAAAAAAAAAAAAAAAAAAAAAAAAAAGGAAAGATTTTTAGGGAAAGGCAGTGTGTGGCCACAGATCCCTATTTTATCAAGGATACTGATTCACCTGTCACATAAAACCTATCATTCTTTATTTATTGTGTATGTATACATATTTCTAGAAATGCAATGCAACAGAACTAATTAAACCTGGATTTGTAGAGACTGAAACTTGTTCACTGCTTGTTAATGATGATAGCATCACATAGCCTTGCCCTTTTGTGGCCCCTTCCTCTCAACTAAAAAGTAGAAGAAACAGCTTCAATCCATAGCCTTTACTTTTTCATCACATCTGACTGAAATGTATCAACACATACAGAAATTATTAGAGCAGAACAGAAAAGTTACATGGGGCTAGTTTGTTGCTTAGGAATAGATATTCTCTGATTGGAATAGGAGCTACTGAGCTCCTTTACAGCTAAAGAGGTTTCATGCTGCTTTGTAAGTCATACCTCATTAGAACACCGTTTCTGGGAACATTTATGTTTACAAAAAAAGAAATAGCATGATAACAAGAACACAGGCCACTTGTGAGAAGACAGAACAATCCCAAATATATTAGAAATACTCTAATATGTATAACTGTCAAGTCTTCAGCAATACTTAAATTTTCAAATACATTCCCTTTCTTTCCAGTCTTCAGCTTTTCATCTCCTTCAAAGAGTTTGGCAGACAACTTACTAATATAGCAAACAGTTCAGTCTATTAACAGTTCAGTTCCAGTGTTTATGTAGACTTCAGTTGTCCTAAAGCTTTGTATGATCTCTCTTCTCTCTACTACCATTTTCACCACTATTTAGCATTCCCAACGTAAACTATCCAAAACACTGTGCATTTCCCCCTTTTCTCCTCTGCACCCATCTCTCTGCTCTTGCCTCCAGTTTCATTGTTTTGGTCAGTTTGTGGGTTTTGCTGTTGTTGTTGTGGTTTGTTTGTTTGGGTTTGGGTGGGGTTTTTTGTTTGTTTGTTTGTTTTCTTTAATACAACTGTTTGGGTTTTTTTTTTAATCTTGTAGAGCTTCTCAAGGAAAAGGTAGGAACTGGTATCTGCACTCTGCTAGCAATGCTATCTTCAGTGAAGCCATCTCTGAAAGTGGTTGTTGAAGAGAGAAGTCTAAGTCCTGTCTGAAGCAGGAAAGCATTTTTGAGGAGTTTATAGTGCAGATTTCCCATGAAAGGTGTTACAGAAAGGGATTCAAGCTGGTCTGTGTCATACCAAGGGAGAACGGTCTAGAGGTTCTCTCACTTAAGTCATAAACTCCAACCTGGCCACCTATTCCACCCCCTTTGTTTTCCTTCTTGGAGCTAATCTCTTCTAGAAAATGTGTTCTACATGTGGACAGCATGGGGACTGTAGTAATAGTAAGCTACATCAGATCAGGTAAAACATGCCCCCTGACTGTGTTTTTTTGTCCTACCCCACTAACTCCATATTTAAAGTACTGTTAAGGGCACTGTGATCTGCAGAGAGCGGTTTTTTTTTTCCTTCCCCTTGGTTTAAATAAAGCTGGGAGACATCTCTTTTAGATTAATAGTTAACTCAGAATTGAGAGATGTTCAGAGTGTTTTTAATATAAATGAGGCATGTTCATTAGTGATGAGGGTTTTCCAGTTGCAGAATAACTGAGTGTAAGAATCTCTGTAGAGACGTTCTCACCAGACTCTACACATGATACGCGTTGGAAAGCTGCAAAGAGAAGCAATGCCTAGCCTTGTATCATTAGAGGCTAAATGCAATCCCATGCCCAAAGTTCAATACAAATATATTTAGATTCTTAACAGCACTTGAGAGCCTCACTGATAAATTTAGCCTTGCTGCTAAAGAAAACTGCAGTTTGTCTTTGAATCTGTAGAATCTTCATGCTTCCACAAAGCCAGAATATTTTAGGACAGTGTATGATGACTGACATTCTGACAATTTTATATAAAGAAAGTATGTAGGTTCATAACATGAACATAATAATTTTATATGTCTGTTATTCATAATATCTTGAGGGGTATCTCAGGTCATACATAGTAAGTAATCTTTCCTTTGCAAATGGCTAAATTCACCTTCAGGCAGAAACCAACCATCAAAGTGGTCAAAACCAAAATGTTAGACTGTTATGACCATTTCTTTATCATTTTAACATGATTTGATCATTTAAAAATCAGGGACAGTGACTTAGAGTGGCTATAAACTCAGTACTCTCAAAATTATGTCAAATTTTAATTTCCAGCTGATTAATCCACTTAAGATATCCCTTTTTGTAGTGCAAACAAATCTCTAGATTCTCCAGCTTTGGAGACTTGCACTGTCCTTGCTTACCTTGCCTTAGTCTGAACTCTCAGCTTCAGCACTGACTGAAGCTTGTGGTCCTCCTGTTAGCCTCTCCTGTATGTCTTCTGATTTACATGCATAATCCCTTCTCATTTCTGTTTCCCTTTTCTGTCTCTTGTTTAACTAGGTTGGCGTGACGTTATCACAGTTGTAGGTCATCTCTGAATACAATGCTGCAGTGAGCCTGTGACAGAGAGTGGTGAACTGTCCAGTTTCTGTCATTTATCTTTGTTGTTGTAAAAAAAACCCTTCCATATTCAAAAGAAACAAACCTCAAAATCCTAAGATCTTCTGCTACCTAAGATCTTCTGCTCCTCTGCTATTTGTCTCTTTTTACTCAAAAAAAAATAAATATTGAATGACTTTTATAATCTTTAGTATAGACTAGCAAGTTTAACATTTTCTTCATAATAATACTTTTTACAACCCAGGGGAAAGGGAGTAAGGGATATTGTTAAAGTAGAGACTTGAGGAGTGTATTCCAGATATTACAATTATTTTTCCCCTTCTCATAAGTACCACTGCAAAGCTACAGAGGCATACATAGAACAGCAGCACTTTAAAACTGCAAAAGCACACCTAAAACATCTGACATGAGGGGAAAGAATAGCTACCTACTGCCAAGAGGGCCATTGGCATCCTGGCCTGCATCAAGAACAGTGTGGCCAGCAGTGTACACTGTACACTGCACTGGTTAGGCCACACCTCGAGTACTGTGTCCAGTTCTGGGCCCCTCAGTTTAGGAAGGATGTTGACTTGCTGGAATGAGTCCAGAGAAGGGCAACGAAGTTGGTGAGGGGTTTGGAACACAAGCCCTATGAGGAGAGACTGAGGGAGCTGGGGATGCTTAGCCTGGAGAAGAGGAGACTCAGGGGTGACCTTATTGCTCTCTACAACTACCTGAAGGGAGGTTGTAGACAGGCAGATGTTGGTCTCTTCTCCCAGGCAGCCAGTACCAGAACAAGAGGACACAGTCTCAGGCTGCACCAGGGGAGGTTTAGATTGAACATTAGGAAGAAGTTCTATACAGAGAGAGTGATTGCCCATTGGAATGGGCTGCCCGGGGAGGTGGTGGAGTTGCCATCATCGGAGGTGTTCAGGAGGAGACTTGATGGGGTGCTGGGTGCCATGGGTTAGTTGTTTAGGTGGGTTGGATTGGTTGATGGGTTGGACGCGATGATCTTGAAGGTCTCTTCCAACCTGGTCTATTCTATTCTATTCTATTCTATTCTATTCTATTCTATTCTATTCTATTCTATTCTATTCTATTCTATTCTATCTGAAAATTTTTCTTAATTATTTCACTAGGTTAGTGGCTGAAAGAACATTTTTGGAGGCGTGAACATAAGGGAAAATACAATTTTGTAAAACATGGACACTTGGTTTGTTATGTTGGGGTTTTGTGCCAAAGTTGTAAAGTTATAGCATTTATTTAAATTTAATTTTAAATTTCTCTCTAGCACATCTTAAGCAAAATGTGCAGCTCCCCAGTAGTTATGAATTAATAATTACAACTGTAGAAATCTTTCATTGATTCAGGAAATATACAGTGAAAATATGCAAAAAGCATTCTAGGAACTTTGCATACAGAGCAGACAGTTAAGTGAGCAGACAGTTAAGTTTCCTCTTCCACCAGGAAAATCTAATACATATTTTAACTCTTTAGGCTGTTATGTGACACCCTTCGAGCTATCTCTGTGTTTAACCTTTCCTAACAATGAATCAAAATGTAAACACACACTTCCTGTGGTGTAGATGTATTAATCTTATATTTCACCCATTTTGGTGCACTTACACATTTATCTGGAATTTATGTGGTGAAGAAACAGTTGCTTCCAAACTTTTGAAAAGTCTTGCATAAGTACGCTAACCATGGTAATTCTACTTCTGATGTTATCTGTGAGGACATACTTTGTACATGGCCATGATATAATCTTTCTTAGAATATTAGAAAACCAAAACATTAATAAAATATATTTAACTCTTCCAGTTAAAAACAAAAAAAAATACAACATATTTGATTCTATTCTAAATGGTAAAATAATTCTATAATTTAAATTGTTCAATGTGCTATTGTGGTGGTTTGAAAGGAAAGGCTCTGCTTTCCCTCCCCCACTGAGAAAAAGACCACGGCTAAACCCAGTCGGAGAAATGAGATTATATTTTACAAGGAAACAGATTCTATGTAACACAATAAATACAGGTATTTTACAATATATACAGGAATATACAGCCAATGAACTCAACCAGAAACCAGACTCCCCACAGAGGGGGCTTCCCCCTGTGCCCCCTTCACCCCCCTACCTCCCTTCTCCCCCAAAAGAGGTAGAAGAAGAGACGAAAAGGGAGTTAGTACAGCAAGCAGAGGCCTATGCACAGGGAGTTAGTTCTTATCTTTTGGCAAGAAGCCCAGAAGCAGATCCAGCCGAGAGGGACAGTGAAGGAAGGAAGACTGAGAGAAAGTTCCCAACTCCCCTGGGTCCAATCTCTCCTCCCACAATCCTACCAATGAAATTCCTTTGGAATACCAAAATATTTTACAAACATTTAGCCAGTGTGCCCCTTTCTTAAAGGCACAGCCTCAAACTGCCACAATCCACCCCTTCTAAACAATTTCATTGGTCGTTCGCACTGCCCATCCAATCGGAAACAATATTTACAGCTCGTGAGTAAAGTTCATAGTCTGTTCCGGCTATACTCAGATGTAGATGATTCAGAAGTCCAAAAAGTCAGGAAATAAGAAAATGGAAACCGGCTTGTCTCTCCGTAGACGAAGTGAAGAAAAGGTAAACAGGAACACAGGGACTCTCAGTTGACTCAGGGTTCTCAGGGTTCGTGCACGGTAGATTCCTCAGGGATTCTTCCTTTGGGCGCGTTGTAGCTGCACAACAGTCTGAAATTAAACTCTTTCAGCTAAAGTTAAATTTCTTTGTGGAATACACTGAATTTGACCATTCTCTTGCATTACCCAATAAGTGTGACCCGGACCTTCTGCTGAAACCACCCCTCGGACAGGTTTTCGCCCTCTCCTGAGGGCAAAAATACCCAAACAGTTTTACCTAACAGATTCTTTTCTCTAACAACAGGAACTCTATCACCTTCTACTCTCCGTAGCAAATCTGAATGCGCCGGTCCAGCTCGGTTCACTGAACCTCTACTATTCACCAGCCAGGTTGCTTGTGCTAAATGTTTCTCCCAGTTTTTCAAAGATCCACCTCCCATGGCTTTGAGAGTGGTCTTCAACAAACCGTTGTAGCGTTCAATCTTGCCTGCAGCCGGTGCATAGTAAGGAATATGGAAAATCCACTCAATACCGTGCTCTTTTGCCCAGCTCTTTACAAGGTTGTTCTTGAAGTGAGTTCCGTTGTCTGACTCAATCCTCTCTGGAGTTCCGTGTCTCCACAGGATCTGTCTCTCCAGACCGAGAATGGTGTTGCGTGCAGTTGCATGTGGAACTGCATAAGTTTCCAGCCATCCGGTGTTTGCCTCTACCATAGTAAGCATGTATTGCTTACCAGAACGAGAACGTGGTAGAGTGATGTAGTCAATCTGCCAAGCTTCACCATACCTGTACTTGGACCATCTGTCACCATACCACAAGGGCTTAATTCGTTTTGCCTGCTTAATAGCAGCACAAATGTCACAGTCATGGATGACTTGTGTGATAGCATCCATGGAAATGTCTATGGATCTGTCACGAGCCCACTGGTATGTTGCATCTCTGCCTTCATGTCCTGATGAATCGTGAGCCCACCGAGCTAAGAATAGCTCACCTCGGTGTTTCCAGTCGAGATCAAGTTCAGAGTCCTTGTCTACTTGAGAAACTCTTGCAGCTAAATCCGCCTGATGGTTGTGCTGCTGTTCCTCAGTAGCTTTGCTCTTAGGAATGTGAGCATCAATGTGTCTCACTTTCACTGGAATTCTCTCGATTCGATCAGCAATGTCTTGCCACAGGTCGGCTGCCCAGATGGGTTTTCCTTTCCTCTGCCAGCCATTCTTTTTCCAGTTCTTTAGCCAACCCCATAGCGCATTGGCTACCATCCATGAGTCGGTGTAGAGATAAAGCTTTGGCCATCTCTCACGTTCAGCTACGTCGAGAGCTAGCTGGACAGCTTTTACCTCTGCAAACTGACTGGACTCTCCTTCTCCATCCTTTGCCTCTGCAACTCGGCGTATTGGACTCCACACTGCAGACTTCCACCTTCGCTTGTTCCCGACGAGACGACAGGAACCGTCTGTGAACAAAGCATATTTCTTCTCATCATCAGAAAGGTCATTGTAAGGAGGAGCTTCCTCAGCAGGAGTTACTCTCTCCTCTGGAGGTTTAGCACAGTTGGTACCTTCAGGCCAACTTGAGATCACCTCCACCAGACCAGGTCTTTCAAGATTTCCCATTCGAGCTCTCTGTGTTATCAGAGCCATCCACTTAGACCAGGTGGAATCTGTAGCATGATGTGGTGTGGAACCCTTGCCTTTGAACATCCAATTCAAAACTGGCAATCTGGGAGCTAAGAGAAGTTGGGATTCAGTTCCAATCACTTCAGAAGCTGCTTTCACTCCTTCATAGGCAGCTAGAATCTCTTTCTCTGTTGGAGTGTAATTTGCCTCTGAACCTCTGTAACCTCGACTCCAGAAACCAAAGAAAGCAGAGCCTTTCCTTTCAAACCAACACAGCTATTTACTTTTTACTAAGAGCTTGGCTGTTTATTCCCCTCCTTCTCATGCCAAATTTGATGTCTGTTGGGGTTGTGAGAATTTCTTAAACAGCTGTTAGCTAAAACTTCTATACATCTCCATATGTTGATTTTTCTCTCCTGGAGTACTGCTAAGTTTCTCTGAGAAATTAACTTCTGCACTGCAGTAAAGTTCATTAGAAAAGGCAGTTTCCAATATACCTTATCAGAGGCAACTTTCTCATTGTTACTCAGTTCTACACATTCACTCTAGAGCACAAATCCTATGAGGAGCCACAGAGGAACCCAGGGCTGTTGACTGAGCAGTAGCCCCACTGGAGTGAGGACGAAGGGAGACCTTATCGCTCTCCACACCTATCTGAAAGCAGGTTGTAGAAGGGTGGGGGTTGATCTGGTCTCCAAGGAACGCAAAGAAACATGAAGATTCAAGTTGCTTCAGGGGAGGCTTAGGTTGGATAGTAGGAAAAAAATCTTCTCTGAAATGCCTGTCAAGCACTGTAAAAGGCTGCCCAGGTAAATTGTAGAGTCACCATCCCTGAAGATACTTAAAACATGTGTAGATTTGGCATTTAGGGACATGTGGTGACCTAGCAGTGTTGGGTTACAGTTGGACTTGGTCATCTTAGAGATCACTTAGAACAAAAGCAATTCTACAACTCTATGACTGGGCTTTTAAGAGACCTTAGCTCTGCAGGTACCAAGGCCTCCAGAGATTTCCTTATAAAATACACTAAAGGCAACATTACATAGAAAGAATTTCCCTCCAAATTGTCAGGTTGTCATCACTGAGCAATTATACCAATGTTTTGATTACTTGTTATGTGGTACTTTCTCTTCAGCAAAATTCTCATGGGTTGAAGTAGGACACAGGCCAGATGTCCTTGATCCAAGTGAGCAACTTTGTGCAGGCTGCCTGTCCAAAGCATCCAGATTTTCTAACTCAGCACTGATTCCAAATGAACTTCAAATGTAATTTAATTTATATGCAAATTTACTGTTAAATTTCTGGTCTTTAAGAATAATTGTTTAAGATGTCTGGGTACCATTTGTACACTAGGAGGGTTAGCTTTGTCTCTCGAACAGTTAGCTGCATGCTTGGTCCAGCATCCATCGGTCAGTTTGAAGATTCCTGTTGATTTGCATGGTCTTTGGATGTGGTTCTACATCTCTAATTGGCCATCTGTGTGCATATTCACTATGACTGCACGTATTAGACCCAGCCACTGCATATGCAGTTCCCAAAGCCCATTTATGGTAACTCACTTCAAATGTTATATTTGATAGCTATTCTGGAACAATCTACTGAAAATATGTCACCAAAAATTCATTGAACTCTCTAAGTATGGATGTGTACTAGCATCTGCACTTAAGTGCATAGACAGCACTAGATTCCTAAATTTGGTTTTAGAGCCCTTTCAGTTCTGTGTTATCTCAAAAATGCTATGCTTATTTTTAATTCTAAGGAGAAATTATGCACATTTTAAAAACTGTTGAAAGGCTTAAAAAAGAAAATTACTCATTTTACCACTTTAAATGATAGATTGTATTACGCCTTCCAGTTTTGTACAGAAGTTACCAGAAAAAAAAAATCCTTGGAAATACATGTACAATACTTACTTGAAAACATGCTTAAATTAATAAGAATTAAAAGAATAGCTAATTATAAAATCATAAGTAGCAGTGGTCTACAGAACTGCTATGGTCTAATGTGGTTTAACCCCAGCTGACAACTATGCACCACACAGCTGCTCGCTCATGCCCCACACCAGTGGGATGGGTTGAAGATAATTGCAGGGGTAAAAATGAGGAAGCTCATGGGTTGAGATAAGAACAGTTTTGTAAGTGAAATACAATCATAATAACAATAATATCATTAATAATATTTGTAATTAAAAGGAGAATAACAAATACAGGGAAATAAAACCCAAGAAAGACAAGTGATGAAAATAAAAACAGTTGCTTATCACCAACTAATGGATGCCTTGTTAGTCCTCAAGCAGTGATCTTGCCAACAACCTTCTCCCTAGTTTTTTGGTCCTCCCCCAAATGTCAAGAAAATATTCATTGAGTTCGTTTAATCTGTGAGTTTAGGCTCCCTCTGTTATGGTGGTGACTCAGGACTGGAGAGATGGTGTGTTACTCTCCTGGTTTGAGCTAGAGCAGAACTAATTCTGTTCAGTGATGTTACTTTTCAGCTAACTTTCTTTGAAGTAACAGCACTTTTAGAAGTTAATGGCATACAGCAACTACTTCTAGAAGAACTCTTGATGTTTATAGCTGCTACCAGGATTGATATGCAGAAAGGCACTTTCTTATGCTTGCTCCTATGCAGACAATGGTCACTGATAAATCTTGGGTACTGTGTAATCTAAAACCATTCAAGCACCATATTGGGCACCAAAAATGACTGTTGTGGTTAAATCTGAGCCAGCAGCTAAGCACTGCACAGCCATGCACTCCCTCCCGCCTGGTGGGATGGAGAAGATAATAGGTAATGTGAGAAAACTCATGGGTTGAGATAAAGACAATTTAATATGTAAAGCAAAGCCAAGTGCAAGTAAAGCAAAACAAGAAAATCATTCATCACTTTCCATCAACAGTCAAGTGCTCAGCTATCTCCAGGAAAGCAGGGCTGTATTATCTACAATATTTTCAGAACAAATCCAAAACACAGCCCCCTGCTAGCTACTGTGAAGAAAATTCACTGTATCCCAGACAAAATCAGCAGGACTAATAAATGTTCCTGTATCTAAAATGATAGTAGAAGCAAGTCTTTATAATCCAGAAGTTCACAAAACAAGAACACACAGTTATCTCTGTAGTAAAAAAATAAGCTTGCAGAAGAAAAATGCTATGAAAGAGACCTAGCTAGTGCAGGCAAAGGATAGGGTTAATATAATTACATACAGCTTTTCCTGTGTTATATTTTTCTCCCCTGGTATCTTATTGCCTTAACCTTTTGTTTTAACCCAATAAGTCTGGATTTTTCCATGTTTGTAAACAAATTTTTTTTACAAAAAACCCATACTGTATACCTTTTACATGTACATAATACATGAAAATATATATTATCTAAAATCTCATTTAGTATGTATATGGATTAATGTATGATTCAGTTGTTTTCATTCTCTTTTACATACTGCATGTTCAAAATCAAAAACTATTGAAAAAGACCACTGCAAGGAAAAACAAGTTTTCATTCTTTGTGACTGTGAGCATCTATTTGTCTGAAAAACAGTACTGATGCATCTGTGAAGATCAGAATAAACATGGTTGTAGGCTTGAATATGAGAAACACCCACAGTTTTCCCCAAGAATCTAATTTCCATACCTAAAATAAAGCATACCACAGTAGAAAGCTCACTTTTAATTTGCATGTCCCTTATATAACAATCCAGACATGGGCCAAATGTCTGCCAAATATATTATTCCAGCTGGTAACATTTTGCATTTTCCTGTAAAGGTAGATGGCAATAACAAACCATTCAGTAAGCTTTTGTATCTACATTACCTTTTAGAGGTATTATTAACATAATGTCTCTCTAATCTATTCAGGGGACTTTGGTCAGTGTAATCCAGGATTATCCTCCAATCCATGAGACATGTTTTTTTCACCAAGAAAAGCAAATATGTATGAAACTAGAACCCAAAACAGAATTGCAATCCTGATTTCAAACTCCATATTCATTTTGCATCTCATTTAGCAGCAGCAGTAATGCTTAAATTTTATTACAGGAACAGGAGGATAACTGAGCAGTTTACCAAAGAAAACTAAAAGCAAGTTACAAAACTACTTGGAAGTTAAGACACAGTTCTCAGAACATCAAGTTACTAATGTCCACTAAAGATGAGAAAAACAAAGTAATCCATTGCCTACTTCTCAAGACATATGATAGAAAAGAAGGAATCAGATGATAAGAACAAGTAGAGATAAGAAGCAAAGTAGTTGTTTGCCTGTATCTCAAAATTCAAACATCTTCACAAGTCAGCAAAAGAAACCCCCAGCTGGATAACAGAAAACTGATTTTACAACTACAGGAAAGTTGTTACTTGAGCAAAGAAAGTGCTAAAGGAAAGCAGTGAAAAGCAACAGAATAAACAAAGGAGGACAGTTATTCCAAGATACTGCTTAAAAGTGGGAAAATGTTATCCCTTGTAACTGAGTTCCAATGTCTCCTGTGAGCAAAAAAGAGAAAAACTGAATTGTGATGTCAGACCACAGCAAGGTCCCTGCTGAGGTGACAAACCACAGATAACAAAAAGGTGCTGAATAGGTCAATCTGGCAGAAAGAACACTATATCTTAGCTGAACTGCAACAAATGGGACATATTCCAGATTTAACTGGGGTCGTGTTCCTAAATGCAGCTAGATAATGTACCAACCAGTGTTAATGGAAAGGCAAAGCTCTTTTTGCCCTGTGGGTTAACTGCAATAACTTTTACCACTTAGATCAGTGATACCTTGATGCTGTAATTACTCACTGCACGTGTCGGTCGATATTTGCAATGTGCTTATTTACTGCCCAGGTTCGGGTTGGAAAGCTGATGTGGAAAGTGCATATGGCTTGTCCCACTGAAAATAAATCCATGTAATTTCTTTTTTTGCCTTTTCAGAGGAGCAAGCAATTTTTCAGCACTGCTGTATCTCACAGCTGGCTGAGCCTGCAGAATCATGAGCTACAGACATGGAAAAACTCTGTATAAATTTTGCTGAAACTTAATAATTACTCTACTGTTAAATACGCAGCATGTACAGATTCAAGATGAATCTACAGTGGGGAAGTGAGAGGGGGGAAGAAACTCTGAGTTCTGTTTAGCTTTAAGTATAAAGCTGTTCATTACATTCATTGAAGTGTTAGAGAAACTGGCCATTTGCTCTGGGTGTCTTTGCCTTGCATAAAACTAGAGATTAAGAAAGCCTTTAAACTGCAATTCAATTTTATGTGGCCATCAAGTGAGCAAAACAGACAAGTTAAAGGTTAAAACTATCACCAGTCATCTCTGTGTCTCTCCTTTTTAAAGGTTCAGAGGACACAGAAGACTTTAGTGCTGAATAATATTATCCTGTTGTTTACTGCCTCCTTCAAGCCAGAAAAATACTGGGTGTGTGAAAATATTTTCACAGATTGACAGATTGCATTGAGTTGGAAGGCACCCTCAGAGGTTATATGGTCCAACCCCTCTGCAGTCAGCAGGGACACCTACAACTAGATCAGGCTGCACAGGGCCACATCAAGGCTGATCTTGAGGGTCTCCAGGGATGGGGCCTCAACCACATCCCTGAGCAACCTGTTCCAGTATTTTACCACTGTCATTGTAATGCATTTTGTTTGCAGTGTAATGAGTGAAAGCTTTACTAAGAAAGGGAGTATTGAAAAGTAAAATATTTTGGTCTTTTCAGCTGAATTAACTTCTGCTAGGAAGAGTAAATGTGCATCAGTTAACAATAACGTTGATTTGCTTAGCCATCATAGAATCTTAGAATCAAAGAATACTTTTTGTTGGAAAACACCTTTAAGATCATCGATTGCAATCATTATCTAGCTCTACTAACTCTGGTGCTAAGTCATGCCCCTTAGCACCACATCTTTGCATCTCATAAACATCTCAAGAGATGGTGATTCAACCACCTTCTTGGAGAGCCTATTCCAGTGTTTGATAACCCTTTCAGTGAAGAAGTTTCTTCTAATATCCAACCTAATTCTCCCTTGGTGCAATTTGAAGCTCTTGACATAGATATTCATAATACTCTCTAATTCATAGGACCACCTCACTGCCTCATCATAGTGTTTCCAAACTCAGAGATCGAGATTTGACAGCTGGAAACATTTGGCATTTTCCCTTAAGGATTGTAAACAAGAACAAAATAGAAATAAAAGTAATTTAAACAAGGGAAAACTTCTTTTGCTGTTAAATACCATTATTTCTATTTAAACTTCATTTTATCACGTATGAAGAGCAATCACAGTAACATCAAAATGTAGGATTTGACTACAAAGTTTCAGTGAGTGGCAACATTTGATTTTAGTTTTAATTATGAAAGATCTTCCTTTTACATTTGAAATAGTGAATAATCCTTTTTACTCCCCAAAATGTTCATAGTTTTCTATTGAACTAAGTTTTCAAAGCTTGCACCCAACAAATTACGTCACACTTTTAAGTCACCAGATTGATCACAAAGTAGTGAGCAGTTTGTTAATAATGTCAATAAAATATCTTGCAGGTACTGCTGAAAACAGTAGTCTCTCCCCCCCCCCCCCCCCCCCCCCCAAATAAATAAAAAATGATGCTGAGTCTCCACTGTACTAAGTTTAAAATACTTGACATTGTAATATGACCTGCCATAATAAGTCTATTTCAAATTTATGGCTAAAGCAACAGCAACAGAGACTGAAACAGAGTATTTGCCCAATCTCTGTGAAAATAATTTTTTTGGCAGTGGACAATGTTCTAAAAAATGTTTGTATTTTGGAATTAAAATTACTTTTCTTGCCTGTAGCCAGCTGAGTTGGCCCAGAGCTGGTGGGCAAAAGGAGCATTCAGGAAGTTATCTCATAGTAATCCTACTGCAAGATCGATAGAGAGGGAACTTGCAGTCCAATAAAAACAAATAATGCATTGCTTTTATGTACATTTGAATTGTGTGCAATTTGCTGTTTTACGAAGAGGCTTGGCAGGTTCCCGTAAACAAGCCACAGACCACTAACAGTGTATTGCCTGTGTGTCTTTTTTTAGCAGAATTCAGTGTATGACAAAAAGATATGCAAATCTCCCTGTACTTCACAAGCAAGGAAGCTACAGAGGCATGACAAGGGCACTTTAAGCTGACAGGTAAGCTGAAGGGACACAAGAAATTATTACAGCGGCAACCTACTGAATCATGAATGAAATGACAAGAAACTCTTGGGGAATTTTTTGACATAACTGTTGTATAAAACATGCTGATTCCTTAAAATCCAAATCACTGGTCTTAAGTTATTTTGTGAGGAAAATTGCTTAGATTCAAGATGAATTTCCTCACTAAAGTCAGAGAAAGAAGTCAGAAACCCCGATATGCTCAGAAACCCTGATATGCTCAGTAAGAGGGTCTGAGCTCCCCAGATGAGCCAAGATTTCAGAGGTAAGGCCATCATATGGAGATGGCATCGAACTGTCTAAAGCTTTGGATCAACTTCGATCAATTTATATGTCTTTTTACAATGCTGACATATAATATTTTCATGGTATTGAAAGTTATCTCTTTCATTATGAGGAAAATGAAACAAACCAAACCCAAACCACTTAGTACTTGCATAAAATATAATTTTTATTTTGGAAATATGGAAATATAATTCTGTTTCTGTTACCAGAAGAGCTCTGTGGGAACTGTGTAAATGTATTAAAGAAACAGGTGGAATATAGAATTAAATGTCACTCTGTCATAGGGGTTTGTTTGTGTCTTAAGTATTGTGAGAAACTCTAATACTTGGCTTTTGCAAGGGGAATTGCTGGGGACTGTGGGGTTCGATCTTTGGGCTGATCGGTTGGTTGTGGTCTTTGTTGTGTGGGGTTCAATCTTTGTGTACTGGGAGAGAAAGGTGAGGCACCGACATGTCTGAAGACTGGCCAGGTCAAAAATGCAGGTTTTGTCCCAGCCCTGATGGAGAAGGGTGGGAGCATACTGGGGAAAGGTATGAATGTGTATGTTTGATGCTATATAAGTTCAACTCGTGTTGTTATGGTGTGCCTCTAGCAAACTTGCTATGTGCCCAGCGCTGTTTTGCCTTTATTTTATGATAAACTGGTTCTATTTAAAATATAGCAGTGAGCTCATTTCTCACAGTATCAGAATGCTGTCTCTGCATCCTTATCTAGAATGCACATACATATTGGCACAGTTCATGCTGTTAAAGTTCTAGAAATGACACAGAATCACACATCTGTCTGATAGCATAACTTCTTAAGATAATTTCTGCAACTTCCATTTTGTTAAAAGGCAGTGGCTGAGAAGAAGGGTGGTAACAATGCCTCTACTCCTCTTTCTGCTCTTTTCTTTTAGATTAAAAGTCTCTCAAAGGAGCAAAACCTGGAAATTTCTTACAGGAAGTAGAGGTCTTTCTTCAGTGGACAAATCGCCAAGCGTCAGAGATGACTGTAAGAATATTTCACTAGGTGTTCAAGAGGCTTAGCAGTGCTTTTCACACCAACAGAGTACTCTGCATTGCATAGCAAGGAACTAAGCTTGGGAAAAAGTTCTCATGCTGCAAATGAATAGGAAAGACTTGTTTCCAAGACAATTTTTTTCAGCTATCTCACAAAATAAACGTATCTTCCATTTTTGAGACCTAGCTTAAGAGGTGAGAGGTGCTTAGTGAGCATTATTTAAAGAAAAGTGGATGGATCATAAAATCAGTCTTGAATAATCATTTTTAATTTTATTATTAACTAGTACACTTCAGGAGATTTCTATCTCCCAGAAAAGTGCTGACCATCCTTTTTCCCATATTTGACCAAGTAATTAACATAACTGTGTTAATTAAGAACCTTTTCTTCAATAACTGGCTTGAATTTTCTGCCTCTTTTTCAGACCTGAAGATGATCTTGCCTATTTCAAATATTGCTCTTTCTTGAGTCCCTGCAAATCTCATTTGTGTCTCATTATTTGTTGTTTTACCTTTGCAGTGCAACATTTCCTTAGTGCTGTGCTCCCCAGTGGGCCATTGTGCCTCCCACATACCTCATGTTCCTGTGATTGCTGCAACCCACACAGGAAATAGTTGTTTGTTTCCCAGAATAGCCCTGTCCTGCTAATTAATCTGGGTGCTAAAGAGAAATACTTTATATTTATCATTTCATGTATTCTTATATCACCCAGTCAATCACCTAGCATTGAACTCATTCTGAATTCATCTGTTTACATCTAACACACAAATTCCAAAGACAGGGTGCTGTTCTGTGAGAACTTGCTTTAGTAAAGATGAAGTGTTTTGTGGCTTATTTTGACTTACTGCACTACCTGAATTGACATCTGCAGTACATTTTGGCAAATGCCATGGCTTTCAACCAGTGTATCAATATGAGCAAGACCTCACCATTTCTTAAGGCATATGCAAAAGCCCTTAACGGTAACTCAACTCTTGCAACATTTTTACATGAGATGGAAACAGTTCTAACATGGCTAAGCATTCACAAATCCTACTCTGAATATTGTACATCCTATTGTAAGGAACAGTACCTTCCTTATCTTTAAATAATGCATACTATATAACATTCAATTTTCTGTATTTATCTTCAGGAAAAAAATTCTGATATGAAACTGTTTTTCATTGAGCTCCATTTTGAAAAGCTGTTTGCTTTGCTGATATCAGTGCATTGTATAACCTTGAAAATACTTCCCAACAACAGCATAGCATAGTGCCTATTTGCACATTAAAAACCTATTTTACACTTTTATCCAATGTACATATTACATGTAAATACTAATTTACAGGCCTCCCGACATATATTTAGGATGGCAAACATTCCAAAATAGATAATGAAAATGACATTATGATTACTTTAAACCAGCATCATAAACTGGCAGCAGTATAGCTCAAAATGAATCATATAAATAAAGAAAAAGTATTAATAAAATCTGCAATTATTATAAATCAAATGGCACTGTCTGCTGCAGAAGTCACTCTATTATTTACAGTGCTCCATGAAGTAACTTAGCAAACAATGTGGAATCTAAATTAAACATAGAATTTATTGTACATTCTATGATTTAAGATATACAAAGGCTCAGAGCTGGCTACATTCAACAGTTTTCTGCTATCTATACTTTTCTGCTCTGTAATATATCCTTCTTTTCCTTCATCAAAATATATTGCAATATTTTTCACTTCTTTGTTGCATACAAAATATTCCTCCTTTCTTATAATCAGGGTATAATACTGGCCCAAGGTACTTCTTGGCAGCCAGTGCTGCCTGAGTGAGTCATTTGTCTACAATCTCAAAGTGAGTCAGAAGGCTCTCCGTTGTCTCTTCTTGTTGACCAATATCAGATTTCATGCATTGAAACTCATATCCTTTTTTTCTGCCTTGCTGCTCACTGCATCCTCTGTATGGTCAGGTTGCAACTTTGCTGGACCTCTGTTGCAAGTGGACTGAGCTGCGTCACCAAGTATCAGACACAGGTCTGCCACATCTTCAGTACCTTCTGACAAAGGATTTTAATGAAGGGGTAAAAATGAATGAAATGAGAATGTGTGGTGGATGGGGAAGGAGTAGTACTGAGGCAGGATCTGGAGGAGACAGCGTTCCAGAGGGAAGGCCTCAGAAATCAAGACCAGGGTGTCACCTGTGAAGGCATTTACACATAGCTGGACAGTCTGTTTTTCATGAGATTATGTAAGGGGGGGGAAAAAAAAAAAAAGAGAGAGAGAGAGAAAGAGGAATATCATGGAAGACAGGAGGACAGGGAGAATAAAAATCTAGGAGTGTGATACTGAGACCAAAAAAAGTGGAAGGAACTTGAGGAATAATAAAAGATTGTGGTTTCATCTAACCTCAAGCGTGGATATTATTCCGGTATGCAAGAAACCAATGACAAAAATATGTAAAACATTTATTGTTTGTGCTTCTGCCCTTTCAACAAGCTAGCCTGTAGAAATAGATAACTGCACATCTTTCCCCCTCTGCTTCTCTACTTGACAACATAGCCTTAAGAAGAGAAATGGTCCTTTCTAGCTTCTTAAGATAATTTTTTTTCTCCTATCACAAAACAGTGCAGTAGTCATAAGCAGTACATTTATTTCTTCTGCTGTTCTCACCATTTGACTTTCTGACTAAGCCACAGTATCTGACAAGGCTCAGATAGTGCAGATGCTGGGTAGGCATCCTCTCTTCTTGAGAGGAAGCTGTGCCTCCTTCCTGTCTACCACGTGAGACACTCCAGCAGACCTTTTAATGAATCTATGTATTATACCTATTGCATGGCTTTAGGACATCCAGGCAGTATTAATGCTTTGTATTTTGAGTGTCTGTATGTATTTTGCATGTTTTAATGCTGTGTAAGTCAAATTGTATTCTAGATTATTAAGGACATAATGATGCAATATCCTTCTCCAGTACAGCAGTTAGTCAGGCCGAGACAAAATCTAATGTTTAATCTCTGTATTACTGATAAAATATTGACATAAATGGATGGTATTCCAAAAATGGTCTAATCCTTTAAGAAGCTGAGTACCCTGAGAGAATCTCAGCACACTCCAATGCAAACAAAATTAGTGAGCCTCTGAGACCCAGCACTTCATAGGATCAAAACCTTTAATTACATTCAAAATATTTTCTACAAAAATAATAGTGAGAAAACCTAACCACCAACCCTTCTCATTATGCTAATGTAAACGAGTAACAGACTGGCAGCAGTGCACAGATAGAAGTCTGTGAGGAAACGAGTGAGACTGCTGGGTTAACAGGGATAAAGGATGTGATTGAAGATAAGATACTGCAGAGAAGCCAAGGGCTACACAGTAAATTGCTTACTCATGTGGCTAGTCTTATTGAAGTCTTCTGAATTTAGCAATACTACCCATGGGAATGAATACACATTAATTGAAGCTTAGGTTGTATGAGCTATTCTTTGCTAGATTACATTCTTGCTCTTTCCTGGGTCACTTAGACAATGCCACTTCTTCCCATGCTTCTCCCCATGTTGTGCCACTATGTACGTTGGTACAGGCACAGTGACTTAAATGAATGGGCCTCTTTAGGGGTAACATTTTATTTAGGGCTAGATCTAGGACTGTAGATTGTTTCCTTCACTTGATTCACTGCATGAATGGCTGTGTTGGCACTAGGCAGAATATGGGCAGACCAGAAGTAGTAGATCTCACAGTTTTGCAGGAAACTCAATGGATAAAACTGTAGATTAATGCCAAAAAGCCAGTTTTATTGTGTGCTCCACTTTTCCCACTGCCAACCATAAATCTCACTTCTGCATTTTTGAGTTGAGGTATTATTATACTTAAAAAAGGGATAGGAGGATCACTGCTTTGACTGGAATCTGAAGCCACCTGGGAAACAGAAGAAGGAAGGAGGTGGGAGGTAAGAAATGCTTAAACTGGCCAGAGTAGTATGCCTGCTGAATGTAAAAACCACAGTCTACACAAGGATTTATAACTTTACACTGAATTATTGTTTTGTATTCATCTTTAGCACAAAACCTGTTAGAAGAGATTTCTGTCAAGGACCTTCTCTTTCAGGAACTTAAAGGGAAATTTTATTTTGCTACCTCCATTTCACCTGAGAGGGTGCTGTAAGAAATTAAAATTGCAATTAATAAGTCATCAATACATCTCCAGGTTTAAGCAATGCGTTCCACAGCTGTGGGAGAATACAGTGCTCACTCTACATAACTGCAATATTCAATCCTTACAATGGTACTTATTAACAGGAGATAATACATACAAAATACTATCTCCGATGCATAATGTGGGTTTGAAACTCACCGTCCCATGGTAATACATATCTCGGATGTTTAGGAAAAGATTCAGAAATGAATGAGGCACTTCTCACAGCACATTACCAATAACCTGTAATTACTAACAGGGGCAAAGACTGTATAGATTAATTTTAAATGTTCAAGTAGGAAAACCAAAGCTCTCATAAAAATATATCAGCTAGCATGGACTAGTGCACAAAACCACTTTAAGATTTATAAGCCTGAAGATTATTCTCACAGCAGTTCAGCCACTGAGCTCTCTTGGATGAAGAAATGCACCTTCTGGCACATCCTTAGGTCATTACATGCAGTGTACTTTAGATTACAATGATTATTAAATTTCAGATTTTCTAAAAATTCTCCAAGTCAAACAGTCTGCCTTTTGATAATTCTTTATCTTACAAAGACAGCTCAAGGCTCAGTGCTTCTATTGGATAGAAATGTAACCCTTTGGCCTGAAAAACCAGCTGTTCTTTAGATAAGTATGTCCTGTATGCAACGATGGCCTTTTGTTGTTACTGCTGATAAGGAGGTAATGCCCTACAGGATAAGCAAAACATTGGCAGGCAAATCTAATAAATAAATAAACAAATAAATAGATCTTGAGGCTTGGTGCTGGCTAACATCAGTATCTAGGCACTGCCTTAGAGCAATACTTAGAGAATCAATGGAATCTCAACAATTAGTGTCCCATGTATGATATAGGATTTGAGGTATTCTAAAACATCCAAGTTTCTACTCCATTCATTATATAAAAGAGGACAAACCATAGAAAGAATTTTGCCTGGGTCTAGAAGCAGTAAGAGACTTCTGAAGGTTGTACTACCTATAATGCTTTCACTAAAAGCTTCTCTTAGCATTGATGGATCAACCAAACCTTCAAAGGGCAAATTACATCTAAAATGTCTCATAAGCCCCCTATTATCACCACAGGTACAGTCTTACACTTAATTATTTCAATATTATAAGGTAACAATTCAGACTTTCATAAATAAATAAAGTTCTTGGAAGACTGCATTTAAAAGTTGTGAAGATAAAACAGAAACAAAGCAAAGCCATTGTTCTTTGTATGACAAGTTATAAGTATGTCTCCAGAGTGACTACCTTTACTTCTGAAAGGATGACAGGGAAGAAAGTCAAAAAAAGGAGATCACAAGACAGCTCTGCAGAATCCTCAGCTGTCCAGCTACTATGTAAGGCTCACATCAATACCTGCCCTATTAGCATTTCAGCATAGTTAAGAATACAATGGGGAGCCAAAATACTTGATTGAAATATGCCAGGGCCTGAACTTTTAGGCTTTCACCCTTTATGTTGTCATCACATCACTTAAATTAGACTGAACTCAAGGTGGGTACACTGGTTTAGTTTTTTCCCCTCTTCTTCCCTCCATAATTAGGAGATACCTCTTAATTATTTCCCCACCCCCTTTTCTCTCTATACGTACGTAAATATTACCGTAGTAAGCTAGGAGTTGTCTGGTACACACACTGATATGTATCTCTCATTCCTCCCCCGGGTAGCTAATTAGCTGTCTCCTGGACCGAGCAAATCGAAATGCCTTTTTTATCTATTTCTGCTTTTTAACAGGAAGTTATTCATCATGATTTTGGTATTAGTGTGCTACACTTATGCTCTCTGAAGGGTCATATCATCTGCAAAGATGATGATCACCTGCTATTACAGTATACTGTAGTACTCAATCTTTAATTACACTACATTTTTATAGAGTTATATCAAGCACACCTCCACTGTGTTTAAATGGAGTATGACTTGATACATCTGCCTTCTGCAGACCTTGAATAGTTTCAACTCACCAAGCACACCTGGACAGTACTGGAGCTCACTACTTACCACTCTCAGCCACATCCATCTCCACTGTCATGCAGTCCTTAGACACCTACTTTGCATCACACAACTACCAAGGAAAGCATACATGTTCGAACTGGAGTTATAGGTTAACAAAACCAAACAAACAAAATATTGGGGAAGAGGAAAGACCTTTTCTGATTTGATTCATAATGCCCTTCCAAACAAAACTGTTGTTCTTTATTTTGAATTCTGCATATTACTGTCCTGCATCTTATTTACTAAGAAGATTAATGACCTCTGCTTCCAACTGATGGATTTTTCCAAGTTCCTACAGTTGAAATGTACTTGCTTGAAGTACAATGTTTTGGGTTTTGAGGGGGGACGGGAAATATTCTTCAGGAATGAAGATACGAACTGAATCTATCCTTTGTGTTTTCAGCTTAAATACAGGTGGATTGCTTGATTCCATGAATAAGATGTTTCTGGGGGAAAAGAAAATAATTGTGAACTTGTTTGCAGCCAATTTGGAAGGCACATTAAGGTTCAATAACTCCTTAATGATTTCTCTTAGGAAAGTTACCTTTTGGGGATATACATATTTTATTTTTTGTGAAAGATAATAGGAAAGAATTAGAGACAGCATTAGATGTGATTGTGGCTGGGGGGGGAATGGGAAAAGATAATTTATTCCAAAAAGTGACAGTACAATCAATACTGTAGCCATATCAAATCTGTCTGCTTATGTAGATTAAATAAGAACCAAAGGTTACATATGTAGGGAGATATAATCATCCCTACATTTGAAAAATACAGGAGTACACTCACAATGTTCTGAAGTCTGTGAAACATAATTACAGAGAATTTAAATCACCTGTTTAATCCTGGAAACCAACCATGGAGGGAAAAAAATACCTGTCTTAAAGCAATCTTCCCAAATTTGTCCAGATTACATTATCACTCTTTGAATGGCTTTGTCACTGTGGGAAAGTGTACAGTTAAAAAACACGGCTGGTTATGTTCTGTAGATTGTAGGAAGGTGGAACTCCTGGAAAAGATGGATAATCAACTTGTATCATACAACTATTACCTCCATTCCCTCTCCCCCCATTCCTATTGCAGTCAGTCTTACTTGTTCCTTAGCACACTGTAGAACAAGAACAATGCTAAGTGGAAAAGAATGAAACTTCAAGAGTATGGGAAGAGACTGAGTATGAAGAAAATGGACCAGAATGTTACATGAATGCTTTTGTTGGCTACTGGCACTACTTACAATAACAAAATGGATATTGGAAACATCAGAAGATAGATATTCTCTTCAAGGCCTTAGCAAAATAAGCAGATGAGCTAATTAAATTAATTCAAATCCCTGCTCCTCCTCTTTTCTTTCTTCTTCCCCCTAACCACAGCCTCAGAATTCTTCCAGTGTCAAATAAGCTTTTTAAGTTCACTTCCTTACTTGTCATCCCATTTCTCTGGAGTAAAGGTAACAACGAGCCTTTCATGTTTAAATTATCACCTCAGTAACTGTTGCTGTTATAAAAAGAAATCTTTCAGATAGATTTCATATGCTTTTCCTCTTAGACAATCATTTCAGATGCAAACCTTATTCATATCACTCAAACAGAGGATATGGTTTAAAATAAAAAAAAAGGTATTTTTCATTTTTTGGTAGTCAAAAGGAGTCATGTACCATTGATTTTCTTGACAGCAAACAGTAATGAAATGATATTCATAGCTTATATTTTATTTTTGACAGGACAAATACTAGTGCTACAAATAGCTATGAAAACACGTCAGATGTGAAAATATGTAATTAAATCACTTTGAATGTCTGGTAATGACAACAAAACAAATTCTAAAGTAATGTACAATCTATCCATAGGGCCTTCTATCTTTTAAGATGCCTTGAAAAGCATCTATCTATGTGAGTGGGTGCATCACAGTCCCACTGAGCCTTGCATTTCATCAGAACAGTCAAACTGACATTTAATGGATCTTAGAGAAAGAATTCTTAATGCATAATTTTTAATTCAGAAGAATAGTCTGAATTATGGATAGAAACAAAGATGCAAGATAATGATTAATGTGAAGTCAGCTACAATACATGCTCATGAGTTTGGAATCTGGCATGCATGGCCATCAGAAAACTGGGTTGTTGAATATGAGACGGTGTGATGGGTTATGCCCATCCTGAAAGCAGCGGAGGGAGGGCTTGTGAGAGCCTTGCTCTCCCTGGTGGGCATTTTCCCCCTGGGAAACTGAGTTAATCTGTTCCACTCCCCCTCCGTGTTCAGCAAGGGTATAAAAAGGAAGACACTGCAGCCATTTCCTCTTTTACTTCTGCCTTGTAGGGACAAAAGAGCGTTGCTGCTGGCTTCCTGGTTCCATGTTGTCATGTCTGGTCCTCCTCCTTCCTGCTATACCCATGCTTCTTCAAAGGACTGGTTTTGTATACATATTTTTCCCCATCCACCCTTGTTCCTTACCCTTGTGAACCCTTCCTGTTACTGTGTTATATATATATATATAAGATTTTATATTATTAAAATTATATATATATATATAAAATTTTCATAAAAATACATATATATACAGCTTAAAGAAAATTTTTACCTCTCTACTTCCAAACCAACTCCAAATTATTTCTCAATAGATTTGCTCCTTCCCTTTCTTTTTCTCTTGATCGGGAAAGAGGATGGGGCTGCAGGGGAGGGATTCTCAGCCTTGCCCCCCATCTGAGCTCTTAAATCCCAGTTAAGGCTCAAACCACCACAGAGGGGTACCAAGGAAAGCTAATACATAAAAACTGAAGACACGCCTGAGTGAACAGATTTGCAATTTATTTTTGAGGTTCACTGGACAAACATCACAAAATCAGACTCACAGCAAAGAATGAATACACCTGTCATTTAGCTACTAAGGGAAATTTTACATTTCAGAAAATTTATTTCATATTTCCTCTGCAACACATCTAAAAAATTATTTTGTTTTATTCATAAAGCACCAATACAAAAATAAATCTATTTGTCAGCTTCTCTTCCAGGTGAAAATAGTACAGTGACATTACATTGTTTTGCAGTCCAACAGAAAACCTGGAAAACATAATTAAGAGTAACATTAAGAAACATGCTATTAAAATGATCACAATTTTCTGAAGAAAATTGCATTTCTGAGTTACAAACCCATACAGTCTTCCTTACAAAATAATATGCTTCAGAAGTCATTTTAAATCTGCTGTCTTAGGTACCGCAAAACATGAAAACCTAACTTGAAAAAAGTTCTGATTATTCAAGCTGTGTACATAGACAAAAGATTATGTGGAAAGTTCTTAATGAACATGAAAAGAATAAAAAGTTATTCTAATGTTTGGGGGCTTTTTTGCATTTTAATCTAAAACATTTTCATGTGTCAGAACTGTTATTTTAAGTGCCGAGTGGCTTTAAAATAGCATACTCTTTTTACTTACTGTCAGCTTCAGTTTTTCTTATAATAATGTTTTCCTATAGAAAAAAAAAAAAAAGAAGGCAAATTGGTGCTTGCTACAGTGATTACCATTAAAAATTCAACAGTGTTAGTAAGTTCTTCACAGTTCTGAATTGTTTTGTATTAGAAATACATCAAATAAAAATCAGCTGAGGTGACATTTACTGGAACTCTTGTTAAAATTGGCTTTTTGATATATGACTACCATACTTAAAATGCTACAGCCTTTCTTGAAGGCTGTGCTGAAACTGTGATGAAACAGTGGTGTTGTTGTGACAACAGCATGAAAAATTTAGGGCCAGGCCTATAGGATCAGCATGCATATGTGACAGGAACATAGAACAGAAATGCACTTTTAAGATATATTTATCACTTTCATATACATATGTATATATGAGTATATACATATATATATACACATACATATTTTGCACTGCCCAGGCACCTTAATTTGAGTACTCATGCACAACTCACAGTTTCAGAATCTAAACCTTTTTTCCCTACCAAACGTCTTGTTTGATGTAGCCCTGAACCAGGGGGATATTGGAGGATCCTGAGCTGCCACCTCTGTTGAGAACAAGCAGTAATCTCTGCACATCAGAAAGTGCACATCAGTAACAAAACCGCATCCAGGACAAGCCAGGCAGATTTTAGAAGTGGCAAAATGGTCTGCCTGCTGTTCACATCATAGTTTTGTGCCCATACAGATTCCCTTCCCCTCCACCTTCCCCACAGTAGGAGAACTATTCATGCAGTGAAGGTTTTGTAACTACTACAATAGCTTCTGGTGAGAGCTGTCTAAGAAAGCTGCAGATGAAACTGAGTATGAGATTATCTACTTCTTTGTGAAACTGTCTTCTTCCTTCAGGAAGACTGGATTTTGTGAAGAGTGAACAAAAAGCAGAGGAGATACTATTCCATGTTGTGTAATTTAGATGCACTGACCTAGAAGAAAGTATTTTTCAGCCCAATTTTTCACCTTCTGCACTCAAGAACAGGTCTACTTTTTGTCTTGAGATTAAATGTTATAAATATGTGAACTATTCAAATAAGACATTTTATTCTCAGTTTGAGGACTTCTAATGAAAGAAGAATCTAGGTACCAATTCTTTAGAAACCCTTATTTGAAAACCCAGGACAGGTTCTTATCCTAAGTATATTACTCAGTAGCCACATGAAAGAGTGTTTAGAGGCAAAATAGTTTCTATATTGCCTAAAAATTTCACTATGGCTTTTCCAGACATAGTTAAGGTCAAACAATAAATTTTAGATACTGTAATGGTGTTGCTGTAAGTGTTTATGTAGTTTCTTAGGACCACATATGTGCAGTTTCAGGCTCAGATACAGAATAGAATAACATCCTAACATCCAGTCTAAACCTCCCCTGGTGCAGCTTGAGACTGTGTCCTCTTGTTCTGGTGCTGGTTGCCTGGGAGAAGAGACCAACCCCCACCTGGCTACAACCTCCCTTCAGGTAGTTGTAAACAGCAGTAAGGTCTCCTCTGAGCCTCCTCTTCTCCAGGCTAAAATTACAATCTGAATTGTAGGCACTCAACTGGAACAGTATCATGCACAACACCAATAGTTCCCTCCAATTTTACCTGCACACAAATGACTGTGTAGGTATAACCACAACACACTCCAGACCAAAAAGAGTAGCTATAGGATTAAGAAGAGCTGCAGTCAAAAGTGCCTGTCCTCTCACCTTCTGCTTAGACTCTGGACACATAGCTACACAAATTATGGCTATGTCCTGCGTAGGTACTTACATTTAGAGGAAAACATCTCTTCTCAGTTTGGCACATTTGTTCAAAGCTGAAAGAATTTGGGTGAATGTTGTTAACTGTAATCTTAAAAGAACAAAAGAAGCTGCATGTAGCAGGTACTGTATTTTATACTTGGACTAATTACAATATGTGATAATATAGGGAAGCTTTGAAAAAGAAAAAATTAGCCCTAAAGTGAATTCTCCAGGGATTATTTTAGTGAAAATAACCAGACTAATACATCTGCAGTCTTCATGGCCTCTTTATTGGGTTATTTTGTTATGATTTGATTTATAAAGACTGAAGTAATGCAATTAATAAATTTGTGAGGAAATAATAGAGATCATTCTTCATAACAAAATCAGCATATGTTTTTTTCTTTCAAAGTAACATTTACATTTGAATATCAGTAGAGATCTCCATTCCAGAATATTAAATTTGCATTCAAACACCTTATTATTCATCATGTATGTTGTTATGTAGTTACACAAAGAGTTGACATAAGGTCTTTATTATTACAGTAGTGTATTTGGCACAAAATATGTGGAATGGAATGGAATGGAATGGAATGGAATGGAATAGAATAGAATAGAATAGAATAGACCAAGTTGGAACAGACTTGACATCATCAAGTCCAACCTATCATCCAACACTATATAATCAACTAAACCATGTCACCGAGCACCCCATCCAGTCTCTTTCTAAACACCTCCAGTGATGGTGACTCCACCACCTCCCTGGGCAGCCCATTCCAATGGCAAATCACTCTTTCTGTGAAGACCTTCTTCTTAACATCCAGCCTAAACCTCCCCTGCTGCAGCTTGAGGCTGTGTCCTCTCATTCTGCTGCTGGTTGCCTGGGAGAAGACACCAACCCACTCCTGGCTACAACCTCCCTTCAGGTAGTTGTAGACAGCAATAAGGTCTGCCCTGAGCCTCCTCTTCTCCAGGCTAAGCAACCCCAGCTCCCTCAGCCTCTCCTCATAGGGCTTGTGTTCCAAACCCCTCACCAGCTTTGTTGCTCTTCTCTGGACACGTTCCAGCAACTTAATATCTTTCCTAAACAGAGGGGCCCAGAACTGGAGACAGTACTCAAGGTGTAGCCTAACCAGAGCTGAGTACAGGGGCACAATGACTTCCCTGCTCTGCTGGCCACACTATTCCTGATACAGGCCAGGATGCCAGTGGCCTTCTTGGCCATCTGGGCACACTGCTGGCTCATGTTCAGCCTACTGTCAACCAGTCTCTTTCTGCCTGGCTGCTCTCCAGCCACTCTGACCCCAGCCTGTAGCACTGCATGGGGTTGTTGTGGCCAATGTGTAGAACTCGGCACTTAGATGTGTTAAATCTCACGCCGTTAGACTCTGCCCATCTGTCCAGCCTGTCAAGAGCTCTCCTATCCTCTAACAGATCAACATCTGCTCCCATCTTGGTGTCATCTGCAAATAACCAAACTTTAGAACAAGTAAACATAGCAGTTTTAAGAACAGTAACTAAATTGTACTTTTACAGGGAAGACGTGTGGAAAAGCAGTGATGACATAGAATAGTACCATCTTTTTATTGTGCTCTATAAATATGAGGGTTGAGCAGTGAGCTGTGCAGTATTATCACTGCTGAGTACCATCTTGAGATTTAACAAAATGTCACATGTTATGGTGGCAGCATTTCATATTATGATTTCAACTCTGCAGATCCATTTCCTTTAACAAAACTTTGTCACATTCTGTATAATTATTGGTGGTCTTAACACTTTCATGAAATGCTGCTTATTGCCGTAAAATGGAAAACCAACTGTATTGCAATACCTTACCCATTGCGTTTGAAGATGGACTCGAAGGCATAAAAGATTGTTTGATCCCATGAGTTTTTGAGAAAGATCTTGAGTTTTCTCCAGAGTATTGGGGACTTGCCTTCATAGCAGTTAGGAGGGAAGGGGACATGTGGAAAACACTTCTTCATGTACCTTCATTGTTGTGTGGTTATGTCTACTTCACTCAATATGTTCCCTATTTAATTGTCTATTGGGCTTCATGCTACATTCCTCTCTTTTGAGTTTTGTCAAACATTAGTATTCTATTTTCTTGCACTGTCTGGAAGATACTTAGATCAATTTATATAACTTTTCTGATGTCATCATATTATCATTCTGCACTACTGTAATGTTTCAAAATAATTACTAGACATCATAGATAAAAAAATTTCTAAAAGGCATCAGGATACTCATACTGGCTAAAATGTTTTAGTAGTGTCCTGTGTTGGCACTGGATATAGGAGGACTGAACCATGATTGCCAAACAAGAAAATATACAACTTATTTTATTTTATATTAAGTATATAAAGTACTTAATCTATTTAATTCAGATAGTCTGATGTGTGTAGAAGTCTGAATGGTTAGGAAATGAAGATGATTTATTATGCAAATTACATTATATTAGTTTTAAATTTTATTTTTAATATTTTTAATGGTTTATTATTATAATTTTAATTATTTTAAATTATTATTATTTTTTATTTTTATTTTTATTATCCTGTCAGAACAATACCAAAGCCCTAGATATGTGCTTAATGTACACTATGAAGAGATTCAAGTCAGCCACCATGCAACTTTCCTTAATATGTAATAACTCATACAAAACTAGAAATAAAAAGCTTCTCAAAAGAAGGCATTATAATCTGTGAAAGAAAATATCCCTCTGCAAGTCCACTAATCTGCTTTTGAATGTAAGTAGTTTCATTGGAGAAAATGTTCTACTGTAGGTTATTGGTTGAAGACGTTTTTCTTTTCCTAGGATGTGGAAGAAAGAGATAAAACCACATATTTTCAATCAACTTCATAAAATTCATAATCTCACAGATGCAGAATGTACCTCTAAAGGTTTGGGGCAAATGTTAAGACTGAGAGAAGATCTCTATAAATACATGCTGAATTGATCTAAATAAAATCAGCTGAGTAAATCTACCTCTCTCTCTCTGGACTCTAAAACAAGATAGCAACAAACTAGTCTAAACCAGAGAATGACTGGTACAGAGTCAGCAAATAATTCATAATTTTTAACATTTTGAGTCATGACTGAAATAAAAATATTCCTATCTTGTGTAGCATACTTCACAATCCTACATTGAAAGTAGGAAAAATCTATTTTTAAGTAGTTCTTCCAACCCTGGTGATTCTGTAAGTCCATGATTTTCTACACAGATTAACACTATTGGGATCTATGGATTAAATAAATAATAACACTCCTTTTGATACTCTTTTGCACCAGATTTATGCTTCACAATTCATATAGTTCTCCCAGGCAGCCAGTACCAGAACAAGAGGACACAGTCTCAGGCTGCACTGGAGGAGTTTTAGGCTGGGTGTTAGGAAGAAGTTCTATACAGAGAGAGTGATTGCCCATTGGAATGGGCTGCCCAGGGAGGTGGTGGAGTCACCATCATTGGAGATGTTCAGGAGGAGACTTGATGGGGTGCTGGGTGCCATGGGTTAGTTGTTTGGGTGGGTTGGATTGGTAGATGGGTTGGACGCAACGATTTTGAAGGTCTCTTCCAACCTGGTTTATTCTATTCTCTTATGTGACCAATTTCCTAAATTTCCTATTTGTTACAATAATTTACCTAAAGTCACAGCCTATATTATAAATTGAACTGTAATATCTGCTTGTGTTGTTCATTGGTCATTGAAAATAATTCTATATCTATTCTTGTGTCATTATTTTAGAATGTTATTGAAGCTACATCTTTAGTACAACTACAAAAAGAATTAGAGATCTGTGAAAGTTAGGAATACTTCCACCGTTGTTTATGTGAAATGAAAACGTGTTGTCTACGTAGACATTTGCTCTAGGTCTCATATGCAGCATCAGCTGCTTGGACTATGGGAGAAACTCTTCTACCAGCAATTTATTCTCTTTTTCAGTTATGGAGTTTCTTGCACTCCCTATGAACCTGTGAATGCTGAGAGAATATACTTGATGTAGTATTTCCAGTGCTAAATCTCCAAAATCAATAGAATAACTTTAGGGCTGAATTTGACCCAGTGAGGTTTATTGATCCACAGAAGTTACTGACCTAACAGAACAGTGCACTGTTCCTTTGACTGGATATTTAATAAAGCACAAAAATTTACTTCATTATTGAATATCGGTTTGAGCTGGTAGTTCAGATCATGGCTTATTAATTGATTTTAAATACTATGTGCTACTGATTAAATCTGAAAGCTTTGAGTAACAGCAGTATATTCAGGATCATAGGATAACTCGTTTTGGAAAGAAATTCAAGAGACTGAATTGTCTGACTGCCTGCTCAAAAGGTAGGATTAGACCAGGTTGCTCAAGGCCTTATCACATCAGGTTTGAAAACCTCCAGGGATGGGAATTACACACACAACCTCTTTGGGAAAACTGATCCATCTAGACTGTCCTCACGGTGGAAAATGTTTTCCTTATATCCAGTCTAATTCCCTTCTAACACAGCCCATGAATCTGGTAGCCTTCTCTTCTGTCCACATACATGCTGCTGGCTCATTAGCACCCCTATGGCCTCTTCCACAGAGCTGCTCCAGCCCAATGGTAATTCTTTTCTTCTTTTGTAATTTTCACACTTCCCAGTTTCTCTTCTTTCCAAACTTCTGGATGTTTTTCTTATCCATTTATCTGACAAAAATGCCATTTTAACATTCATTCTCCTATTCAGCTATTGCTTGGACTTCATTTCACTCAGTAATGAATTATAACACAGTAACTGTAGCATTAATTACGTATGTTTCTGTACACACACACACATATATATGTACACATGTAATAGGTATGATCACTGTTGTCAAAATGTACAAGAGAAATATATGGTAGATTTATTTATTTATTTATTTTAGTAGTAGGGAAGAGCTTCAAATTTTTTAGATTAATTTTCATCTTGATCCTGGGGCAAACTAATGAAAATCCTGAGTTGTCAGGACTTCTGGGAGTAAGGAATGTGTTTTTGAAACTCTAAAATATGTTCTGTATATGTTCTAATCTGAGCTTGAGTGATATCTTTTTGTCTTTCTTTTCATTTGTTTGCTCATGTACACATCTAAACTAGAAAAGAACTAAACAATATTAATAAACATTAATTTATCTGTTAAATATCTAGTAGGATTACAAGAGATGGAAAAGGTAAAATATTTTATACTAAAATATTTTGGTTTGACTAAATTATTGGAATTATAGCTATTTCTTATTTTTTCCAGTATTCCCTGAGCCATTCAATGTTTCCTGGAAATTTGTGTGTCTCTGTACCACGGAAAAATACATTGTATAATGTTTGGTTTACTAAAACTCACATCTGGGCAAATTAGTCAGCTACATATTAACTTGTAACAGCTTTGGTTTCTCTGGCTTCTACAACCTTTCTAGGCAACCTGTTCCAGTATTTCACCACACTCACTGTAAAAAAAAAAAAATCTTTTGTGTATCTAGTCTAAATCTACCCTTTTGAGTTTAAAACTGGTTTAGTTTAAAGGCTGTTTCAAATCTCTCAGCAGATACTGACAAATCTCTCATCTAGCCCTGTTTAACCCACATCCCTGTCTTCTCCAGGTGCTGTGTCAGAACAATGTCTTTTGGCAGAGGCTAAGGTGATAGATGTCTTTGGTATGCAGGGAATGAGAGCATCCTGTCATTTGTTACCTGGCAGAAGAGACTAACACCCACCTTGCTAGAATCTCCTTTCAGATAGTTGAAGAAAGTGACAAGGTCTCTCAGTCTCTTCTCAACCAACCCAAACAACCCCAGTTCCCTCAGCCACTCCTCATAAGACCTATGCTCTAGACCCCTCTCCAGCTTCCTTGCCCTTCTCTAGACATGCTCCAGAATCTCAAACTCCTTAGTGTAATGAGAAGGCCAAAACTAAACACAGTGTTTTAGGTGTACAGGCACACAATCATTCACAATCCTGCTGGCCACACTTTTTCTAATACAAGATGGGAAGGCACTGTCTTTCTTTGCCGTCTGGGAACACTGATGGCTCATGTTCAGGCAGCTGTTGACTAGCACCCCCAGGTCCTTTTCTGCCTGACAGCTTTCCAGCCACTCTTCCACAAGCCTGTAATATTGCATGGAGTTGTGACCCAAGCACAGCACCTTGCACTTGGTCATGTTGAACCTCATACAATTGGCCTTGGCCCTCTGTAGACACTCCTACCCTTGACTAGATCAACACAACCTGCTTCATGTTGTCTGCAGACTTACTGAGGGTGTACCAAATCCCCTCATCCAGATCATCAATAAAGATATTAAAGAGAACTGGCCTAAGTACTCAAGCCCTGGGAACACCACTTGTGACTAGACGTCAATTAGATTTAGTTCTATTCACCACCACTCTCTGGGCCTGGCCATCTAGCCAGCTTTTCACCCAGCAAAGTGTACACCTGTCCAAGCCATGAGCATCTACTTTCTCCAGGAGAATGCTGTGGGAAGAAGATTCAAAGAATTCACTAAAAATACAGGTATACAACATCCTCAACCTTTCCCTCATCAATTAGGCAAGTAGGTCACATTCATGAACCCATGCTGGGTAGGCCTGTTACCCCTGGTTGCCCTGCACTTGTGATCTCACTAAAGATTTTCTGCTCCATAACCTTCCCTGATATCAAGGTCAGACTGACAGGCCTATAGTTAGCCAGATCATCCTTCTGGCCCTTCTTGTAGATGGGCATCACATTTGCTAACTTTCAGTCAACGGGGACATCCCCAATGAGCCAGGATTGCTGGTAAATGATTAAAAATAACATGAGAAAACAGAAATGTTAGAGAAAAACTAAACTGTCATCTTTGTAAGTATATCAAAACATCTACCATAATAAAAATAATTCATAATATATTTGACCTAACTGATTCTAAAAAATCCATTTTGGTCTACACAATTTGTAGTAATCTTTTGCATTATTTTTCTTAAATCTAAATAACCATAGATATAAAATACTTGCTTTAAAAACAAAACAAAACAAAACAAAACAAAACAAAACAAAACAAAACAACTAAAAATCTTGTTTCTTATATTAGTTTCCTATTCCTGGACACGAAATTGTTAACAAGGCTTAATCAGACAGTGGTTTATTTGCTACAGCATAAAAAAATAAAATAAATAAATAAAAATCAAAGGTAGTACTTCAAAACTGACTTAAAAGATTCTAATTTTCCTGTGACATTCCCTTTAACAGAAAAGGAAAAGGTTTGGATTATTAATTTTTTTAAATTCAGTATTAGCATACATTAGCATGTAGACCAGGATTACTCAGTTGAGCATCTTGGGCTCACAAGTTCTGAGACTTTCTCATGTCTTTATTTATAGTTAGCTTGAGCTCTGCTTTGAATTACAAACTGGTATGGATGCCAGATATATGCCCAGCATTTGCCTCACATATATATGGGTCATAGACTGAGGTCATAGCTGAGATGCACAAGCTTAACCTTGAAATTTTAAATTAGCTTCCAGAAATATATTGAAGAAGGTAAAATACATCATTTGATCCATTATGCCAAAAACTGGGGCTTTGGCATATTGCTGAAGCTCTGGCATGTCACTGAAAAATATGTTTTAAAATCTGTTCCAAAACTGGGAAGGAAGACAGATAATGAAAAGGGCAGGGAGCTGCAGTATTTATTCTTTTGGTACATGTTTATACGTAGTTTCTAGTTTCTTGGAAGGACAGGGAATGGAAACGTATAAACGCAAGAAACTGAATCTAGAAGAAGCTTCTAGATTCTGATACCGAAGCCTAGTAGTAGATTTTGTAAGTACTGTAAAGGGAAATGCATGGTACTGGAAGATAGAGTTTGATGTGAGGTGTTGCTGGAGTGAGCTGACACTTAGAGCTGCTGAGGTAAGGCTGATGTGTTGTGAGAGCTGCAAAAGCCTAGCTACAACAAATCTATGCTACCAATAATTTGAAGAGACAGAAGCCATTACTCTCCTCTGTTATTTTCTTTCCTTCATCAAAACTTCTATTTCCCTTTACTTGCAGTCTCTTTGCTCTGCTGTTCTGTGTGAAATGGCGATCACGATCTGTCCTAGCACCTGTGAAACTACCTATTACAGCAGCAGTGTATGTATGATGATTACGCTTGGAAGTGGTTAATCAATCTGAGCATTTTCTAAAAGACCTTTTGTTCCAAATCAGATTAGGTTGTTAGCAAAGGAGATGAAATTATGTTATGGCATCATATTTACAAGTGAAGGTTTGAACTCAGAACTTGGAAACCAATTTCATGTTATTCTGAAAATATCAGTGTGAGACTAGTGGCAGGAAATTCATTTAGCATAAACAAAACTAGCAAATGTAAAGCAAGACAAGCAATGAATATCCACATTTTTAATTCAGAGTACCACTTTTAAATGGGAAATGTAGGATTTTGACAGTTTTTCAGGTGAAAAAAATAATTAAAAAAAAAAAGAAAGAGAGAGAGAAAGAAAAATAGGTAATGTCTGAAAAAAAGGTAATTTCAAGCATTGGTATTTCTATAAAGAAATCCAAGACTTGACCTAGACTATTAAAAGAAAAATACAACAGAGAATCAATCCCTCATGCATGTGTTCAGCTCTTCATTATTCAGTGAGCTGAAACACTCCTGACCCCAAATGAGAAAGGTATAGAGGTCACTACACAAACTTTTCTACTTTCCATAATGATTTAGTTCAGGGTCAGCTGAGCTTGTTAAATCTGGCTCAGCACTTTCCTTACTGGACTCAGTGTGGCTGCACTGAAACCTCAGTGGGACTCTTACTCTGCACCTGAGCACTAAAGTAGCAGGACTTGTTAGGTTGAGCACAGAAGTAGCCTGGACCTGGACATGAGGTTCTAACAGGGTTAAGCCAGTCTGATAAAACCATAAAGCCATTTATCCCTACATGAGAAGTTAGCAAAAGGCACAAAACTTCTTGTGTATAGATATCAGAAAAAAATCTCTAGTTCTGAAAAGGAGGAGCAAGCCAGTAATACAAAATGGTTCTTCAGAGCTAAAGCTATATGCAATATGTGGAGCACTGATAGAAAAACAAAACAAAACAAAACAAAAACCCCTAAGTGCTTGGCTGAATAGAACATCAACATGTTTATTTAAGAAATTGTTTTCAATTCCCTTGAATATCATAATTTTCTGTAGCTTTTTGAGTGTAGCTGTACCACAACAATTCCATTCCTCCAAGAATTCCATAGCACCAGCAAAAATGAAATACATCAAAAATGTTCTTGGAATAAAACTCTTGAAGAGTACTGAGTAGGCAGGTGATTAGGGAGTCTGCTTGAAATTCTCAGAACCTATTTTGCTCAGCTGGGAGTAATATTTCTCTCACCAGGTCAATGAAGCAGGAAAAAAAGGAAAAGGACATTTCATGTAAGTTCCAAGACAAAATGTAATGTTGGGTTAAAGACTCATTTTAATCTTCCTTTGACATCTTCAGTTAGAGAAATTCTCCTTAAAGAAGTCCAGCATGTCCAAAAAAAAAACACCCAAAAAACCCCAATGTCAGTTAAATAATGGTTTTATATAGAAAAAGCCCTTAGATTTTCTTCAAACAATCCTATTACAAATGATTCTTCAAAGTTGTGTGATTTGCAGCAAGACAAAATTGTTTTGATTCTCATTCACCAGTAACCAGACAGATGAGGCACATGTCAGTGAATTTCATACAGTCTCTTCTTCCTCATCACAACTATGTAAGTTATGGTCTCTTGAACGAAGAACCTTGGAAAAACCATTAAAATGGTCTTAGCCAAAATGCAACATAACATGATAAAAAAAATCAGATAAACAACAGAAAAAAAGGCTAATATGATGCAAAAATATGGGCTACTGTCACATGGGCTAGATAATGAATAATTTGAAATATAGAGAACAGAAAAGAGCTGAATTTTCTCTTAATCATTCCCATTGTAGGCTCTTGCTATACCTTAAACATGGATTAGTCTCTGCACATAGGTAGGTCATAGATTTTTCTGCCATACAGGTCTACCAAGAAAGAAAGGATAACTGGAATAAATTCTTCCTTTAGGCTTTGATATTTCCATTACCAATTGCATTGAATAAGCTTACCATTAGAAGACACCCTTTCAAGAGGGCCAACTGGTTCTTTACTCTTTTGGACAAGAATATGCCAACACATCGCAGTGAGCTGTCAGAGACACAAGCAAGACAAATTAGTCACACAGAGTCTGCAGGAGACACTTGTCCTCAGCTACTGTGGGTACTGCTACATCATGCTGCTGTCTGCAGTGGATCACTTTCCTTAAAGATACAGCATGGTATTTAAATAGCAAGCAGCACCATTTGAAAAAAAAAGGTTGTAACAAAGAAAACCAATATGTGTAAGTTAGCTTGGATGCTGGAGATGGGAGAAAGCTGACATGTGGACTAGTTTCTGCTTTCTGTTGAAGGCAATTTTAGTTGCCTATTAGGACTAAATTCAAGAGAAAATTAAGAGAATTAATTCAAACAGTATATGAATGCAACAGAGGAATATTTGAGTGAATGGTGGTGGTTTTTTTTCTTGCAATTAATTTCCTTTTTAGATAGCTATGTGATGTCTAGGTCTGAAATTATTAGTCAAAATAAGATCTGAAAGCAGAGTCTTTGCATCTAGTAATAATTGCCTTCTAGCTCTTTTGGCAAATGCAAAAGAATGAAAAAAAGGAGCATGAATTAAATCCAGGCTGTTCGCTTCATAAATGTAAATGAAAAGGTTCTGATAAAGTGCAGATACAAAAACCACTGACAAAACAATATCTGGGCAGATATCACATGCTATCCAGCTCTGCCAAAATTAATATGAACAAAGATGCTTATCCTGATTTATGTAAAAGTCTACCACTAAAAGTCTACGGAAAGAGTAGGAATTTAGAGCATTAAGATGAAGACCAAGTTTATTTCTAAAAGTTTGAATTTGTTCTGCACATTCAACACATTCCAAGATGTTAGGTTTTTGCTTAAAATTTTCTGATTTATTGATTGATGTACAAAGACTCAGCTGAAGAAAAAGGAAGCTATTCTTCTGAATACAAAATCAAAGGACAAAGGTTGATACAGTAAATCTATGACAGGGTGACAAACTTATCTTACTTCAGACACAAAGTCACGATAAATAGAAAAAACCAAGGCTTAAGAAGCACATATGGTTTAAAATATCATTCCTTTTTCCTGGGATGGAGGAGAGAAAGGAAAAATCTCTAAATCCAGCTCATAATCTTGTAATCACAAAGAATGGTGGGGTTTGTTATAGACCTCTAGCGATCAGGTAGTCCAACCTCCCTGCTAAAGTAGGTTTGTCTAGTGCAAGTTGCACAGGAACATGTCCAGACAAGTTCTGAATATCTCCATGAGAGATTTCACAACCTTCCTGGTCAGCCTGTTCCAGTTCTCTGTTACTCTAAAGAAATTTTTCCTCATGCTCAGATGGAACCTCCTGTGTTCCAGTTTGTGCTCCTTGCTTCTTGTCCTATCACTGGGCACCACTAAAAACAGTCTGGCCCTTAAGCACTGACAAATTCATCTCTCAGTCTTCCCCTAATCATATTCAGAACCCTCTACAGTGCTCTCTCCAGTACTTTCTTGTCTTTCTTAAACTGGGTAGCCCAGAACTGGACACAATACACCATATGTGGCCTCACTAGAATGAAATAGAAGGGGAGGATAATCTCCTTTGACGTGTTGACCATGCTCTATTTAATGCACTCCACGATACTATTTGCTTTCCTGGGTGGTTCATGCATGTACAGTGTTGTTGCTCATGTTCACTTCTAGAGTGAAAGAAAACAACTTTTTTTTTTTTTTTTTTTTTTTCCCCAGCTCTGGGACTCTGGGACCCTCAACACAAGAAGGATGTGGATCTGATGGAGAGAGTCCAGAGAAGGGCCACAAAAATATGTAGATAGCTGGAGCTCCTCTCTTAAAAGGACAGGTTGTGACAGTTGTGGTTGTTCAGCCTAGAGAAGAGAAGCCTCTGTTGAGACCTCATAGAAGCCTTGCAGTACCTGAGCAGGACCTACAAGAAAGATGGAGAGGGGCTGTTTACAAAGGCCTGTAGCAATAGAACAAGAAGCAATTGTTTTAAATTAGAGCAGGGTAAATTTAGATTGGACGTGAGGAAGAAGTTCTTTATTATGAAGATGGTGGAACACTGAAATAGGTTGCCCAGGGAGGTGGTGTAGGCCCCTGAAGACATTCAAGGTGAGGCTTAATAGAGCTCTGAGCAACCTGATCTAGTTGGGGCTGTCCATGCTTACTACAGGACCTTTGGACTAGATGACCTTTGGAGTTCCCTTCAAACCCAATACTTTCTATGGTTCTATGCTTCTGCATTCCTTTAATTGATACAATTTTTCCTACATTATTGGTTACCTCATTATTAGTTGATTAGGTGGTGTTGGATGATAGGTTGGACACGATGATCTTGAAGGTCTCTTCCAACCTGGTCTATTCTATTCTATTCTATTCTATTCTATTCTATTCTATTCTATTCTATTCTATTCTATTCTGTTCTATTCTGTTCTAACACTGTCATAAAACAATAATGCTATTCTATGGAAGAAGAGTGTTGCATTATAATTTGGACAATTCAAGAGTCTTAAAGGAAGAAGGACATTAGAAAAGGATAAACAAGGAATAGTCCTGAGGTGGAATTTACTTATGGCCCTAGCACAGTTTATAAATGGCATGAAGGAAGCTGCAAATACAAATGATATCAAAGGCATTGAGAAATAGGCTCAGATATGGGAAAGCAGTAGAGAGATGGACAGAGGAATGTATTTGGAGTTCAAACAGGTCATGTCTTTACTGAAGGCTCAAGGACTTAGTTACCTGTTCCAGTATGACAATTGCTGGCATCTTATCTATCTGCTTGCACATTGGCCCTTATTTTACAGAGCACTTCAGTCCACAGAGATGGATTGCTGCACAGTTAAGATTTTGCAGCCACTTTCCCAGCAGGAAATATTTCTGACCTATCCAACTTTTCACATTGAGCCAAAAGATTAAGACTTTCCATAGATACAGTGAATGTCACCTGTAGTTGTAATTCACAGTAGTATTCCTTTCATTCTGTGCTTTAATCTTTAGCCAAACTCTTTTCTCTCATGTAGGGAAAGTAAACTGTTTTCAGTCCACCTCTGGAGTTATATACACTGCTAAATTTCCTTCTGTACTTGAATGCAGTCCAATATATTCCTGTATTTTGTGAAATGCCTTCTTATCAATGTGTTTCTCAGACACTGGTTTTCCTCAAAGGCACCATGATTAATTATTTGATGCATTATTTATACTCCAGACATGTAACTGAAGACAGAAACATTAAGTTTTCGCATTTGCATTATAAGATAAAGAAAAGACAGTAGAAGTAACAGGATGAGAGTATATATATATATATATAACAGAGGTTAGAAAATGTATTGTACAATATTATTAAGAATTTTGTTGTGAATACATATTAATGATAATTAAAGATGAAAATGTAAGCAAATGGAAAGGATTACTTAAATAAAAGTGAGTCATGAGAAAAAGGACAAAATTGCTTGATCAATTACTTCATGATATATGGATCCTGCTTCTGGTGAGGAAATGTTTCTGTCAAACTCCTGGCTGCTCAAAATGATAGCATGGCATTCTTGATTCAAGAAAAAGAAATAGCTGTTGAGACCCTAGGAAAGGAAAGTTGGCAAAAGTCAAATACAAGACTGGAAGCTCAAGGGATGCCTGGTCTTAGCATCTCTCTGGGCCTTAGCAATAGCTCATAAGTAGTGGACTGAATAGAATTTATCTTGAAGTCTTAATAAGAAATAAATAATGAAATAAGTTCTGTAAATGTATGCTTCCTGGAAGTAGGTGACAGGCCAGGGTGCACTGTTATGACATGAAGAAACATGCTATCTCATTTAGATCATTAACTTCAAGAAAAGAAAAAAAAATCAAGTGCAGCTGAGTATTTATAGAAACAAGAGCCTACAATTGTGCTGCTAGAGCATTTTAAGGGTAGACTGGGAAAGAATGGTTGTGGCTACGCATAAAATGGAAAAGCTGTGAGCCTTGTCTGCCCACACCTGTTATCAAAATTGCTGGAGAGTTCTACTTTTTGCCATTAGAAGACAGTGCTGTGTTAAGCAGACTGTGTGGTTCCATCTGCAGAGACAGTAGGATATTAGGAAGACTAGGCACAGTCATGCTGGTTTTGGCTAAATCTGTGTATTACTCTTAATAGAATAATACATTTTGTGTGTGTGTGACTGTAGATTGTTTCACAGTGGTAAGTAAAGTGTCTTCTATGAGCTGAAAAACTTCATTAAATTTTTATCATGAAGTATGTACTCCCTTGCTGTTCAGTTGAAGAGCAGTGTACAGAAGATACATAAGATGGCTCTACAGCATTCTCATAGGAGGATGTGGTTGAGTTAAAAAATCTATTACCTGTTAGAGACATACCAGTTTTATCTGCCTTTGCACTCCCATGCTGTAGTGAGAACTAGAATGGTTACAATAATAAATCTGAACACATCTGTGAAATAGTTAATAACAGAATTATTTAAATGACATGAAGTATGACTACCCCCTTCAAAATCGAGAAAGGCTGGAAACATCATGGAAAGCAAGCCATGTCCCTTGAGACACCCAGTCAGGTGCTGCATCCTAATAAAAGCTCAAAGAACAGTACTTATGAGGTATGCCCTGTCACTGATGCTAACTATTCTTAATTATTTTGTTATGACAATTTCTTTAAAGTATCCTTTGATTTCTAATGCCATTAGAATGACAAGTATATAGCAAGTTTCTATCTCTATCTTTCTGAGATTTCAAAGGACTATTGCATAACAGGTTGTTGATTTATCCAACAATGAAGAAAAAATGCAGTGCATAAATCCAGACTTCAAATAGCTCTGATGACCTAATTCTTTATCAAAAGATACCTTATGAAGCAGAAGTAGGCCTTTAATTATAACACTTCCACCACTACTAGGATTAGAGATTCAAATACAGCATGAACTACAAATACATCTGCAAATACTTTTGTTACCTGGGCTTATTTTCCTCTACAATGCAATGCTATTAATGCCTTTTCCAGAGCTCTACCTATTATAGGTAACAACATGAAATATTCATGTGAAGCACACTTTGAGGCATACTACTTAGCAACTTCATTTCAATGGAAAAGGAATTTAAAACTGGAAGGCCATGTAACCTTTCTGTTGTTTCTTCACTTAGCTGTGTTTCTCTATGCTAGGATTTCTTAGCAAACATTTCAAGAGTAAAGCTATAAACTAGATTTTATTAAGTGTGGTAGGTTGAGAGAGGGCTTAGCTCTCCCTCCTCCACAGAGTAAGAAACCACAGCTAACTCAGTCGAAGAGCAAAAGCTATATATTTACAAGCATATATGGAAAGCAGGTTATATATAACACAATATATACAGGTATTTACAATATATACACAGAAATACACAGCAAAGACAAATAACACAACAAAAAATCCCTCCCTGAGGGAGGGATCCCCTCTTTGGAACCCCCTCTCTCCCCCCCTTACCTCCCTTTTTCCCCAAAAAGGGGTTAGAGAGAGAGAAAGGCAAGTTACTAAGGAAAAGAGTTGTTAGCAAGCTTCAAAAAGCCCATGCAGGATTAGTGTTTGCTTATCTGAAGGCCAAGTCCAGCAGTTCGCAGAAGAAGCAGGCAGGGAGAACAGGCTGAAACCTCCAACTCCCCCAACTCCCAAACCGAACTGAACTGAGGAAAAAATTTTCCAACCGCTTCACAATCTAAAGCTGAATTTTTGTTTATCAACCAATGAAATTCGTTTAGAATATCAGAATGTTTTGGTTCTAGTACCAAAAACATTAGCCAGTGTGTTCCAGCAGTGTTTGTTCTTAAAGGCACAGCCTCAAACGACCACATTAAGGAATCTTCACACAGAGACATGTGACTAGCAACATATGTTGTGATCTTGAAAATTCATTTTAGCGTGGTATTCTGTGATATTGAAGCCTACAATCTACAAGATTTAGGTTCTTTATTCCTATTGCATCTTCTATCCCAAACACACATTGCATGCACCCACATAGCATAAGCTTTCTCTACTCAGAAATACTTCTGAATTCATTAGCCTTACTAATTTATCATGGCATACACAAGTAAGACAGCCTTCCAAAGGTGTAATGCTTGGGATGAATCATTTATCTGCAAAGTAAATGAGCTGAGAATATAGGTCATCAGACAAATATTCATTACTTTGTGCTGAGTTCTTAATATCCAGTGTATTGTGTGGTTAGATTTGTTATGGTATGTCTAAAATGTTTCTGTGTTTGCAGTGAACTTTTTAGGAGAGAAATAGGGCGTACAATATTTTTTGATGTTATGTTCATCTGTATTCCATGATATAGATATATTAGATGGAAACTTTGTCACAATGATTGGTAGCTTAGAACAAAGATTCTTTATCTAACATACATGGAACCTTAACTGTCCAATACATAGTACACTTGGAACTTTAACTGGCCTCTATTTCACAGAGGTTTCTCCTTGCTGGAAATCAAAGAAAGTGAACTCTGCTGTCTGATACTGTTCATATACAGATTACTGTCATGTGTTCACTCAGATGACTGAAGAGATCCTATAGAAAGTACCATGTCCCTACACTTCCTTCTAAGCCACAAATTCTATCTTCCTCTTCCTTCAGCACTTGTGTCCTCTTCTTTACACATCTGTAGTACAGTAATAATAATAATAATAATAATAATAATAATAATAATAATAATAATAATAATAATAAACAACCAGGTTGGAAGAAACCTTCAAGATCATTGTGTCCAACCCTTCAACCAATCCAACCCACCTAAACAACTAAGCCATGGCACCAAGCACCCCATCAAGTCTCCTCCTGACCACTTCCAATGATGGTGACTCCACCACCTCCCCAGGCAGCCCGTTCCAATGGGCAATCACTCTCTCTGTATAGAACTTCTTCCTAACATCCAACCTAAACCTCTCCTGGCGCAGCCTGAGACTGTGTCCTCTTGTTCTGGTACTGGCTGCCTGGACGTGTTCAAACTAGCGTAGAGGAGCTACTTCAGCCAAGTACCCGTGAAGCAGCACATACTGAACTCTGTAGAGCCATAACTGCACTGTTATCAGGAGCTACATTGACCAAGGTGTGTCTTTACAGGCTGCCCACTGCACTGTAGAAATTCTTTGTGTTAAACATACATATTCACAACACTGTCTTTCATCTTTACTTGGAAATAGCACCTGCAAGTAATTAGAGTAGTTTACATACGTAAACCTGTGATAACTTTGTTCCTCTCTATAAAGGTACATTGGGAGGGGTAGAAGTGGTCAGCAAAAGTGGTTTTCTTCATTTTTCTATGGAATTTGAGAAAAATGACGGCTTTGTGGAGTTAATAGGATGTTTTTTCACTCACTTTATTGGATCCTGGTTTTGTCTATATGCCTGCTGTTTTACCAAGTACAATGCTTTCTTCTAGTGTTATACCTGAAATAAGATAGAAATATCTGGAAGTTAAAATTCCAGGTTTAGTATTTTGTTTAGGGAGGGGAAAAAAACACCAACAAAACAAACCACAAACACAACAAACCTGTAAAAGTTCTTTTCAAAGGGCTGCTACCAAATGAAGAAAAGGCATTTTATTCTCACTGCTTCATTCACTTCATGCAGCTTTGTAAGAAAATTGATTATATATACTCTTCTCCTTATTTGAACCTAATACTTCTTCTAAGCATTAAGGCAAAAAAAATTAACTATCCCCTGCTGATGAATTGCCAGTTCCTTTAAAACTGTACTTTCCACTTCTTTTTTCCATTTCCAGTGTGCCAAATTCTGCATATTTCTCATAAGCTGTTAATATCACATTTCTCAGAGATTTTAAAGTTTCACACCAGATTTTTTTTTACTTCTGTTTATTGTCATTAATTGTTTTTCATGAAGAGCATATTAATCGTCTTTAGGTTCAAACCTTAATTGGATTTTGATGTACTGTATCAGTCTGATTCCAATAAAGGTCTTCATGTAGCAGTACATTTTAAAAAGATAATGTATAGGCTCTTTTCCTACCAGTCAATGACTTGCTATGTAACGTACATTAACGCTTGAAACAGTAATAAATGAATGTGAATTTCCATTAATCCCCATGCAAAATGAGAAAGGACAAAGGATACATTTGAAGAAACAGTAGGATTTTTTCTAAGTTATGTAGCTCCTACTGTTATAAAGTTCAGATGCATTTTTAATGCCTGAAATGAAACAACTGTTCATTGCAAGCTTCCATTTGAAGATTTAGCAGAAAGAGAGAATGCATAGTTTTCTTTTTTTTTTTTTTTCCTCCTTTCCATCTCACATGCAGAACTAAATCAGGTTTTGCTTTAACCAACTAAGAGAAAGCATGACCTGGTTGTCATGGTTACCTCTCTGTGTTAAACCTATCACTGAGTGAACCATTAAGAGTAATTCTACTAATACACAAATGGACTTGACTATGCCTTACATTACTTCAGCAACAATAAAAAGCATAAAGGTGAATGGTGTCTCACATTATACCCAATTATTACTTTTTTTCATACTGACAGATTTTTGTTTATTATAATAATAATACTAGATCAGTACATAAATCTTTATGATCATACTTACACTGATGTCCCACAAAATTTAAAAGTGTTTAGAGTAATTGGACTGAACACTTCAGGACATGGACTTAGGTAAAGCAATATGCATAATATGTAGTGTGTGACATCTTTTTCTTTAACAAACAGTTGCTTCTCCTACAACATGAAGTAGAGTGTCTTACAACAAGTTAATATACAAGAAAAAGTAATATAGATAGCAAATAGTAATATATATAGCAAATAATAATATATAGTAATATATATAGCAAATAATTTAATTGACCTTCCAGTATCCACATTAAAATATTGATTTTTTTTTTTTATCATATATATTTTCAAAAGGGCAAAATTTGACTTGCAGCAGTTAAGATAACATAAAAGTGCTTCTCCTCATCTGTATCTTTTTTTCTATTATTAGAAGAAAATCTGGCAGTAACAGAAATATCAAAACAAATTATTCTTGAGATAAGTAGCTTATGTAATAGTGAATCATTAACTAAATTTCTTTCCAAAGCTTCTTACAGTCTTGAATCCTTCTGTGCAGTACAGTCAGAAAAATGTTCACAGGATTCAACTTTTTTTATTACAGTTTTCTAGGTAAAAAAAAATAATGGCATGTGGGGTTGTCAAAGAAGGTATCATGCCATTCAAACTACAAAGCAAAATTCATTCCATAAGATCAAGAAGGAAGGAAAATATGAACTGGGACATTTTATGGTCCCCACTTCTCAGAAGAAATCTAACAGCAAAACAAATAGGACAGCCAGAGGCAGAGTTCCCTCTACTTGGCTTTCAAACTAAAGCATCCTTTTTACTTTCCTTTTCTCTGTAATGGAGGTACTGCTGAAACTATGGGTTTCAGCTGGAGGTTGCTTTGCTGCTCATACCAAGCCTTTGAGGAAACTGTTTGCCCAAAGGTATACATTCACCCTGGACCAGCTATGGGCTTATTTCTCAAACTGGCCATGACACAACATGAAGTTTTCATTAACTTTAAGGTACTATGCTGGCTTTATCCCAGCTGAAGTGGCACTGTTTTATCCAGAATGAAGCCTGACAAGCCAAAGTTAAGGTATCTCATTTAGAAAAACGAATTTTAATTGCAAAATGTGCCTAGTAATCTAGATCCTGTGACCAGAGGGGCTGTTAATTTTTATCACACAAAGCTTCAGGATATGTTGTGCTGTTAAACAGTGGCCTAAAAGCTAGTGGCTTTGAGCCCAAATATCAGCTCTTTTCAAAAAACAGTTATTTGCATAAAAAAATAATTATGGTTTGTAAATTTATCCCAGAAACCTTCAACTAAATCTGGTCTTGAGCTATGGTTAACCCCAGTTTGGTGGTCCATCAAGCAGGTGCTGTCTGTTCAATTCGTTCAGGCACAAATTACTACTACTCTGTTGGACAGCACTGATGGTTATTTTGATTTTGCCTACTAATAGGAAAGTAGAGGACATCTTATTATGATCCTAGCAGCTTTCAGAGGATAGTGACTAAATGTAGTTGTCTAACTATAGCCTCAACATACCAGATAACCTGTGAGGTTTTTAGGGACAGGTTTCCAGGATGAAAGCCAAAACACATGACCGAGTGCCCTGCATTAACACAGCCCGCTCTCACAACCCTATCTCCCCCCAACTATGATGAGAGGGGGAAAAGAGTCCAGGAGGCAGAGTTCTTAGCTGACAAAAGGACAATTTACTACTGTGTTTCAGGAATATCAGATTATGCAAAAGAAATCATGAAAGAAAAAAAGTACTGACTGAAGAATCCTGCTGCAAACCATGCACAAACCAGAACTTGAAAAAAAGGCTCAAACCCTAGCCCAGAAACTGGGGAAGAAACACAAAAACACCCAGAAGAGGAAACTTTACAAACTATCAAATATATTCCAAGTCCCATAAACCCTGGCCAGCCCCTTTCCTGTTATACAGTGAGCATGATGACATCATAGGAGTGGGCTGCCCAGGGAGGTGGTGGAGTCACCATCCCTGGAGGTGTTCAAGAGGGGATTGGACGTGGCACTTGGTGCCATGGTTTAATAATCATGAGGTCTTGGGTGACAGGTTGGACTTGATGATCTTTGAGGTTTCTTCCAACCTTATTGATTCAGTGATTCTATGATTCTAAAAATATGATCAATCTTGCTCTATTGCTGTGTGGCACTTGGGAGAAGGGGCTATCTCTTGTTCCTCCTAGTGGGGTTGGTTGGCTTAAACCAATACACTGAGATAAGGAGAAACTATATGGATTTGAAAAATGAACTAGGAGAATTTTTTTTTTTTTTTTAAGTATTTGGGAACATTTTGTATTTGAAATTCCAGAAGTTATATACAATACTTACATGAGGCTTAAGAAAAATAGTTCCGTGAATAGGGTTTGCTCACTCTTAGAAAGAAGACACTTGTTCCTCATCACCAGTCACAGGTAAAAGAGGTTATATTTTCAGCTCACTCTGTGCCCAAGCACTGAACAGATGTCCCCCTTGTTTAATGAGTCTGTATCCCTGTTTGAACAGGGGTCATTAAATCTGGATCGCCAGACTGTATTGTAGATACATGTAACAGTCTCAGTGCACTTCTGATTCACATCTGTGAGCATGGCGGGGAGAAAACTATTTAAACTTGTTAATTCACACGGGTTAGAAATTTGAGTTCAGAAGAAAACAGGAGCCCTGTTTTACAAAGTGACAGTGTAACACCTCTTCCCAAGGACATTAGCGTTAAAGCACACTCATTAACTCAGAACAAACACCAGATGGTCCTTGGAGTGTGAGATGCTCATTGGGAAACAAAGTGAGAGCAGGGATACAAAAAAATCAATATTTTTTATCCAAATAAAAAGGTGAAGGGCCAAAGAAACAGCTGGTATAAACTGGCATATCTTCACTGAAGTAAATTCAGGAAGACATTCCCTTTTCTATTAGTGGGGTCCTGGACACCACAGCCTTTCAGAATTAGGAAAGGCTGTGATTAGAAGGTGACTCAGGAGGAAGGAAGTACAGTCATAAATTGAACACTAAAGCCCTAAAAAAAACCAAAGTGCATGCTATGTTCTGTAATACATTCCAATAAAATTAATTTTGGATTACTTAAATATACACTTTGTTTTCCATGGAAAGCACTACACCATTTAAATCTGATTTTGTCCCTTTAAAATGTGGGTGTTTTTGATGTGAGTAATAAACAAAAAGATATTCCTGGCAACTCATTTTGAAAGCAAAGTTCCAAACTTATCAATTCAAAGTATCACAATTTGGAAAGAGAGCTTTAAATACCAGTATAATTCCAGGGAACTTGATCTAATTTTGCAATGTCCACATTATCCAGCTGAAAAAAAATCCAATAAACCTTAAAAATAACTTTAAAGTTGGAGTCACCATCACTGGAGGTGTTCAAGAAGAGACTGGATGGGATGCTTGGTGCCATGGTTTAGCTGATTAGATGGTGTTGGATGATAGGTTGGACTCGATGATCTCAAAGGTCCTTTCCAACCTGGTTAATTCTATTCTATTCTATTCTGTTGTCAGTTGTAATGTTTTGCAGATTAACAAGTATACTTGTTTGCTAAGATTTTGGTTTCTTACAAAACTTATTTTGTTAAAACAACATTCTAAGGTATGAGATATTTTTACAATCCATATAAGCAATATGTTAGGAGCTGAAATTATTCATTGAAATCTTCTTATCACTGAAACTGTGGTGAAAGTTCTCCAGAAAGGTCAAATGGGGAAAAGGAAAAGCCATACAATATATGTCTATGGCATTTGTGATTAATTTTTATTATATTTAACTCCTCAAAGAGGCATTTGAGTCAGAAGCATAGAGATTGGCATTCAAATTACTTGTAGCATGTTTAACATGTTTAACACATATCTATATTAGGCATTTTTAATAGTGCATACTGCAGGCCACATTAGGTAATGTTTATTATTGAAAATTCACATATGAGCTTATACAGCATTATCAAAAATAACTGAAAAAATCACGTTCTGAGAAACTCTTCTGCAATATTGACAGGAAATTTCAAAGCAATAAGGAGCTCTCCAGAATCTTTTGTTGTTATTTTCTGGTGCTCCAAGTGGGAAACTTCAATTTGATTAGACTCAGTTTGCATTTGGAGACCACAACGAGATTTGTCTTTTGCTGAAAATATCAGTCCATCTAATTAGGTCTTGAAAAACAGATTTAAAGTAGACGAAGTTACCTCTTTGGAAGTCATTTCTAAGATCTAAAAAGAAAAAACATTCTAGACTACTCACTCACAAGTCTTTCAAATCCTGCAGGTGTCTCAGTTATTTAGAATAACACAAATATACTTTTTTTTACCTCTCATTACAAATAAAGAGAATTAGTTCCCATGACCTAGTCATGTGTAAGAATACTGTATAGGATTCATCAGTAATATCTAGGTCAGATGTAATAATCTATCACTGCATCAAAGCAAAGCAATATTTTGAGCTTAAGCAAAAATATCCCAATGTTAAAGATTTAGAAGCACATCTGTGTGAATGTGGGCAACTTATTAGCTATTCTACATTTAATATGAGATATATCCCAATTGTTAGACTTGTACTAAATTCCACTCTGGTTTATCTCAGGAAAAAACCACCACAACTAAGATCAAAGACTAGATTAATTTAATATGTTTTTTTAAGCTGCAACAGAGAAGGAATAAGGCCATTTCTTTTAAGAGAAAGGGATTAATCATTTGAAAAGAAGTACCAGTACTTATTCAGTGTATTTCTTAATGACCTAGAAAAAGTTGAGCAATGAGGTGACAAAAACTGCAGATTCCATTAAATCATTCCAGTTTTCAATTCTATGAAGCACTTCAGAATGATTTAGCCAAAATAGTTATTTGGGCAATGTGATGACAGGTTTGAATATAGGAGTGAAAATACAAGCGGCCATTAGGACAAGGTCTTCAAACCATATGGGAGTAGCTAACAGTACAGACTACCCTCTTAGTTCTAGTAATATCCCTTTGCTAGCTCTACCACTTCCTTACCACAGTTGGAGCAACTGTGCTTTAAGCCTTCTTTCCCTCAGATTTGTGTTACCAAGCAGTCACATTACAGTTTTTGATCTGTTCTTCTTCTTAGCTCCTATTAAGACTGAGGGAAACTGAGATAACTGTTTCACTTTTTGCTCCTTACCCATTTTTACCCTGCTTTTTCTATTTACAAGATTCCAGAAGTGCAAAATCTGCTTTAGAAAGAGATTTGTTGACGAATAATTGCAGTTGTTTTATCAATGTCCTTGTCTGGTAGACACAAAATAAGCCCTTCAGTTGGAATGTGGAAGATCTGTGAAGTATTACAACTTCTGTATTAGCAAAACTAAGTTTATTCTGTCCTAGTTACCTGATGCAGACCAGTGTATCTTTAAGTTCCTGTGAAATTGTTGGTTCCCACCCTTTATTGAATTGCCTTCCATAAACTACCACATGGAAAATGATTGCAAGACCTTGTTCAGTTCTGCTGTTGAGAGTAAGTTTTTTCAAGACTACCTAATGAAGAAAATCTTTGCTGGCACTGAGTAGATAAAGCACTTCTGAAAAAGCTGTATAAGCCAACATTCTTTGTTCCCATATGCAGAGATTTTGCATAAGGACATGTATTTTTCCCCTTTTATTCTTCATCCTATGAAATGAGACTTTTAGTACTAATCCAAAGAAACTTAGTTACAGATTAAAATGAAAAAGGAAGGTTTTGAAATAGTAATGTGTTATTTCAAAAGGAGAAGCTGAAGTCTAAAGCAACTCTGATAAACACCCATATAAGAAAAGGAGGTCACTTGGTCCTGGATAGGTGATGCATAAAATGGGATTTATTTTTTTATTTTTCCTTGTAAGAAAATGTCATTTTGATTTGTTGAGATCAATATGGTCCTCATCCTCCACAACTATTGCTTTTAGTGTGGACATGGGATAGTTTTCGGCTGTGTTGATGGAGCTTTAATCTAGACTGCAGCAGAAGCTTAAATGAGGAGATAAATGTTGTACTGTCAGAGACACAGAAGGCCCAATGGGTAATACAGAGAACAACAACAGAATATATAATTATCTGTTTTGAAGTGTTAGGAAATGATGAATCCAAATTACGTATTCTTGCAGCTCTAACATATCTTATTGTATTGACCCAAACCACTGAAGGTTAAACTTGTAAATAGTTTTCTGGAAGGATGTGTGAAGTCCATGCAGAATAAGCAAAGCCATGTAACTCATACCTTTAGTGTATCAGTGAATTCATTGTTCATTAAAATTATTTCTGAGACTTCAGGAGATTATGCTGTGTTGCAAAGCTAAAAAAAATAAACCAAATTACAGTCTTGTAAAGCTTCTGCCAGAGGAAACTTTATGGCACTTAACTCAGATTTCCGCCACACGGGTTACTAGACCCTAGAGACAAAGCTGAAAAACAGAGTCTTTCTACATGAAACCACTTGTTGAACTCAGCTCATCATTCAAAGAAGGAAAAGGATTTAGCTTGCCTAATAAATTTTCTGTTTCATAACAGAAAATCTTTTAAAAAGACAGGTCTATCATTCCTGTCCAGTTGTTGCAAATGTGCTTAAAATGAATTAACTTTTCATCATGTAAATCCTGAAAGGCAAGACACTGGCTTTTCGATGCAAAACAGAAAAGGGATTTCTGTTTCCCCTGTACAACCACTGTTCACACCACTTCTCCTTTCTATACAGGTCAGTGGCTGGTGGACAAAAAGGTCAGTCCCTACTGTTTAGGACACTGCAACTTGATCTACTATAGACAAAATATTAATTCTGCAGAAGCTGATGCTCTTTTCCCCTGCAAGAAAAAAAGAAATCAGGGGCTGAAATAGAACCCTTACTCACAACCCAGACCTTTGCTGGTCCTGGGGAATAATTCCACACCATATCTTAATCAAGCTGAAATTTTTTATCTCTTTCTAATATAGAGAGTGTTCTTAATACCATCACAACAGTCTTTTTTTAGGGCTTCTTGGTGTTGATCACTCTTTATACACTGTCCAGCTGATAATCACCGAATCACAGAATCACCAAGGTTGGAAGAGGCCTCAAAGATCATCAAGTCCAACCTGTCACCACAGACCTCATGACTAAACCATGGCACCAAGGGACGGCGACTCCACTGCCTCCCTGGGCAGCCCATTCCAATGGCTAACAACCCTCTCAGTGAAAAACTTTCTCCTCACCTCGAGCCTAATAATGTTAAGCTCTGTTTGCTCCCTCTGAATTAGACTGATCTGTGCTCCACCAGCTCTTGCTTGTTTGTTTGGGGTTTCTTTGTTGTTTGGTTGGTTGGTTGGTTTTGTTTGGGTTTGGTTTTTGTTGTGTTGTTTTGTTTTGTTTCTAATTTTAATTCTTTTTTCCCCCTATAGATTATTGATTTTAAACCTGGGATTTTCTCAACTGGACCTGTAAGAGCCTTAATTTTCATTACCAATATAGAAACTAAATGCCATCCATGCCTTAACTGTAGCTTGTTGATGTCAGCATCTTATGCTGGAGGTTTATGTTTTCAAAATTATTTGAGAATTGTCAGTACAAAAGGACTATATGAATAAGCTGCAATATCAGATATCTGAGTCATAGTTACTGAAATCAAATTGTATGGTTTTCTTGAAGAGTATTTCTAAAGATGTATAAGTATCCATAAAAAATATAGAAACTGTAAAGTCTTTAGCCATAAATAAGAAATATTTCCTCCTCTCTCAGACTTCTTATCTCCAGCTCTATTGACCTGGGAAACATATTATGGGTAGCAAGAACTATTTAATTGCTTTTACAGCCTTATATCTTTGTCCAGGTTAAATAATTACCACTACCACGAGTAACAAAATCTTGATTTATTCCATTGTACCTACTCTGATCTAAATTTCCATTGTCAGGCTCTTACTTGCTTTCTCCTAAAGATTTGCTACAAATAGGTCAATGAGTTATAATTTTTAAAAAAATCTACTAAAGTTAAGGCTATTAGTTTCCTAGAAAGAGCTCTCAGATGCATGTTAAGATTAAATATAATCAAATAATACTGAAGGAAACCATATGGTGTCATGATATGGTCAAATCATGTACAGTTTATATGTGCAAAACTGTGCCCAAGCCAACTCTAAACTCCAAGTATCACAGCCTTGACTCTGTTCACCTAAACTAAATATCCTCCCAGTGTAACCAAATGGCTTCAGGTAGTGAAGTTTTTCTTCACATGCAAGGGAATATGAAGACAATGATTTTGATATTTATTAGGAACACATTAACATTTCTAAATGTTACATGCTCCTCAGAAGGAAAGCAGAATGTGTGCTATAAATACAAGTGATTATTAAAATAATAGAATGAATGGACATGCATTGTGTAGGTTCATTCTGAGTTCCCTTAAGCTAGCTGCAAAATATCAAGTAGATAAAAATAGCACATAGGTTTTATTAATATTTTTTTGCAATGATAAGGTAAAATCAAATAGAACCTTAACAAATTATATTGAAACTCAGCTGTCTATCCATTTCTCTGCATTAACTGCAGGCATCAGTTAGATAATATTTTAATTTTTAGACACAATACCTAACTTTATTAGATGCCTACTCCATAGCTTTTCCATGGTTAATGTGAATGCTTCTTGAAGAGGTTAATAGATACTAATGCCAGTCAGGCAGTAAGCCACATTCTCCATTTCATCTTGTTATCTTGAAGGAAAACATTTGTAGTTCAGTTTGAAAGAAGTTTACCTATTTTATTTTTCCTGGTTAGCCATCAAGCTAAAAAAAAAACAACCAGTCATTCATAGCTTTGCTCTTGATCTCTGTTCACTAGAAAAGGAATAGTCAATTTAAACCACTTTCATTCACACAATTTCCAGGGGAAATAGGCTTAATTTATTGGAACACTTTTTAAAGGCAGACTCTATCTTTTTTATTTTTTTTTTTTTGCTAGCAGACTGAAAACACCACAATACAAAAGGTAATTTATGTCATTTCCCCTTCTACTCCAAGAAATATTTTTTTATTGTGTTGATTACAAGAGGACCTTTGTATTTTCTTTCAGCACTACAGAGATGTTGAACATAATTGAAAAATTGCTTCCATTTTCACAATATTCTTCAAACCCAAATGTTGCAGCAAACACTTTCTATTCCTCATTGTACCATCTTCTGATTGTTTTGCTCCTCATACAATTTATGCTTGTTCAGAAACCGACTTCTGTGCTATGTCTATTTCTACATCTTATATATATGCTCAGTTCTGTCACTTCAAGTATGTGCAATTGTGGTTAATATCGGAAAAAATTCTGTGCAGTATTGTTTAATGATCTTGCAAGATGTAACATGTTTAATCATGTACCTTACAGAGTAGGCATACAATCCCCCTTTTTCATTCTCTCAGCAGTAAGGTTTTTTCAGAGTAAAGATTTTTTTCAGCTAACAAAAATGGAAACATTTTGGTCCCATTAAATTGTCTACATTCCAAGGAACCTGTGAAAAAAACTAAAGACTACATTAAAACCAAATAGTGTTATTTTCAATTCATTAAACAAAGTATGTAGGTAACTGTATGTTTTTAAGGTGAGAAAAATAGTGATTGCAAGCCTAGAATCTTTTACAGCACAATAAACACTTATGTGATGTTATGTCATATATCATGTTACATGATTCAAATGTAAAATCAAAATGCTGTAGAGTAACTTTATATTAGCCAGTCCCAGTTTTGTTCAGTAGAACAGCATCTGGCTTCAACACTCAAAAATCATCACTCACTTTCATTTTGAAAAATCAAATTTCTTCTTATTGGTCCTCTGAAATCCATTTTCAGTAAAAGTTAACAGCATTTCTTAGCCTTCCTCCAATCAGTACCTCCTAAGTGGATGAATTTTTCATAGGTCTCTATCTGACTAGATATTTTTATTCAGATGCATATAAGTGAATGCTAAACTGCTTCTCCAGAACTCAGTATATGCATCTGATTCTTTATGCAGAAGAAACCATCAAAGCACCTTTTCAAAGCATTTTAAAAATAAATTATCTCCTATTTTGACCTCTTTTGCACTCAGTGGTACATAGCAATTTACCTTAAATATACTGGCTATTAAATTTACTGTCTCTAGAAAGATTTGGATCTCATGGGATAGGCAAAAATGTCATCCTGTTTGGATAACCAAGAATTATTTTACATTACATTTCTTCAGATAACAGGTAACTTGTTGCAGGGCCAACCCATATCTCTCATTGTGGTGGTGTCTTTGATCTAAGAAGATCTGTGAATGCCTCAGACATTGCCATCCTTTGCAGAGTCAGAATGTTATCAAGAAAAAAAAGCAGTGGGAATACATCATGCTAATGAGAACTAATGGACAAGGGGTGCATGTATGGCACTGAAGTGGTATCTTTTTCTGACAGGCTAAAATATTGGATAATTTTTCCTTTGTTCTTGGAGTTTTGTAGCTAAATATATAAATTTATGAGTCAAGTGTTTGGCAAACAAAAGTAAGATTAAATAGTAAACAGTTAAAAGAGACCATCATTTGAATCCACTTGGCAATAAATTCTATTTGTAATAAATGCACAAATAATATTCAGATTTGTCTGCTTAATGGCAAGGGTAGACTGAAAAAGTAGAGGTTGGTGATCCCCAGACTTTCACACTGATGAGCTGCAAATCGTTCTCTAGGAAAAGAACCCCTGGCTTCATCAGAAGGGCTGTAGTCTAATTCCTCATTAGATGAAAGGGTATCACAGCATTGGTGGATAAGAGAAGAGCAACAGATGTCATCTTCCTGGACACTTGCAAAGTGTTCCACACCATCCTGCACAACATCCCAGTCTCTAAATTGGAAAAACATGGATTTGATGGGAGGACCACTCATTGGATTAGGAATTGGCTAGGTGGCCACTCTCAATATGTTGCAATCATTGGTTCAATATCTAAATGGACACCTGTGACATGTGGAGTCCCTCAGGGATTCTGGGACTGGTACTGTTTAACAACTTTGTCAGTGACATGTTCAATGAGATTGAGTGCATCCTTCAGCAAGTCTGATGGTGACACCAAGCTTTTGAAATTTTAGTTCAAGGAAATATGTGATATTTTTAATATATATTTTTTTAATGCATAGTTTCACGGGTATATTCAAAAACTATGACATGGAGCCTACTAAATAATTTTAATCTATATGCTTTCTCTCTCAGTTCACCATATTATAAATTCACAGGTTCCGGATGAAATGCATTCTTTACACAATTTTCATCTCTTTTGCAGTAGACTGCTATGACACCCAATACACTGCTTTGTAGAGATATCAAGGCAAGCCTAGGTGCCAAAAGCAGTGCAACTGTGTTACTGCAATACCCTAACATAACCAGATTATTTCCACTAGAGTGTCACAAAGTAGTACCAATGCATTACAGAAATATATCCAAGTTTAATATGCAGAGAGAATTCCAGTTAATCTAAAATAAATGGCATATTTCTAATAAAATGGAATAGTTCAACAATTTCATGCATAGACTACATAGTCCCTGATATCTTTCAGACTGAAAATTAAGTTTCTAATAATATCAGCTGAGAAGCTTTCCCTTCTTCAGTGTGAATTAGCCTCTACAGGGGGATAATTTAAAGATGATCCAGGGACACCCAGATATATATCACAGATATTTCTGGGGCATAGTTTAAAGTAATTGTATGAAGTTTTGTAACATAATTCTCTCTGCATTTTCACTTTTCATAATTCACTGCTTTTATCCTGCAGAAAACATTAATCTAAGTTAATGTTAAAGATAGTTTAACTCATAGGAAAAAAAAGCCATATGCTTATTTGGCTTCACATATCTGTTCATCAGACTTGATGTAGAACAAAAGTAGAGTAAAACAGTCTGTGCTAAACATAATACAGACACTGACCTTGAGTACTGTGTCCAGTTCTGGGCCCCTCAGTTTAAGAAAGGCTAGCAACTAGTGCATTAAATAAAAAAACACGTTAATTGTAAAGGCTGTAAGTTAAAAAATTTACTTTTACAACACTAAATGTATAACTTCCATGGTAGTTATGGTGGTATGAATCAATATGAATTAATCACATAATATTTTGGTCATTAAATTAATCCTCTTTGCACAGATTGTCTATTTGCTTATATTTGTAATAATAATATTTTGTTAAACATAATGAATAGCCTCACAAAAAAAGGACAACAAATTGTTCCCAAATAAAAATGAAACAGTTCACCTTACCTCATGAAACACCACTCTCTAGCCTATAGACCATGTAGAGGTGCTAGGTATTGGGTAGTAGGTTGGACTTGATCTCTGAGGTCTTTTCCTACCTGGTTGATTCTATGATTCTATGACTCTGTATTCTAGTTTAATCACTCACTCCAGATTGGCCCCTTTGTGTGTTTAAAGTTACACTTACTGCTTATAACAGCATTATCTAACCTGTGTTAATTTTTTTATGGATTTCTCTAAACAAGATAGGAATTGCTACGTGAGACTAAATGAAAATTCATGACATCAGCACGAGTAAAGAAGGAAAAGTGGAGCTCTAGCAGTTCACAAATATGCTACTGATGACATCATCCAGAAGGCAGATTTAGAAGTCAGGCACAATTTTCAAGTTATCATTGACACAAACCCCTCCATCATTCTGAACAAGATATTGAACAGCTGAGATAAAATCTTAGTTATTTTCCTCACACATGTATCTCTAGCCAAATAAAGGGAGAATTTTGACAAATCATTTTTTCCAATAATTAATAACAAAATTTACCTATTTGCTTTTTGATCCATTTTTTTTATGATGATATCCCGTCACATTTATCTTGCTAGAAATATTTTATAGACATTTCTTTCATATCTTAGAGGTCCCATGTATTTCATACTGTGCTTTAAAGAATATAGCCTTAAGATCATTAAACAAGGAAACCTGGTGTGAATATGGAAACTGTTAAAAAAGAGAGTTTATGGAAAAAGGATATGGATTACATAAATTTGGATCTTACTTGGAGAGACAAAGAATATAATGTCCCACTAGCCATGTTAGCCTCTTTTAAATGTCTTTTTGGGTTTTTCTAATCTGAATTTTTCTTAACCAGAAAAATGGTGTTTAACAAGTTTTTTCAGCCAACTTAGAATAATATTCTCTTTTCTGTTTTAGATTTTGCATTAAAAGTAGACAAGTTTATGAGCCAAAAAAGGTTTCACTTTCCAAAAGACCAAAGAGAGAGCAGTATAAGTCTATGAAGATTTTATTATTATTAACATTCAAGATATAGAGACAAAAATATTGACCTTGTACTTTTGTATTAATATTATTCAGTTTAAATTAGACAACAATTTCTCCAGGTACCACTGCCAAGTTTCAACATAGTATATGTGAGAATACTGAGGAAGTAACTGACTTTTAACAGTATTTTCCCTCGTATTTTTATGAAACCTTTAAAATTCCACTTCGAAAAATGCAAATTTCCCACTCAATATGTTATCATTTCTTTTTTCCCTTCCTGAAGATTAAGAGTATTTTCCTGTCTGCTTTATTTTTGACAATCTTTCCTCAGATTTCAGAATCACACAGAATCACCAAGGTTGGAAGAGACCTCAAAGATCATCAAGTCCAACCTGTCACCACAGACCTCATGACTAAACCATGGCACCAAGTGCCACGTCCAATCCCCTCTTGAACACCTCCAGGGACGGTGACTCCACCACCTCCCTGGGCAGCTCATTGCAATGGCTAACAACTCTCTCTGTGAAGAAATTTCTCCTCACTTCGAGCCCAAACTTCCCCTGGCACAGCTTGAGACTGTGTCCTCTCATTCTGTTGCTGGTTGCCTGGGAGAAGAAACCACCCCCCCTCCTGGCTACAACCACCCTTCAGGTAATTGTAGACAGCAATAAGGTCTCCCCTGAGCCTCCTCTTCTGCAGGCTAAACAATCCCAGCTCCTTCAGCCTCTCCTCACAGGGCTTGTGCTTGAGGCCTCTCACCAGCCTCATTGCCCTTTTCTGGACACAACTGAAATAAAGTCACCACAGAGGTTTTCTACTTGTCTGGTGTCTAAGTACCTATGACTACTTCATATATCTGTTCATTACTCTTAGACAATAAAGACAACAATGTGATGCAGTGTTAGAGAAAAGAGATAGGATGGTTGGAAAAAGGAAAATAATAAAAAAATGGAAAAGAAAAAAAAAAAAGAGGAAAAAGTATGAAAAATGTCATAGAAAAGCCAGAAAGTGCTAGCTTTACTACCATCACTATATTAAAACTACCAGAAAATATTTTAAAGCTAGAGAAAAAATATTGTAGCTCCAGATGCAAATTCTGGAAGAAGGGGTTAATTTGAGACAGTGGAGCTATGAACAAAAGACTATTTGGCAAAGCCACTCTCACTGAAAGACCACCTACTCTTGGTGTCATGTGTGCCAAGTGAATGCTGCATACATTTGATAGAGTATTTTTTTAATATTGGTATAGGATATATTGCAAAGGAACAGAAATTGACACTGAACCACATTCAGACTGAAATTGCTGTTTTAGCAAAGCTCTGTTTGTTTCTGGCATCTGCTGTGGCTTCCAGACACTGTATATTGTGTGGTACCAAAACCAATATCAACTCTTCACCTCTTATTGCCTTTACTAACCCAGGTAACTGACTTTACTTGCTTCAAATCAGTGTGAAGATAACAAGAGTAAGACAAAAAATGTTGCAAGGGGAAGGTGGTTTTTTAACCATGGCTTTTAACTTCAACTTTGTAAGCAATGACTTCAGGCTGGGGAATTACTCTTTGTTGAGAGGTGGGTGATATGATCACACTAGGCAGACCTTTCTTCCTTGTAATGCACAACAGCAACGTGTGAGGAAATTATGATCTTTTTTTATTTCTGCCGGTAAAACATTTGTATATTTGACATTTTCTATAGGCAAAAAGGTTTCCTCAACAACATCTGTGAAAACTCTTTTCTGTCGTGTGATCCACACTTAATTTTTGACAGAAAGTCACAACAAAATTAACTTCAGTGTCCCCTAAGAGTCCACAGCGAACTGCGAGGTACTGAGTTCATAGCTACTGTATGTAAAACCCTGTGCTGCAAGGCAAATTCCCACCAGCACATTTATTCTTGTGCAGACTGCTTCAGAGTGAAAGGCACAGCTTCTACGCTCAATAATTTCCCCTGCATGGGGGCAATGTAGGATAGCTAAAAGGTACTATTTTCCCCAGAAAATCATTACTTGTCTCTCATCTGATTGTTTCCTGTAGTTACAGTGAAATACTATATTTAACCCAGTGACATAATTTTCTGCCATTGTGAGTGCTGAAGATCCTTGATAACTTGATCCTACTTGATAACTTGTGGGAGGAAAGAATATTTAGCATTTTTCTATGCCCCTAATTTGGGGTTCAGCATTGTTAGTAGGCTTTTCTTGGCTAGTTGAGCTCTGAGATAGGCCAGTTAAATTCCAAATTTTGGACTAATAGAGATGATATAGACAACAATCTCAGACACTGTCTAATGTCTTCTGCAGTGTACAGTACACCACTTATAGATTGTGCCTAACATTAGAATAGATATATTATTGGAGTTAAGACATGCCTATATTACTTTCTTGGATTTAAGACAAGCCTACTTTGGTTGAATTCCACATCAGATAATAAAGATGGTCATTTGAGAGTAGCATAATGCATTGATTCATTTATGTCAGTTTATCCATGGTTCTGCCAGTGTCAGAGCTGAGGAATAAGGAGAAAATGTAAACCTATTTTTCTATTTTCACTTACTGAAAAAAAAAAAAAAGGAGAACTTTTTTCATTACATTCCCTGGGAAATAAAAGTAAGAAGTAATCTGAAATCTTTAAATAACTAAACAGCACAAAATAAAACTCAGTTCTCAAACTGATACTCTTAAACTGATTTCCATAAATAGTGGCATTCCAGACACTTAAATCTCACTATGGACCTCTCTCCGGGGACAAAGCCTTACTGTTAATGACAACAAGACAGAATAAAACTATACTGAAAAATCATATTGAAATAGTTGGTTTTACCTGAATTAGAAAACTTTGATAGCTACTACCAAATTGTAGTGTGGTATTTCTGCTTCTAAAGAAAGCCTTTATGATACTCTTTTTGAAATATTGGTAAAAGCAAACTTTCTCCTAAATATGATCATCTGGAAAAATCATCTGGAAAAATAACTAAAATCAGCAGATTTATTCTCAGTTGTGTTGTATATTTTAATATCTTGTCTCAGAACCGTGTCTTTGTGCTTATTTTAATAACAATGTGGAACAGAAGTATATTGATTTTATTCTGGTACCACATTTTGTGCCCACTCTGCTCTCCGTTTACATCACTGCAATCAGGAATAAAGGCCTACATTTGAAACTCAGACTGATTAAACCAGCATTAAGCTATCTAAATGTTACTGTCTCTGAGTTTTATCAGTTTCATTTAGAGAAACTCACCTTCTCATATAAATTGCTTTGAAAGCCAAGAAATAAAAATAGTGCTATTTTTATTTTCGCTCTGATTACAGAAAAGTAGAGATGTTTGAAAGATTGACTGTTGCTCCAGTTGTCCTTTAGCAGTTCAGGGTGAGACATTTCTGATTCATAAAGCATAGAGCAATTTTAATCTGGTGCCATGTCCAAGCTAGCAAACCTGGTCAATAGAAGCTTAGCTGAGATATGGTATCTCACCAAAAAAATAACAGCTTCTAGGTGACTTGTCCCGAGGTGGCTAGCTACTTGTGCCAAATACTTTTCACTGTTACTAAGGGCAATCTTTCCCAGTTTAGGAGTAATTTCATGAGAATCACTATACCAGCATATATCAAATCTCCTATTTTTATCTTTATAAAAAGGCATTACATTTTTAATATAAAATTCATGTAAAAGTATAATGGGCTAATTTGAATTCTAGTTAATCACAGCTGAAATGTCTCTGATCTTCTATTAACTTTCATAGTAGCAATTCTTTCAAAAAATGTTTTAAACTCTGCATAATCACCACATAAACTGATGAATTATCAAATTCCCTTCAGACTACAGCCACTGTGCTTACTTAGCCTTTAATTTGACTTATAACTGCTCTTATTCATCTTCAGAATAGCATGCCAGATCCTTTGTAGTTCTGGAGCAGCAATTCTCTTTTGTACCCAGGCTGGACATGACAACCTTAGTTTTGTTTTCATCTTGGTGTGACAACATGCCATTCCTTCCCCTTGCAGAATTACTATCTTTATTTAGAGTAAAGGAAAAAACAACAACAACAAAAACCTGAACCCCAAAACATAACAAACCCAACAACCAACCAACAACCTGATCTTATTTATTAAATATTGTTTTTACCCTGCTTTCACCATACAAATGTGACTTGTCTTTGCTTCTTTTCTGTTTACATCCCTGAACAGGATTTTGAACTTCCTATGTAACACCAAGATTATGTAGCTTGCGTAAAACTACAAGACGTAACTTGTCCTCCATCTCTGCTTTCACTCCAAAAGCCTTCTTAATGCAGCAATTAATCTAACTAGTCCTTCAGCTCTCTCCCACAGTATTTTTTTCCATTCCTTTCCTTGAATCATAAGTTTTAGTGGTTTGGGTTTTTTTTTTTTGTTGTTTGGGTGGTTGTTTTGGTTGGTTGGTTTCTCTTTTATCATACAAATGGCATCACTTACATGGTGGAAAAAAACTCTTTTCAATTATATGTGTAATTAGAGCTTTAATAAATTATATCTGTTTCCCTCTAGGCTCTGCAATTCTGTCTAAACTCCATTAGATGATAAATTCATGAAAATATGGGCAACAAAATGAGTTGTATTAAAAGCAAAATATAACACACACAGACACACATTTTATCATTCTTTAGAGAGCAAAGAAGTGGCTAAGAATATGTGTGAAAACAAGAGTGTAAATGACACCCTTCATGACAAAAAGCTTCATTGCACCTAAATAGTTGAGAAGTCACAGCAAGGATTGAATAAAGAGGACTTCAACATTTGAGAGAGAGAGTAAGCTTTAGTCTGTCTTATCAGAAGTTCGATACATCATGAACATTTATTTATTGCCCAGGTAAGCGGATTCTAAATGAGTGTTACCAGATAACAAGGCCAGAGATATCTCAGATAAGTGGGGATTCAAGCCTGTTGATGATGGACATATTACTACTGACTCCTAATAACAGACAAACAGAGATACAAGATTCAAGACCACCTAGGATCAGCAAAGAAGGGAGTTGGTAGCTTATTAAATAGCTCATTCTTAAGAAAAGATCAACACATAAACATAAATATAAATGTTCTTATAAATATATCCTTAAAATGGCAATGAAGATAGCATCTCCTAAACTCTTGCTGAAAACAAACCATTTTATTTTCCCCTGGTTTTGGTCATCTCTGTCAATGATATTTACTAAAGGTACACAGGATCCACATGGAATTAGGTTCAGCAACAGAAGGGAGGGGTGAAATTTTATTTTTATCAGAAGGAGACACCAAGCTGGCCACTACACTGATCTGAAGAATATATATGCCCCTGTACTCTGCATTTGCCCCTGTACTCTGCATTTGCCCCTGTACTCTGCATTGGTTAGGCCACACCTTGAGTACTGTGTCCAGTTCTGGGCCCCTCAGTTTAAGAAGGACATCGAGACACTTGAACGTGTCCAGAGAAGGGCAACAAGGCTGGTGAGAGGCCTTGAGCACAAGCCCTATGAGGAGAGGCTGAGGGAGCTGGGATTGTTTAGCCTGGAGAAGAGAAGGCTCAGGGGTGACCTCATTGCCCTCTACAACTACCTGAAAGGTGGTTGTAGACAGGAAGGGGTTGGTCTCTTCTCCCAGGCAACCAGCACCAGAACAAGGGGACACAGTCTCAAGCTGTGCCAGGGGAGGTTTAGACTCGAGGTGAGGAAAAGGTTTTTCACTGAGCGAGTCATTCGTCATTGGAATGGGCTGCCCAGGGAGGTGGTAGAGTCACCGTCCCTGAAAGTGTTCAAGAGGGGATTGGACATGGCACTTGGTGCCATGGTCTAGTCATGAGGTCTGTTGGGACAGGTTGGACTTGATGATCCTTGGGGTCTCTTCCAACCTTGGTTATACTGTGATACTGTGATATCTGGAATATATCCAATGTATCTTCCAGAAACAATTGTATTTAGTGAATTTGAGGCTAGAAATTATTTTTCAGGGAACTCCATGGTATATATGAGGTGTTCTTCCTGTCAAGACAGATGCTGGTGCTCTAGTCTATGCTGCCCCTGTACTCAGCACTGGTTAGGCCACACCTTGAGTACTGTGTCCAGTTCTGGGCCCCTCAGTTTAGGAAAGATATTAAGTTGCTGGAATGTGTCCAGAGAAGGGCAACAAGGCTGGTGAGAGGCCTTGAGCGCAAGCCCTATAAGGAGAGGCTGAGGGAGCTGGGGTTGTTTAGTCTGCAGAAGAGGAGGCTCAAGGGAGACTTTATTGCTGTCTACAACTACCTGAAGGGTGCTGTAGCCAGGAGGGAGTTGGTCTCTTCTCCCAGGCAACCAGCACCAGAAAGAGAGGACACAGTCTCAAGCTGTGCCAGGGGAAGTTTAGGCTCGAAGTGAGGAGAAATTTCTTCACAGAGACAGTTGTTAGCCATTGGAATGGGCTGCCCAGGGAGGTGGTGGAGGCACCGTCCCTGTAGGTGTTCAAGAAGGGATTGGACATGGCACTTGGTGCCATGGTCTAGTAGTCATGAGGCATAAGGTGACAGGTTGGACTTGATGATCTTTGAGGTCTTTTCCAACCTTCTTGATTTGATTCTATTCTATTCTATTCTATTCTCAGTGAAATGATTTAAAGGCAATAATGCTGGGCAGGGTATCAAAAGAAAGAGGTGGGTAGTTTGGTGATGATCTGAGTAGAATTCTCCAAATCCCTAGAGGAAATAGCAAAAGATGGCAAGACACTGAAGATCACTTGACAATAAAAGAAAGCACTCTTCAAAACTATCAAGAATTTAGACTGAACAGTCACTGGTAACAACCAATTTATGTTTTAATCTTAGGCAGATTAAGATCAATACAAGAACCCTCTTCTGCAACTGTCAGATTTCCCCCCACATTATTAACATTCTTTGCCAATTTTATTCCTTTATATTAGGACCACACCATCTTTTCATGGCATGACTTCCTCTTGTAGAGATTGTTTAGCAGTATTCACCTTTTGTGTTAAAATTGTTACCTCTGTGGAAAAACTTAAATTCCTTCTCTGACTGTTGACTGCCAAGGAAATAAATGAAAGAGCCCAGCTCTTTACAGATAAGATTTTTCCAACAATCAGTAAGATTTATTTTAGCATGGGTTTTGTCTTGTTTTGCCTTGTTTTCATGCAGAAGATATTTTGTCAATACCTTCTGTAGTGCAGCTCTGGGATCCTTGTGAACAATATCATCATATGGATCCATTACAGTAGATCAAAAGCAATGTGCTCTCTTACTTTGCCAAATAATCTGATACTTTGTTTTTGTATCACCTGGCTCACCCTGATGTGCTTCAGGACTGAGTTTAGAAACTGTCAAGTAAAAGCCATCACTGAATGGTCTCTTGACTATGTACACTAAACCTTTTACTTGTCTTCTCTAATTGGCTTGATCACTCAATAAACTCCTCCTTAGCAATTAATGCTTAGAAATGCAATCTAGTTGTATAGAGTGTGAGTAGAAGTAATCAATCTGTCTTTCTTAATGTTAGTTTTCAAATGACAAAGATGGTCACAGAAGTGATTTGTCCAGTGATATGCATTTGTAATGCCATTTGTGAGACAGGAAGTTGTGCTCTGGCATTCATTACTGGCTAGCAGGGAAGGCTTGATGGGTTTTTCCCCATGAGGCTAATACTTAATTTTGTGGTGCTCTTCGGAGGCAAGAGTCCACATCTTAGACTCTTGAAAAATAAAAAAATTAAAAACATAAAATAAATTAAAAAGGAGTTGTGTCAATTACAGTGAAAGACAGTCTGTGTGAAGAAGTACAGAAAAGGTGGAAAAGTGAAGAAGGAATATTTCTGCTGGTAAGGGATTTAAGGCTGTTGCATATCATAGCAGCTTAGAGGTAGCTTACATTGTTCAGATAAGGGTGTCCATAACACTCATTGGCACATACAGAAATTGTGCATGTGGCATGGAATAACCACAGCAGAGCTAAATTTATGTGCATAAATTTTGGAAATAATCTAATCATTCTTCAGATGTTCAACTCAAGTTTCAGCACAAGTCATATGCCAATCAAGGAGTGAATAAGTGCTCTCTAAAGCACTGAATGAAATTCATTAGATCCAGAACATTGTATATGCAACTATACATTAAGATACTCTATCAAAAATCTGACAAATTAGGGTTGACATTTTGAGAATGGAAACCAGCAGTTAGACTAGACTAGACTAGATAGACTAGAATTAACCAGGTTGGAAAAGACCTTTGAGATCAAGTCCATCCTATCACCCAACACTATCTAACCAACTAAACCGTGGCACCAAGCACCCCATCCAGGCTCTTCTTAAACACCTCCAGTGATGGTGACTCTACCACCTCCCTGGGCAGCCCATTTCAATGGCCAATCACTCTATGAAGAATATCTTCCTCCCCTGGTGCAGCTTGAGACTTTGTCCTCTTGTCTGGGGCTCAGATCTTTTCATCAAGCTACAAAAAAATAGAAATTTGCATCACTTTCTTCTTCTCTGAGACGAAGGAAAAAAATCCAATTTACAAGGATAACAAAACAGCTCTGCAAGAGACATGCTCCTTAATTCTAGTAAGAATTTTTCTGTTCTCCATCAGTCTGCTTTGAAATAGATTGGTTACCTTTTAACAACAAATAAATAAATACATCTAGTTACATAAAAAATGTTCTGGATGTACTAGGAGAAAAACTTGACTATAACTACACTAAAACTTTTGTGCAAAACAGTAAGAAAATTATATTTGTTTACCCTTTTCACAGATCAGCAATATCTATATGAATCCATTTTTTCTTAGATATTAATTTTCCTTTTCTTCAGTAATATTACAGAGATAGTATTAGGAATAACAGTTCATATTTACACTTGAAGAGTGAAAAGGGGAAAATCTAAAATTATCGCAATAAAGGAACAGAAGAAAGACTTTCAGGAACTGCAAGTAGATAGAATTCAGGCTATGCTGATGTGGGCAGAGAATAGAGAAGTGTGAGGTATAGAGGATGATGTGCATGCATTTTTTGTGTGTGTCATTATTTTGCTCAGATATATTCAGGGCATTGTCTCACACATCCAAAATATTTATTTGACTTGCAGGTACACACCACAGGTTTTAGTTTTTGCCTCCTGGGTTTCACTTCAGCTTTACAGTCTCTTCAGTATTACTACTCCTCAGCTAAACTGCTGTTTTTCATATTTAATCAGATTCCATTTAGCATCCATCAGATGCAATTTCAACTTACATGGCTAGTTTGTAACGCATGATTTTTATTTAATTGGGAAAAAATTAATTCTGAAATGGAGTACTACAAGCAAATGGACATGAGCACTTCTAAACTGTAAGGGTTCAATTATCACCTGCTGAGCCACAGAACCTGCATTTGTCTGATTTAGTGTCACTTAAATAAGGCAGGGGAGGAGGAGGAATGTGTCTTTTCTGTGATTAGTCTTAAAGAGAAGAAACGATTCTGGGGTGATTACTTATCTTCGTTTCCTGTATTTAATAGAAATGGCTATGGTAGCCCATCCTTTTCACTTTTTAAGTAATCCATATTTCATTCAAGTTAGTATTCCAGGTAAGACTACAGCATAGTTGTATAATCCTTATTTAGGAATCTAGTTAGCTCCTGAAATAACTGAAGAAGCTCTGTGGTTCATGGGTAATTAGTGTACTAGGGTCGCACCAAAAAGACAATATAGAGAAACAGTCTGTCTTGCTCTTTGAGTCTTTAGATTTAACCTTTCTTTCAAAGGCATCAATTGCAGTTAACTGGTTGGGGCTCAGAATAGAGTTATTGAAAGAGGAACATTTATTTATTCTGAATTAAATTCGGAATAGGTGAAATGAAGGTCAGAATCTTACTTAGGAGACCTGGTACAACATCTACTTGTGATTGATCTAACACTTAAATTAAGTGCCACATACATAAATCTATTCCCGTTGGTTTTCTCTAGAGAACTACAGATGATAGCATTCAGTGGTAGAGCTAGCTGGTGCAAAAGTATCTAGACTAGAACATGGGATTGTGGAAAGCATTAAGTACCAGTTCTGGTACCAGTACCAGAACAAGAGGACACAGTCTCAGGCTGTGCCAGGGGAGGTTCAGGCTAGATGTTAGGAAAAAGTTCTATACAGCCCATTGGAATGGGCTGCCTGGGGAGGTGGTGGAGTCGCCATCACTGGAGGTTTTCAGGAGAAGACTTGATGGGGTGCTTGGTGCCTGGGTTAGTTGTTTGGGTGGTGTTGGATTGGTTGATGGGTTGGACACGATGATCTTGAAGGTCTCTTCCAACCTGGTTTATTCTATGTATTCTATGTATTCTAAGTAGAAGGAGAAGAGGCAGAAAGAGAAGAGACAGATCTATTATTTTCCCTCATAAGTCAGTCATTTGTTAGGAGTTACCAGATCCAATAGCTCAACAAATGCAAGGCTATCATAGCCCTATCTCCTTGAGTCCAGGAAACAGCAAGGCTGATCCTTCTGTATGAGTGTCACCATAGCCCATGGTGCTGAGGCTTTCCAGGGATGGCTTGGTGTGGGCTGTTACTGGGGTTTCCCTACCTGCTCTAGTGCCTCTATGCTCTTCTGTATTCTTGGTGAAAAGCCTTAAATCACATTTCCTAATGTTTACATCAAATGGTCTTGAAAAAACAATGTAAATGTAGCAAAGATGTCTGCAGAACACACACACTTGGGGGACATTGTCCATATCTGAAAACACTGTCTAGAACAACCCAGGCAGTCTTGATTAAATTATCAAAAATTTAGTAGGATAAATTATTAGGACATGCCATAAATATTGCTGATGGCAAGAGTGACACTGTAGGATTGCTTACTGTGGGATTGGACTTTGTTGCATATTGAGAATCCTTTCATCACACATTATCTGTTGTTGATCTTCACCTGTGAGGTGAAGCTCCACAGATCTTCATAAAGAATTAAGGTACAAAGAGTACCAATTATGGTTTAGGGACACAATGAATAGAATAGAATAGAATAGAATAGAATAGAATAGAATAGAATAGAATAGAATAGAACAGAACAGGTTGGAAGAAACCTTCAAGGTCATTGTGTCCAACCTATCCAACCTATCATCCAACACCATCTAATCAACTAAACCATGGCACTAAGCACTCCATCAAGTCTCTTCCTAAACACCTCCAATGATGGTGACTCTACCACCTCCCCAGGCAGCCCATTCCAAAGGGCAATCACTCTCTGGGCAATCACTCTCTCGATGGAGAATTTCTTCCTAACATCCAGCCTAAACCTCCCCTTCACTAGGTCCATTCCAACCTATATTCAAAGATCATTCCTAATGTTACACCTTCTGTTTCAAAGGAATTAAACTAGAATCAAGTTGGTCCATTACATTTGATTAGTTATGTGGCATATGACTGATGAAGTAAACATTTTAACAAAATGTATACTGTGAAATTATGAAATGATTAATAATTGTGGTTCATTAGAAGCAATTAGTTGTATGAATAAAAACGTTTGATCTTGAAGTTTGATGTGAACAGCTCATAAAACAGGGTAAGATTTATTGTATAATTAATCTCCTACAGAATTTAAATAAAATCACATACTTCATTACTCTTTTAATCACACAGGAAAAATCATCTCTATTTAATGCTTACATGTACTCATGTTCACAAAGAGAATATATTATTAAAAATATTTTTAATTGATCTTAACTTATAGTACAATATGTACAGAAACCTTTGAAAGTCACATCCAGTTATTGTGTTCAATTCTTTTATGAGAAACATTCAGAGAATGTGTTCATGTGGCAAACTAAAAGTTTAAATGCTAATCTGGTAAGAAACTCATGAAGGGAGCTCATACAAGAGGTTCTACTAAAAAGTCCCAAAGGCTTACCTCACAATACTGAAGAAATACAGTGATAAAGATGACAAATTATAGTGCTTGTGAACATCAAGATAAATAATTCCATTTGTATAATCTTTTCTTTTCACTTTTCTTGGTGCTGTAGTCTTCCAAATATGCTTTAATATTTTCTTTTAAAGTGACAACTAAAAAGAAAATAATTCTTTTTCATCCAAATGTGAAAAAAAATATATTGCGCTCTTTTTTCTGATATTTTAAACTTTCCTCTAATTCACACTGACAGTGAGCTTGTAGTGCCACTGAGACTTTCAGAAGAGTATTTACCTCAGGAAACTCCCTTACCAACTGCTTTTATTTTACATGGGAATGTTTCTAAGTACACTGTCTTTATTTGTCATGGTGTTATCTTCTGTTTCCTAAAATATTGTCAAGAATTTCCTCACTTTGAGTACATAAATCTGAGTATAAAAGATATATGATATTTCAATTTTTTAACAGTGCATGTCTTGAATAACATTAATAATTCCTAACCATGGTTCATAGGGGTATGAGAAATGGTTTATATGCAGTATAACTACCTGAAAGGTGGTTGTGGCCAGGAAAGGGCTAGTCTCTTCTCCCAGGCAACCAGCACCAGAACAAGGGGACACAGTCTCAAGCTGCACCAGGGGAGGTTTAGTCTTGAAGTGAGGAGAAAGTTCTTCACTGAGCGAGTCATTCGTCATTGGAATGGGCTGCCCAGGGAGGTGGTGGAGTCACCGTCCCTGGAGGTGTTCAAAGGAGACTGGACGTGGGACTTGGTGCCATGAGGTCTGTAGAGACAGGTTGGACTCGATGATCCTCGAGGTCTCTTCCAACCTTAGTTATACTGTGATACTGTGATACTGTGAATTGCCATTGTCACCATAACATTTAGAAATTGTTGAAACCAGTGGAAAAAAGAAGTTGTAAAGGATTAGGAGCTAGGCAATCATGATTTCAGTAGGGGACTTCTTAGTTTGTCAGTCATACCTTATGATGAATTAATGGATGAAATTGGAAATTGGAATACCAGAGCAATTAAAAACAAACAAACAAACAAACAAAACCAACAACAAAAACACAGCCAGGTTACATTGTCATATCTTTTTCTGTTCTTGATATTAATGCAGTCCAGATTTTGAAAAATTAGGCAAAGAGTTATACATTGTCTCATTCATCCTATCTGCCAGTGCAGAAGGAAGAAAACCATGAAACTTACTGTAATTAAATTATTTTCAATGAATGGAATAAAATGGCTGCAAGGCTCTGTAGAAACATAATAAAATAAAATTTTCATACAGACAAGTGGGAAGAGTAGAAGTAAGGGCACATCATGTCTGGCAGAATGTACAGCCTGAGGCGTTGAAATGTTTCAGGTTTTTCTCTGTCCTTACCAGTCACTTCTTGGCACTGAGGCAATTTCATTCTCCTTCCTAATTTTCAGAAAACCCAGGACAATAAATTAACTTTTATTCTGACACAGAGCACAAGTAGCTTTGTGTCCTCTAAATAGAAGAATATATGAAATCCTGCTTTGCAGTATAGTAAGAAATATTTGCTATTGCATACTTATAAAATTTCCAAAATGGCCCTTCAGTTTGATTTTGTTCTTAATTGGATATCCCTGGCCTTATATTCTGCAGTGCTTGTCTATATTGCTATGCCAACATGAGTACTGTGAGAAAGCATAATACAAATAAAATGCCTAAAAAGATCTTGAAACAATTTAAAATGTTGAAATATTAATGTGATGCGGAAAAACATGAACTAGGGTTTAGCCCTGGGAAGCAGTGAAACTTCAAACGTGGGTTTAGCCAAAGGTATTTCACAGGTGTGAAAATCTCATAAAAGATGAGAGTCTAAGGTATCTGCTTTAGATGCCTTATTAGATCAGACTACTAAAAATAAACATTCCCATCCAAATGAAAACCAACCCTTAAAGCACAAATGCACACCCTGTATTGCAGCTCACATTTACCCGTGCATGAAATAACTGAGAGTAAGGGAGTGAGAGAGGTGTCAAAACAGACAATTCAATGTGTGAAATGATGGCACTGATTTTATTTTTACTGATATACAATCATGATCATTTTTTTCAAAGGCCAAGAAATATCTTTCTGAAAGACAAAATGTAAGCCATTGCTGCACCATTGGCATGAGAAACTCATCACAGACTGCATGATAAGTTTCAGCTGTGTCTCTTTCTGTGTCACATAGGCACTTTCGGAGGTATTCCAAGTGCAATTCACTGTCATGCTACTCAGCGAAGAGAAATGAAGAACTTTGCATTTTCCTATAAATGTAAATGGTATGTTTTAGGCTTAATCCCTTCATTTGGATAACCAATCTCATATTTAATTACCTATTCAGAACCAGGGTCCTAATTAGAGCTGCAGAGACCTATTCACATTTTGAACTTGAGTGAACAAGTCTCTCACTGTTTGCAAGTTTACTGCTATTAGCCCAGCAGATTTACTCTTCACCACAAGACTTAGTTCAACCATTGTGCTCCAGAGAAAGAAAAACCCTGAGAAAACTAACACTGATATTACTGCACTCTATCAAGAGCTCACTGAGCTTTTCTCTCCTTTTGAATAAGCTATTACTAACAGACAAGGTAAAAAACTGTAGCAGATCCAACCAATGGTGAAATATGAAGGTTGTTTTGCAGAGTAAGTGTATTACTGAAAGAATGGAGGAGCTTTAAGGGGGGGTGGTGGTGGTGGTGGATAAAATATTGAAGCAATTTAAGATAATAGGATGCTAATTAAAGAGGAATTACACTGAAGATTTTATAATACTTCTAACAATAGTGCTAATGCTGACTGCATCCAGATCGAAGCAGGCGCAAGGAGCTGAGAAATAACTGGCAATTTGGAACCAGAATGTGCCATTCTCAGGGAGCACTAGGTTTCTCTGTAAGCAGGTAATACTCAGGTCTAGTAACAGAGGCAAACCCTACCCTAGATCCTGCTCAGTGTGATTGCTCTGCCACTGCTATGGCACTAGATAATAAGGAATGAATTATACAGCTAATGCTCTTGTAGAAGTCTTCAGTGTGTGAATGAAGTGTAGAGCCTTGGTCTGGTTGGATGATTTCAGCATTTAACTCCTGAATATACTTCCGTACCTTTAACTACACAATAGACTTTTAGACAGCTGTGACTACTTCTGAAACGCCCTAGAAAGGACGGGTCAAATTATATTCCCAAATTTAGCATGACTAGTACCACCATATATATTCCAATTACCAAGAGATAATGCAAGATGAATATGGAAATAATGGAAAATGTTAAGATATTTGTTGTTGGTGGTTGGTTGGTTGGTTTTTTTTTAAATGCTAGTTTAAACTCTTGCCTATTTTCACCTTTTTTAGTGATGTATGGAAAATGACAAAAGCCTCAGACTAAGGAAGTTACACCTTAGCTTTAAGTTTGGTATGGGTAACATGAAATCATTAAAATACTAAATGGAAGTTTTATTTTAATAAAAAATGCTTGGTGGTGAGGCTATAAGAGAATGTTCAGCCTGGAGTAAAGTGTCATTAGGCTACACATCTGAAAAAAAAAAAGGGGGGTATGAAATTGGAAATACATAGTTAACTGACACACTCTTAACAGTTTGCATAACATATAACCAGAGTAATGTAAACATTGCCAGATACAACACCTAATGAAATATGGCACTATGCATTAGCTACAAGAGAAACTCTTATTCTTTTATACTCAAAATACATCATGTGGCATACTCAGGGAAAAACCACATAAAATTGGTGACACTGGACAGCTGCGTATTTATGCATTTTAAAAATAAACTCTCAGCCCAACATTTGTTCATTGTATTGCTCCAAGCAAGATCACCATAGGAGGCAAATGGCCAAATAGTTCAATAGAGAAACTGAATACAGACTGGAGAGAAAGGCATATTAAAATTCATATAATTACCTGCACCAGAGGTATTTTTGGTCCTGAAGTTCTACTTAGAATCATAGAATCATAGATACTTATTCTAGTGCTTCCAGGGTAGGAGTTATCTACCCACCCCTGCAACAGCAAAGACATAATGAATCCTGCTTCCCAAAAAGGGCTCAAAATAAAGTAACAGAGAAAATACTAAGCAATCTGTACAATCAGCATGTGATTTCCTGAGTGGCTAATAGGCAAGTCAAGGTTACATTTTAATTCTGCTCTGACTCATTCTATTCTTAGTTTACTATTATTACCTCTTCTTGAAAGAAAAAGTGTCATGTGTGGAACATTCTAAAATAGGAACACTATCCCTAGATCACTTCTTGCCTGTGCTTGTACCAAAGACAATTTGCAAAGAAAAATCATTACTGAAAGGGCTTTAGGAATGCCCTGACTTTGACTACCTGAAAGTGCAGGGAACGTATCATTTCAGGAAGGTGCTCCTGCTTATATCCACAATAAATGCTGCTTCAGAAAGACAAGCAAAGTATCTGTGCCCCTTTGATTTACTTCATTATGCTACTTAGATGAGTCTAATGATTACTGCTATATTGAATCATATGGTGTATAAAAAAGACTGTTAAGCATTTTACAGCACTGGTGGAATGGGAAACAGCGCAGTATGATAAGGATCATAGAGGCAGGTGGAGACAGATGACTCCAAGTTGTATGTTTCAGAAGTCTAGGGAGCATAAAGAGGTGTCATGATGTGTGGTATGGTCTTACATGGAGGGGGCAAGGGCAAAGATGCAAGGTCCATGTAAAAAGAAAGGATAGCTTCAAGCACATACAGGGAAGGAGATTTAAAATAGACAGTTAGGATCAATGATAAAATCTCTCTGGTGAAGAGAGGAAAAAACAAAACAAAACAAAACAAGACCCACAAAAGTCCCCAAACTCAAAAGCTTACTTTCCTACCTAAATTTAGGCAGAGGAGAATCACTATAATATAGTCATGAGAGCATCAAGTAGGCATGCAACCTTTGGAATATTATTTCACAGCTGCTCCAATATGGGAGTGTGTAGGAAGCACTACATTAAAGCACAACCAAAATCAAATGAAGATGACATCCTAGCAAGTTGATGAGCTAAACCACAGGGGTACATTACTGTTATAGAGTTGCAATCTCGTTCAGAATAGTAGGTGTGAGAACAAGAAAGAAAGGTGTATCAAAGGTGTAGTTTTTCAGGAGTTCATGAAAGGGAAAGATTTATTGCTTAAAACATAAAAGGAAAATAAATGGAGATCTGATTTCACATGTCCCACATAGGCTAGTAGACAAGACAGTTCATTCTTTTTGAAGGAATAATTCAATATTCCTAAAACTAAAGCCTTAGCAGAAAGAAAAAGAAAGTAATTGTTCAGAGATATCTAAAGAGCAAAGCAGTGTGACACAGTCAGTCCATAAAGTATTCCGGAGCAGGTTTTGTTTGGGACAGTAAAGGAAGCTCCTGGTTTAGATCTTATTTCAACTAACAAAAATTATGGCATATGCAAATAAAATATGCATTCAGTAACAGAAATTGTGAAAGATTACTGAAAAGCCATGGGAAATAATATTAATTTGAAGGCAAAGGCTCAGGAAATGATAACTGAGGGTGAAGACAAACATCACTTATTCCAGGAGTATAGAAGATACTTTACAGTGAAGAGAACGAGTTTTAAAGGTGAGTGCAGTACTGTTGGGAGTTTGTGAAAGAGAGTGTATTTAATGCATAGTAGTGAGAAACTATTGTGGAAACATCAGAATTTCTTCAGTGACCTGAAAAAATTCAAAAGGAGTCAAACAAAAAGTGGAAAGAAGATTACGTGTCTAAATGTGAATATAAAGGCATGTCGCAAGCCCCTTAGGGATAAGATCAGAAAAGCACAGGGACATAAAAGGAAACAAGATAAGGTTCCCTAAATGCAGAAGGAGACGATCAAAACATAGACTTGGTGCTTAACAGTAAAAGAGAGAAAACTGGGATAAAAGACTGTGTCTGTGCTCTAGTCTTCATGAAAACAAAGCAACAAAACAACTTTTCATAAAAAGCTCTCCAAATTCTAATATTCAGTAAATTCAATTAACTCTGCATTGGTTAGGCCGCAGCTTGAGTAATGTGTCCAGTTCTGGGCCCCTCAGTTTAAGAAGGACATTGAGACACTTGAACGTGTCCAGAGAAGGGCAACAAGGCTGGGGAGAGACATTGAGCACAAGCCCTGTGAGGAGAGGCTGAAGGAGCTGGGATTGTTTAACCTAGAAAGAGGAGGCTCAGGGGTGACCTCATTGCCCTCTACAACTACCTGAAAGGTGGTTGTAGCCAGGAAGGGGTTGGTCTCTTCTCCCAGGCAACCAGCACCAGAACAAGGGGACACAGTCTCAAGCTGCGCTAGGGGAAGTTTAGGCTCAAGGTGAGGAGAAAGTTCTTCACTGAGTGTGTCATTCGTCATTGGAATGTGCTGCTCAGGGAGGTGGTGGAGTCACCGTCCCTGGAGGCGTTCAAGAGGAGATTGGACGTGGCACTTGGTGCCATGGTCTAGTCATGAAGTCTGTGGTGACAAATTGGACTTGATGATCCTCGAGGTCTCTTCCAACCTTTGTGATACTGTGATACTGTGATACTGTTATCATCTTGATCAGTTCCTGATCTCTGACTAGCATCATTACATGTTGGGCATGTAATGTACAGAATATGCCAAGGAAATCAAACCTAGCATAGAAATAAGAATATAAATAAATTAGCTGCACCAGGGGAAGTTTAGGCTTCAGGTGAGGAGAAAGTTCTTTACAGAAAGAGTCATTATCCATTGGAATGGGCTGCCTAGGGAGGTGGTGGAGTCACCACCCCTGGAGGTATTCTAGAGTGGATTTGACGTGGCACTTGGTGCCATGGTTTAGTAGTCATGAGGTCTTGGGTGACAGTTTGGACCTGATGATCTTTTAGGTCTCTTCCAACCTTATTTATTCTATGATTCTATGATTCTATAATGAAAGATTTACCTGTGTATGATTATAACAGAGAAAGAGAAAGGAGTTTAATATATCTTCTTAATGAAAAGTGTAAAATCATTTGTTAAAATTACTCTGTAATTTGTTATCTGACTGAAGAATCTGATGCACAAAGAAAGCAATCAGATTTGCTGCAAAATTACTTCAAATATTTGCCAGTGAAAATTGTAGGAAAGAAGGATTTTTCATCTCCATAGGCAGTCGAAGAGAGTCTGACCTGATAATGATACTTGAGTATGGATTTAATTTTTTTCACCTCATCCGCTATATACTTGGTGGTTCAGAAAGACAGATTGGCTTGAACAGTGTTTGTATAAACCCACAGCAGGACAAGTGCTGCAGAAATGCAGAGAGCAGACCTGACTCCTCATCACACATCTGGGAGCAAAAAGTTTACATCTCTGACCTTCATGATAAGTTGCCTACATTCAGCATACATCAACAAATAGTGCATCACTGTCCATCCTGTTTCATACCTGTTAATGTCTTGTTCTCATACCCTTTAATTTGCAAATTTCAAGTACTTTGCAGAGCCCTCTGTTTTTACCATACAGCCTGAAGCAATGATACTGTCTGATTGATAGGCCTATGGTTATACCAGATAAGTATAATTTATCAATACCTTATAGTACATGCTGCAGTCAAAATCCACCATTCAGTGCTTTCCTTTAAAAAATAAGAATAAGAAATAGAAGGGCTGGGACTGTGGCTTTTTCTTAGCACAGCTTTTAACATGACCTTTAGAATAATAATCATAACATCTGTCAGCCACTATTATTCAGATAATTTACCCAGCACATTACCAGGCACTTATTTTTCTTATCATTCTCTCTCTGCAACTCAGTAAAACCAAGAATAAGGAAGTAATAGGAAAATAAAATAAAATAGAGTATGCCAAAAAAAAAAAAGAAAAAAGGGAAGTTTATGAAAGGAAAATAGGTAATAGTTTATGCAAGGAAAATGTTGAGGCTAGAAGAAAGTTGAAAGTCACAGTTCAGGCTCATTTGGTGGTTGAGCTCCCTAAAGCCATTCATACAACTTCCTCCATCAACACTACCACCACAACCTTCCCAGATTCCCATCCAGTCCCTGCTGGATGAGGATTACCAGATCATTATTCATTGCTCAATACTATTTTATTTTTTTACTCCAGTAATGTGAAACCAGTGCACACATAGTGGATGCAGTCCTGTTCCCCAATTAATTCTCCTCCACCACTAAAAAGATCTGTCAGAACACGAAGTTGATCTTTTGTCTCTCAAAGCAAGGCATTATATTGCTCTTCAGAAATACAAAGCAAGATAAAGAAATAATTATCCCTTGCAGTTCCTGATACAAGCAGGTCTATATTTTTCCATCGTGTTAGAACAGCAGTGCTGTGTTTCTTAGAGCCAATGACGGTTATGTTTGATTCATGGAGGGCCAGGCATACAGCCGTAAATCTGTGCTGCAGTAGGCAGTGAAGCGATTACTTTAACACAGTGACAAGCAAAAAGGATGCCTGTCATATGCTAACTGAAAACCTTAGGTCATATTCAAAAACAAATCAGTGTCTACATGTTGCATATTTCAAATCTTATTGTGTGAGAACTGACTTCCCTGTGTTATCATCCTAAAGGACTTACCTCTGAATTTTCTACACATACATCTCTGTCGGTGTCTACATTCTGAAAGGAGAGTAAGAGGCGATCCAAGAAGTCGAAAGCCCACTTCTCAAATAATTCCATTTTTTCTAGAAGATTTGTCTGATAGTCTGTAAGTACCAGACATACATAGCTGTCTAGATTTTTGGGGTTGTTTTGTTGGTTTGTTTTAACTGTTGGAAACATGAGCCAGCAGTGTGCCCACATGGCCAAGAGGGCCAATGGCATCCTGGCCTGCATTAGGAATAGTGTGGCCAGCAGGAGTAAAGAAGTCATTGTGCCCCTGTACTCAGCACTGGTTAGGCCACACCTTGAGTACTGTGTTCAGTTCTGGGCCCCTCAGTTTAAGAAGGACATCAAGACACTTGAACGTGTCCAAAGAAGGGCAACAAGGCTGGGGAGAGGCCTTGAGCACAAGCCCTGTGAGGAGAGGCTGAGGAAGCTGGGATTGTTTAGGCTGGAGAAGAGGAGGCTCAGGGGTGACCTCATTGCCCTCTACAACTACCTGAAAGGTGGTTGTAGCCAGGAAGGAGTTGGTCTCTTCTCCCAGGCAACCAACACCAGAACAAGGGGACACAGTCTCAAGCTGCACCAGGGGAGGTTTAGGCTCAAGGTGCGGAGAAAGTTCTTCACCGAGCGAGTCGTTTGTCATTGGAATGGGCTGCCCAGGGAGGTGGTGGAGTCACTGTCCCTGTAGGTGTTCAAGAGGAGATTGGACGTGGTACTTGGTGCCATGGTCTAGTCATGAGGTCTGTGGAGACAGGTTGGACTCAATGATCCTCAAGCTCTCTTCCAACCTTTGTGATACTGTGATGCTGTGATACTGTGATCTAAAAGACTTTCTTCAAGACAACCAAATAAGAACAGGGAGCACTTCAATTATTATTACCTTTAGCCAGGATGATTTTATTTGATCTAATTCAAATGACATCACTTTATGTAATCTTCCAGATATAAATAAGTTAATGCATTCTAAGTCCTAAAATTATGCTTTATTTCAAATTTTCCTCATGGTAAAAAAAAAAATTTCAAAAAATACTGAAAATTTAATTCCTTTTTCTTATTTCATGGTTGGTGGATTTGTTTTTTTTTTTGGGGGGGTTGTTTTTTGGGGGGGTTGTTTGTTCTTTTGGGGTTTTTTTGCCCCCATTATTTAAGTTCATTAAAAATTAGAATCAAATAATCAATTTTATAAAATCTGTGACTTTTCAAGCACTATAATTACTTCAATTACAGGAGTTTTAGACCTACACTCTGCTAGATTAAACTCATAGGATCCTGACAAATCTTCCTAATGGCGATCTGTCCTCAGATCAAGTGGCAGGTTTTAAATAGTGAGATCGAGCCTGCAAGGTAAAATCTCTGTAACTAGTTCTTACAAAATATGGCTCTGAAACGCTCACAGACAATAATATGTTCTTCCTGATACATGAATGAGGAAAGGAAATGCTAGAATCATAGAATCATAGAATTGTTAGGGATGGAAGGGACCTCAAGGATCATTTAGCTCCAACCACCCTGCCATGGGCAGGGGCACCTCACACTAGATCAGGTTGCTCAGAGCCACATCCAGCCAGGCCTTAAAAACCTCCAAGGATGAGGCTTCCACCACCTACCCGGGTGACGTGCTCCAGTGTCTCACCACCCTCATGGTGAAGAATCTTGGCATCTTTCAAGTCAGCTTCAACCTCACAGGAGTTTCCCTTGCTAGAAAATGCAAGATTCTTGAGAGCAACATTTTCTTTCAGCAAGCATTGCAATTATAGTTAAGAGCAATGTGCTTCATATTTTCTTAATTCTAGGATTTAGGAATAAATCAATAGTAATAACTGACTCATTTTGTACAGAATGCCCAAGTTTAGAAGATAAAAAATAATCAGAATTTGGGAGAAAAATATTTATGCTGGTATCCCAATACTACAAAGACAATCTAACAGAGTTGAAGTATGACTTTGTCTTGAATTGCTCATGGAAGCATTTTTAGCAAGTGGAATGTTCCCACTGTTTGAGAGTCTGCTGCATTAGGAAAACATTACAGGAACTATGCTTTGATCATGTAAATTTGTGTGTGTAGTATTCTGCAATATTACTGTGACCTCCAGTTGTCATCTGCCATGAATTTGTCATGCAAATTTGAATTACCACTCATTTCCCAACCTTCCCTCCCTTCCTGAATCACTTAGGTTTCCCTCTTTGTTTAATTTGCTTGTTGGACGAGATCCTCCCTTCTGCAAATTAACTATCCAATTAGATGCCAGCTACTTTCATAGGAACTATGATGTTATGCTAGTTCTACAAATGATCAACAAGAAACTTGGCTTTCTTATATCAGAAGAAATGGACTTAAAGCTTTTTAAAAATTCTAAAACATTATGAAAGGATCAACATTGTTAAACACTCCTATTTAGCAAAATAGCACATCCTATTCTCATCCCATTTTGAGTCAAGCTTGTCGGATCAATCACAAATGAGCCTCAGTATTTAACTTGTACATGGCTGTTACCATCAGTCTCTTAAGACACCATTATCTATCATGGTGGTAGCATTCATGAATAATTAGCTTCATTTTTTCTTTTAATCTGAAGGGAAACATAAACATAGAACTTGACATGCTAATGAGGGATTTATTGTAAGTATCTGCAGGGAGGGGAAAGAAATAAAAAAGGTCAAAATTAAGTTGTTGACTAATGCATTTAAGAAACTTGCGAAAATAAATGTTGCAAACATCTTGGTTAAAAGTGTTTCAAAGTGGGTTTGGATGTCACATTTTAAGAGCTTCTCAGTTGCGCAAAAGTCTCACCAGCTATAGTATAAAGTTTTGGGAACTTTGTGTTGGAACAATTAATCACTGAAATGGAAAGAAAACAGTGTATCCATTGGCACACAGATAAATCACACATGATTTCTTTCTAATGTCTAGTCACCAGGAATAATGGCAAACACAGCTGGCAGGAACATTAGGAGATTATCTACTCCATTTTTTTCCTCAAGCCAAAATCAAGTGCACCTTGTCCATGCTTGACAGATACAGTCTAACATCCAGTCTTGGTGCTTCCACAGTCTCCCAAAGCAATATGATCCTTACAGATAGAACATCTTCCAATGTATTTCAGCCTTAATCTGCCTTGCTTTAATTTATTTCTTGTCACATGCATTCCAGATATGGAAAGTAGTTTATTCCTTCCCTCTCTGCAACAAACTTTTATATATTCAAACAGGCAACATATTATCATGTTAAACATGATAATAGCTTTTTCAGCAGAGCTAGCTTTTCAGCATTAAAAAAAATGAAATAGTAAGTACAAGCCGACTCTCAGCTCCCAGAAACTGGGCTCTGAATGGAGACAGTGCTTGGAGGACCTTAGTCTGTTGCAGTAGTAGAGAAAAGGGAAAAAAAAGTAATCTGGGAACAGTTTTCATGCACAGAAAGCTGCATTATACCCTTGTCACAATGAATATGGAGTGCTCAGTTAAAACATAGCAATAGAATATTTATGTTTAGCTCCAGTGTGCTTTTGCAAATTTTATGCTGCAGTGAAGGATACAGCATGCATTTTGGAATGTGTGTCAGAACTGCACAGATTTCCTACAGTGATATAACTTCAATCTCTAGCAGAACATCTATACACAAATTAAATTAATCATAGGTAATTGACTTCTCTATTGATGTTCATGGGTGTTCCATCTCCTTGTTTAAGTACGGAAAATATGAGTCAGGGCCTAGCTTTCCCATGCACAAGACACCTCACATGAGAGGGAGCTTCTACTAACCATATTCCGCTGAGAAGCAGAAGTCAGAAAGCATTTATTTAAAATTCAGCAGCTTCTTTCACTGTTTTTCTTTTCCTTCTTTTTTTTTTTTTTAATTTTGAAATTTCTATCTTATCCTCCTTTTTTTTTTTTTTTTGCTGCTTATGTTCATCTGTTTGTTTGGCGTTTACTTTACTAACTTTTCTCTTATCCATCATATGTTATTATGCATTCACCTCAGCATTCCGTCACAGGGTATGCATTGGAATACAAAAATGCAAATTAAGTAGCAGAACTGGACTATCACCTTCAGCAGCACTAAGGTGAAAAATGCTACTCATAAGAGAAATAATGAAACATGGAAATGTGGGGTTGCACAAGTTAGCACATTTGCAGGCTATATATTTAAGTATCTAAAAAGCAATGAGCAAGTCATTCTTGTTTTGCATTCAAGTTCACTTTGCATTTTGGGAAGCAAAAGAATATTAAACTATTCTTCCCCATTTCCTTTTTTTTTTTCTCCTAGCTTTTTTATATATATATAAAAAATCATCCAGTGTAATAATGTGCCTTAACTCCTCATCCTCCTTAGATAAATCTTGACTTTGAGGGTAACACAGCTTCTTGTCTCCATTTCCTTTATATGGGAATAGATGAATGGTTAGTGAATCACAGAGGCAACAAATAATTTAGAAGGCATCAAAACCGGAGCAACCTAGTGCAGGATGTTCCCCTGTTCATTTCAAGGCAGCAAGCTTGTCTTGCCTAAATGTTGTACTCTGTAGGACTCTAAATGAGCTGAATTCTCAAGGCTACCAAAATAACTCAAGAATATTTTAAAATAAATATGACGGAGTTCTCCTGCATTTAGAGAGCCAAAATTATTTGAAAAAAACCCCAACCCTAGTAATAGAATTTCTTAAGGGAGGTTATGATATTGAATCCTTTTTACAAGACAAAGGCAAGAGCTAGGGAACTGGGTTGAAACTGGACTGCTCTTTATTCTTTTGTTGGCATTGTCATCATTTTTCAGAAAGCTATTTTCATAGTTGATGGGCACAATTGTGTCAATACTTGGATTATTCTTCCTTGAGCTATATCTGTGCTGGTGGGAGATTAAACCAATTGCTGCCATCAAGAAGATAAGTTCATACAATCTGTTCTAAGATGTTTTTCTTTATGAAACAGAGCAATTATTTATTATTAGCCAGGTAAAATCTGCCACTCTGCACTTTTCAAGTTCTGCGTTATTAAGCAGCAAAACCAGACTGTCAGTCAGGCTCAGGATAGCTTATATTTAAACCTAATACATATTATTCTAGGTGATAAAGTTTTGCTATAAATCTTTGCATGTGTTTTGGTATGTTCTGTGAGTGATAGTTATAAATGAGATGATGACTTAACTGGATGTTATCCAAGCTGTGGGTGGTATTCAGTCAGCATGGTTTCTCACAGAAAATTGTATTCAATATCATCCAAGCTCTGCATTTCTGTGTGAAAGGTATGCACAAAGATCAATGCTGGCAAAATTGACATCTCCAAATATGCATTTTAATGGATGTTCCTAATTCAGAGATAATTGTATAAATAGTTCATAACCACAAGTAGCAAGAATTCTTCATTTGTTTTTCAGTATAGACAAGCTCTCCTCCTGAGCAAATTTTACAGTCAAATAAATGATGTGAAACTGGCACTACTTTCCAACATAATCTTAGTGCCTTTTTTACTAAAAAGAGACCTTTCAAAACAAATCAAATATTTTGCTTTTTCCTGTCAGGAACTATATTTCTTAGACATATGCTTGTTATTGATGGGTTTTGAAATTATTCATGTTTTTGATGTTGCATGAAGGTTTGTATTGCAAGGCTAAGGTTTCTACTGCAAGTTGAATTTATTTCTTAGTAGGAATATGTCTTAAAAGGGATATAAAATCTGGACATTTTCTCAGTAGGAAGTCTAGTAAGGCTCCTTTGTGCATATAAAAGTGTCATTTTCACAGTGGTTTTGTTCCAGATATCTTGTTCTCAGTCATATCTTTTTCCACTGAGTAGGTTATAATAGAATGTAGCATTCTGAAAATGTTACTAAGCTTCTGGTTGGATATCATATATAGCACTTTTTATGACCAGCTGGGATGTTGCACAGATGAAAAAAAAAAAGAAAAGAAAAAAACCCAGTAACAGTAGGCTTATGAATAGTTCTGATATTGTGTTATATATTGAAAGCTGGCAGAAATATTTCCTAATAAAGAATCTTCTTTTGTTTGAGCCCATAATTTCACATTCCCTGAAGAAAAGCTTCTGTATTGAAGTCTGACAGATTTATATACAGAAGGTGCTCTGGTGATCGAAACTTGAAGAACTTAAAGAGAATTGAGTCTTTGGGGTTTTCTAGTATTAGGAGTATCAATATGTAAACACTTCAGTTCCTTCAAAGGAGACAATTCTTATCAGCACTTTCTGTCATTACCTCAGAATTTCCTACACTTAGGTTCTTTCTAGCCCCCACAGATCAATCCTTACAGTTCTAGCAAGTGAGTGAAAAAGTACAGAGAGTGGAGAGATTACACAACATAGTTTGGCAAGAAAAAAGATGACAGGAAAGAATGGAGGGGAAAGAGCACATGAAGAGGGGAATAGATGAAGCAGGGAAATGAAGCAAGCATCAACCTGCTGATGAGATTAATTTATATTCAGGACTAATCAGTGTTGGAAGAAAAGAATTGCATCATTTGCTAATATTTTAATAACTATAAAAGGAAATAGGTAATTTGCACAAATCTGTATGTCTCAGAGTCTGGGCTCTGCAGTGGTTCTGGCCAAAAAGCTTGATTACTGTAGTGGTGTAACAGTTAATCTCTACTGGGCTAGTTTTACCTTGATTAAATAGAAAGCTTAGGTGATACTTGTTCATGCAAATTATTGGCTTCTTCATGCCAACATTCCCACTTCTGCCTCAAATATTTCAGGACAGAAGTGATTTTCAGCATTTTGCCTTGTAGCTCCTTAGCACATTCAGAATGAAGTCTCACTTGAGCTTTCCCTGGACCACTGTCATCTAAACAACAAACCCAACAAAAGGTTGAAGAGTTTAAAAGCTTCATCTAACTTCACAGCCAAGACAGTTTTTTATCTCATAAAATATAAATCAGAGGCTTAACACTAATCCAATTCTATTTAGTATAGTATTGTGTTTAATATAGTTAATTCTGAGGAGGTCAGACTTGAAAATTCTACTCAGCATAAGGGCAAAAATGTGGCACTAGAAACTTTTAAATATCAAAGATTCCCCCTAGGAGTATAAAAACAAACAAACAAACAAAATCATCAAATCATCTAGAAAACAAATCAAGGATAGATTGATTGTATCATCTTTGTTAAACATTGTGTTCTGCTGACTGTGGTCATAACCTTTTCAGATGGTTTTAACTGTTTACAGGGTAACTGTAAAATGTTAAAACATATGGTAAAAACCCACATTCTATTATTACAGGCAACATCATCAAAACAATATAATAAATCAACTCCCACTCCTAATACCATGGTGTAATTTATAGATGACATATGTTGCAAGAGTTGACTGTTTGCATTAAGCACTCATCACAGGTTCTGGCAATTAGAAAGACTATTAACCTCTGTCTTCTTTAAATTGCTCAGGCAGATATCTTGATCTGCATACTTCCATTCTCAGGAGGAATAGATAATTTTTGGTATCTGCCATTCATTATTAAACTATCTTTGAAGATTAACATTTAACTACTGTTAAAAAACCAACATCTCTGATACTAATAATGGGTCTGTAACTCAGATTCATTAATAGTACATTATATATTTTCTTACAGGATCACTTATAATCATTTTTCTCTTATGAATTTCCTGTATTAATTATTTATACCAGACCTTAACATTTATGATTGCAGTTTGACTGTATTCATCTATCCAATATACTGTCCTCATCTCTTTGTAAAACACTGCATATATTTTTCATTGTTTATGAACAAATTTATAAACTGGTAGTTGTACTTTCATAAAGTCCATCATGCATCCCTCAAGCAGCAGAGACATATCTGCAGACCTTATAGGCTTTGCTTATTTTAGGGAGAGAGCAGAACATGCATGGTGCTAGTTATCTTTTAACTAATTCATCATTAACTTGTGCATTTTTTATGACTAAGTTCCTTAAATGAGTAAAGGCTTTGAGTTCTTACTTCAAAATCTATAATTTAACATTCACGGAAATGTGGAAGTTTTTTTTCAAGCCTGGCTTCCTTTCAATAGCAACATCTACAGAGAAAGGAAAGTTTGAAAACTTTTTAGTTGAGTTGCTTAAATTTGTCTGAGTAGAACACATTTAACACACTATATGGGAGGAAAAGGACAGTTTATTCATGTCCTCACACCTGGCAATAAAAAGGAAGAAAAGATACAGTGAGGATAAAAAGTTGCACTGAGATAAAAAAAGTTAAAAAAATATGAGCAATAGAAAAGGTTCTTAGAGACTTAAACAAGAAATTGAATTATACATAAAAGAATGAGAAAACATATACATAAATAAGCTCATGGGGAAGTTGTTTTGTTAGAAGATTGTCTCAAAATGATGTCTCAGGGGTGATGACATTTTCATCAAATGTAGCTACAAGAGATTAAGGAGTCAATCAGTAAATAAAAAGCTGGACTAAGGAGTCAATAAGTAAATAAACAGCTGGACTAAAGAAAGAAGGATACACATCCATTTAATATCAAAACATGATTTAACACATTACCAGAGTGCTTTCAGTATAGTATTTAACTAAAATTTCTTTTCTTTTTTTTTGGGGGGGGGGGAAAAAGGTGTTAAAGAATCATGTAAAACCAATAAATGAGATTAAGCAGATGTAGTTTAACCAGGCACACTTATCCCAGTGTATTAGGGAAAATTAAATAGACAACTCAGTTTACAGTTCTATGGATCGGATGCTTCGGCAAGAAGTCAAATCTACAAACAAAACAGAAAATGAAAAACTTAATCCTGTCTTTACCCAGCATATTCTGAAGTAGTTCATAAGCTCTGCAAACTTGTGGGGGGGGGGGGGTGGGAGGGGGTGGAGAAGAGAAAAAAAAAAAAAGGGAATTTTTTATTGGTATATGAGGAGTTGGTATGCTTTCCATCCACTTTGATATGTGTGTTTATTAGTCATGTTTTTCTTCTCCAGTAGGACTGGGTTACTTGTGACATTTTCCTCTCATTACTGGAATATTCCCCAATATTTCATGAATACTGAAGGAAAATTTTCCATATGGAATAGGGGGATCATTCCACACTTGTATTTGTTAGTACTGGAAATGCCATTTCAAGTATGTGCTATAACATTTACAGCACAATCAAGATTTATTAAAACTACTCCACAGAGCACTATTGTAAAAAATTTATGAACTGTAAAACTGCTGTAAAGGTCACTTGAGATGCAAAAGTTTAATTTGGAGTATCATGTTATGGTGTAGTACTGCTAAACTTAATGCTTGTTTAAACAAATGGCTTGAGGATATTTGTCTCAGAATGTGGGGTTTATTAACTTCAGTAAAACAAATTTATGTCATGATTTTTCCCCCCTTAGCTTTGATTTTTAAAGGCTTATTCACCCTTTTTTGTCCACTAATCCATTAATCTGCTTCTATGAGTATGAGAATAACAAAACACACACAGAGAGATAAAATTAAATATATTTCATAGTGTTTAATGCACTGTGCATATTTTTTTTCTTTTGTCATTATTCTGAGATATAATATTCTATTTCATTACATTTGTTTTCTGTAACTACCATCTGACCAGGTTAAGAAAGCATTTAACTGTAATCTGGAAAAATAAAAGGAACAAATATCATAAATACTTTGTAAGGTCCCAAAAATTGGAGTTGCAAGAGAAATCTGTATTTGTGGATGATACTGCAGAAATGCATGTGAATTCCACCAGATGTAAAGCAAACTAATTTGCTGAAAATTAATAATACTTCCCAAGTTACAAAGGCAAAAAAATTTCTCTTTCTTCCACCAACTTCTACACTTTTTCTATAATCCATGACTGAATTAGTCATCACATCACATGGGTCAGTCTTTGCGAACATAAACAGTTCTATTTAAGTCCATACAAGTGGTACAACAACATAATTCAGGCCCAACTTTTCCATCCTTCCAGTTCTCAAACAGTTACTCATATACTTGAAGGCAAGTGGAGAATGCGTTTAAGCTTCCAGGAAGCTGCACATGCCAAAACCCTGCAAATTCATAAATGTGAAACATTTATTATTCACCACCAATAATTGTTTCCTGTTAAAACTTGCAACAGTGATCTGTTGTTTTCTGTTAATACTTTATTCAGGATTTAGGAAGTTAGCAGAGGGAAGCTCTAATTTGCAATCCCTCCTACCCTAATAAATAGCTAGAGCTGGTCAATACAGAAGCAGAGTTATGTAAAGAACTGATCTAGTATAGCTTTGCAAATAGGCATAAAAACATTTGCATGTAGATAGCATCACATAATGTATTTAATGATCTGTGAGACAGGTCTTTAAATCTATCAGGATATGATTGTACAATGTAGAGGCAAATTGATGCTAATATCACAATAATAACCCCAAAATAAGATGATAAATAAGGTTTGTATCTTTTAGAAAATTGAAGAAAAATTGACAATTGGCAAAATGTGCTGGGTTTTTTAAGTGGAATTTCACAGATTATATCATGGTCTATTTCCACCATATGAATGAACTCTGGATTTCTAGTTTTCTTCAGGATGAAAATGTTTTTACGATGTTATGCCTCAGACATATGGAAAATAAATATCTCCAAACTAAAAAATATTATGAAGCAGACATTTAAACCAAATAATAGTAAAGCTTGCTAGCATTTTCTGTTGTCAGTGAAAAAGTGTAAAGATTTATTATCTGTTTCTTGGAGTATAAGCCTTATCAAGCAGATCCCTTGCCAGGATGTTTTACCATAGCTTATACAAAATTGGTTGCTTGGAATGGCAGAAAAAGTGGCTGCTTCACAGTAATGAGTTTGCTATTTGAATACAAAGCTAGGAGAGAGTTTCTTTAAAATGCTCAAAAAAGAACTAAGACTGGATCAGACAGGGCATCCTAGAAGCAAGGGTTGGAGATGCACAATCTTTCACATTACACTGGAGGAAGTGATAGCTTCCAATCCAAACATATGAAACATTTCACCAACCTAGTAAAACCTACAATTAAAGAAACAAAACAGGCTAGTGTATTACTTTTTTTTTTTTTTTTTTTAAGATTTTTTTCTTTCCTCTGGGTTGTGGGAGAGCTGTGGTAGGTGAAGAGGAGGAAGAAAATAGGCTTGTAACACCAGGCTGGAAAAAGCATGTGAAATACGGGATGCTGCCTGAAATAGTCACACAGTGATTGCCAGAAGTGAGCTAGGCCTGCAATCAGCTTTCTTTATCACTGTTTAATTATGGGAAATCTGGCAATCTAAAATGTTCACAAGGAAGAGAAATATTGCAACATCTATTCTAGAAAAAGGAAGAGTTAAAAACTATAAAAATATCATTAATTTTAAAAATAGACAGCATTTTGTGTTATCTACTATTGATTTTGTACCAATGTGAAACTCTTGCTTTCAGTACAACAAATTGCCTATGGTCTTCGATGTATTTCTTCAAGTGTTAAATTAACAAACCAGCTCAGTGAGGAATGTTCCTGTGTGTTCATTTTCAGCATGAGATAACATTCACCCTGCAGACTCAGCAGTCTGTCTAGGTCAGGTCTTCTGGCTTTGACGGGGACCATATTCAAGTGTGTTTACTACAAAAAAGAGGGTTTTGTTTGTTTGAGTTTATCTTGACATAGCAAGCACAAATAAATAAGCATGCACTGCCATGAAATATTTAATCAGAACCATAGGAAAAAAGTAATTTCCTGAGGTCTCTGAGCAGATATTTTCTAAATATATTCTGCCAAGCCTTTGATAAAACTTGCCTTTAAATTCCACATTACCCATATTAGGTTTTTTAATAATATTTTATATTTCAAGGGGATAAATAAGTTTGCATTTGCTTATGAACCACGTATAAATTCTGCAAACTAGGATGATATTTTTCTGATTAAAAGACACCACACCTACATTTTTTTAAGTATCTGAAGTTCTGCTGAAAAATGTTGATTTATCCATCAGCATACTGACAAACATGCCTGCACTATACACATACCAATTTTGTTCTGCTTTACTGGAATATTTGTTCTACATGAATAGCTGTAAGTATGCAGTAAAGTCACTACAAAAGCAATCTAGAAGTAAATATTAACATTTAAGCTATTAGCCTATGGAAAATTTTTATTTTTGCAAATAAGGAACCAGTTCTGAAGATAAATCATCAAGACAAGTTATACAGTAAACATTTTTAGTACTGCTGTGTATGCAGCAGGGCATCAGGGTTTATCACACAGTTTCATAAAACCATGCAGATGTCACGTACTAAGTAGTTTACAGTAAGACTGTGATGTAGGCTAACCACAAGCCAATGAAGTGTTTGGAAGTGAAAATGGACAAAGCCAAATGAAACAGGTGATTCAGGGAAAACTTATGGATAGAATTCCTGGAGATAAATTCTTTATGCAGGAGCTTCTCTAGTTCAAGAGCTAGAAAGCCCTTGTGATATGGAAGACAAAGACTATTAGGATTTACCAGTGCTCATTGGTAGCATTACAGTGAGTTTGAAGGCAGAGGCAGGAACACACAGGGTGCTAAAGATAGCAGCAGAGCAGGACAAAAAAGAAGCACAAGCTAAAGACAGCATTAATTCATGAAAACAGGTTGTCAGGAGAAGGCTATGATCAACTAAGGACAGCAGATTGAGAAGAATGAGAATGCAAAAGAGGCTACAGAACTTTTGAGGAAACTCATATTGTTGATGCCAGTAAGAGTATTTATAGGTACTGCAGGAAGCCAGCACAAAGAGGCCCCTCAGATTAGGAAAAATGTTCAGTTGCTGGAACATGTCCAGAGAAGGGCAACTAAGCTGGTGAGGGGTTTGGAGCACAATCCCTATGAGGAGAGGCTAAGGGAGCTGGAGTTGCTCAGCCTGCAGAAGAGGAGGTTCAGGGCAGACCTTATTGCTGTCTACAACTACCTGAAGGGAGACTGTAGCCAGGTAGGGGTTGGTCTCTTCTCCCAGGCAACCACCAACAGAACAAGAGGACACAGTCTCAAGCTGTGCCGGGGAGGTTTTGGCTGGATGTTAGGAAGAAGTTCTTCATAGAAGGAGTGATTGGCCTTTGGAATGAGCTGCCCAGGGAGGTGGTGGAGTCACCATCACTGGAAGTGTTGAAGAAGAGACTGGATGAGGCCCTTGGTGCCATGGTTTAGTTGATTAGATGGTGTTGGATGATAGGTTGGACTTCATGATCTCGAAGGTCTTTTCCAACCTGGTTAATTCTATTCTATTCTATTCTATTCTATTCTATTCTATTCTATTCTATTCTAAAATCAAGAACCACATGAAGAGTGCAAGGGGCATATTTTTTCATATTTTTTCATACCAGAAACAATATTAGGCTTGGGATTTAAAACAAACAGGAGTATTTTTCACATAGCAAGTAATATATTGCATAACTTCCTGATCTCCACAGGAACTTTTATAGGCCTGAAATATAAGTAGGTTCAGAAAATATTCAGAGATATTCTCAGAAGAAAGATTTTTCAAGGTCTGTTAAATATAGTGATAGATATTAGTTGTATAGACTAAGAAACTGCCAAAGTATTTGGGGGAAGTTTTACTATGTTTCTGTACTGTCAATACATTTCAGTATCTGCTTGCAGTCAAACCAGACATTGGGTGATTGATTTATGCTTTCCCTCTAGCTCTCTTCTTTCTGATGTACAAAGGCAAACACACACAGACACTGAGATAAAGTAAGGCTTTTCAACCCGTAAAGGAGGATTAGAGTCATAGCTGGAAGAATACTGATTTACTGGTGTCCCATTCAGAAGAATATCATCAATGGAGAGAAACTGTCATCTAGCATTCAGTTCACGCTGTTAACCAAAAATAGTTTTATGAGTGCAATTCTTGCCTAAGATTTCCAAAGTGTACAATCTTAGATGCTGAGCCCTGATGCATCTGTCATGGGCACTTCTGAGAAGACCCAGTCTAAGTATAGAAGACTAGTAAGGAAAAGTAAATGCATGTTGCCTCACATGTTCAGGATGTGAAGTCAGCCCAGGCAAAGATGAAAAATTAACTTAGCTATGGAAATGAGCTCTTCATTTAGTCAATCACACTGAGGTATAATGTAAGTTACAATGAAGTTCAGTGCCCTAAACTATTAATTTAGGCATAATGTCACAGAAACATGCAGGAAATCATAAGAATACCTTGGCAAACACATTCAGAATAAAATTATAGTGAAATAGCAAGGAAAGAATATTTGAAGCATTACAGAATCTTGTATCTATACTATTTTAATTAAACCAAATGTCACAACCTAAAGAATGAAGAATGGAGATAATGAGATTTGAGCAGAACAGATGATGAGATGGGGACCAGCAGAAACAATCAAGGGAACTGAAGATATCTGGAGTCTCCTGCTACTGAAATCTGCAGGGATAAGTTCTGTTGACAAATCATCTTTCACCATTAGAAATTAAGAACTATCTCTATTTTAGTACAAAAATAATCCCCCTTTAAAATCATCATGGTTCCATGTACACTTAAATTGAACTGATATTAGGGTGCCTATATATGTGTATGTAAAATATGCACATAAACACACATATTTGTGTACATGCAAAGGTGGTGGTGGGTTTGTGTTTAAATATACATATAAATACACAGGGTTTTTTCTTTGTCCAAAAATAAACATTTTTCAGTTCAATGCCCTCCACTCAAGATTTCCTTTTTCTTTCTTTTTATTAAAGTCACTGGAATGTAAAGTGAAGATGATCCCTGAAAAACATATCTAAACCATCTCAGCTAATTGCTGACAGAAGAAAGCAATTAGGATAGGAAGATAAGATAGAATCCATGGTTCACATTAGAATTCAGCTATTTAAATAAGAATGTGTAGAGATAAAGTAAATTATTGTGAATATTATAGTAGCTTTTTCATTTTTCAGCACAGAAGTATTTTGAGTTTCTATAAATAGCAGGCTATCCACAGGCTTTTACTTCGACTCCTATTATAGTTGTGTCTAACAGGTGTGAAAAAGGTTATTATTCTGTCTTGATTTTTATTTTTTGATTCATTATATTTTTTTATAACCTTTTTTTTTTTGACCATTTTTCTTTAAATAGTTGATGCACAATATGAATCAACTCAACAGATATATTGTTTTCTTTGGGGGAAATATTTCAGTACTATAGATCCTGCTAACTGTCATTTATGCAATATCAGAGGATGTACATTGCTATTAATCAATGTTATCACTCACAGCTTTATATCCATTTCATGTATAATGCCCCCAGAGAGAAGCCAAGAGTGTGCATAACAAATACTCAATTTAAGAGAGATATATTATTCACATTAGCAACAAAAGAAGAGGAACTAGAGTAATAAATGCCTTTCAGACACAGAAAGAGGAATTGTCAGGTTAAAATTTGTATCAGCATCCTAGAACCAAATAGTGATGGGAGATTTTCAAAGGAAAACACATAGCCTCAAGCTGGTCTTCAAGAAAATAGGTAAGTTCTCCAATGTGTCTTTGGCTAAACTATACAACCTTTTTTCATCACATAATATTATTTCCCTTTAGAAGTGTTTTATATGTTGCATATAAGCACATATGTCAAAATCTTTAATTATATGTGTTCCATAAGATTTGTAGCATCTTTTCATATTTTCCATTCTCTTTAGAAACCAAAACAGGTTGCTTTGCTCTGCTAGTGTCCTCATGGATTAAATACTCCTGTATTACATGCTGTAGTGTAAGTAAGATTTTGGAAAATTTAATGTATTGCCTTTTAAGATAAAGATTATTTCTTTTAGGTGTATGACTAGTGTAAATGTCAGCACTGATCAATTTAATTAATTTGCTTGTGTGGCAGTTTAGGCTGGGTGCCTCCTGTTACTGCCACATAAGTTACACCTCTGGTGTCCTGAGCTCCCAACCCGGTAAGGTGGACACAGGAAACAGCATGTTTCTACCCTATAAATTCATCTGCTAAGTCTTCTCGTCCTCTTTCTTCCCTCTCTACTCCCATGGGAGATGTTACCTATCAGACAATGGTGGGAGAGTTATCTCAAGGCCTCTTAGTCCTGTCTAGGCCAAATGCCAGGAAAAGACGGAAGGAAGCAGTCTCAGGCATGGTCTGAGACTAACCTAGCAGTGGGGGGGAAGAAAGAGCAAATGGATTCTAAGTTTGTTCTTGAGCTGATCACTGTAAATCTCAGGCATGTTCTAATAGTTTGTCTACCCATACAGAGCAAGAGAGTTACAGGTAATAATGAAGGATCTATTCCTTTTCATCAAGTTACATAATGTTTGTAGACTGAGATTATATTATGTCTGTTTTATACAAAGACAATAAAGAAAATTCACCAAAAATACAATATTAAGTATAAGCAGAACCTGGGGGCAACATTTAATTTTCAGTTGCTCTAGTCTGCCTTTGTTTATTTACCTAGGGAACATTTTCTCAAACAGAACACTTTGGAGTCTTAATTTTTTGCCTGGGGAGACCTCAAAATTTTTATTATTATAATAATAAATTTGAACCTTCACAAATGTTAGTATTCATTTCCAAGCAAGGCATGGCTGAGATAAAGATGGAAGGAAAGAATCCTCAGATTTGTTCAGCAATGATGAAATGAGAAAAAGAAGGCAAGAAAAATGCAGAAAGATGGAGACATCTTCCATTTTCCTCTGAAATTGCCATCAGTCAGACCATAAAGATAGTGACAGCAAAGCCTCAAGTATTGTGCAATGAATCTGAGTGTTTATTTCTTTAAGCATTCTCCCCTTCAATTTCCTATTCTAGAATCTGTTCGGCTGAAGACCATAAAGTCTATTGTTTTCTTACAAGTGTGTTTGTTTTCTGGAAAGCTTTTTCTAGCAAATACAGTCACATAGCTGCTCTGAAATGTACAAATCTTAAATATTAATATTGATGGATCCCAAATACAATGTGATTTTCCCACATGGCTGAGAATCAGATATTGCAGTTTTTAGAGAAATAAGAATTTTGTCGACATCCACAGTTTCACTTGAGGTCGTGATGCAGAATCAGTCTCTAAATCACAGTGCAGCTGTCAGACTAAGCCATAGACATTCTCAACACATTACTCCTTGCTCACTGTATTTCAAAAACAGTGGGTATCACCCATCTGTTGTTTAGCTTTTTTTCTTTTTTTTTTTTTTTTTAAATAAATGCAAACATAATTAATTGAGACATCTGTGTCCCTCCATCTTCAGAATTAAGTAACACAGGATATGAACATAATGCTCAATGAGTTTCCTTACATGTTTTATTTCCTTTTGCAGGCAGCTCTTGTTGCCTCCCTAGATGAAATACTGCAAGAATCTTCTTATTTCAAAATTAATCTCCTGATGATGTTTTTTAAGTATCTTAAAAGAGTTTAGATTGATATAGTATCGCCAAGTTTTGTTTCTGCTCTCCTCTCTTCATGCTGTGTATCTTTAGTGCGTATTTTGTCTTGCAAGTAGAATTGAAGAAGGAAGTGAAAATACAACTACATTAGTTAATTTAAAGGCTAAGCAGTAGGAACAATAAAAAACAAATACAAAGAGATTATGCCAAACAACATTTATGATATGTTTATTAATATAGCACAAGCACTTGCAGCCCAGTATATTAGGTTCTTACAATGACATACTGGGACTCAAGTATTTTGCAGACAGTGAGTTTTAAGATAGATTAAGAGAAAAACCTGTATGCCAAGGTTTCAAGAGCAGAAATGTCTCTCAGAGAGGTGAAAAGAGGGCAGTCCAGTGGAGTGGAAATACAGATGAGAGATCAGTTCTGAGCTGGAATGTGTTGAGGGGGGGAAAGTAAGGAGACCTACTCTGCCACATAGACAGTGGAAACACAGGGGTGGAACAAATGTTGGTGAAAGACACTAAACAGTAACCAATAAATTTGGAATATTTTGAAAAAAAACCAAGTATATAGAGATTTGAATATACTACCTTTTCTTTAATGTACAGTGCAGTCTTGAAACTACAGCTAATTGCCACTTTGTATGCACAAACAGGGGATATTTTAATGTTTAGTTAAGTAAATATCTGATGAAGGGATTTAGGCATGTTAAAATTGTGGCTTTATCTGTGCAGAAAGAGAGAGGTAAGAGCTTAAAAGATATCAGAAAAGCATGGCTAGTTTGTTTCCATAGTAAAAACTCACAATCATGACAACCATGTGAAAGAAATGTCTATAATTATAAAAACAACAACAAGAGGAAAAAATAGCATTATAGGCTTCTCTTTAAGTTTAGTCTTAGGATACTGTCTCAAGCTGCACCGGGGGAAGTTTAAGCTCGAGGTGAGAAGAAAGCTCTTCACTGAGAGAGTGGTTAGCCATTGGAATGGGCTGCCCAGGGAGGTGGTGGAGTCACCATCCCTGGAGGTGTTCAAGAGCGGATTGGACATGACACTTGGTGCTATGGTTTAGTAGTCATGAGGTCTTGGGTGACAGGTTGGACCTGATGATCTTTGAGGTCTTTTCCAGCCTCATTGATTGCGTGATTCTAGTGCAGCTCACAATAGAGCTAGGGACTTCTCCAAAATTCACCATCAGAATCAGGAATCATCTGTAAAATAACTCTAAGCCACTACTTCTATCTCTGTTTAGTGAAGGAAATGGCACAGGAAGAGAACTTATTCTCAGAAAATGATTGCCCATGCACTATAAAGTAGATATGCTGCAGTATTTAGAATGTTTCCTACTATTTATGATATACAAATTAATTAGAAGTATTTGCATCTCTCTTTCATGCATGCTAATGAATTAATCCAAATCATTCACAAGATTTTAATTGCGTAGACTAAATGTTTATATTTTTAATGGGGAAATTAGATGTTTTCATAAATTAGTAATTTTGTTAATTTTGTATGTGTGTGAATTGGTACATTAGGATTTTTTAAGATAATTTAGTTTGAAATTAAAAGCTACAAAAAAGTCTCCTCAGACTTATTTAATAGCCTGGCCTAGTTATGAATAATTGCTGTTGACACAGGATTTACACATGTCCTTACACTATGTCATTTTCTCAAATGCAAACAAGACACCTGCTGAGTATTAGCTTCAGGAGGCATGTCAAATATAAATCAGCAAGTAATTATCCCTACCATGCATGTAGAACTTAATACATCTTTAAAATGGTCTTTCTAGGCATACTTTATACATAAGGTGAATAATAAAGACGGTATATTCATGTTATAGTTACAAATGGAAACACTCAAGAATTGTGTGTAACTTAAACGTTGTTTATGCAGAAGTACAGATCATCACAGAGCTTCGAAATATCTGTGATTGCTAGTATTAGAGCATTGACTTAATTTCCTCCTTTTGAGAAACCAAACTGAACCCTGTCACATTCTATGTAATTCAAAGTAAAATAAGGACAGACACAGTGGTGAATATTTCAAGAGAGGGAGAGCACGGATAGATTTGAAGGAAGAAGATGGGAGCAACAATTTGCCCAAGAAGAGAGAAAAAACGTCTTTTGTAAAATTAATGCTGTATATGGCAAAAAGGGGGAAGTATATGTATAAGAACTTAAAACTTTAGCACTATAACTATGTGTAAAATTAAACATGCTCTTAGCACTTCTGTAAGATCTGGACCTCAGTCAGTGTTCTGCTCTTACTTGGTGTTGCCAACAGAGTGGAAATTAGGGTGTGAATTTGAAACCCATCAAGATGATTTTCTGAATGAGTTCTCCAACCACGTGGAAGTTCCATGAAAACTACAAGGCAGCCAGCAGCATATGGCTCCAGCTCCCACTATATTTGTAAGGACACTATCTTATTCAGAGGTGTTAGAATTTACTGGCCAGGATCTTCATCTGAAACTTATTTTATGAATCCCATCCAGTTTACACAGGCTATGGCTAGAAATGAAAGGACTAAGTAACACATCAGATAACAAAGTTACTTTCAAGTAGGCTAATCTTGACCTGGGGTACTGGGTACCTAAATCATTCATCTGCAGATATTCATTAACTTAAAAACAGCAGTGTTTTAGATAATGATGATGATGATATTTTAGGCTAATAGAGCATAATGTCCTCTTCCTACATGCAGACCCTGTGGTGAGGCAAGTATACTTAATACAGTGACAACTGTCCTACTACATACATGACTGTATATTATGCTAAATGTAAATTTCTCCTTAATGAAATGCTGCTAATACAAGATTTTAATTTAATCTGATCAGCAGTTAGGAAAAGTATTGTTGTTTGCTGAGTTTCAACTACTACAAACCAAAAAACTACACTATATTTGCTATTTTGGGGGGAGGGGGGAAGAGGAGGGGTTGAGGAAAGCCACATTTTTTTAACACAGTGTAAAGGGATATGTACACTTTAGACTTGCTCTACAAGCTTAAGCTTGTTGTTGTTACACAACAGCAAGGGGTGACTACGAGTTGTCGGGAGCTACAATGGTAATTCCATTTGTGGAGGATTTTATTTAGATACTGTCCCTAAGTAAAAACACATTGGAATGCTGAAATCAATCTTTCTGAGTTATGAATGGAAACCATGTTAAATCTGGAAGGCAGAATTTAAATTCTACAATTTCTCCTTCCTTTAGAAGATTTCTTGGAGATATATTGTCATCAGTTTCCAAAGAAATCACTAAAAAAAAATAAAATAAAAAAATTATCTTGCAGGACTCTTCTCTGCATCTAATTATCTTTTCCTTTTTCCCCTGACAGGTAACTTTGCTCGTGAATTAAGTACATTCCGTGATAATGTTACTGCAGTGACTATTTGTTGCTGCACTAGTAGTAAATTCTTTCCTTACTGGCAGTTGTGTGACTGAATACTCTGTTTCTGTAGTGTGAGTTACCATCTCTTTAAAATCTACTCAACTTTAGGCTTTTTCAGGACCAAACAACTTTTGTTAGGTTTGATGCTCTATTTTCCTCGGGTTAACATAGTGCTTAGAAATGTCCAAAATGGATAAAACACAGCCTACAGAATATACCTGACTAGAGCCCTGACTGGAACCCCACCTCTCCGATAATTATCATGTTAAATTTTTACAATAAAACCTAAAGACACCATTAATGAAATAAAGCTATCTATGGATTTAAAATTCAGGAGGTTCAGGTATGTCAGGCACTGTTAAGTATCAATAATACTAAGACTAATGCAGAGAGATCAAAACTTATATTCCACCCTGACATTATTTCTTAGCAAATATGCCAAGAGTTTCTCCTGTATGCTTTGCTACTTTTTGTTTTCTTCTGCTATGTACGAAGCATAGAACATGCACACTACAACTCTCACTCCCACTGTCTTTAATAACTAACTCATTGAATCATTTCTCTGTTGTGAAATACAGAACATGTGAGGTCACGTTTGTTGCTTATATGTCTGAAGATCACGTCTACGAACATATCCATCTGAAAGTTCCCATGCAGATATACATGAATTAACTAAAGATGGTGGGATAAGCTTGTCACAGATCAAATATCCTGCTTTGTGGAAGTTACATTTTATAAATATAATCACCCAGCTTTGAGGGCTTAATCCTACACATCAGAGGTGCTGAGCATCGCTTGTGTAAGTATAAGATAAAAAGAGATGAGCTGCAAAGAGGGCACAGCAAGGCTTGCGGCTGCATTATTAGGAAAGCGCTGCTACATAAATGTCATCTTGTTCCCATTTAGTGACAGATGTTAAGGCTAAAGATGAGAGAGCAGAGTTTAGCCCTTGCTGACAGTTCAGAATTATACTTGAATCCACCTCTCGCCAGGCACACCATCACTCTCATCTCTTCTGCGGTTACCAGAAAGGGGTCCAGAAGTCTGAACAACTTCTGTTGTAACTATTCCATACTTTTGTCTCTGCCCAGCACTTATAAACACCTGAGAAAACAATGATGCTGATGCTCACATCTTCTTCTATCTCTATTGCATACAGCCCAAGGTCTAAAAGGAGTATTTATCTTCTTATTTTATTTTACGTAGAATTTTGTCGTGTGCAGTTCCTATATTTTGGCATTCTTGCTAGAGTTTGAATTAAATCTGACATGCTGAGTATCTGTTTGGCATTAAGCATGAATGCCTTCCTTTGAAAAGAATTTCTCTTTAATTTTTATGCCTTTTTTAAAGAGCTCTCAAAAGCCCTAGGCCAAACAGCCATTTTTAATTTTCACAAATAAGGTATCTCATATAAGGGAATCCCAAGGCACCCAGGCTGCTTTTGGATCCTGCATAAATGTTAGAAGAATTTCAACTCTGCTCACAAAGCACTGTGTCCAGTGGAAGTTTCTTTTTAGGAACAATCCTACAAATACCATGAGGAAAACAGTTCTTCTGTCTATAAGTGTATAGATGTGCATACAGTCATTTCACTTTAAACACCATACAATATCTTGTTATTTTTCCAGGCATTTTATTTCACTCCAAAAAAAAAAATCATTTTAATATAAAAATGTAAGTATTTGATCTCAATAAAATAAAATGATATTATAAAGCACATTTCTATCATTGGATCCAGTGCATATTGAACATGACAGAAATGTGACTTAAATACTACAATATTATCTACTCTTTTGGAGATTTGCAATTGTTACTGTCTCTTTTTTCGTGGTTTCAAAACAAACAAAAAAATGGAACAAAACCTACTCAGACAAGTCAGCAAAACATAGTGAAAATTTAATTTGCATTCCAAGACTCAGTAAACATACTTGTTTCTTAGGACTGAAAATGGTCTTTTATCAAGAACCTTTTCAATGTGATTTTGAGCCTGTAATCTCTCCTGAAGCTGTAGCCACTATTGTCTAATAACTACATCCTTATCAAGCTTCAGGACTACCATCTCAGCCTTCATTTTCTCAACATGTTGCTTTTCTTTAATACTACATCCTTCATGTTGTTTATGTTCCAGTTTTGTCATATGAAATGATTTTTCCCCCTCTTACTCTGTAAGACCGCTGACTAAAATAATAAGTCCATTCATGTTTCTTCTTAAATTGTTTTCCCAAGGCCATGTTTCATTCTCCCCTAAAGAAATACATAGCATGCTATTTTCTTCTTCACAATTTTCAACTTCATAAATAAAAAGATAATGACATACCTTTTCTCCATTTCTCTGGACACTGTTGGTAATCACCTTAAAAATACACTACAAAAATAAATCTTATATGCCCAAAGTTTGAGGTCAGACATGATAACAAATTGTTTTCTGAATTCACAGCGCTTTCTGTCATTCTTAAATTTTCTTACAGTCTTTTCAGCAGCATACAAAGTCTTATCCACTAAAGAACCCTGAGCCCAGCCTAAGCTCAGAGGATCTTTAGAATAGAATAGAATAGAATAGAATAGAATAGAATAGAATAGAATAGAATAGACCAAGCTGGAATGACCTTCAAGATCATTGCGTCCAACCCATCAACCAATCCAACCCACCTAAACAATTAAACATGGCACCAAGCACCCCATCAAGTCTCCTCCTGAACACCTCCAATGATGGCGACTCCACCACCTCCCCAGGCAGCCCATTCCAATGGACAATCACTCTCTCTGTATAGAACTTCTTCCTAACATCCAGCCTAAACCTCCCCTGGTGCAACCTGAGACTGTGTCCTCGTGTTCTGGTGCTGGTTGCCTGAGAGAAGAGATGAACATCCGCCTGTCTACAACCTCCCTTCAGGTAGTTGTAGAGAGCAATAAGGTCACCCCTGAGTCTCCTCCTATCCAGGCTAAGCAACCCCAGCTCCCTCAGCCTCTCCTCATAGGGCTTGTGTTCCAAACCCCTCACCAACTTCGTTGCCCTTCTCTGGACACACTCCAGCAAGTCAACATCCTTCCTAAACTGGGGGGCCCAGAACTGGACACAGTACTCGAGGTGCGGCCTAACCAGTGCAGTGTACAGGGGCAGAATGACCTCCCTGCTCCTGCTGGCCACACTGTTCCTGATGCAGGCCAGGATGCCATTGGCCCACTTGGCTGCCTGGGCACACTGCAGGCTCATGTTCAGCCTATCATCAACCAGTATCCCCAGGTCCCTCTCTACCTGGCCGCTCTCCAGCCACTCTGACCCCATCCTGTAGCACTGCATGAGGTTGTTGTGGCCAATGTGCAGAACCCGGCACTTAGATGTATTAAATCTCATGCCATTGGATTCTGCCCATCTGTCCAGCCTGTCGAGGTCCCTCTGCAAATGAATGTAGACAATCCATTATGAAGTCATCTTGTCTAAAAGGGTTCAGATTTCTGTCTTGCACATTTTAGGTGAATACCAAGACCATCAATTTTTGTTCTCATACCATGCTCACGTTCTCTTTTGTGTGACAGTATGAACTGCCATTTTCCCCTCGGGGATACAGATACATGGTTGTCATGTTAAATTTGTGGAAACTTACATATTCCTTAAAAATACATAAAATGAGATTTATTTTTTTTAAATTTAGAATGACCTTCATAAGTTTTTAAAGAATTTTAAGTATTAAACTATTACATTTAGAGGACAAGGATAGTGAGTCTGTCAAAGGAGCTCAGGCACATTCAAAGTTTTAACCATATTATGAAAGAAAACAGTCAAAATGTTTTAACTATAAAATTTCCTTTGCAGCAACTGCATCATTTTAATTTCAATATCTTGTAAAAGGAAAAGTTATCTTCTAATTTTAGAATAAAACGATTACTCAAAAGTTGCCCAAACTGAGAAGAAGTAAAAAATGTAGAGGGGGAAGTATGATGGTGAAGATCTACTAGTTGAGGAGTTAAGGTCTGACAGACTTAAATTACTTTTGCTGGGGGTTTTGACAAAAGAGTTATTTAATTTATTAGGTTTTCCTCTTTTCCTGCTGAAAGTAAAAACCTCTCCCTTGACATGATTGAAATGCAAAAGAAATGCAGAAGATGCAATAGAAGAACTAACTAGAACTTGACCAGTAGTTATTCAACGGATGTTTAGCATACATTTAGGATAGTTTAAATAGCAAATGTGAAAAGACAGGAGACAGAGACAACAAAGAATTTAAAGATTTAAAAAGACACAAAATTTTTAAAAGAGTATAAAAGAGAATAACTAAGTTACAAGAACAGAGAACCTTTGTTTCGCCCTCAGTAAGGAAATGATTATAATTTCTCTGAATCTGTGATAGAACTAAAGACTTCCATTAAGGTGGGACAAACTCACCTATTCCTTTCAGACTGAATATAATGTGAAGGTTACATACTGAATGCAAAAGCTAGCTTGCTATAGATCATGCTTCCAGAGAAATATGAAGGTATTCAGTGGACTGCATCCATCAGTGAATGGTATTCCTGGAGCATGGAATCATTAACCATAGGCATAAGTGCCATCTTGCAGCTGATGAAAATGGGGTCTGTTATTCTCTGGCACCACAGGAAGCTCTGAAGCAAGGCAGAGCTTGGAGTGAAATAATTTGTTCAATAGAATCACTAGAAATCAAAGCAATATCTTTTGTTCATATCACACTTAGAACAGGAGTCAGATAGTTAATTTCTCTACAGAGTAGGGAATTCAACACCGATCAGTGTAAGGGAAACAGAAGGATAAAAGCCATACAGCATCAAATAAGAACGGGGATCAAATAAGAATCTAACATAGATGAATCTTTAAAATAACAATCTACTATCTACTTTCTTTTATCCGTATGTGTTGTTTTCTGGTTCCAGCATTCAATAGTATGAGAAGGAATTGCAAACAGCATAAGCCTGAGCTCCCTTTAATATAGTGTGTTTCACCATGAGAATCTTGTTTGAGGAAGTACATCTTCCTATGCCATAAAGAAGTTATTTTGTTTTAACAAGTTTGGAATTTAGAGATGTCTATTTGGACTACATATACTTGAAAAAGGATTTTTTTAAGCAAGCTTATTTCACTAGATTGAGGGGGTTGGATGCACCCTGTGGTTGAAAGAATTGCTTGGTCTCTGTCTATCTTGTGAATGGTGATTTTGGTTGTGAATTATCTAGATTTTGGGTTTTTTTCCTTATAAGTCTTGTCCATTTAGCTTCTTGTTTTGGATGTTTTCTTTGGTTAATTTTTCAAGCAAAATACTAAAATATTTGAAATAAATAGATTCTGAAATATCTAGTCTGTATTTGAATAATACATGGAAAATCTGTAGGCTAACAGCTGGAAGTATGCTACATTTAATCTGGCAACAGATCTAAGAGTGACAGAAGGAGTAAACTTGACTATGATTAAAAAAAAAAAAAAAAGGCAAAGAAACAGTAGTTTTCCTGAGCTGATCTTTTGGGACTTGTGAAAGTTTTGATCAAACCATCCCCAGAAGTCTCATTGAAAGACAGCCCACCTACATATCCTCTCAGTCATGAGAACACAATTCCACTTTGAGTCTCAATTATGAGCCAGGAAAATCATAAGTCTCATCTCAACACTCTGCAGCAACCCCACTGTGCTCTCGTGGTGTGCCTGAAACTGGCTACAACACAACATTTATTTCTGCCACATCACAGCAATCAGTCTGAAACAGCAAGTATCTTGTTAATTTGAGTCTCCAGCTTAATTATAAATCACCAGTGTGTGCTTCATGTCTAAATATGGAACTGGGGAAGAAAATTAAATCCGAGAGAGGTGTTCCATTCGTTACTTTTTTTTCTGTAATATTCATGAGTTCTGTCTAAGAAAGTTGGGGGGTTTTCATGCATGCAAAAACCCCCCAAACAAACAACAAACCACCAAATCCATATTTTCAGGGTCCTTACGTACATTATGCAAAAAAACCCTCTCTGCACTCTGAACTCCTAAGAGCTAGTTGTAGTAGAGCATAGAAGTCTTACTGCAAAGTATTTGGTTCATATGAAGAATGTGAGACTATCCAGTGGTGGCAGTTGGTAAAACATCCTTCCCTAGCACAGTGAGAGGCATTTTAGAAGTAGCTATGAGCGCTCAGAATTAAGGTTGTGAGCAGCTAAGAGGATGGTTGGATTTGCAACTCCCTTGAAGCCTTGTAATGGCCACAGAAGGCCAGGAACTGGGGCACTAACTTCCCTGATTCCCTTAGCAGGCTCTGAGCGGGATAATAAAGGGATAATTTGACAGAAGACTCAGGGTCTTCTCAGAACAGGAGTAGTTTCTTTGCTCCTTTGAAAAACAATTTTGTATGATTGTTTTTTGCATTAAGCCCTCTAGGTCAGATTTGCACCGCATGGTAAATAGGACAGTGCTCCATTTCTCTGATGACTAAGCAATAAAACCTAACCCTTTATTTTTGCCCACAGTAATCTGACTAGAAGAGTCTTTACCTCTGGTTTTGAACTACAGGAAATACCATTTACACCTGAATAAACTTTATTGCAACACCTACATTTTCTATCACTACTTCTGGTTTTGAAGTACAGGAAATGCCTCTTCCACCTGAATAAACTTTATTGCAACACCCACTTTTTCTGTTATGCCTTCTCAGATGAGTCTGTTTTTATATAGATGAAATATTTCAGACAGTAACTTTTCATCCCTTTCTCCCAAGATAACTTTCTAGTCTGTCTCTAAACAATTAAATGTTCTGTGTAACTTTAGTCACAGTTAAATTACTGTCAAATATAGACTTTTTGGTGTGGGCAGTTAGTTTAGTTTTCTCATTTTAATAGAAAGAAGATTTGAAGGTAAAGGTCTAAGAGCAGCACAGGTAGATTTATATTCCCTTTGTTTATATCTATGTGAACTTTAATATTTGAAAGCCATTTTCTCCAGAGCAATCTGTTTATGAGGCAAAAAACCACCACCAACAAAAACCCTTGCCAACTTGCAAGGTATGCTGAAGAAAGTTGCTTATATTTATGGATTTTTAAGATACTGTATGCCACATCTGACTCTGAGTAAATTACAGCTTGATCTAGTGTGGGGTGTCCCTGCACATGGCAGGGGGGCTGGAACTAGATCATCCTTGTGGTCCCTTCCAACCCTGACTGATACTATGATTCACAGCGCAAATTTCTTCAGCATCTCTGTATACCACCATTCCAATGATGGTACATCTCAAAGGAGTGTTTTACATCCTCTATTGCTTGTCTTTCTTGTAGGCAATGTTTATATAATAGTCATTCCATTGTTGCAGGAATATAATTGTACTAAAAGCAATTTTAAACTGCTGTCTTAAAAAATAAAAATTAAAGACCCCAAACCTCTCCTATATTGCTTTTAAAATTCAATCTGTTGGCAAATGGGGAGGAGGTAGAAAATAGATGTTTCCAAGTGTTAATTTCTTTGAGAAGCTGACAGTAATTATAAAGTGGAATGACTGCATCATGTATCAGCTTCTGATAGTAATTATAAAAAGCCCAGGAATGGGTGTGGAGGGGAGTGCATAGCATGCGTATCCTATACCCTTGTTTACTTTTTTCTGATATGAAGAACTTACCAAATCCATCTCCCCAAAGCTATTTTTAGCAGCCTCCTTAAAAACGTTTAGCAATATACATAAGAAGTACCTCTGACATTTCCTGGGCAAAGTTCCTGTGCTCAATTTTAAAGATGCATCTTTTGAAATGGTCTTCTGAAAAAGCTGCTGCAGCAAAATTTTTGTTCATTGATAAGTGTCGCATGACAGCAAGTATCTGACAGATAGAAAAATGCACTTCAGGTATGCCAGATGCCTGACTTTTTTCAGCACACCAGCTGTCAAATGTATAATCAAGTGAATGAATCATTCTCTAATTATTTGGTTTACTTTTTTTGTTGTTTTTGTTTTGTTTTGTTTTGTTTTGTTTTCAGAAGTGAAGGAAATGCTGTAGATTAAATTGCTCAATCTTCAACTGACAAGCAAGGGGCATAAAATGTTCTGTTTACCGCTAAGATATGCTCATTGCAATTTTTTAGGGAATCTTGATAACCCTTATCAACACAACTAATTATATAGTTAGTACTCATTTTAAATGGGGTATCTAGTTTATGAATTACTTTAGTACAAAGCATCTACTACTCAATTAAATTCCTTGATGGCTGAATTTGAATGAAATCAAATCTACTGGGTTATTAAAGCCACGGGAAAGATTAAAGGTGTGGCAACAGAATGCATATGCTGCTAAGGAAACATTCAATTTAGGCATTTTAAAGGGTCAATTGAAGAAGCCCAGTAACATGATATCCCACTGAAAACTGAGAATATCTTTCTAGTCATTTTAGGAATCATTTCCCTCCCCCTTATTAGAAGGAAACAGTTGCAGGTACATGGCAACGGTAAACAATACAGCAGTTGCATGTGTAGTCAGCAATTTTCATTAGCCATTTCAAATGTAAATTGATCTGCTTTTAGCACTGAAGTCCAACATCAATAAGTTTCAATCCCAACAGCTTAAATTTCACAGCTTAATTATAATTTCTACACTTACTTTGGAAACAATAAATACGTGAAAATATCAAGCTCAGTTTCACTGCTTCTATGTGCTAGAGTCATGCATTTCTCCCACATCAGAAATCATCCATCAATGCAGTGCTCCCTGATCACAGCAACTTCCCAGAACCCTCCATAACCAGAGAACATTGCCCTCATACCTATCTAACTCTGTGTCATGCAGTTTTCAATCAAATGGTGGGAAAAACAAAGCAATTTGTACACTTCTGATACTTTTAAAGGTAGGTCAACAATTTTGATAGTCACTAACTTTGTATTTCTTATTCAGCACAGAAATTTTAACCTTTAGAAAACTAAAGTTTAGTTTACTGCTTACTGGCAACAAAGGATATTTGTGCCACAGCAAAATGTCATTGATTCTACATTTCCTCTGTACATAATGTCAATAAGAAAATTAAGTAATCTATCCATCACACCTAGGAGCACTTCTGCTGATAAGAAATAGAGAATTCAGCAGAATTACTGAGAGAAGAGTGTAGGCTTTAGTCTTGTTCCTGTACAGCACAGTCATGAAATGCCAAGTAAGGACTAGCCCATCTTTTCCCAAATCCTGCCTAGAGTTGGTTAAAAATATGCATCTTCTTAATGTCAGTTCTTTTGACTTTGCTTCTACTCATTGATTTTTAGCTTGTGCTTGAGGAAATAAGCTCTCTGCTGTCCTGCTGTTTCAAATTGTGTGTGTGTGCCCACACGCAATTGAAGTATTTCTGGTCAACTGCATCCAAACTGGACAAAGTGGATGCCTGCAGAGATTATTACTGTCTGACAGAAATGAACACTAAGGAGGAGACATCCTATTAGTGCTGGTAAGGTTGAAAGGCTGTAGTCTTAACTTACACTTGAACATCCCAGAAACTACCAAAGCTTATACCTCTACATCATGGGAAAAAACACTCTTAGTCTTAATGCTGACCAAGCATAGCATATAAATCTGTAAGAACTTCACTCCATCAGTTTTCAGAAGTGCTTTAGCAGAGCTGCTAGCAGCTTTATAACACAATGGGAAAGCAAGACCTTTGCTACTGCAATATCCTCCTAGCAAAGCACTTCACAACACCATCTGAGGAAAACAGTAGACGTTGCAGACCTGTTCTTTGGTCAGCAGTGGGGAGCAGAAAATGAGAGCTTTCCTCTCAGAAAACAGCAATATTGTGTGGTGTGATTTTCATTTTCAGTGAAAAACAGGATGATGGACAGTTCATCAGAAGGCAGAAGTAGTCAAGGGCAGGAAAAAAATACAGTTCATCCTTATGCCATGCAATGATCCACCACCACCACTAAAAAAGCAAACAAACAAACGACCCAAATTTATTCATGTGCACATCATTCTAATTTAATAACAGAATAGTGCAACTGAAATTAATGTTACTTAAATAATTTCAGATTTTTTAGTTTTTGTTGTGTGTGGCATGTATTTCTGTCAGGAGAAGTCATCTACCTGTTCTCTGACTCAGCCCAGGATGAGCAACAATCTTTTATTCTCCACCCTGGTGCCTCAAACAGATCCCTTTAAATCTAAAAAGCCTCTGTGAGAATTAGTGTGTTCAGTATACATATGGGGTCTGTACATGGCAAGACACAGGGAAGGAAGTAGAAAGAAGAAAGGAAAGAAAATGGGTCCAAACCTGCTTTCAGGGACCCTGAGTAAACCCACCACTAAGCTAAACAACAGATATAATTCTTCTTGCTGTAGTCATATAGGAAAGTGGAGCTCTCTTGCACACACTCTCTCACACTCTTCCTTTCTCTTTTCCTAATGCTTTCCGATATTATCTTTAGGAGTGTACATGTGCCTCTGAGTTACTTGTAAAACCCCTACATATATCATAGAAATAACCTTATATATTGGTTGGGGTTTTTTTTTCTGTAATATCACAATTTAGAAGGCCTAGAGACTATCAAGGAATTGTAGTGATGAGTGGTTGTAAGAAGATCATGATTCTTAGTAGCAAACTTCATCTTGTTACACAAGATAGCAGGGTGAAGCTGGCTGCTTGAATTTAAAATTAGTTATTCAAAAAGCGTTAAATTGCCTTTTGTATCATGTGGAAAGGGAAAAGGACTTCAGAAAAAAATTTGGTACTCTATCTGTTGAAATCTCATAGTTAATAATTACTGACAAAAGCTAATTAAGACTTGTTTGCACTCACCTCCTAGACTTACTTTCCCATCTTGGTTCCCAGTTATTTGGATCCCTTAAACTCTAATTATATAGTTAGAAAGCTTGGGCAAAACTGGAAATGTAATTTCTAAATTACAAATGACATTTTATGTATTATGTAAGTTATATATTTTATGTATCATATAAATTACAAATTGATACGCCCATTGATACACTACTTTTTATCTCACTAGCTCCATATCCAGCAACCTAATTGTAAACCTTTAAGCACATGTGTTGCTCATTCAAAGTTTAACAAACTGTTGAGAAGTTCAGCTGGGGTGAGATATCCATTAAAAACTTAATTAACACTATTTTTTGTCTCTTTAAACTCAGATTACCTACTTCACACGCAGTTAGCTGACTTTCAGATAAAAACAAATTAACCTATTTGTACTACTTGTTGTGAAGATAATGCCATCCAATAAATCTGTCTGAGGCACAGCTCCATTTTCAGAGTATGCTTTTTCTCCAAGCTCTTTCCTTTCTCTTTGAATACATGCTCAGTTCTCGTAGGGCATATATTCAGTTCATGGGAACAAGGAAGTAAAATCTCCAAGAAAGACTTAGTTCTAATCTTTTTAAAGATTTCTTTATAACTTTGTGCCAACATCATTGTGCCTCACTTTCCACCTACTAAGGTAATAAAAAGTTGCCAAGTAACTCATAAGTCCAGGTAAGCACTACAGTGAATAAACAAGAAATTCACATGAAACAACTATTATACATCATTCTATTTCCTAGATGAGAAACTAATTTTCTCAGACCAACAGATTTACAGAGAGAGTGGATCAGTCTGTGCAACAATTGGTCCACACAATAAAATTCCATTTTGTTATTTCATCAGAACTTTTTCAACAACTCAGTAATTCTGTGCCTCAGAATTTCCCATTTTGTACATCTAGTAAACTCAGAACTTTGCCAATGAGCTAAAGAAAACTAGAAAGAAAAGAGGGACCAGTGGAATCTCATTTCCCCCAAAGTTTATTTCCATTGCCTGTCAGGCTATCTTTGACTGCTATCTTAAGAAACACCTTAAGGCAGAAGGGATTTCTAGATCCATTTGCATTGACAGCAATGTGCAGTATGAATTTACCATACAATTAAAATTGCAACTGCAGCTGAGGCAGCATATCCAGACAATTAATTAATTTTTTGTGGACATTAATCTAGGCCATAAATAAATTGCTATCTTGTTACTGTAGAGAGGCTATTCTACCATTGTAAGCAGCATAGCCTGGAGACCTGTCACACATATATGTATTTGGGGAACATGCATATACATATGCATATGCATATACATATACATGTATGTATTTGGGGAACATTTTACTTTAGAATAAGATCAATCCAATGGCATGGACTGAATATTCACTTACAGGTGGAGTACATCTGTAGTCCTCCTGGAGAATACTGTCTAAGCTAGTTCCAACAAAAAGGAATAGAATTCAAATGCCCAAGTCACAGCAGGTAAATCAAGACATTTACTTCAAAAACCTCATTTCTTATCCAAACTAAAACTCTAAAGCAGATATTTTTCTAATGATATTTTGCAAAGAATGTTAGATGTGCATTTGCAGATTTCTGCCAATATATTAAATTGGACAAAAACACACCAGGGGTTTGGATATTAAGAAATCAGTGTATCATCATCAGCCAATCTATAAGAGAGCTGCAAATTGACCACATTTATCTATAGATTTACTTTAAAATCTACTTTTTTTTTTTTTTTTTACTTTGCTGACAAAGATGTGAAGAAAGACAAGATATTGGAGTTCTGCTTTCTCACCCATAATTGGCTTCTCCATCAATAAATACCCTCCTGCTTAAGGACAAATGTAGCCATAAAGAAGTTTTGTTGCTACTATTGGTGGCCCTACTGGCAGTTAGTCAAATGAGGATATTTAAATAATGTGATGGTCAAACAATGTTTTGATGGGAACTTTTAAAGAAGAAACACTATTCCTAAGTGCAAATTATTCTCTGAAGGCACAGAACTGCAATCTTTCAACAGGGGAAAAACAGTAGACTGTTCTCTGCTGCTCATGATGTTTTTCTGTCAGAGGAATTTATATGAGCAACTTTGCTGCATGTGTAAGATGTATCACTCCTTATTTCACGGCTGCACTCAGCTCTTATTGTTGAAGCTTTCTTAGCTAAAATCACCTGTGCTCATCTGGGTGCTTGACAGACGCCTTCTGTGTGGGCTGTAACAAGAACAATATTAGAGGAGAGTTATCTTCCCCACATTTGAAATCCCATTTGTACGTAACAAGAATTACACACCCTGTCTGTCTACTGACAGGTATGCTGATGGATCTTAACCATTATATTATTTCAATTCTTCTTTACCTTCAAGATCTCTCCATGCAATATACTTATTAAAATAAATATAATGGGACTGCATTCCATCATACTGTACCATTCCTAAACACCAGTAAAATACCCCCAGCTTTTACCTATCAGAACAAGCAGGAACCATAACATCATATTACTCTTGGAAAAACACTTGACACACAAAGTTGGCAATAGCAACACAAGTCTCAGGACATTTTAATTCCTCAGGATGAAATATGAAGAAAATTGTGGGGGCCTTTCCCAGAAAAGGACTCCATTTTAAAGCATTACTATAAAATTTGTACAAACCAGACAGATTTTTCAAATTATCGAGGTGCATTTTTTTATCATATTGCTGAGTTTAGAAACAAGTTTGACATTCTCTGTGTGTTTCTTGTTACACTCCCCAACCAGAGACACTGGTGGAAGAATAAGTAATTTGAGACATTTTCTCTGAAATCAGTGAAAGTTCCAGTGTTGATATAAGGAGCCACAGGTTTCTCTGCTGTGCTCATGCCTAAACATAAAAGGTGCATTGACTTATTTGAATTCCATTCTATCCATTCTTTGAAGAAAACTAGCAGTTTTCCAGTTTGCCTCCTTGCTATTTGCAGGATTTTGCAAAGACCTGATATTTAGAGATCAGGTGTTTGCTCTCTTACTTGCATACTTTTTTAGCAAGCTTTTGGTAGGGAAGGTTTTCAGCCAGATCAGCTCTCTGAAATGGTTTTCAGTTTTGACACGATACCAGTATCAGCACAACCAGATCAGGAGCTCATCAGCTTTAATTTTTGACTGTACTGAATCGTTCTGTGAATCTCAGCCAGAGCTGATATGACAAATGATAAAACACTGACTAAAGCAGATTCTACTCTCTCTCCTGTGGTTCTTTTGATTCTATAACTCTGTCTCTAGCTCTAACATGAATTTGTGCTGCTGCTTGGTGAAGTAGCTTGGTGAACTGACACAGAAAGAAAACAACCAGAAAGAACAAAAGGATTATGCTTCAATTTCACAATCCGATTGGTCAGCCTTGTGAGGGACACTACAGTCACTGAAATTGTTTTCAATTTTAAATAAACACATACTTCCATTAAAAAATCTGTTAGAATTGTAGAGTTATTTTCCTTATAAGAAACAATGAGCAAGTATTTTTTGAAAATACTGTATAATAAGAAACCTAAAGATCTCTGGGACAGACCACTGCAAGTTTGCAGTTCTGTACTTTTTTTCCCCTAAAAGAAATAAAATTCTTTTAAAGATGATTCTATTACAAGAACAAAAGAAAACTTTGGTCTCCATCGAAAATAAAAGCATCTGGTATCTAGTAAGAATTACAGTCTTACAGGTTTCTTGTTTTTAAATCTAGGTACATATTCAGTCAGGACTTGTTAATAGCTGTAGTGTTTTTTATATGTAACTAAGAAGGTGTGGATTCTGTGGTTTTGTGGTAAGGTTTGAAACACAGGCACGACCCTTTGAAGAAATTCAATACAGTCATAGGAAATACCATTCCCCTTATTTGACTGCAGACAGAAAATGCATGTATTTTATACAGGATTGCTTTTTATTAATAAGGTACCTCCAGTTAGTTCTCCACATATTATTGCTGGAACGAGTCCAGAGAAGAGCAACAAAGTTGGTGAGGGGTTTGGAGCACAAGCCCTACGAGGAGAGGCTGAGGGAGCTGGGGTTGCTTAGCCTGGAAAAGAGACAAAGAGGTGACCTTATTACTCTCTACAACTACCTGAAGGGAGGTTGTAGACAGACGGATGTTGGTCTCTTCTCCCAGGCAGCCAGTACCAGAATAAGAGGACACAGTCTCAGGCTGCACCAGGGGAGGTTCAGGTTGGATGTTAGGAAAAAGTTCTATACAGAAAGAGTGATTGCCCATTGGAATGGGCTGCCTGGGGAGGTGGTGGAGTCACCATCATTGGAGGTTTTTCAGGAGAAGACTTGATGGGGTGCTTGGTGCCATGGGTTAGTTGTTTAGGTGGTGTTGGATTGGTTGATGGGTTGGATGCGATGACCTTGGAGGTCTCTTCCAACCTGGTTTATTCTATGTATTCTATGTATTCTATATTGTCTCAAAGCAGAACAGAATAAAATACCTAGGGAACTGAAGAGAATGGCTAAGTTTTGTGGAGTATTTTTCACACGTACCAAAGTACACATATTATAAAGCGAGGAGGTCACCTTTCTGAAATTATAGGTTAACTATTGGAATGGAGCAAAAATCCAGAAGGAAACATGATGGTTTTCTGAAAACTACGTGTTTTCATTTGAAATGTAAATGAGTTCCTGAGAAACAAACAAACAAAAATATAAAGGAGACATTTTAGGTATTTGAGTTACAAGGTTCACATTCCTTATGAATACAAGTGCTCTCAGGGATACTAGAAAATGTCATTTGTCTCTCTATAATTCATAGCAAATGAAAGAGGAGTTGATTTATATTCAGCTCTTCCTCCCTTTTTCTCTTTGCTTAAGGCAAAACATCCACTATCACTTAAAATACATACCAGCCACTCATATTGTTGAAGTACTTGACCTTAAGTTGATAACCTAAAAGCCATCTTCTGTGTTGTTTGTTGGAAATGCAGTTAGATTTGTTGTCTGACTGCTCACAAAGCAGGGACATAGCTGTTAAATCAACTTGGGACTTATAGACAAATATCTCTTGAAAGAAACAAATTAACACTTTCATCTTCTGCGTGTTTCCTTCACATATTTGCTTTGATTAAAATTGCTTTAACTGTCTTTCTCATAACAAGGCTTCATAACATGGCTCTGAGGGACATTCTCCACACTATGCTCATTATTGGAAACTATGATTGTTGTCAACAGTAAGAACAAAGATCAGCAAATAAATGTTTTAACACTGTGAATAGAAGTACTCATCGCAAGTAGAATTTATATGACATCAATATTGCAAGTTATGATGCCATATTAATTTAAACCATTGCAACAATTAAAGAAGTGAAAATTTTCATTTGCCAAATGAAAGTGTCACTACAAAGATATGTATTAATTACCTAGTGAGAAGTTCAGCTATTAGGTCACTCAACTGTACATACAATATCAAACTATACAAATTCTTTCAAATATTTTATGAACATTAACCATTTTAAAATTATCACCATTTCAGAAACACTATTCATTCTATTTCAATACTTGGAAATACAGAGCAGTGAGAAATTATCATGTTATTGGGGTTTAGAGATCATAATATAATTACCACCAATCAGCTGCAATTAATTCCCAGTGCACCCTATTCCTAATACATACCATATACTTGATCTTTTTAGACTATGATTATCAAAATATAAACTTGTTTTCAGCTACCAGCTTTAAAGATATTGTCAAAATAGTATCATCTGTGTTAGATAAAATATTCATTAATTTCTCGTTATTGCTTTTCATGCATAATACACTGTCAGAAACCAAAATCTTATCACGTGATGGGTTGAATCTGCTGATGATATTAAATACCAGGAGGCCATCATGCCAGCTCCAAAATGGAAGTACTGGCTGGAGCAAAGTATCATTGGGCTTGAGGTTCAGATTTTAACATGAGAGGCTTCCCATTCCAGGGGAATGCAAAAGCATCCTCCATATACCCACAGTCTAGAACATAACCCTATTGCAAAGTACAGTTGTACTTATAAACAGTTTTCTCTTTGCCTAGGAGAGTCAGTGTCCTGGTTTGAGGCCAAACAGATCCTCTCTTGCCCCTGAAAGGGGCAAAAGAATGACACTCACACAAATGGATTGCAGAAGTGATGGAAAGTTTAAATAGAAAAGCAATTAGTGCTTTGCAGAAAACTACAAGTACAGTGACAAAAGAAACCTAAAGAACACAGTATCCCTTACAGCACACCCAACAAGCCTCCCAACATTTTCCTTTTCCCCACCTGTGTCATTGATGTGTGTAAAATATTACACTCGTTTTTGTAAAATAATTCCATTCTACTGCAAAAAAAACCCACCAAGCAAACAAACAACAAAAAACCCACCACAACCACCTGTAGTTCATTTAAGTTTGTGGTAGTGTGAAGGTTTAATCCTCCCACCACACAAAGCACAGCTAACTCAGTCGGAGAAGCGAATCATTAGTTCAAAGCAGTTGTTAAGAAAGTTAGTTTTCTTATCTCATCAGTCCAAGGTCAGTTGCATTCACTCCAGCCAAGAACAGAAAGAAGAGACTAAACAAAGACTGTAAGTTCTTAAAGTTACATTCTACTGATCTACCAATGAAATTTGTTTAGAATTATCTCTTTATTTTTTTTCCTTTTTACACCAAAACATTCAGCTAGAGAATTCTGTAGCTGTCCTTTTCTTAAAGGCACAGCCTGAAACTGTCACAGTTTCACTGTACAATTCTGGCTGTAAGACACATTCTCAATCAGATTATGTAAAAGGCACGGTTCAGACCATTAGATTTGCTGATGTTACATCAAAAGGCTCGCATGCAATCCAATTTGCCAGTTTTAATTACTGGAAGCCAGAGAATAATGATACATTTGATATAAATTCAGTTCTTTGAGTATTAATTCTGTCATTTGCTTTTGGTATTTCATGTTTTATATAACAGACAAAATTATGCTGTGCTGGCTGTTAGCTATATTCGAAAAGTGAAACGTCAATGGAAGGAAATCTACAATTTTTAAGTATATTCTTTGGCAAAATCTAAATCAGACTCTTTTTATTTTTTTTCCCCTCATCACACAGATAAGAGGTGCTTGGAATTACAATACTTAGTTCCCTTTACAACACTTTTTAGATGTTAAGGTTCCTTCTTTACTCCCCTTTCATCAAAAATTAACTGAAACAGTGCATTAATAAAAATTGTCACCCCAGAGGCAGCTCTACATGCTAATTCTCCCTAAGCCTTAATCTATTTTGAGCTAGCAAGTGGCTTGGAGAACAAAGATATGAAATGGAAGTTCGGATGAGAGCGCAGGAAGCAACTACCCCAGCTGTGTCATCATTGTGGGCTAGAGCCAAAGGCAGTAATCTTCTTCACCTTTTTTGACTAAAAAAAAAAATCACTATCAATTTCATTTGCCATCGTGTGGCTATGGTTTATTAAGCACTGCAACCATTTATTAACAGTGCCACAAAAATTATGGTTTTGCTGTGACAAAATGAACACATACCACTGGTCTTTTCTACTCTTTTCTTTCTCACACTATATATACGCTGCTGGTTAGCATGATCAGCCACCCAAGTTCCACAGATCATTCCATGGTAATTCAGTGACATTGCCATTTTGTCAGTTTTGCAAGTGTACCTTAAAGCACTGCAGAGAGCAACATCAAGCCCAGTTTTGCAGTCGAATCTGCTGCTATCTCCGCAAAGAGGCAAGCAGAAAATGATCCCTCTTGTTGTCAGGGGCTAATATTTCTTGGGAAGACCCTTCTGGGCAAAGAGGTAGGAGTTGAGCTACTCACTACTAGGCACACTTAGAAAAAGCTGTGTCACCTATGCCACTACTCCTGAAACACTGAAGCCTGACCTGTCACTACTGTAGAATAACACTACAGCTGCATACTAGGCTTGACAAGTCATCTACCATGAGATAGATAGTGTTGTCCCTGCTTAGAGGAGGTGTTATGTACTTGTGCACAAAGCAGCAGTGCACAGTGGAGAAAGGAGTAGGAGAAATCTTTGGTGTTTTCCTTCTGCACTAGTGAAAATACCTTTCTTTTAGTTCATGCTACAAACACATCCCAGCTCGAATCGGAACAGAGAAGTGTTTGTAAAAACTCTGTAGTTTACAACACAGAAGTTCTCATATGGTAATATGGTGATAAAATGCAGTCCTTTCCATTTCCTAATACTAAAAGAAAAATAAAATATATAATCTGAGGAAACATCCCATCTACTTATTTCAACCCTCATGTGAAACATTACTGTGTCAGAAAAAAATTCACTGAGTTCCACTAAGAGTTCAGAAAGTATTTAGGGCAATGTTTAATAGAACAATTTCAATTTTATCTAGGCATTGATGGCAATTATAAAAATTCAGCCCTTGAGTCAGGTTTCATCATAAAAGGCAAATTGCAAATGAGAAGTATAATCCTTTCTCAACACTGAAATTTGTTTCATTGGTTTCCACAGGATTGTATAACATCTTTCTATACAGGTGTATTCCCTTTCCTCACTTTTTCTTGTCATTAAGTAATAATCTAAACTAATAATTCATATCTGTTGTCAAAAGATTGCTATGTTCTCTAGAGTTGTCTCTAAAATTATTATTAAAGTGAAAAAAAATAGAGTTTTTCCTTAAAAAGCTCAGAATCAAATCTTTTATAACACTAAGTATATTGTTCTTGTGGCAGCTCTTTCACTGAACGTAGATGTGTATTAAAGCATTTGTGATGATAAGCAAGGTTTGAAGTGTTGAACCAGTCTGGAAAACAATGTTGCTGCAAAAGAGTGATAAAGATTCCACCTTATGGGCAGCACGTACTTTGGCATGACTTTGACACAGAAATTTAGTCTTGAACACAGAGTTGTATCAGTTTAGGAAGGATGCTGACTTGCTGGAGCATGTCCAGAGAAGGGCAACAAAGCTGGTGAGGGGCTTGGAACACAAGCCCAGTGAGGAGAGATTGAGGGAGCTGTGGTTGCTTAGCCTGGAGAGGAGGAGACTCAGGGGTGACCTTATTGCTCTCTACAACTACCTGAAGGGGGGTTGTAGTCAGGCAGGGGTTGGTCTCTTCTTCCAGGCAACCAGTACCAGAACAAGAGGACACAGTCTCAGGCTGCACCAGGGGAGGTTTAGGCTGGAGGTTAGGAGGAAGTTTTACACAGAAAGAGTGACTGCCCATTGGAATGGGCTGCCTGGGGAGGTGGTGGGGTCGCTGTTGCTGGGGGTGTTCAGAACGAGGCTTGACAGGATGCTTGGTTGCATGGTTTAGTTGATTGGATGGTGTTGCATGGTTTAGTTGATTGGATGGTGTTGGATGATAGGTTGGACACAATGATCTTGAAGGTCTCTTCCAGCCTGGTTTGTTCTATTCTATTCTATCTTGGGCCATAAAAGATGGTCAAGAACAAACAATGAATTAAAAGATAAATTTTTTTCTCTAACGTTACAAACAAACTGGCAGATGAAGAGTTCTCCTTTAAATTAGCTCATAGTCAAGAAAAGCATGCACAGAACAGTTCTCCCAACATCATACAAGGGACAGAGTTCCGATTATTGCACAAAATTTGCATTTTTGGTTTATGATTTATATTGTAGATGGATGAACAACCACAAACAACCCAACAGATAACTACATAACTACATATAGGATATAGATGGGACAACAGAAATAAAGTATCCAGAACTCATGTTTGCTAACTATTCTCTTTTCCCATGTGTGGCAGCATATGCTTTTAGAACTTCTTCAGTTTGCCTGCATAGGCTCAAAGCATTGCATGCCGTTACTCACAGAGTAAAAGTATATGTGCCTCTGTGTATGCTACCAGCACATCCTGTTCTTTTTCTTTCCCTGTATCTGGAGCAACAGCTTATCAGCAGACTTTTATTATTTATCCCTTTATCTCATCCAAACACTTTTAAAGATACTGTATATCCTGTTCTACCTTTGCAATTTTCAACACTAGATCTACACATAAATATCTGTGAGTCTTTTACTCTACATTTTTTGTTAAATGTGAGCTCATAAGAGTCAACTGACATTTAAGGAATGAACCTGCTGCAGTTCAGTGTAGAGCTGGCCTGTGCAATAAATACAATCTATCTCAAACTAAGGAAGAAATAAAAGCAAGAGAAATGCTGAATTAATCTACTTTGCTGACTTGGCTGAGACTATAACAAGTGCATTGAACTGGACTTTCGAAGATCACCATTTTCATTTGATTATTCCAGGTGTATGCTACCAGCACATCCACCTTTTAATTTGTTGCTTGACAATTGTTTGTAGTCTGCTTTTTTTCTCATTGATAAGGTTGAAAAATCAATGCCTTTCTTGTTATCTCAGGAGCTCAGTATATTCTCACTTCTGTTGTTGCCTGCTGCCTAAAATGACTCCCAGCCACCATTAAGCAGAGGGCTGAAACAGGAGCACCTGCCTATCTGAAACTTCCTACATACCAAATCTCTTTTGCCCGTGTGCAGAAACGACAGCAATCAGTACAATGGCAAGGGATAATCTGTTTTCAGTCACAACAAAAGACAGTGATAAGCATGTGGTAAAAATGAAAGACTGATGTGTGTGAGGTGGAAATCATCAGACCTCATTCTTATTCCGGCTGCACAAGATTGAGAAGCACTGAAGAAATTTCCAAGCAACCTCAATAGCACTGAAAGACACTGAACCTTACTCAACTTCTGTCCAGATATATGCAGAGGACTCCCCTGCTCTGGCACAGCCGGGGAGGGTGGGGGGTGAGGAGGAGAGGGATCTTGCTCTGGCAGGGGGGATTGGACTTGAAGATCTCCAGAGGTCCCTTCCAAGTCCTAACAACTTGTGATTCTGTGAATGATCCCCTTTCTTTTGTTACACTATCCTCATCTTTTCCTTATTTCATATCCCTGCAGTTCCTGTCAAATTGGTGGTAGAAATACAATCCTCTAGCTGTAACTTGCATCTTAAAGGGGAGAGTTTCTGCCCCTTCCTCTGCTGGCTGGATAGCAAAACACCTCTCCTTAAAGTCTGCTACACTGAGTCTCATATATTAGTGCTCCAGGACCCGTATTTTAAATTACAAGGAGTGAGAATTTCTGTAGAAACCATTATACTAACCCATCTGAAACAGCCTGATAAACAGTCAATCTTGTGTGTGTTACTGAATATCTCATGAGGATAATTTACAATTCCTCAGAGAAAACTGAGGTGAAATAGTTCCAGACTGTGTTTCATCTAAGCAAGCGTATCATGAAATGTCCCAAGAATAATAGCAGCATTAATGTTTGCTTTCTACCAGTTGCAGCCAGCTGGAATAAACATGAACACTGAGGCTCACACAGCTAAGAGCTTCACCTCATCTACAGCGTCAGCAGAGCTTGTGTTTGACTGACAGAATGACCATGCAGTGAAGTCTCCTAACCATTAAATCTAGGTCCACAGGACAGTTTGTGATATGTGGGGTGATAACTATGCAATCTACATTAACTGATTTCTATTCTGCTACCTTCATAACAGAACCAACATGTTGTCTCATTCGGTCATGCAAATGTTTATTTTGCATCACACCAGAGGACATTTAGTATTACTAGTCTTAGACAAATATTATACAACTTTTGTTGAGAGGTAAACCTAGAGAAACTTTAAAACTCTGTATGACCTGCCTCCCCATTTATACTGGTGTATACCATGCTTTTGTTTTAACTTTAATGGCTTAAATTTAATCCATGTATTTTAACAATCTCAGAAGCTTTTGTAATCTCCTGGATATATTTCCTCTTTCTTGCAGTCACAATATCACAGTATCACAGTATAACTAAGGTTGGAAGAGACCCCAAGGATCATTGAGTCCAACCTGTCTCCACAGTCAATACTGTACCATTTGTATAACAGAAAATAAACTTTAAAGCTAGAGTACCTGACACATCGTTTTGGATTATGCCAAGGCAGCTAACTGAATAACATAGCTGTTTTTCATACCTAAATCCTTGCCTGTATACAATGGATCATATATAATGCAATGCTAATGTCATTTCCTATGTCTGAGGCAAACCCACTACTTGTACTTTATTTTACATACAATTTAAGAAAGAAATTTGTTGGCCTCCAAACCTACTTTTTTTCTCTTTCACATTTTTACATTCAGGATATAAAAGGCACTTATGCTTAGATGTGACTAAATGGAAATCCTAAGACAACAAAGGCAGTATTTTCCATTTCTGTGATTCTCTCTTCAATTGAGCAGAATTTACCTGCAAATGGGAAGATCCCAAGGAGATTTAGATATATAGCTATAGATTTAGATGTAGAATAGAATAGAATAGAATAGAATAGAATAGAATAGAATAGAATAGAATAGAATAGAATGGAATGGAATGGAATGGAATAGACTAAACCAGGTTGGAAGAGACCATCAAGATCATCGCATCCAACCTATCATCCAACACCACCTAATCTCTTCATAACTTTAGTTTTAACCTTCTGATTTCAAATTAGTAACTTCTTTATCAGATATGTTTCCTCTTAACTTCACTGCTTACCTAACATATTGTTTAATGTTCCCGTCCAGCCTTGTTTTATTAAACCAATATCTGCCAATTAGTAAAGAACCATTTCCATCTGCAACTGTTAATAAGAAAAAGTTAACCCCTGTATTACCTACCAGAGTAAATATGGCCCTGGTAGATACAGCACAGATTTTACTCCACTTTTTAGTCCAGTTCAATAAAGATTTTTCTTAATAATAATATTATTATAGATTAAAGATGAAAACCCATAATCTGACTTCATTTATTTATTATTCCCTTGGTAGAGTGTGGTGGGTTTTTTTCTGAACTATCTACTAGTATTAAAGAACATTTGTAGTGATGAATGCATGAATCAGGTTTAAGATATTTGATTTCTAATTGCTAATGATTTAATCAGTTACTAAGCACACCTTGTACTGTGTTAACTCATTTCTTACTCTGAAACAGGTTGCTTATTCCATCCCCTCTCAGAAAACCCATCCTCTCCCTCCAACAGAAGTCATGTTCCACTGCTTATAAAAAAAAACTTCTTACAGTGTAACTACTTTAGCTGATGTCTGCCTCGATAAATTCCTTTTGAGGAACCACAATCAGAGTAGACACTTAAAAACTTAGACTTGAGAAATTACATTTTAATAACATCAATTTCAAATCCAACATCTTGACAAAGCATACTTTCAAAGCCCTGCTATTTAACCATTTAATACTTGGGTTGTGAACTTGTGCCTGGAAGCAGCTATTTAAAAACCCCTCTGAAAAATCAGTCTGCAGTTTTGAGTTACAAACTGTTAATAAACAGAGTTTGAGCATATTTAGAATGTAGCAGTCTATGTCTCTGTGTGCATTAAGTATCCTTGGACTCCTCACTGCAAGCCCAAGCACAAACATTCTTACAGATTGAGTATGCTTGCTGCAGATAAAGACCTGTCCAGGGAAACTACACCTGTAATTAGGAGCAGTAGGGGGAACAGATAGAAGGAAAGAGATGGACAGATGTTGAGATATTTACTGAAATAATTGAGCTAAAGTTAATTTGGTTGAATATAAAACATATGCTAAACCACCTGTGAATGAAGATTATTTTTTTTACCGCTACTATATTGTCACAGAAGGCATGTATTGCAAAAATTACAGTATAGGTTTTAATGGTGCAGAATATTATTTGTGCTATCAACCATTTCTCTCAGATAATACAAATTACTGCACAGATGTTATGCAACATGAAAGTGCGTTTAATTTAGTTTAAGATAGAAAATTGTCCTTGCAGTACAGACTGCCTTCTTCCGTACTAACTAAAATGGACTAGCTCCCTCGAAAGATATTTTCTGAGGGGTCCATAGCATTCAAATGCAAATATTTTGTGCTAGAAAAGGAAAGAGGCTGATAAAACCTTAAAAATTCACTGAAATAATGGCATAAAGTTTGGCACAAAGCAATCAAAAGAACATCACATGCTCATGGGCATTTACAGCTTGTAGACACTATAAAGAACTTCTAGGGGGCAAAAGATAAATTAAATTTAAAAGATAGTAGGAGCTGCTGATTTCTCACTGGAAACAGGTTCTTTCCTGCCCATTTTCAATACATAGCTGATATGGTCCTGCATCTCAGAATTGGTGTTCCCAAAGGTAAGCTATTCATAGAATCAACCAGGTTGGAAGAGACCTCCAAGATCATCCAGTCCAACCTATCACCCAGCCCTGTCCAATCAAATAGACCATGGCACTAAGTGCCTCATCTAGTCTTTTCTTGAAGATCTCTAAGGACAGTGACTCCACCACCTCCCCATGCAGCCCATTCCAATGGGCTTCCTAATATTCAGCTCCCCAGCACAACTTGAGACTGTGTCCCCTCATTCTGTTGCTCATTGCCTGGGAGAACAGACTGACCACCACCTGGTTATAAATACCCTTCATTTAGTTGTAGATGGCAATAAGGTCTCCCCTGAGCCTCTTCTTTTCCAGGCTAAACAATCACAGCTCCCTCAGCCTCTCCTCATAGGGTTTGTGCTCAAGACCCCTCACCAGTTTTGTCACCCTTCTCTGGACATGTTCCAGTACCTCAACATCCCTCTTGAATTGAGGGGCCCAGATCTGGACACAGGACTCAAGGTGTGGCCTAACTAGTGTTGAGTATAGGGGAAGAATAACCTCCCTTGTCCTGCTGGCCACACTATTCCTGATACTGGCCAGGATGCCATTGGCCTTCTTGGCCACCTGGGCACACTGCTGGCTCATGTTCAGCTTACTATGTACCAGCATCCCCAGGTACCTTTCTGCCTGGCTGCTCTCCAGCCACTCTGTCCCCAGCCTATAGCACTGCTTGGGGTTGTTGTGGCCAAAGTGTAGAACCCTTCATTTAGCCTTATTAAATCTCATCCCATTGGTCTCTGCCCACACATCCAGCCTGTCCAGGTTGCTCTGCAGAGCCCTCCTACCCTCCAACAGATTGACACCTGCTCCTAACTTGGTGTCATCTGCAAACTTACTGATGATGGGCTCAATCCCTTCATCCAGATCATCAATAAAGATATTGAACAGGATTGGGCCCAGCAATGATCACTGGGAGACACCCAGGGTGTCAAATTCATCCAAATCATAGAATGGTTTGGGTTGGAAAGGATCTCCAAAGGTCATCTAGTCCATTGCCCCTGCAGTTAGCAGGGATGTCATCCACTAGATCAGGTTGCTCAGAGCCTGGTCAAGCCTGACCTTGAATATCTCCAGGGAAGGCACCTCAACTAGCACCCTGGGCACTCTTTTCCAGCGTTTCACCACCCTCATGGTAAAGAACTGATTCCTAACATGAAATCTAAATCTAATCTCTAATTTCAAACCATTGCCCCACATTCTATCACTACAGGCCTTTGTGAACAGTCCCTCTCCAGCCTTCTTTTAGGTCTCCTTCAGGTACTGGAAGGCCACTATTAGGTATCTCCAGAGCCTTCTCTTCTCCAAGCTGAACAACCCCAGTTCCCTCAGCCTGTCTCATAAGAGGCATTCCAACCCTCCAGTCATCTTTGTGGCCCTCCTCTGGACCCACTCCATCAGGTCCTTGTCCTTCCTGTGTCGAGGATTCCAGAGCTGGAAGCAGTAATCCAGGTGAGGTCTTGCCAAAGCAGAGCAAATCATGAATACTCTAGTTTTACTGTTTTACTTGCGGCTGAATCTGGTTTTCTGGAGTGTTAGGTGGATGGACCTCTGCTGGAATTAGTGCCTTTTGGGTTGGGTACTGTCTAGACATAGAAATAGCTCAGTTTTAAAAGCTCTTAAAATTAAATGATCACAGATAGCATTGAAAAGTATTTCACAGCTGTTGCCAAGAAAGGAAATAAAGTCCTTCATTATTCATGTCATGGTCTGGACCATATTACTATACAATGGCCTTAATCAATAAAATCTGGATTTAAACAAAGCATATCAATGAGAAAAATGGGAGGGAAAAAAGAAGCACTAGCCAGAATTAAAACCAATTACAATCAATATGATCTTTTATTTCTTCAGGAATGGTAAAGTAGCCCTTGATGCCAGAGCTTTTAAGATACTTTATAGCTTCCAAATATTTCTTGCCAAACAAATTTTGTGGGTCTTTTTCTTACACTAAAAGAATGAACTGTATACCTATCTGTGTTGGGGAAAAACAAACAAACAAACAAACAAACAAACAAACACATGCCAAGTTCTGAAGGCATCTTTAATGTATATCCAGCTGGACCTAGGTATGCTTGCATTCTCAATATGAAATCCCTAGATCTGTCCTATATTATTCCAGTCCTATTTTACAGAAACTGTAACCATGAAAATAACTTCTAAGTGTTGTTTACTACTAGGCAAGGCAATGACAGTAAAAGAGCCTTACAGTTTTATTCAGATTTTTTGAAACATGTCTGGTTCAGATGGAAAGAGAAGATTTAAAATAAGAAGCAAGACTGATGCATGCAAATTTGACTGACTAAGGAAGCAGAAAGCCTGAAACAATAGCTGTGCTACATTAATTTCAGCTTCATTCCAGTGATCTTTATCCAGGCACCAGTAATAACACTTTAAATATCAGCCTTGTTAAATATTTTGTTACACATCGAAACACATTATGGAAATACACAACAGCCAGGAGTGCAAGAAAGTTAATACTCTCAGCTCTGTAAGGCTTTTGGCAAAGAGCCACAGAATCATATCAAGACAAGAGTAAAGAAAAATTCCAGCACTGGTTCACAGGTGAGGAGGGCTCTTCACAGAAATCATGATTTTCAAGGCAATCTTTTGGGTAACTAGGTGATATGAATACCTGCCAGCAGTCTGCATTACAAGAATGTATTTGGATTACCATGGCCTTGCTGTAGCTTACATAGCAGAACTCCAGCACAAGATTTCTACTTCCAGGTTTAAGACTCAACGTAGCCCAAACCTTCCTGTTTAACTCTTAAAAGAGATAATTATTCAGAGATTAAAAAAAAACAACAAAAAAAACCACCAAAAAACCCAAACAAAAGTCAGCAATGAATTGTCCTGTTGCAAACAGAAGAAATTTCTGTAGATATACCTATACACTTCCCAAATGTCTGCAAATTTAAAATGGCAATATACAAAGCAAAAATAATTGTAAACACTCAATATGAAAAGAAACCTGTCAGGACCATTTTTCACCTAATTGCTACACTTCTTCAGCGCATGCTCTCTAGGCAAAATTTTTTAGATTAAAATACCTTTAAGGGCTAAGAATATACATGTGCTCAGAGCTACAATATAAAATGTAATAATGCAGCACATGGTATAATAAATTAAAAAAATCAGTTGGACAGGTACCAAGTAACTGATATCAGTGAAATATTCTACAGAAAAGATTCATTCTGTCAGATGACTCCATGCAATTTTGCTAGATATTATAAACAGATCAAAAGACTTTACATTTTTCTTAAACTGCCTACCTACTTCATCACAGTAGGACAAGAATCTGCCCATAGTTATACCACTGGAAAATCATTCATTTAATGAACTTTGATATATTGGCATTTCCAGTGACATAGCAGAAAGCAGTACTTGGCCGAATACATATTTATTCAGAAGCAGCCTGTGTTACCTGTAATAGTTTTCACCAAAGAACAGCTGGGAACATGTGTAGATACTATATAGTAACAGTGGCACAATTGTTTTCCCAAGCTATTCCTTAAGGAAAGTTATTTTGAGGGGAAAAAAAACCCCAACCAACCAACCAAACAAACAAAACAACCCACCACACAAACACAACAAACCCCACGGGTAGCCAAAACAACAACTAAAGAAGTCCAAATCAAATTGCATTTCAGCATTAACTATTCCATTTGAATAGGCACTAGCAAAAATAAAGTAAATTGAGAATTTTTATAAGGGTTAAAAATGGATTTTTTTCCTTTCAGTCAGGCTTCCTGACTTTCCCCATTCCTGTTTTTTCTGTAAAGCACTTGAGTGCTTATGCTGCCTAAAAAGCTAAATGTTAGCAGTTTATGACCAGTCATATCATAACCCAGCTACAGAATATTTAAACAAATTTCCTAAACTCGGTCATAGAATAATGGTAATGAAGAACCAAGTTTATGAACTACTGTTAGCTCTCAATCAAAAGATATCTTACAGCACACCGTAATTAAATCGGCCATTGTCATCCTGAAACATTATAAAAATAGATCAGACATGTTTAGTTTGGGGATGGACATATTTCAGGATGTAAATTACCTTCAGTTAATATAACTAAACTAAGTGTGGGCTGGGCAAAAAGTAAAGTTAATACACAACAGTGATATTTTGCTCCATCAAGAAAAATATGCAGAAATTTTTAATTTTCTTTTTCCCCCATCAAAGCAGGAAGAAAATGTTGACATCCATCAAATCATTTGAATTTAGTTTGGGATTTTCAAAAGAACCTGATCTTCTTAAGTGCTCACATCCCATTTTTAAAATCCTTCCTTCATGTACAGAGAGACGGAGAGATTGACAATATAATGACTTGAATCCTTTATTCACCAAATAAGAGCACCACAGGCAAGGGATGAGGCCAAGACTTTTTACTGTTTCTTTTCTGTGCCTCAACCCTGACCTGGAAAGAGCCACTTAATGGCTAAAAGGACATTTAGTCCTTCAGACCAGTAAAATCTTCAAACTTTCATTAGCAATGAAGATAGCAAACACACAATCATTGATGTTTTCTGAAAATAACATTTTATGGCAATCCCGACAAGACAGCTATTGTACGTAAAAACGTCTAGTGATCCAAACAATAGTTAACCAGAGTAGGGCCAGACCTGTGCTATGCAGTGTTGTGCTACACTGCATGTGAAGGTCATCCTTCAGGCCAGTGTTGTAGTGCACAAACCCCTTACCCACAGGATAAACTCAGCCTGCTCTTTATAGAGGAGGATCCTGTAGGCAGCTCCCTCTTGGTTCCAACAATTATACCTCCTGCATCACTGTTCCTTTATCTAAAAGTGCAGTAAGAAATTCTCATGTGAACATCTTCTCTGTATGACTGGAGAAATGATGAACAGAGCTATTTTCTTACAAGAATATAATAGGTTGGATGACCAAAGTGAGGCAGCCCTTTCTACAGATGAAGCCTGTACAATGTGTTACAGGCTGGCTAGAGGCATTTTTGGTGCTGCACTCAGGGTTCCCAGCATCTGAAGAGACACAAGACTATTTACAGTATTCTCTTTCATTATTATGTTGACCCTAACAAATATCCTTTCTTACTTGGCATAACTGACTATCACCTTTGGGCACAAAACTCCATTCTTTAGAAGTTTAAGATCTGTTGACAATTTTCAGCATCGCCTCAAGGAATTGTATGAAGAGCAATTTCAGGTAGGAGTCCTATTTCCCTCACTGTGCATATCTTGCTGTGAAACAAGTATGAAATGACTGTATAGAATTAAAAAATAAATTGAAATTAAGACTCTATGACACCACATCTTCAGGTTCACCTCAGATGTGTGAGTCTTACAAGGCAATAGAGCAGTCTTGGTTCTGTCTTTTTTGATGGTGTAAGAAGTATAGAAGAGAGCTTGATGATACAAAGAGGGAAAGAAATAGCCAAGAAACCTGCAGGAGAAAAATTACCTATGGAGAAAGTCATGCCTTGAGATTTTCCAGTGGAATTTGTATCCAAATAGACTTAAAGGCATTAAGCTCTAACTAACAATGAGATGAGGTCAGCCAAAACATCTTACTCTGGGGCATAAAGACTTAATGGCTAAGTCTTTCTCTGTGTATTATTTTCCCCAGTACCTTGGGGTTTTGCCAGTTAAATTATGAGATGAATGCATACAGGGAAAAAAAACAACAAACTACAACCAAACCAAACAAAAACAAACAAAACCCAAAACAACTACACAACAAATTACTCTGCTATTTCCCAGATTTACTTCATATTTTATGCCTTTGTTTTTAGCCAACAGCTACTGTATTGTGCAACACAGAGAATGACAGTCTCAGGCATATTTTGAGGAGCTTCAAGAAATGGAGACAGAACACCACTGCAGAGATTAAGCAGCATGGTTAGTCCCAGATCCCAAGGGATGGAAAGCTCACAATTTATGCTTAACAATGCAGTAAATATAGGATAAATAGAATATACAACTCTAAATGAAGTTGATTGGAGAAGTTAAATTTTGCTAACTTCGTGACAAAGACAGACAAGAAGAAAGCATGACAAAGAATCCAAAATTCTACTTGAAACATTTCTCAAATTCAGAGCACATAGAAAACAGACTCTGCACTATAAGTAAGGTAAGAGAAGAGCATTTGGGAAAAGAGATAAGAATGACAGTGTATAATATCACTTTGCAGTGTTCAAAAACACCAGTCAAGTGTGAAAAGTGTGGAAAGAGAATGACAATAGCAAGAGGAATTCTTCATGGTGAGTGATGGGCAGTATTACCTTGGAGGCAACTATCAGTCTGAAAGAAAGTAAATGAACTATTATAGTTAATTGAAGCTGACAACAGGAATACAAGGCCACATGTTGCCAGAAGTAGTATATAAATTTGCTGAAAGAAAAGAACTTGAACTATTTTTTTTACAACATGTACTGAGTGTGTGGGCACACAAAATAAGGAAACAGACACCTGTTAAAATTTCACCTGGTAAAAGTGCCTGAAAGGTATTCAGCACAAACATGACCATTCCCTCATTGGAACTGTTCAAAAATGGTATAACTAAGAAAGGGTAAAGGAAACATCTTTCAGGGAACAGGGGGTATCAAGTTGAAGTGGATGATGTCCAGAATTAATACCATTACCACACTAGTCACAGGTCAGCGGCTTATGAGAGCAGGCTGTTAACCCAGGATAATTCAGAATAAGTAAAACCACTTTTTCCATTGCAGAAAGCACTGTCTAACATTTAACAAATTAAGACCTTTTAAAGCTTGAAGACTATATTATCTTCTTAAGTGCCTAGACTGGAGTTTTACAAATTAAGAGCCAAAACTCTTACATCTAAACAGATACACACACCAAAGGAAATCTAAATTGATATAACATATACACAACATTCAAATATGCTGTCCAACTTTAATCAAGGAAGCCCTTACAGATTCATATGTGTAGAAGCCATCTAAATCACAACCCTTGTCCATCCTGCATTGATACACTCTATGTTTGTGAGCATTTACAATGCACGTTGAAGATTCACACTGAAGTAGTTTCACAGTTCTCCCTACTTCATAAAGAGTGTATAACATGTGTTAAAAATAAAGTTCAGGTGTTTGTTGCCCTCTAAAATACGCTACAAATGTGGAGTGAAGACCTTACCTTTTTGTGTTTCATAAGAGTGTCAGTGAGGAATTCCAGGCCCAAGAATTCTGTTCATGGCTCAGCCTATGTTAGAAAGTGAGCAACACAATTCCAGGTTAGGGGATAGTAATTTGGAATCTAGAGCCATGCACTTTTTGTTTGTTTGTTTGTTTTTCAGTCAGGCAGGGAGATTTCAGGGTGAGAGGAAAAGAGGGTTTAAATTAATGTATTTTAAATTCAGAATGGATCATCATGGTCATAGCATAACTTTTTCTGCAATGCAGGTTGCAGAAACTTCTGCAATAATCTTGGCTGTGAATTTAAAACCTCTGTCTGCACTACAGCATGTCTTGACTACCTTCCCCCTCACACATGCACAAAAAACACCAGAAGAAATACCTCTACAGTTGTCTTCTGGTAATTTCCTGACTTGGCAGCATAGATGGAACAGTTATCCAACCCAAAAAGATTTCTGTGGAAATTCAGCAGCTAGATACCTTTAAAAGTACTTTGTGAGTTCCTTTTCTCTCTGACTTTCATCTCATTTACTGCCAGAGCTACTTTCCTATTCAACTTCAGAGGAATTTAACAGATATGAGCAATCAAATGATTAATAGCCATTAGCATTTGTCTGTGTGACTCTTCCAGAGCTAATATAAACATTTATATCTTGATTTGTAGTGATCACTCACTGCTATAGCTAAGGGTGTGGGAAGAAAATGAGCATGTCCAGAGAAGGGCAACGTGGCTGGGGAGAGGTCTCCAGCACAAGCCCTATGAGGATAGGCTGAAGGAGCTAGGATTGTTTAGCCTGGAGAAGAGGAGGCTTAGGGGAGACCTTATTGCTGTCTACAACTACCTGAAGGGTGGTTGTCGCTAGGAGGGGGTTGGTCCCTTGCCCCAGGCAACCAGCACCAGAACAAAAGGACACAGTCTCAAGCTGCACCAAGGGAAGTTTAGATTCAAGGTGAGGAGAAAGTTCTTCACAGAGGGAGTCATTGGAATGGGCTGCCCAGGGAGGTGGTGGAGTCACCATCCCTGGAGGTGTTCAAGAGGGGATTGGACGTGGCACTTAGTGCCGTGGTTTAGTAGTCATGAGGTCTTGGGTGACAGGTTGGACTTGATGATCTTTGAGGTCTTTTCCAACCTTATTGATTCTATGATTCTATGAAAAAAAAATTCAATTTTTATATTATGCTTAAATAATCTGCAACCAGAAAAAAAAAAATTACCAGTTTTTCCTGCAATAAAAGTAACTAAGACACTAAAGACATTTTAATCTGCCCAGTATACTGTATTTAAAAAAAAAAAAAAAAAAAGGCAAACAAAAAGCCAACCAACAAAAAAACCCACACATAAATTGGAAACTCTTCCTCTTCTTCTCCCTCTTGAGCATTTTAGAAGCATCAGGCTCTTGGCACACAAATTCCCTGAGATGATTTGACAAGTCATTTGGTTTTCCCTGAGAAGGAGTTCTTTATACCAAAGACAAAACACTTCACTTTTAACAAAATGACCCAGAATGTCCACTAATATTTAGTGTATTTTTTGGCACAGACCTCAAGTAAGCACCCTGCTAGAAAATACTGGTTAGATATAATCTAAAAAAATACATATTTTGAGCACTTTCTGCCAAGATATATTTCTTACACAAGTTAATATGCAAACATTGCTGGGCCATTACTGTTAAGAAATGAGGAATTTTAAGGGTTGTTAAACACTCTGCAAATAGATTTAGCTGAAAGTTATTCAGTACAGGTGTTCTTATAATTAGGTAATATTGGAAAAATGGTCCTTGTACTTTACCCTGTTTTGTGCAGCAATGAATATTATAATTTTTAATTAAGTCAAGTGTCTGTTACATTAGAAAGAAACATTGAGTGCAAATATTTGTTTTCATAACATTTTATGCTAATATCTTTTATACTTAATTATATATTTAATTCATACTTACTAACTCATTACTATTAAAAAAGTGCCAAGATACTTGGAAGAACCTGCTGTAGCTTTCTCTATTTCATCTAACCACAATGGAACCAGGAAGCCCATGAAGTTTTACTGCTTTATATTTGTGAGTACAACCTTGTTATTCCAAAGGGTATACAGTGATTCCAGACGAGAAACCTCAAATTTGTGTTTTTAATGAACCTTGACAGTAGTCATAAGGTCTAACAAAAATTCCAGACTTGCAATGCCAGTGACTATTTGATAAATATTCAGTGAACTTGATTCCAGCCAGCAAAAGTTTCAAAGGATTTATGAACATATTTCTGTTTGTTCAAGTATACATATTCATTACAGTTATTTACGTATTTAACTGCTACATCGGCAGGTGTCATTCACTGAGATAAGGAGGCTTCTCAAACACTTTGCAAAATGCATGTTGCTGTTCTGATTACAGGATCACTAGTAGATTTATTTAATAAAAGGAGTAACTATGTCTGGCTTGTATTAGAAACATGGTGGCCAGCAGGAACAAGGAGGTGATACTCCCCCTGTACTCAGCACTGGTGAGCCCACACCTTGAGTAGCATGTTCAGTTCTGGGCTTCTCACTACAAGAAGGACATTGTGGTGTGGGAGTGTGTCCAGAGAAGGGCAGCATGACTGGTGAAGGGTCTAGAGCATATGGCCTACAAGGAGTGTCTGAGGAAACTGGTGTTCAGTCTAGAGAAGAGAAGGCTGAGAGAAGACCTTGTTGCTCTCTACAACTACCTAAAGGGAGATTGGAGTAAGGGGTGTGTCAGCCTCTTCTCCTTGGTGGCATGCAACAGGACTAGTGGAAATGGTTTCAAGCTGTGCCAGAGGAGTTTCAGGCTGGATGTTAAGAAAAATTTCTTCACAGAGTGGGTTATCAAACATTGGAATGGTCTGCCTGGGGCAGTGGTGGAGTCACCATCCCTGGGGGTGTTTAAGCAACATGTGAACCTGGTGCTTAGGGGCATTGTTTAGTGTTGACCCTAAACTGGGTCAAGGGTTGAACTGGATGATCTTTGAGGTCTCTTCCAACTGGATGTTTCATGTGTGATTCTGTCTCAGAAATTGTTATGGGACTGTGAGGTTAAATTATTTAGCCCTGCCAAGGGACAGTAGTTGCAAAAATATACATTTAGAAAATAACATGAATTCTACATGAAAGTCTAAAACGGATTTCACTCTTTGTTTTCTAATTCAGCAGAGGAGGCTGCAAGTGGTCATTTAGGGTAAGGGGGAGAGGCTGAATACCTATGACACAGTTGTGATATCTGTTAAAGAAAGAAATGACCTGTGTCTGATACTCTGCAATTTAAAACTACATATAAAGATACCAAAAGTGGAAAAACAAAACAACAAAAGGGAATCTAAGCAGAGAGAAGCTCAAGCAGTAAACACTTGTACATTCCTGTGTTTAAAGATCCAATAAAGAAATTTCAGCTCTTCAGTTCCGTACCAAAGACAATGGATTTTCTTTTCACTGCAACTCTTGGTAACGTAAATTTACTGAGCTTAGTGCAAAATTCTTCCATATCCCTAACAGCAAAGGCATGAGAATGAAGCTTTAGAGGCATATGCAAAAGAAATAAGTGTGTGATGACATTCAAAAAGTCCAAGTGCCATTTGCTGCACTTTGGTCACAACAACCCCATGCAGTTGCAGTGCTACAGGCTGGGGTTGGAGTGGCTGGAGAGCAGCCAAACAGAAAGGGACCTGGGGGTACTGATAGACAGCTGGCTGAACATGAGGCAGCAGTGTGCCCAGGTGGCCAAGAAGGCCAATGGCATCCTGGCCTGCATCAAGAATAGTGTGGCCAGCAGGAGCAGGGAAGTCATTGTGCCCCTGTACTCTGCACTGGTTAGGCCACACCTTAGGTACTGTGTCCAGTTCTGGACCCCTCAATTTAAGAAGGACACTGAGACTCTTGAACGTGTCCAGAGAAGGGCAACAAGGCTGATGAGAGACCTTGAGCACAAGCCCTACGAGGAGAGGCTGAGGGAGATGGGGTTGTTTAGCTTGGAGGAGGCTCAGGGGAGACCTTATTCTGTCTACAGCTACCTGAAGGGAGGTTGTAGCCAGGAGGAGGTTGGTCTCTTCTCCCAGGCAACCAGCACCAGAACAAGAGGACACAGTCTCAAACTGCACCAGGGGAAGTTTAGGCTTGAGGTGAGGAGAACGTTCTTCACACAAAGAGTTGTTAGCCATTGGAATGTGCTGCTCAGGGAGGTGGTTGAGTCACCATCCCTGGAGGTGTTCAAGAGGGGATTGTATGTGGCACTTGGTGCCATGGTTTAGTAGTCATGAGATCTTGGGTGGCAGGTTGGACTTGATGATCTTTGAGGTCTTTTCCAATCTTATTGATTCTATGATTCTATGATATTCATATGGGATCCAGCATATTTATATATACAGTAGCAGATTTACTCATGTATATTCTATTGGGACAACAATGCAATGAAATATTTGGCGGGGGGAAGAGATGATATACAAAGAAAGCTTTGGGTAATATTTTAAGATATGGTTCACGATACGCTGCTTGATACTTCCTCTCAAAGTCCTATGCTAGAAGAAACCAGGTGAATTGCAGTATATATATCTTGCGCGAGATTCAACTGGGCCAATAGCGCAACTGAAGCCAGCACATAGTCATCCAATGAGAAGGGGGTCTGCCAGGCTGAGGCCACAAGAGGCAGAAACCTAGGTCTGGTCTGGGAGAAGCAGTGGCCAGCACACGTGCTCTTGCCTCAGAAGGAAAGTAATTTACCAGACATGTTAGGTCCTATCCCCTTTGTTCCTTTTCCCTGACTTTCTGTCGGAAGGAGGGGGGAGAAGGAGACCATGTCTAGACACATCAGGGCCTGTCTGGGTTTGTGCTGTGCCTGTTTGGCCCTACCATGACACTGGGACCTCCCTTACTAGGGAAGGAAACAGAATCAGCCAGCAGCAGATCAGTAAATGAAGTGGAAACACGAAAGATTCATTGTTTCTCTCCATGAGAGAAGTCTGCATTCTTGTAATGCCATTACTTTGGAGATGCAGTACCAACAGACCTACAAAGTCTTGATTTACCTTCTTTGTTACTAAGACATGAGTGGGTCCAGAAACATTTTACTTAGTCTGCTAGAAAGACAGAGTCAGTCTTGTTCCCTTAGTTACAATGTCCATACTACACAAGTGCAGAACGTCTGAGGGACAGCTGGACTGGCTAGCGCAGTGGGCAGGGCCAGACTGAAAAATAGACTGCCAGCCTGACAGAGTGTTTTAGGTTTTCTTTCCTAGTAGCCTGCTAATGACAAGGAGTAAGCACTGTTTTTCTAACAGCCTTGGAACATCTGAGTTCACATTTATCACCTATTGTGCCCTATGATGCGGTAGATGTATTTCTTCCCCCCTTCCCCCCAACCCCCCCTCCCCAAAATCTGTTTCTTGATTGGCATGAATTAATCTTTTTCATTTTCAAGGTACAACTAACTTGGGTTTTTATTAGAAGTGCAACTTGTTTTGTTTTTTATTATTATTTTTATTTTCCACTTTTCTTTCTTTGCTTCCTTTGAGTCTACATGTGCTCTGAATAGGGCATTTGACAACTTGGAATATATGAGATTCAGGATTTAATTTTTCTTAAGCTGGCTGAACCTGATTAAATTTAATGAAGACTTGATCTAAACATCCTCCAGAATTTTACTATCCAGATTAATTCTGGAATGAAGATGAAACCCTAGACAAAGATAAATCAATATAAAAAATTATTCCATGTTGAAAAGTTATTCTAAGAAGTTTTTGTCTTGGGTTTAGTTGCCCTGTACAAGGTGAGAGAACTTGAAGAATTCAAGAATGTTGATCCCTCTTGGGGTAGAGTTTCTTATTTGTTCAACAAAGGTGCATTTAATGCCTTAGCTAATATATATATATTGAAAAGTATTATAAAGTAGCTGCGTGATAACCTTTCCTAGAAACTCGAGAGCACCAGATCTCCTAGTCTGCTGAACTGAACAAAGCTTTTATGCATTTTCCCTTTGACCTTGCCTCTCCAAATTTTACTTAGTAGGATGTCTAAGACATGAAATTTTGTTAGGCTACTACATTAATTTTATCATCATTAGCAATTCTTAGTTTAAAAGTGTGATTGAAAGAGAGGGGAGGGGAAGAGACTACTCCATTAATATTTGAGGGGAGTAAATGTACATTGTGATAGATATGCCATGATAACTCACACAGTAGGAAAAATAATGTGTTCTTCCTATGCCTACTGAGTTCAGCCAACTTTTTTTCACAGATTTTGCAGCCTTCACTCACTTAAAACTTTTTGCTGCCACTTTATTGTAGAACTACTCAGGTGCAAGAATCAACAATATCAGCAAAACTGTATGGAAATGGATCACTATGGAAGTACATTCTTCAAAAAGGAAGAGTTCAAGAAGTTGCCAACATGGATGCATTGCTGAAATTGCCAGACATCCCAAAGGAATGCATCTTCTACATTACAATTTTGAAGCAATATGTACTCAGGAGTTTTTTTTAGCTATTTAATTTTATTTCCAATGGCAGCATAATAAGAATGCAATAAAATCTGTTTACTTTACACAGCACACTGCCTTTTAATGAATACAGTAGTTGTAAATATGGCCTAAATAAATCCTCATAATTTTAATGGTGTGTGTGTGTATGTTTAAATTTTCTTAATTGACAAAAATAAAATCATTTGAAAATAAAGAAACATAAACAACTGCCATTTGTGCAGAAGTACTTCTAATACTTTTAGTATACCTCAAAACCAGGTGTCTGAAATTTATTGTAACTCTTCTTTCATGAGTGTATTTTAACATTACAGCTTATAACCTTTGAGTTTCCTCTTGCCAGTCTTCAGATTACTTACCTGGCTACCACTTGGTATTCATGAAGTGTTCCCATTTTGCTTCTGAATAAAATAAACATTGGATATAGTGAGAAAGTAATCATTTCAGACTTCATTTATTAATCCAAACCATGTTTTAAAAGTTTCTTAAATGCAATGTGACTGATAGACTATTAACCTCAAAAACTCTCTGATTTTGATGGTATACAGCACATCAAATTAAAAAAGGTGACCTGTAAAGATAAATAAATTGTGCTGCCTTTCTACTTCTAGTTTCTCTCTCATATGTAAACAAGTTCTGACATGTTTTTTTTTTATTATTATTATTTTCCCCCTGCTTGTTTTTGACCTTTAAAATACTATGAATATCAATGCAGGGTTTGGCCTGCAGAAAACCTTCTTTGAGTGATGAAAGAACCAGAGTATGGGATGTCTCAGTTCATCTATTCTGAATCTTCCAACAAAAAGCATTTTTTTCAAATGTGTTCACCAAAATGGTTAGAGAAGTTTGAAAAGCCACATAAGGGGAAAAGTGTTTATTTTTCAGTTTGGGGGAGTTTATTCTTTTGATAGAGCAGTAGTGCTTTCACTGCAATTTTCTGTCTGTGGCTCTACAGATAGTGAACAGAATTTCTAATTGAGAAACATGTGGGAAATAAGTATTTAGAAAGCTTACAAAATGCCTTTCACTCTCCATTCACCCAGTGAATTGATCATTTAGGTAATGCAGGCTTTTTTTCCCTTTGCTATTAAATAAGCTGTATCCTGTAGTCTGCGTATATAGAGGAAATGGGAGAAAAGTTTCTCCAAAAAAAATGGCAGAAATTGTTTCCTACTCTAACCACTGGAAAGTGATTTAAAAAAAAATAAAAATTGAGCATGTGTGTGAAAGATCAGCTTGCCATATGTGATGTTAATTATTAAAAGCTAAACCTATGGACTCTACATTTCACAGGCACATTAATAAATAAGCTCCTTCTACCATTCAGATTTTTTAAAGCATTTTATACAACTAGCTTACTGTAACAGTCTATATTAACACCTGGGAGAGAAGCTTTCTAAATGTTTGGTTATAAAAGATAAATACTCCCCATTCATGAAGCATTTTAAAGAGATGTGATACATTACATTGGTCTTACTGGAGAGAAAGATACTTTTCCAGGTTTAGATTTTTAAAATAAATAGTCATGTGTGTTGCTTCTATGCATAGAATAGAATAGAATAGAATAGAATAGAATAGAATAGAATAGAATAGAATAGACCAGGTTGGAAAAGACCTTTGAGATCAAGACCATGGCACTAAGTGCCCCATCCATCCTCTTCTTAAACACTTCCAGGGACGGCGACTCCACCACCTCCCTGGGCAGCCCATTCCAATGGCCAATCACCCTTTCTGTGAAGAACTTCTTCCAAACATCCAGCCTAAACCTCCCCTGGTGCAGCTTGAGACTCTGTCCTCTTGTTCTGTTGGTGGTTGCTTGGGAGAAGAGACCAAGCCCCACCTGTCTACAACCTCTCTTCAGGTAGTTGTAGACAGGAATAAGGTCTCCCCTGAGCCTCCTCCAGGCTAAATAACCCCAGCTCCCTCAGCCTCTCCTTGTAGGGCTTATGCTTGAGGCCTCTCCCCAGCCTCGCTGCCCTTCTCTGGATATGTTCAAGAGTCTCAATGTCCTTCTTAAACTGAGGGGCCCAGAACTGGACACAATACTCAAGGTGTGGCCTAACCAGTGCGGCGTACAGGGGCACAATGACTTCCCTGCTCTTGCTGGTCACACTATTCCTGATTGCTTAATTGTGATTTATTTGATCTCTTGATATTGTTTTTTTGACAGATCCTTTAGTGTAAAGAAGAAAAAACTGCTCTTCAACATTTAAGGGAAGAAAAGATTAGGTCAAAAAACATTTAGGTCAAAATGGAATTCCACTAGAAATTGAAAACACATATTATTGTGATCTGTAATAAATAGCTAGCTGTTACAGCATGTAATTATCCAGTGTTATGAACATTATATAGTAAATTCAAAGTGGTCTATAAAAGTTCATTTGGTAAAATGCAAAACCCCTGTACATATTCTTGCAGCTTCTGACTGCATTCTCAGCACAACCTCAGGAGTTGTAACTGGTAACTGAACAGCCCTCATTCCATACAAAACCTGAAGCACAGTCTGCTTCTCAGAAAGAGGACGGGTGGCCATGTCTCACAGGTAAAAGAGGCACAACAAAGTAAAGTTCAAACTGAGGATCTTTAAGTGACAATAGAAGTACCACAGAGGAGTAACTATTCTCATTTATTCACTATTAAGTCAAAATGAAGCAAAGGTCTTAATTGCAGAACAAATCACTAAGGGATAAGAAGTTAGAGTCTGCAAGAATTGAGAGAAGCAATAACGTGAAAAGCAAACTTAAGCCTAAGGAAAAGGTCTTGTTTATTTTTGTGCCACCTGCCTGAACTAACCAAGTGTTATATGCCTGCACTGATAATTGTTGCAATAACATTGCATACCTATTGGTTTTGTGATTGAAGGTCACAATTAGTAATTCCAACCTATTTCTGTGCTCTGCTGCTCTCAGCCTCAGGTGGAAGCTGATACATGAACAGGGACCCAACTGTGCAGCAGATCCTGCCTGTTAAATTACGATTTTGATGCTGTTCCTCTATGTGAATTAACAGATGGGAGATTTTGCAGTAAATCCACTTTCAAACATTTCCATTAATTACTCAACTCAGTACAGATATCTTTAAAACTCTATATGAAATGCAAACTAGTTTAAATTAGCTTCATTCATATTATAGCAGAGCCAGGAAATTGAACCAATTGAACAAATTATAAACATGGACCATTTAATTTACAATAGGTGCTGTAAAGTAATCTGGACACATCAGGATTCCTTTTTTCTTGTTTTTGGGATCATGAAGTGACTATAGGTGGCTGTTATATTCAATAATGAGCTGGAGAAATGCTGCAATAGCTGTATGTTTCCAGGGGAATTCATTGTGGGTGGGCAGATCAAATGGTTCACAGCTAAAGCTCAACACCTGCAAGTCTTGACTATTTGGATCAATGTCAAATTAAAGGGAGGAGTGGTGGAAATGCCTCTTGACGCAGTCATACAAAGTACTGCTGAGAAAATACTTTCTTCTGAAAGTGTACTGTGATTGAGGTTTATTTTGGACTGGAGTCATGGAGTTTTCAGGTATGTTAATGGGAAGATCAAGAAACAGAAACAACTAAAAGAATTATCTATATATATCAGGCCCATCTTGTAGGGTAAGTGGTGACATGCTCAGATCTAGTAGGGTTGTTGCTATTCGCCTTTTAAAACTTCACTTCTAAAACTTCACTGAGAAAAAGAGTGTAGGTGTTTGGGGGTTTTTTAAATACATGAAGTTTACTGAAATAACAGACAAAGGCTGTCAGTTTAATTGAATCCAGTTCCATTTTGCTGATTCAGTGTATTGTTCAGCACAGAAATTATCGAAAACTAAATTTATTTTCAGAGAAGCAGAATCCCTGGAACTCTACCCTTTCCAAAATCATATGATCTTTTCAGAAGTTGATTGTACACAGGATAACAACTAGGAAAAAAAAATCCACCGGTGACTGAAATGTTACTTTCTTTTATTTTAAAAAATTATTCAGTTGCAAAGCCTTTTATGAACCCAATATGACTGACAGATTAAGGCCAGTAGGGATTCAAAATGACCTGACAACTATGATACTATTTTTGAGAGGGATATGTGGTCTCACTGTCTGAGCATCTTTTTAAAACACTGTACTCTAAATGTTGCCAGCATACCTTAAGTATGTTAAGCATTTCAGTTTGTTCCTATTATAACTGTTTCATGGAAGATTAAATGCCAGAAAAGTCTTTGGGTTTATCTACATTTCAGTGTTCTTAGACAACATGGATTAACCTTGCTGATTCCGTAGGGTAAGAGTTGACATTTAATATAAGTGATTCTGGTGCAATTATTAAAGTTCATTATTCTAGAGATGTGTAAATCTAAACAACATTACAGTAATAAGGAGAAATAGCTGATATCATAAAGGTGGCTGGAGTTTGAAATTTATTCCTTAGAAAATGAAATGCTTTAAAGAAACAAAAATGTCACCTGAAAAAGTGCAAATGCTTTCAATAGCTAATAAATGTTTAGTTTAAAAGATAAGGCAAATTTTTTGTCTTATTCTTTTAGTTATACTTCAAGAGGAGTATGTCTCTAAAGAAAGCTTGTCATTCAGTAAAATCCTTCAGAAATGCAAGATGAAAATCTGGAAAAGAGAGAGATGATATACATGGGACAAAAATGGAGATTTTTCTCTCATCATCTAGCTTATGCTAAGAACATTTATGTAGGAGAGGAGAGACTGTGTTCTGGTTTCTTCTCCAATCTAAGCACAGAGGTGGCAGGATGCTGGTTCCCTCACCTCTGTGGAATGTACAAGCAGTCTTGAAACAGATCTGCCTCTTCCAATCTTTTAGAACAATATAGCCCCCACACACAATCTTAACATTTAGCCTGATGGAAAGCAAGAAATATTCTGAAATATCAGTGATACAGAACAGGGAAAACATATTTTCTGCTCACCTTTGGCTCTAAACATGCTTGAGGTTGTAGGGTCAGAACAACACTGCTGTTCCTTTCCGTCCTCACTGCCATTAGCTATTATAAGTGCTCCTCTGTGTTGAATTTTATGAGTGTGAAAGATCTACATGTTCCTTTCACTTCATCTGGAGTTACAAGCACTCAGTGTCTTTCCAAATTCCACTTCACATTACTGCCTGGTAGTTCTTGGTGCCAATACAAAGGTTGGTAGAATACCAGAATGTGTAGATGAAGTCAGTTTTAAGTGTTTTGAAGGTTCTTAAACCAAAATAGATTATCCGGTAATGCTGGAATATATTACTTGGATGCTTCTAGACACAGGAACTTAATTGACATGGACATAATTAAAGGCTAAATTCCAAGTCACCAGAGCTCCCGTTTGTCATTGAAGCAATGAGTTTGCAACTTTCTAAATATTTTTTTTTTCAAGTAAAAACATTAAAGATTTTTCAATGTGCTTAAGGTTTTACTGCGCATTAAAGTTTGAAATTTTCAGAAGGTTTCTACTTCTGTCCCTGAGCAAATAAGAGCCATATTAAAAAAAAATTATGTTAAATTCAAGCAGGTGTAAATGTCATTTAACAAGGCACAGTTCTTTGCAGGCTTTAGCAGTATAAATGTTGTATGCTGAGGAATGAATCCGTACAAGGGTCTGCTCAACAAAACTAGATTGAGTGGAGACAGCATTTCCAAGCACTGATGTCTGAGGGTCTGTTTCATTTTTTTCTAATCTATATCTTGCCATGGTGAAAGACAAGTTTGATACTTGCATGTGCCACAGGGAAACAAGGAAGTTAAGGTATCAATACATTAAAATAGCTAATTTCTCTGCTAAACTGTTTCATCAAGAACCACACAGTCAAATTTTCCAAAAGTATACTTGTTCAATATTTGTTCATTATTCTTGTTCCCATCCATAAATTTACAGAATAGATATATTTAGAATCATATTCCAGTCCAATGGAATTCTCTGCTATTCTCCACTGTATAGCAGCCAGGACTTCTAGTTCAGTCCTTATTTACAGCTTTATATCATGACTGTATGACCCTGACAGTAAAAATAACTGATACCCATACCAATTTTCTGAAGCATTATCTGAACTTTCATGCCAATGTTTTACTGAGTGATTGGAGCAGGTGTATTGCTGCTCCTGGCTGAAAAGAATAGCAGCATTCACAGACTGTTTTTTTGCTCTCACCTTCACCATGTTTAAAAGCACCTGAAGCAGTAAGGGGCCTCAGTCCATGTGAAAGCCAATGTACTCTATCAGCCTCTTCACCTTCCCATTCTGTGTGCGTGTCATCTGTGGGGCAATTATTTATATATTTTTGCTTTATGCTTTCTCTTCCTGCTCCCTTTTGTTGAGTTTGGAGATTAAAGGGAAAAGCTTCTAGGGCTATGCCTTCTGAGGGAATATTCCCTATCAGCTTCAGTAGGCAGCTTTATAATGCCTGATTCAAACTCATTTTTATCATCTTTGCTATGAAGCCAACATGTTTTTTCTTTTTCCTCTTTCAATGTGAGTTTGGTCAAGATTTCATTAGAGATGCTCTACCTGGGAAAGAAAGCTACTATAGAAGTAGTTAAATGTGGTCTGATACATAATGAAATGCTCTGTAACTATGCAAACCCTTTTTTTTTTTTTCATTTCAAACTGTGTAATTCGAACTGTTTGTTTTGTACCAAGATCTAATTGGTAATGTTTCTTATATCCACAGATACTCAATATGGTTTTTGCAGCAGTGACTCTCCTGGTGTAAATTAAACTTTGGTTTTAGAAATGTTTTAGTGAGATGTATAGAATAAAATGCATAGACATTCACAGACAACATTAATAATCTTCAAAATCCATTGTATAATGAGGCTCCTTTGATGCTTTCCTGAAGTGAGGAATGGGGATAGGAGAAGAGAACTGTTTTGGATTTGATTGCTGAGATTCTTTATTTTCCTTTTCTACGACTACTCCAAGGGGGAAAACACACAAACAAACAAAAACCAAAATAACCCCAAACCTTTTTAATCAATCTACTTATTTACATGCTTTGCCATCCACGAGCTTTACTATGAAATTTCTATGTTACATATTCAGAACATAGGAATATTCTGAGAATTAATCCTAAATTATGCTGACTTAATACAAAAAAATTAAGAAACATCTGAACATCTAAAAGGTAAAGAGAGGAGAGACTGAGGGAGCTGGGGTTGCTTAGCCTAGAGAAGAGGAGACTCAGGGGTGACCTTATTACTCTCTACAACTACCTGAAGGGAGGTTGTAGACAGGCAACCTGGCAACCAGCACCAGAACAAGAGGACACAGTCTCAAGTTGCATCAGGGGAGGTTTAGGCTGGAGGTTAGGAGGAAGTTCTACATAGAGAGAGTGATTGCCCATTGGAATGGGCTGCCTGAGGAGGTGGTGGAGTTGCCATCACTGGAGGTGTTCAGAAGGAGATTTGATGGGGTGCTTGGTTGCATGGTTTAGTTGATTAGGTGGTGTTGGATGATAGGTTGAACACGATGATCTTGAAGGTCTCTTCCAACCTGGTCTATTCTATTCTATGCTATGCTATGCTATGCTATGCTATGCTATGCTATGCTATTCTATAGAGTGGAGGAAAAATAAAACTACAGGGAAGAAAAATGAAAGCACCACAAGTTTTTTGTTAGGTTAGTGCCCAAACAGTCATAATACATAAAACATATTAAAAAATCATGTTATTACCTGGTTATTTCTTTTATTTTGTGATATTACTAGTGCTTATGTTCTCAAACTCAGATTTAAACACCAATATGTGTTTGGGGATGTCCTGGGTTTCATTTAAGGCAAAAAGTATATTAATAGTAGGTTTTAAATTCAGCTTTCTTTAGCTGGAAGTATTTCTCATTCTTCAGTATAATCATAATTTGAGTATACTCTAGTGCTGAATACTTTTTAAACCTTTTTCTTTTAAACCTTCTTTTTTCTTGGTCCTTACTTCCTACCACATTTATTTTCCAGGAGTATCTGTTATCCAGTAAAGCAGCCTATGAAGTTTTGTGTTCAGAAGCATGTTACCTCAAAAGAAATACTGAGTTTATTTCTGTATGTTTTCATCAAATGCTCTTATAGTATTATTTTTGTATGTGGAGAGAGGAGGATTCCCTCTTTGCCTTTTTATTTTAGTTTGTTGTAAAATTGAACACAGTTACCATGGAATAGCTATAGGTGTTAAAAACCAGAACATGTGTAAACTCAGGCTGATTCAGTATGGCGTGGGTCAGAACTGCTGAAGGGCTTCACCTTGGAATTACCACTGATCCATGTATATGTACCATCTTAAGCTGCTCAGACATCCTTGGCTTTATGTGATGTGGTTGTGTAGTACACACTGAAAACTTGGGAGCTTAGCTTCTCCAGCCTCTATCAAAACTATTCACCACCACAGAGATAGGTGACACCATTGTATCAAAGAGAAATGTAGTTAAGTCTAATGGAGTGGAAATTCACTTCAGCAGGTTTAAGACCAAGTGTCAGATTGTCTGAAAATGTGTTTCAGGACTTGGCTCTGTTAAGTGTTTTATCTACTGACAGTGTTGCTAAGGATACAGCCATCCCCTCTGCTTATTGCCTCAGCTACCAAATACTTGTCTTTTCCTTTCATAAAGTTTCTATGGGAGCTTTAGACTGCATAACAAGACCTTAAAGTTTGTGGTCGCATTGAAGTTACAGTAATTACAGTAATTATGTAGGTTATTTCAGATCAGGGAGTGATGTACAGCTGGGTTTTTGTTTATTTGTGGGATTTTTTTGTGTGTGTGTTGCTGTTGTTCATATTTTTTTGCTCGCCATTATACATATTAAATGAACATTTAATCTAGATTAGTGTTCTTCCTTGGTATTTCTAGAGTGATTGTCAAAACTATAGTAATGACTGTCACCCAGTAATGTGTTAAGGTTAGAGTTATAAACACTCACTAAAAATTGGTTTGCATCCACCAATTTAATCTCATAAAAATTTCCATTTCATACTAAGCTGAGTGATAGATTGAGGAAAAAACCACCATCTTCATTTCTCTTGTACAAGCTGATGTAGGATGCAAGTTTTGATTCTAGACTATTTACAATGAGATAACAATCCATCCCATACACACAGTTCAAAATAATCTGTCGTTCAGACTATAACTTTATAAATGACAGTTCTGCAAATTAGACTTGAAAGGACATGCTGAGCAGAGGCTTTTAGAACTTGCCTGTAAAATTCAGAACAATTTGTACAGGAAAGAGCTGGGCTGTTTATAACTGCATAAATCCCAGAGATGCCTGCAACCAAAAGGAATGAAAATACTTCTGTCATCTTCTCACTTTTTAACCTTTTTTTTTGGTCACCAGTGATTTATTGCTGCCCCATTCTGAGCACAGTATCCATCTATTTCTAGTTATCAGAACTTTCTTAGACAATAATATTTCAGGAAGCTAGTGTAAAGCTGGTAGGAAAATGCCTTTATAAAACTCAAACTAACTTTGAAATGGATAGCCCTGAATGTTTCTGTCTGGAAGATTACTTCCAAATATTGTTTAATGTCACATTTAAATTATTGACTGCAATCTTTATCATATGAAAACATTTAAGATTGTTTGTCTTGTATATAAATGCACACAGACACACATGACTCCGGCCTTTTTAGTTTCATCAGGCTTATCAACATGCACTTGTATCTTGTGGTTCTGAGACGCTCACCACTGGATTTAAAAGATTAAATATTGACTGGATTACATCTTAGTTTTTAAAATGGAATGTGCTCTACTGCACCTAAATCTTTCTGTTTGGTATTTGATGTTTTATTCTGTCCAAACTTTCTCTACCGCAGCATCATCTGCTTTCCTAGAGCTGGTCTTCATCATTACATATTTTACTTTGAAAGCCTCAGTTTTCCTATTTCAGCCTCTTGGTAAAAGCTCAGACAACTTTTGAGCACTACTCCAGTGTGATGCACACATCCAAGATGCTTCTAACTTGCAGCTGCATTTCTTCCTTGTTCCAGATATTTTCCTAGTCAGAACTGGTTTCTCACCAAATCTTAGTCCGCACAATCAGTTCCTTCTTTTCAAGCACCAGTCTCCCTTCCCACAGATTTCGAGGAGCTCTGGCTTTTTCTCTCCTCCTCCAAAATGGCAGTTCTTCTCTTCTGCCCTATTTCTGCTCTTCTTGTTTCCAGTTCACTTCTCTACCCTGCTGGATCCCAGGACTCCTTTAATCTCTTCTCCCTACAGGTCTTGATATATTACTACTCTAGTAGCATCTCACAAAATGATTGAAAAATAAAGAGTATAAAGTAAGCAATACTATACTCATTGTTATTTCTTAATCTTATAATTCCAGTAATATTAGTCAAAACCATATATTTTTTCTTATCTTGGGACTGGAGAATGCATATCAAAATGAGACACTGTCCAACCTAGTGCAAGTGGTTTGTCCAGAGCTCAAATCTGAGCAAATCTTTTTTAGGAGAAAAACAAAGAAACAAAAACCCAAACACTGAAACACACACACAAAAAAAATCACCCAGGAGTAACAATATTTCCAAATGTAATATATTCTCTGTGCTCAAAATGTTTAACTTATTGTATAACTTATTGCATAGCTTTATAGAAAGCTATAGACATACTTGTGTTTAGAAAAAAATCCATTTTTATTTGATTTTACTATAACTCTATACATTTAAAACTGAAGGCTTACTTTAGCTACATTTTGAATTTAGAATTTTATAAAACTCAGAGAAGAATGGACTGTTTCTTATAACATACACTGAGGTTTGCAAAAATACCTTCAATTTGAAAATTTAGCACAGAATTTTCTTTAAGGTGCTTATTAGGAGCTGTAACTGATTTGTTATTGGGGAGCATGTCCTCATTTGTCTGTTCCTGAAGCTGAACTGAATGAGTGGTGAAGATACAGTTATTTTAAAATGCAGTTTAAAAATATAAACCTTTCAATGGGATTATGCAGTTTGCTCCCTTTGCCAGCATTTAGGCTTTGATTTACAAACATAATACCCTTCACTCAAAGGAAGCAGGCATAAAAGATCTTCTGTATATACTTAATCTCCTTATCGTTATCAGACGTGAGCATATCAGAAGTAAACACATCTATTTTAAATTTTCCCTGAAGAAAGATCCTCTGGTGCCATTTCATGAAAAAGACTCTTCCTTTTTTTCTCTGCTGATCTTTTCTCTGTGCCATATCACTGCTGAGAGTGGAAGCTATGAATTTCACAAGAAGAATCTAAGCACAATACTTCAACTAAAGAATCTATAGCACCAGCTGCAAATTCTTTTTCAAAAGGAAAACTGATTTAAACAACCAAAAGTGTCATTTCAGAGCTGTAAATTGTTCTGTTAGATGTTTGCTGATATTCTTCCTTTCAAAGAAAGATTTCTAAAAGGCTCTTATCTTGGTCAGCATATTTGAAAGTATAAAAATTTCCACTTAATTTCTAAAAATAGTCTGATCTACTAAAGCAGCCTCTCTGAAAGCTATGAGCCACAATGTTGCTTCATTTTTTTTAGAAAAATGAAAAATAGCTTTGGTTAGGAAGAGATCTTAGGAGATTTGCAATGCAATTATTCACTAAACTTTTTAAGAGTACTAGGAGGCCACATAGTAATAAAATTTTCACTGGATGTTCTTAAGCCATTTAAGTAGCCTATCTCAACATCTATGTATGCATATACTGGTTTATCTATTGATTGCATTTGATTTTCAGAAGCTTTCTCTTCCTTGCTCACAAATTCATAAGAAGCATATCCAAACATATCCAGAAAAGTAACTGTTCACTTAGCTAGTGCCATGGAGTTATGGCAATTGGATTTAATGAATGGAGGGAGGAAAAGAAAAGCAGTATTTAAAATTCCCCAAACCTTCAGTTCCTGTATAAGCTCCAAGTGGCATTTTCTCTTAGCATTAATTTGTCACTAAAGCTTCTGTCATAGAGAAATTTGGGTCACAAAGTTTTTTTGGGTCACAAAGAATTTTTCTTTCTAGTGTCAACTCACAAATTAAAAAAAAAAATATAGACTTCCATTTAAAATATTTAAAACCTTAACAAGAGTTTGTATTGACCAACCCCAAATTTGGATGGTTTCTTTCCAAGTACATTGTTTGTTGAATAATGATAATAATAATAATAAAAAAAACAAAACAAAACAAAACTAAACTTTTCAATTAATTTAAATATCTTAAAAGGGATATTCTTCAGATCAGTTTTTCACTTTGACCTACATTTTCATCCAAGAGGTTTGTTTCTTCCCAGTTGTTACGTGTTAATACAGTTTTGATGAATAGTGTTTCAAACCTAAATTCATCTTCTTTATCTCCACTGACATATTTACTTCTATATTTCCCTCTTAAGAAATGTTCTTTCTTTCAGTAAAGAAATATGCTAATTACAAAAGTAGCTCTTATTTTATAACAAGCTGCTGTGTTAGTTGTGCTCTCAGGAAGCTGTTTGAGGGAAACAGAAGGATGGCCTTAACAGGAATAAGAAGAAACTGAATCAGTATCCCAGACTCTGTATTATTACATAAACCAAACATGCACACTGTGAAATATGCAGTTTTACACAACTCTGTCTTGGTGACAACATAAACCACTTGAACTTTTGTTGTATGGCTTATGATGTCAGCAGAACACTCAGTGGAATTCTAGTCTCATAATTCAGAACTGCCCAGTATGCAAAGTGTCTAGACAAGAGAATTAGAAAACAAGATGATATTTCATTTTGTTATTTACCTTAGCAAGACAGAGTACAACAGTGAGCCTCTTCTTTCAGCCTCTTCAATCACCAGAAAAGAAAAATCCATGGAATAATTTCACCAAACCGTAGATTAATTTTGCCTTGAAGATGCACAGTTACAGGAAAGATGACCACAGATTTTTGGAGTAACAAAACAAATGTGACATTGAAGTTTTAAAAGCCCATCCTGAGCAGAGAGATCTAAATATTTAGCAAGACATGATAACTTGAATGGAGTATGTTTGAATCCTAAATTTATTACTCATCTTTCCAGTGTGGCACATGTCAAAGAGAAGACACATCTCAAAGGATGATTGATGCTTTTTACCATCTAGGGAAGTTGTTCGACTTGAGAGAATGGATAGAGGAATTTGTTATAGCAAAAGCAAAATAGTTCTGATATAAGGGTTTCTATAGTGAACTCCTATTGCCTTCAGTAAGGTTTTAATTTATTCTCAAATACAGAAATAGAGAGGCTGGCGCATGCCTCAGTGACTTCTTTTTAATACTTTTTGCTCCAGTGTGATCATATAAATTACTCTTTTCCCCATTTCTGGAGAGTAACTACTTTATTATTGCTGTTTGTGAAATTCACAAAACACTTCTGTTCTATGAAAATCCAGACTGTCATTCTTTGGTATAACTCCATGAATGAATGACGTCTTTGGTGGTTCATTGAAGGGGTTTTGCCTACTTATAAAAGTCACTGAATACACAGGAAGCTGTAAGCAGCAGGATGTACATGGTTCTGCACTGTCTTTCATACAAAGCAGGGTCTATTGCATACTGTTCTTTGCCTAACTGGGCATTATTAAATATAACATGGGGTCATTTGTTTGATTCTGCTTTCGGCCCTGCCTAATGGAGATTTGGTCTCTCTTCATTATTCACCTCTAATCAGCTTTTTTCCATCCCACAGATATCTGTGGATAAATCTCCAGACAGGAACTACCAGCTGGCAAATGGCAAACAGTCTCTGAATTTAAGCAGATTTTGCAGGGCATTCAGTAAATCATTATAGGGCTTATACTAACTGGAAATAAGATTGACAGTACTTGTTTAACCAATGCCATTCTATACTTAGAAAAGGGAATTATTAGTGTTTCTTAAAACAATAATCTAATTCATTTATAAGTTCCTTGAGTACAGACAGAGCCAGTGCTATTTTGAGGAAACACATCAAACTTAGTTTTTACTTCACATTGTATGATGAATTGAAAGGTCACTACCAATAGCTGTATCAGATATAGACATCAAAGCAACAACATTCCACTTGACTGTTGACCTGCAATTCAAATCAAATACTAGTTCTTGCAAAAGAAAATCTATTACCTCTGAACAAAAAGTACTAATTCTTCAAGTTTTTAATTTATTAGGAAACTCAGTGCTTTAAGCCCTTCAGAATTATTGAAGTTAGTAGTAACCACTTGGCAGTAATAAAGGCAGTTGTCTGTGTTAATTTCACAAGGACAGGAAAAGAAAGAAAAATATTCCTAGGAAATTAATTCCCAGGTCTCTAATCATTTATTTTATGCCCTGCTTTATGGTCATTTCCACAAATCTCTCTGCATCATTTAGTAGGCTGGAGAAAACAATTCTTTATATAAGTGTAAAGCCCTTGTTTCCTGGGAACCAAAACAGAATTGTTATTCTGCTTATTATTTTATTTCCTTAATAATTTAAACCAGTTCTCCATTTCTTCATGCTCATCCTAAACAGGTGCATAATGTCACTGTGGTATTTCAGATGTTTTGTTGAGTTTTTATTTGTTTTGTATAAAGAAATCATGTAGTATTTCTTATGTAATCTATACTCTTCTCACACACCCCCCATGAGACTATATGGCTTACTGTGCTAAACCATTTCTTTTTAATATTTTGGAGCAGTTGTTCAGTGGAAAGTAAATAAATAAGACTGGCTCCATTTACTGCATAAAATGTTTTTATGAAAGTCACTTAGAAGCACTGCTGAAGATGGTTTCTTTATATTGAAGGAGACAGGATTTTTTTTTAGACTTCTGCTAAAAATATGAACTAGCGTGAAAATAAGCTGATTAAAAGGAAGTCAGTGCCCATAGTGAATGCCGCAGCAATGAGTAAAAATTACTTCTTAATACCTCACTTAGACAGTAGACAGGCCTTTTCAGAACAGCAGCAGACTTATTTAGGTGACCTGATTTAAAAACTATGGAGCATCTGGAGATTTCCCCAGCACACATTCTATTGCACTCACAGACACCTTTGTTGGCATGAGGAACACACAGCTTACTGACAAATAAGTGCTAACCTTCGCTATGCCCTGTTCTATTCCATCATTTCCTTTTGTTGCTTTTAGGTCTAGAAGTGAGCAGGGATTGCCCCTATATTAAGGAACTAGAGCTGGTTAAGGAGAGCAGAAGTGAAAATAAATGTGTTGGCCTCACTGAAGAGGAAATAGCTGCTACTCCTTGCTTTTCTTGATTTGTTTGAATTCTGTGCATACCAACAAGGTGATGACAAGAAGAAAAGCAATGACAATTTCAATAAATATCTTGGATTTCTGTATTTGCAGGACTTTACAAATTCTATGGTAGTATATGTAATCTTGAACTAGCTTGCATATGAATGTAGCAAACAGTGGTAATTATGAGATCTTTTAAAAACCAATTTACAACCAGTTCTTTTGTTCTGTGGTTCCAAACATGGCCACCCAACTTAAACAAAAGATGGAACTGATAATTGGTAGGGTACACTGATATAATCCTTGATGTTCAGCCAGAGAATTCTTACCAGATAAAACCACCTATTATGGTACATCCCTGAAAGTAACTAAACATATTCTTCAGCCTCTTAGATTTTCCTTCCTCCAAAAGAATCACTTCATATCTGTCCTGATGTGCATACTTGACTCATCTTGGCCCAGACCTTACTAATTTCTATCCTTACATATGGAATCTGAAAAAATGTAAATAAATTACTAATATGCTATTAAATAGAGTAAAATCCAAAGCACTGCATGAGAGAGAATTCAAAAGAAAGTGCATGTAGAAAGAGGAAGAGCATGAAAATAGGGCAGACTTCTAATTTTCCAACTTACTTCATTGAACCTACAGTCAATGTTTTCCTCTGTGACCCTGAATAAAGTCTTACTAACATGGAATAGTCTTTATTTTGAAGGCCTAAGATATCTTCTCCTGTAAAAGCAGGAGAAGATATCATCTGCCTAACTGGATGATAATTATGATATTGCAACTGTGCTTTGACATGCTGAGGATTACAGCATGGTACTAGTTATGTATTCAAAAGTCAAAGATGTTCCCCTGAGACAATGTAGAAAACATTTTTCATTAAAGAAATGAATGATTATTTTCTTTCTTATAAACAAGATTACAGTTATGCCTTTCATTGTCTGGATAGGGGAGGAAATAAATATATTTCTATCTTCTCAGATAATACTTGACTGTCATTTTATGATGTACAATAATATTTGATTCTGGCAGTTGAAAGACAGCTTGCTAGCACACCCTCCTGACTAAATGGAAAAGATGTTTGCCTCAGAGGGAGTTTATTGCATGAACAATACAGAGGAGAAGCAAGATAAAATAGCAAAATTGAAAAGTCAATATAGAATAATGCTTCTACTGTTACAATCATGGCATACAACAGATGTGTCATTGTGATCAGATTAAAAAAAAATAAAAATTGGTTTGCTACAGACATAAACCACCTTTTCCATTAACAATAATGTCTTGTTGTGACTGGCTTTGGCATTGTAGTACATTTGGCACAAGTGAGAACACCTGTGGTGTGCTACCAAGTTTAGAATTCTTTCTCATGATGGATAACATCCCAGAAAAAGGAAAAAAAAGGAAAAAAAATGATCATTATGCTATAACAAACAGACACTTAAGCAGATGTTTTATCTGAACAAAGTGGTACAGAAACCTAAAAGACTGCAGGATTGCTTCCGCCTCTCTGTTCTTATTTGGTGTTTTGTTTCCTTTAGGAAACAGCTTGGAGGAATCATTGTAAGATTATCTATAAACCAAAAAAATGGTTAAAAATTCTTGTTCTCAGAGGGAAAGTGGGTTTCTAGCCTTCTGACACATTCAGTTCCTTTTGCAGCTGATGTACTACCAGACACAGATCTGTTCAAATTTGGAGAGAAACACAGTGAAGAGAACTACTCTTGGCAAGGCTAGTTCTTCGTTGCTGGAGGAAGCATTGTGGGTCATGCTCATAGCAGCCATCTCAGTTTAACTCAGCCAAGTGTCACTGTAGAAGGAAAAGCATGGGAAAGCTTGAGCTGTTAGCTGGCAGCTTGCTACTCTATTACGCTGCTTTCCATTCAAAGCCAGACTGAGTTGCCTCAGTTAGACCAGTGCCAGATAATCTTGAATCAAGAAAATATAAGCAGACTTTCACTCTTTCCATACATTTCTTTGCAGATTTTGACAATGACCTTGCATGGCTTGTAGATGTGTGTCTATCACCGTCAAATTCCAATTTAGATAGTTATGGTCTGCCTGCCAATTATCCTGTAATACTGAATTTTAAGCACTGTTCTTTACCTTCGGTCCTAATTTCCTAGATGATCATACTGAAAGAGTACACTTTCCTGCATTTTACTGATTATTGAACTGATTTCCTCATGTATAGTAAATAAATTACAGCATCTTTTGTGATGAAACTTGAATTTTGGAGCAGCTGAGTCAGTAGCATATCTAGATCCTTGCTCAGTTCCAATTATCCTGATAATTATGACTCAGACTTGGGAAAAGTTCTGCTTTGTGGCTTCATTGGTTAACTGGGTATAATCAAGCTGCCAACTTGAATATGACAGTAGAGTGGGTGGTTGCTCTAACTGCCTACCTTCAGTAACTAACAGTATAGATGTGTAGCCAACTGCTTCACTTCTAGCTAGCATATTAGTGAGTGAGGAATGGAGGAACTGACTTCTTGCAATTCAGACACTCCAGCATAATGCTGGCAGTAGGACTGCTCATTAAGTTATGAACCAGCCCCAACTGTACCTTTGTGCTTGCAATAAAGTAAAGAATTTGCAGATAATAAGTGCTGGATCACAGCTATAAATAAAGGACTCCTCTTAATTACACTGTTAATGTTCCACCAAACAAGGTAGTGAGAGCTCAGCTAAACCATTACTTAGGAACAATATAAATGTCTTGATTTCATGATGGCACTAACAATCTCAAAGAATTAGACTGTGTTTTCTTAATTTGACTCTTCAAAATCTATGCAGTCTGCCATGACACCTGAACTGACCTGTCCATTTTACAGCTACCAGTTCAAAAATGCACATCTATGACTAAAAAAATATGGCAATATTTCAGAAGTTAACCAGCAAGCTGAGGAACTTTCAATCTTAAAAGCCCAAGCCTTTATTACACCATACTTATGCCTCACCCCTCACTTTAAATATGTGCTTACAGCTTCTAAATGCAATTATTAAAAGACTCCATTATGGAGGAAAGGAAGGGGCTGGGGGGTGGGGGCGAGGGGCAGGGCACGAAAGGGAGCAAAAAAAAAATCAACCTTCTGGAACAGGTCATTGGAAACTAAGGCAGTTCAAATGCTTTTGTAGCCGAAGCACTGGCTAAGAGTCAGATAATGAGGGTTTAGGACCTGACACAAAATTTCTGTGTCAGATTTTTCTGAAAGCAATTTCAGGTTAAACTAAACTATGATACTTTTCTTTACCAATAGTGAGCTAGAGCATTCTCCTCCATAATTCAGTTGGAACTACTTGTGGAGCAGTGCATCCTACCTCGTTGTGAAAGTGGTAGAAATCTGATCTTCAGTCTCCTCTTCCCTTGTTCTTGGGTCAATGGAATGGTAGTATAAATAGTGACCTACCTCAACGAAATGTTCTTTTATTTATTGCCTTGCTTATGCTGTTCAGATATTTCAGTGATGGCAATAATGATCTTAGTCCAGAAAAGTATATAAACATGTTTCTGGCCTTAAACAAAAACACTACTATTAAACTTTATGGTTCACTTAAGTATGAGACCATTAAATCATGGACAAGTCTAGGTGAAATCTGATTGCCATACTTGGCACCTCTGAAATGTGGAGCTTTGGAAATACCTACAGCAGTGCTGGAAGAGCAATAGTCTTGGTCTCACTTCTAGTGGAATTGCTCCCAGTGTAAGGAGATCATTTAGACTTGCTGATTGATGAAGATTGTCCCTCAAATATTATAGGTGATATCTATAATAAATCTTACATGAATAAATTACAATATGCTGGTTTAAAGAATTTCTATCATCTGCTTTCTAATTATGTCATTTTGGTTTATAACTATGTTTCTCCACATAAGTAATAAATCACATATAATGGTAGTTATATGTCCCACATTATATACCTCACATATTTTATTGCTCATTGCTTTCTTACTGTTCAGAGATATTACATAGTATTCAAGAATTGCAATTAATATCTCCTATGAAGAAGTTTTTAGAATATTATTTAGTCTGAACCAAACATCAAATGTCTATTCTTTTCCTACTGGGATGTTCCAAATCCACATCTAAACTTTGATATTTAAAGCCCATTCTTTGGACAGCTTCTCACTTAGCAGCTCTTATTTTCAAATGGCATCCCAAACAGATGAAACTAAAATGTGATATGTAACCCAAAACAATTTGTCAAGCTCTCTACAACTACCTGAAGGGAGGTTGTAGACAGGTGGGGGCTAGTCTCTTCTCCCAGGCAACCAGCACCAGAACAAGAGGACATGGTCTCAAGCTGCACCTGGGGAGGTTTAGGCTGGATGTTAGGAAGAAGTTCTTCATAGAGAGAGTGATTGTCCATTGGAATGGGCTGCCCGAGGAGGTGGTGGAGTTGCCATCACTGGAGGTGTTTAGGAAGAGACTTGATGGGGTGCTTGGTGCCATGATCTAGTTGATTAGATGGTGTTGGATGATGGGTTGGACGTGATGATCTTGAAGGTGGTTTATTCTATTATATTCTTCTCTTCTCTTCTCTTCTCTTCTCTTCTCTTCTCTTCTCTTCTCTTCTCTTCTCTTCTCTTCTCTTCTCTTCTCTTCTCTTCTCTTCTCTTCTCTTCTCTTCTCTTTTGACTTTTTTGTATTTATAAAATTTCATCTTGCATGAAAAACTATTTTGGATAAGAAATGTGTCAGCTTTTCTAGGGTTATATTATCAGCATTAAACATGGATTTGTAGGGTTCTGATTTGCACTAAGTGTTCTGCCAGCTGAAATACACTTCAGTACATAACTTATGCAGTATAATCTGACATAACCGCAGGCAGCTCACACAAGAGTTCAAGACCAATTTGCTTCTTAAATTAGCTAAAAATATTGCATCAATATTTGATTAATTAGTCTTCCAATTTATTAGAGATATTTACATGCAAATTGAGAAGTAGAGACTGCTGTTTATTATACATAAATAGTATACATTCAAATTAGCTCCCAGTTAATTTTGCAGAGATATGTACTCAGTATTACCACCTATCCACATTTTTGTTACATTCAGAACTCACAACTGTATTTTTCCATCATCAGATTTATATAGATTAGCTCACACATGAAATTACTCCACTATTTAAGAGAGAACCATTTTTACTGAATGGTCAATTGCATTTCAAGTCCTTATTTGATGCATGGATCCAAACTGTTTTCCTAAGATTTTCTTTGTAATTCAAATGTGACCTATTGCATAAGATTCTGACTTTTGATTTTCTATCCCCCCCCACTAAAAATTTCTGCTGGAATGTTCCTATTGAGGTCAGTGGCCCTCTGTAAGAGAGACATTAAAATATATTATGGAATGGAGCTGGAGAACAATGACATAATAACAAACTGATGCCCTGATACCGCATTGCTGTGCTGTCTCACAACTTTGTCACAACACTCAGGAGGAAATGAAAGCATCTCTTGAAGTTGCACCACAAGGCAAACAACACAATGTGATATAAGAATGTCACTCTGCAGTTATTCCTCAGCTCTCAGTGATTCTGTTGAATGGAAGTACTTGCTTTCCCCTCCCAGAGGCTCAACAGCTGCCAAGAGAGCTGTTTCTCCTTCCCACAGCAATAGCTTATGATCCTAACCATGACATTCCTATGAAAAGTAATCAACGGTTCACTGGAATACTTGTAGAGGTCCAAAGCTTTCTGGGCTCTGAATATACCTGATAAATGCATACCTGAAATAATATTAATACCATAATCCTACAAATACTTAAGCAACACCACATATTATCTCACAACTCCTCCCCATTGTACATGATTTTTGGATAGCTGTTCCCCATCTCCCTTCCCTGAATTTTGAGACAGTTGACAAAACAAAACAAAACAAAATCTATTTATTTTCTGATGCTATGGTTAAAAAACAGTCTGCAGTCTTTCAGAGTAGCGTGTTTGCATTCTAAAATAAGTAATCAAATTTTCATTACTTCAGGCCACTAATCTTTCTTAGGGAACACAAATTGTGAAATGGAGTCTGATTCTGGGCACTTAGCACTTGACTTACATTTCAATAGTATTTCCTCAGCAAAAATGAGGAAATATGCATGACCCAATGGCATTTACGTTTTATCCTAAGCTGAGGAACAGTGACATCTCTAAACTGTTGTGACCTGTGCCTTTACTAGACCTACTCTGCCTATAAAACTGCTCTAGGTATAGAATATAAATCAGAACTCAGTTGCTTAAAAGTAAGAGATGACCAGCACAATGCATTGATCACCTGTTTACAGAGCTATGTCTATTTCTTTGTTGAAACATGCAAGAAATAGCAACCTTTTACACACTTCCAAGGCTCCACACATACAGTAGTGGATCCATCTTCATTCTACATCAAGGGACCATTGTCTAATTAACTGAAACAAGCAAATGCATTTGCCAGCCTGCATAGTTGTGAAAAAGAGGCACAGTGTGAAGAATGTTCCCAGTAGGGGACATCGTCCTGCTATCTTCATTGCATCCTAAAATATTTTCTGGGTTTACTGAACAAGAGTTAAATTTAATGCTGCATCTAATTGACATTTGGGTTAGAAACAGCTACTTCATATCAAAATGAGAGAAGCAATATTTTGTTATGAGAATGACATGGCTGCATTCATTCGTTTAAAATTCTCTAACTTCTTGGTATTATTTTTTAAAAAAAAAATCTCATGGATAGACCTCCATCCTGTTCAGGAACGGAAATTTCTTTCTTTTCATTTAATTTCATTTTTAACATTTATAGCAGTTAAAATAAATGAAAAGAACCTGTCTTGCAAGTACCTTGTTTCAAGCATCTCCACCCCTTTCGACACAAAACTGACTATTAATGAAAGAAAGAGAGATGAGGCTTTGAAAAGCACTGAGACATAAAGTTTGGCAATTCTAGATTCCTTTTTCATCAGACAGAACTTCCCTTAACTTACCAGTATGATGGCCTGGTTCAATGACTAATATACTCAATTATGTAAAAGATGAAAATGAGCCTACAGCTTCAAGGGCTACTGTTTTTACTTTGTCTAACCCAAACTGATTAATACCTATACATGCTGTTATAAAAGAACCAACACCTGAAAAAAAAATGTGACAAACTGTAAATTAGAGATTTTCAAAAGCCTCATTCAAGCTTACAACACTATCAATGCTGTCTAATACAGAGTAATCCCCACAGCTGCTTCCTCAGCCAAATCTACAGGGGATCCAGGACACTTTTTAATTTCATTTTAACCATGAATAACGAAAGATTAAGTCCCAGGGATAGTAATGAACCATACTGATAGCACGGATTTCTTTCAAATATCCCTGATATTTTCTGGAAAATATATTGCTTCAATAGTATTGCTGATGGCTTTCTTAATGAATGTGGACTAATATGCAGTTCTTCTGTTTTAATATATCATTTCATAGCATTTCCTCTGTGTCTTAGTTCATGAACAAATTATTTTCAAATTTCCTAATATTCCTAATTGTTTTGTCCAGGAAATTCAGAGACACAATGATGACCTTGTCCCAGATTTGACAGGACCACATAGAATCCTAGTTGCATATGAATGTATAGCTCAAAAAGAGGCAATTGTTCTACTTACCTAATAACTGTAGGGCACATAGACACAGAGAATAAAAAAAGAAAATTCTAGAGAAACCCAGATGGATTAAATTACTTGCTGTTCATTAGCCAGGGTGGGAGCAGAAGAGCTGACAACTGAACACAGGCTCTTCTTAGCTTCTGTTCAAAGACTTATCAGGAAACCATCTACTGACCTACAGCATATAACCAAACCAAAACTAACTGGGACATTTTATGACTCCTTTTATTCTGTTTGTAACTCAGAGCCTTCTTCATCTCTGGAGCTTTCAGAGATCACATATGCAACCCTTTGTTTCCTCCTAAATCATTCTACTCACTATAAGCTTTTTATATATATTTCTGTTATAGCTCAGCTTCACCGCCCGTTTCTTTCTGAACTGCAGTTTAGGCACTCCATGTCTCACCTGTTTTGGTCTCCAGCCATCTGTATTCACTTCATTATCTTACAGGTTTCTATTTCTTCCTTCTATGTGTGGGGGTTTTACCAGTCATTTTCTATCCTTAAGATGTTTAAATAAATATTTATGAGCACTTGGATGGATCTAGAAGCTAGATAAGGCTTTACATTTCAGCAGCCTGTATGGATCCTCTAAATATAGAGATTCTAGTATAGAGCCTTAGGTTCTCTAGACGAGTTTCAAGCCAGCAAAACTTCACTTAATATTTTCTTTTGGCTCTAACATTGATTAGCTTCCTGCCTAACAGTAAGATGTACCATATCAGGCATGTATGACAAAACTGCTATTTCTTTCTATGTCGTGATTCTCACAATGTGCTCTTCTAGCACTAAATTTAAATATATCCTATGTATTTATCTGTCTGTCTGAGAAGCATGTGCTTTGGCCTCCATGTCTTCAGTAGAAAAAGATAGCAGGTAAAAGGCTATCTGCAAACAGATTCTCCAACCTCTCTGAAGAATTTACCAGAAAAAGAGTAGGAATTAAGGAAAATTACAGGTGAATCCCATTTCTGTAACTAACACTGTTGAAGCTCTAATTTCTTTAGTCTTTCAAATTGTTTTTGTCTTTTGAACTTCTTGTCCTCTAAAATCTGAAGCACATACGAGTGAGAACATCTGACCCAGGAAATTTATTTAAGCTTCCCATGAACATTGCTTAGAGCAAACACATTCTGAATAGAATAGAATAGAATAGAATAGAATAGAATAGAATAGAATATATCAGACCAGGTTGGAAGAGACCTTCAAGATCATCACGTCCAACCTATCAACCAATCCAACCCACCTAAACAACTAAACCATGGCACCAAGCACCCCATCAAGCCTCCTTCTGAATACCTCCAATGATGGTAATTGTTTTTATTACTAGTGGGAGACATGCCTGACCACAGAAAACAGCTGATTTGATGACGCTGTTGAATAAGCTTCTCTATCTATATCTCATGTAAATACAACCACAGATGAAGAGAAGAAGGATCACAGTCCATTAACTTTAGGCTGTGTGAATATATGTGAGATAATAACTGATCAGAAATGCCTGCATCCGAACTTGGGAAAACAAATCATGAGTCTGGTGAAAAATGAAACACCAGACTGATGTGTTTATATTCTAGTACCTGTTTCACTTGATCCACCACAATTAGGAAAAAAAAAAAAGGTCTTTAATCTGTTAGCAGTAAGCCAATAGTGATATTTCTGCAGTAAGCAAGCAACAAAGCTTATGTTTACTCACTTTCAATTTGTTTCTCTTGGTGCTGTCTTGGAAACTTACTAACTGATTTGGATGATTGCCTGAATTTTGCTATTATTTTTCATAGCAGAACTTGAAATGTTATATTTGTCTTCAAGCATGTTATTTCTGTAGTTAACTGGAAAAAAATTAGCATTTAAATGAAGATGTTAAGTTCTGTCACGGAGAAAATAATGAGAACTATTAGTAGAAAATATGCACAAATTTTTACTCTGTTGAATCATGATATAGATCTAAATTAGGCCCTATAAACTAGAAACCAAAACTATTGAATCACAACCCAAACTCAGATAAACAGTTTCTTCTGAGTGCTATTCAAGATGTCACAACATTAACAGATGAAAGCCAAGTAACTGATATAATTTACCTGGACCTGATCAAAGCAAGGTAGAAACACCCTAACATTTGTTCAGCTTATTCAAATACGTGTTACTAAACTCTTGTTATCAAATCAAAGTTGTTTCTAACTAATTTGATTTAGAGAAAAGGGGGAAATACATATTGCAGAACAATCTTTCATCTTAATTGCATGTTCAGAGGCACTAATTAAATTTGAATGTCCAGTTAGAAACCTAATTAAGTCTGGCATTCCATCTCAGATTTAAATAAATGACAAAAATCCAAACCCATCTTCGTTTAATATTAAAATGCTGTTGTCACTAAATTAAAGTTTTTGTGCATGGTTTTCAGTTTCACTGATATTGGAAATGCAGCACATTAATGGGAAGATTCTGAAGAAAGCTTCTATGGAGAAAACTCAAGAATGAATGAAAGGCATATGTTTCTTTTTAAAGATGAGTAGATCAATGTCTCCCTCACTGCTATTATTACTATTCAAGCCATTAGTTATAAATTATTGACTTTGGAAGGCAATTATAATATTTGAATCTAGATTTCAGAAGCCATCTGCACAATTTCCATCAGTTTGAATAGAAGAGAATCAAGTCTTGGAATTTTCTTTAATTTTGCATTTCTTTAGTTACACTACTGCTGAACACCACTATACTGTAACTCAGAAACAAACAGTTCAGTCTCTAGTAATTAAGTGCCTGGTCTTAAATTTAAAAGATTTCCCCTAAAAGAATCCTCTAAAAAGATTTCCTCTAAAGAGAGGAAATTGTTTCCTCTAAAAAGATTTAGTCTGAAGGAGCTTATTTCCTATGTTTGCATAGCCTTGGCAATATCTTAAATTTCTGGCTAAAGATTAAATTGGCAATCCATGTTAGAAAGCATTTCTGATAAGGAAATAGACCAGATTGCCAGACAACTAAGTCAATTTACTGTAAGTTAATGCTACTTATGTACATGAGTAACTCCTCTTGGACAATCTGCTCTATACCAATCTCTGTGTTTTACTCAAGGCAAAAATTGGATTTGGGGCTTCGGGTTGCTTTTTGGGGGTTGCTTTTATTTTCCTGTTTTCTTTGCATTTTGACAGACTCCACTTTGTTATTATAGGTTACTAGTGAGTTGATTGAAGAAACACTGCATTTACCTGCCTTACATTTAAATACTCAGAAGGTTGTTTGTACACATGAATTTTTATCCATGAATATATATATGCTGTTATTAATCATATACTAAAGACTTAAAGAAGAAGTCTGTCTTTACTGTTAATAGTTGAGTTAGGATGATTTCTGTTATCTTGTAATATATATGAAAGACAACATTTAGCCAAAGAGCAGCTATATATATCACAGGAAAATATGCTTTGTCAGGACTGCTAGGCTGAACAGAAGCCCAAGGAAAATAGTAAAGCAAATATCTCAGCACAAACTTACTACTTTTGGGAAAAAACAATATGCCATGCTGACTGTTTATAGGGAAGGATATCATACAGATCTTAGGTGCAAGGTTGCTTGTTAATGGTGGTGTACTTTTTTTTCACCCTAAGGTAAGTAAGGTAAGCCTACACTGTATTGATGGAGATTTGGAGGAAACCGTATCTACTGCTTTGAGCTTTTATTTGTTCATACACACACAACATTAAAAGAAGCCAAAACATTACAGAGATTTCCGTAGCAGCTGACTGAACTACCAGCCTTTTGAGATAAGACTGCCTGTTTATCTTTGTGTGTTCTTCTTTTTACATACTGCCTGTTTATCTTTGTCTGTGTGTTTTTCTTTTTATGTTATGGAAGAGAAAATGAGAGCTTTTGTAGTCTAGATAAATTTGATTCTCTCTCACAGTCCCCTGAAATTAAGTTTTTAATATGTTTTCCAAATTTTAAAACACAAATTTGATATTCAATATTTAAATATTTTTGCCTTCTTCTCCTTTGTGTTGCATTGCTTCCCAATTCCCACCTCTCTTTCTGAAATCATTAATCATTTATGCAGAGAAATCTGTATTTTCAGTCAAAAGGAACACCTGTTTTCTGTATTGGCCAACTTTGTTTAAGGCAATGAGACTCGAAAAATTATTAAGCATAGCAATTTACATGTAGCATTTTTACTTTCATTATACCAAAAGCAGTGTGAAAGGCCTGTGGTGCTGAACATCCTATAAATAAGACTCTCCATGCCTTCCCTACAATAAGGTAAAAATCATTATGAAAGTCATTGCTTTTCCCAAACAGGCTGAACTGACACATGAAAGGCAGAGACAGACCTGCAGTATCTATGAATATTAAGTTCCCTTGGCTGAGAGCAGGGGCTGAAATCCCAAGGAAAGTTTAGCACCAAAGGCTGTAGGAAATTACACACTTTTCTTGTGACTGCACTACGAGGATATTTATATAAGACAACATGGAACAGGAAATTGGCTGCACAAAACATGTCATCATGCAATTTACTGTACCATGTGAAATTTGCGGTTGATATCCATTTCATTTTTGAAGGATGGTGTCCATTATATTTCCCCCTGATCCTTCCAAAGATAAGAAAGGGCTATGCAGGACAATTTTTCTCAGAACTTCCACTTTTTAAGAACTTTTATGTCTTGAACTCTATGTAGCACATTGTAATGTTCTGAAAACCCATGCAGCCTCAATTTTTACCCTTCTAACCAACCATAATGACCAATACTAAAGGATGTGCAACAGATTACATCATGTTTACTCCCATCCCCAGCTTGAGTGCCAGGCACAAGGAAACTATGTTGCACTTCCCATGTAAGTGAGTATGGCCTTACAATATGTGCAAAGTGAACTGGCATCATTGTTAATGAACTATCTGACAATCAACTGAATAATTTATTATTTACCAAGTAGTTATTTCTTGAGGTGGTATCAATCACCTGCAGAAAATCTACAACCAAAGAACATTGCAGAATTTTAGGAAGTGTGGCACTGATTTTTCTCAAGTAGACAAAAGTAGTATAAGATGTAGGAACTGATTCAACCCTGTTGAATTTTTTCATGTCATCTTGTTACAACAATGGGAAGTGTGCAAAGAGACCAATTCAATGTTGACTGTAAGAGGCCTTGTGCTTCTTTTTGAGTTTCTGCAATCAAATCCTCAAATCAGTCCTCTTCTGCTCACTTACTTTCAGTAAAGATTCAGAATCAGTGTTTATAATTGTTGATAATATATTGGACTAAATGACTGTTTTGGTCTCATCTGATCTATCTGCTTTGTGATGATCTGAAGTGGAGTAAATAATGCTGCATTCAACTCTTATTCAACTCAGAAATTTCAAAGGTATGCTCTTAAATTTGCTTTTGTGCAAAATTATTATTGCATATAGTTCATGTAGAAATATTTATATTTATATTTACATTTACATTCACATTCACATTCACATTTACATTTACATTTACATTTATATTCACCTGAGTTGAAATACCATTGGCTGTCTAATTGGATTTGTTACAAGAGTTTGAGAGTTCCTAGCATAAACTTGTCAAATATGAAAATAAAATTTGTGGCCCAGTGTATGTATTTATGAACTTTCTGACTGAAAAGACAAGCCTTTACAGCCAGTTAATTTAGAAAACATTGTCAATGGTGCAGTTTTACTTTAAATGGTGCACCCCCCCTGTGACACATCATTAGAGTTTATGTAAATGAGGAATGCAGGATCAGACAAAGCTGCAGGAAAGGAAACAGATACAAGCACTGAGTTGTATTGTGAAGGAAAACTCTCTTAAAGAAGTCACAATAAACTTGATTTTGGAGGTTGCTCCTCAGGATTATATTGATACTTAAAGAATGCAGAAGCGTTTGTAGATTAATTCTCCCTCCATAGGAAATTGATACACTGCCATACCTTTTACATTCCAGAGAAGATATACTAGGAAATGAAAGGACAATACAGGGCTATGGCAAAACCTTTGATGGTGAAATTTACTCTGTCTTAACCAATCTTCCCATTTGGAGTCTCTATTTTAGGCAGATGGAAGATATACAAGACAAATATCAGAGTTATGAGACTAGATAGAACAAAATTATCTAAATCATTCCAGTTTCTCACTTTAGGTGCTGAAGTGGAACACTGTATTCTTCATTTCTGTGTAACAGATGGAATTCTGGTATTCAGTCTGGAAAATACCATTGCCTATCTGAGACCACTCTGTCCCAGGAAACCTTTCACCTTTTGCAAAGGCCATGAGGGTAGAGTTCAACTGCTGAGCTTCTACTTCTCCAGCTCCTTTCACGTATTCATAGCACATTATTAACCTTTGTACTGCTTCCCTATTACTTGTTCAGCTTCCAAATTCTAAGAGGATGCCGCATACAAAATATCATTAGACCTTTGATATACCCTTCCAAGCTGACACAACAAATATAGATAAAGGAGGTTTTGCACTTCTGTGTATTGAGCTGCAAAATACAGACTTGCCCTTCAACAACTCATTCAGCCAGCTGGAATTCTACTTAGTACGTGACCAAGCATATGGAGGCCTTGTTGAGGTTAGCCACCACTGAACACATGCAATAGCATTGTAGGAGGCATACTTCCTCTGTCTGACCTATGAGCCATCCTTGAAGAAGCTCCTCTTTGACATCATGAAATCCTTTATAATTATTTTTTTTTCAAAGAAGACAGAGTTGTAAAATCTGATTAAACATAGGAATCATTCTGCTTCCTTACAGGAAAAGAAAACAGGCAAAATACAGGTAAAGTCTAGACTTCAGCCAAATCATATCTTTCAAAAAATCTAAAATGAAGTGTCTGCTAGCCTCTCCTGTACACAGACTACTGGGGTGAACATCTGTCATTGGATCTCTACATACAGAGAGAATACATTTCTTTTGCTCTTCTTTAACTATGGAATCTAGACAATTAGCTCACACCAGACACTTATTCTCTGAGAGCCACGCAATCTTTATTAATGCTCTATTAAATGTCTCTGTCACAGGCTTTTTGACTTGCATGTGTGAGTTAATCTATCCTCAAAATACACAATTTGGCTTTCAAACGAAGTGAGAATAAAGGAGTTCTACTTGACTGGGAGAATGGAGACCATTTTTTAAATTATAAACCTAACATCATCACCTCATTACTCATAGCTTCAAAGAAAGAACCATGCTGTATTAATCATAGAGCACAGGCAGTGAAGTATAAAACTACAGTACCATCCAGCAAACTACTGTGTACTATTTTGTCATCCAAGACATGTAGTTCAATTGCTTTTCTGCTGTGTGAATCACTTTTAAAAAAAAATCTTATCTGTACTAGACAGATTTCTTATGTTGTTCTAACATACACAGATCATATTACCAATTTTTAAAAGGAAATTATTAGCATTAAATGGAAGGACAGACATTCCTATGTTCTGTCCTCAGGGGTTGGTCTCTTCTCCCAGGCAACCAGCACCAGAACAAGAGGACACAGTCTCAAGCTACACCAGGGGAGGTTTAGGCTAAATGTTAGGAAGAAGTTCTTCACAGAAAGAGTGACTGGCCATTGGAATGGGCTGCCCAGGGAGGTGGTGGAGTCACCATCACTGGAGGTGTTTAGGAAGAGACTGGATGAGGGTCTTGGTGCCATGGTTTAGTTGATTAGATGGTGCTGGGTGATAGGTTGGACTTGATGATGTCAAAGGTCTTGTCCAACCTGGTTAATTCAATTAAATTCTATTCTATTGTATTCTATTCTATTGTATTCCATTCCATTCCATTCCATTCCATTCCATTCCATTCCATTCCATTCTATTCTATTCTGCAAACCTTCCCAAGAAGTTGATCGGCACAACATTAATGTCAATATAAGGTGGTTCTGCAATGTATACACTTTAAAATATAGCTAAAATAGCTATACTATAGCAGCAACATTTTATACTAACTCTAAGATGATAGAAAATACTGATTTCTATTGGTTGCTCTGCACTTTGTCCCAGACCTCTTGCAAGCTCTTGTGAACACTCAGAACCCATGAATTTCTCAGCCATATATTTCATTACTTTCAGGAGTTATTTGCAGAAAGTCTTCACGAGTGTCACACATCAAAAGTTATACAGTGGCTGCTGACTGAATTCTTTATGATTTTTTCAACCCAGGAAAGCAACAGCACAATGGAAAAACACAAAACACACACAAGACTCCACAGCCTGTTTGCCCTGTCCATGCTGGGACCTTTTCAGAACTCAAAGTCAGCTGTGTACAGCAAAGAACATGCTGCTGTATCTATGGGTTAAAAGTTAGTTGGAAAGGTTACAGAGTTATGAGTCCCTGTACTTTAAAAACATTATGATACTGTCAACAAAGGATATGACCACCACAACACAGCACAAATCTGCTATGCCCGGTTTAGTATTCACCTTTTATTGTGAACCATTTGGAATAGTTTCTGCCTCGGACAATGCAATAAACCCAGTTCATCCAGAACAAGTCTTACATGCTTACAATATATACACACCTACAATGATGTTTTTAATAAATACAGGGGAAGTTACCAAGATGTCATTTCTATTGGAGTCCACTGTGTGATACTCATTTAGCAAAGTAAAATCTTGTACAGCTATACAAGTGTATTGTTTGTATATATTAAGTGTCTTATATGTGCTTTTGAGCAACATATCACAAGGCTATACTCTCCCCTGTTCTTCTAGCAACCATTTATGGCAAGAGGATTGAAATTCATGTTGGATCTTCATTTTCAATGCTGCAGGAAGGGGACAAGGCCATGCAGTAAAATATGGTGTACTGGGCTCTTCAGGACCATATGGAGAATGTCAGGCAACCAATTGCAGGGAAAGAGCTCTACTATTAACAGGCAATATAAGATTTGTTTGAGTAATGCTTTAGAAGACATTGTCTAAATGACTGAATAATATGTACAGTTTGAATAAAAATATGATCAGCTATTAAACATATATCCTTATGCCAGGATTTTCAGGTATAGCATAATGATTACTCCCACACAGCTTTGGATGCAATGTAAAATTAACTCTATTAATGCTTAAATGGGCAATCTGTATGATATCCTTGACAAGTGAACTCATCAGGTAGCCACATGGAAGATGCTAATGTGTCAAGCAATTCCAAAGAGCTTTTGCTGCTTCTATTTATATAGAAAGTACTGAAAGAAACATCCCTCTCTGTCTTAGCACACTGTTTGTTTCCAGTTCAACATAATGGTGTAATCAGTCCATTGCATGATTACATATCTAAACAATTGTATATATGCATGCTATTTATAAATTATAATACAACAGCTTTCCATTGCACCATAAGATTTCTTTTATAGTTCTTTCACCTTGACATATTAGGCTGTTCTTGCATTTTGTGCAGACTACAGCAGTGATAATGACAGCATCATTCTCAAAGTGCTAAGGGGGGAAAAAAATCCATGCCTATACAGGGACTTTGTTTTGTTTCCTCTCAGGACAACTTCACAGGTATTTATGAAGATATCTACAAGCAGCAGACTATTAATAACCATTTAATTCCTGTCCTTTGAAAACAAGGAACTGTCATGGTCTCAAAAACATGTTAGAGACATCCAGACACTAGTGAAAAGTGAAGTCTTGTAGAGGTGGCTTGATAACATAATAGGTTTGGTCACAATATGCACCAACTGAGGCAGTAACTCCTGTGACTAAGACCCAGCTCAGCCGTCTACGAATTCCCAGTATGGGTTTTCTGCTATCACACTGCTACATTTGGGTCAAACCTGGTGTTCTTCAGCCTCCATAGTGTCAGAGGCAGGGGAAAAAAGGTTAAAAAAAAAAAAGAAAAAAGAAAAAAGAAAAGCCATATCTATTGTGGAAACTGTGAAAAAATTTCCACCCTCTTTTATTATGATTTCCTACCACTGACATGTTGAGGACAGGGCTCTAGGTAGCAGCTCAAATGCTGTGAAAAAAACCCCATAAAGTACAAAGATTGTTACAGCAACTAACCTAAAATATTCCATTTTAATACAGAAGACAAAATATAACTATCAAAATGTATTCCTTTAAAACAATTTGGTTCTGAGTTGAAGCTATCTGGCAAGTTTCAGCCTAAAGGTCATTTTTTACAGTGTGGTTATAAAACCTTAGAAATAGAAATGCTGACATATCCTTGGCAATAACAGCTTTAACAGTAGTTTCTACAATAGCCTGTGAAACCGACTGTTCTATCAAAAGTCCCTGTTTAGTTCTTTATGCTGTAAGCTATGACTGCTATTTATGCCTGAAATATATAAAACTTTTGAAGTATACAGTACCAAGAAAGTAAAGTAGGCAATCTTCAAGACATTATTCACAACATATTACTTATACATTTATACAGTTCTTATATGTTAAGAACTCATAATATTTCAGTCTATTTAAGACTGTCTTTAAACATAGATATGTCTGTTTCTCCTCTTCACAAAGCTTTTTCAAAAAGCCCATTGAATTTTATGGTATTATTGTATCAGACAACACTGAGTCTGTAAGCCTATAAAAGCATGTGTGAAGATTAGGAAGATCTGGCCCTGACCATCCACTCACACATTCATGTTTCTAACTTCATCTAAACAGTCATCTTTCAAGTACTTTCATTATTTATAAGTTTTTCACCACTCAAGTGCACTCGAGTGCTGGTTTTGACTGTCGTCTTGTGAGGGTGGTAAAACCTAAGGCAGAAAAATGATGAAGAACATCAGAGATTTAATGAATATATCTATTCCATGTGAGGACAAAGACAAAGTTTTGGTAAGGTGTTTTTTTATAACTGTAAACATACAGAAGATAAGGTTTACAATAGAAACAATCCTACCTGATTTAAATGCAAAAAAAAAAAAAATTCCAAAACAACAAAACAACATAGAATAGAATCACAGAATTATTTAGGTAGGAAAGAACCTTGAAGATCATTGATTCCAATTGCTAACCTAGCACAGCCAGGTCCACCACTAGACCATGTTACTGGTTCACATCTATGTGTCCTATACTGTCTACCTCTATAAGCACCACATCAACGAAGTTGGTGAGGGGTTTAGAACACAAGCCCTATGAGGAGAGGATGAGGGAGCTGGAGTTGCTTAGCCTGGAGAAGAGGAGACTCAGGGGTGACCTTATTGCTGTCTACAACTACCTGAAGGCAGGTTGTAGACAGGCGGAGGTTGGTCTCTTCTCCCAGACAGCCAGCATCAGGACAAGAGGACACAGTCTCAGGCTGCGCCAGGGGAGGTTTAGGCTGGATGTTAGGAAGAAATTCTTCATAGAGAGAGTGATTGCCCATTGGAATGGGATGCCTAGGGAGGTGGTGGAGTCACCATCATTGAAGGTGTTCAGGAGGAGACTTGATGGGGTGCTTGGTTTAGTTGATTAGGTGGGTTGGATTGGTTGATAGGTTGGACGCGATGATCTCGGAGGTCTCTTCCAACCTGGCTTATTCTATTCTATTCTATTCTATTCTATTCTATTCTATTCTATTCTATTCTATTCTATTCTATTCTATTCTATGTGTCTTTTAAATATCTCCAGAGATGGTAAAACACCCACTTCCCTGGGCAGACTGTTCCAATGCTTGACAATCCATTTGGTGAAGACATTCTTCCTAATATCCAACTTAAACCTCTACTGGTGCAATTTGAGGCCATTTCCTCTTATTCTATTGCTATTTATTTGGGAGAAGTAAGGAAATGATCAATAGGTTGAAGCATCTGTGATGCAATCATACAATCTATAAATATTTAAATTAAGAAAATACTGAACCAAAATTAAGAACTAGAGGTAGATATATTTCCTCCACAGAGCACTCACAGTGTGTCAAAAAGGCATAAAAATGTGCTACAAGTTGATTCCCAGGCCAGTTTTTCGGGTAGGAACCATGTATAGTGGGAGCACTACAGCCACCTTAGCAAGGCATCCTGCTTCAATCTTTTAACAAGCAAGCAAAATTCACATAGATGGGATACTGGAACCAGAATTATCTCATTGAGAACAGAAATTCAGGTCACAGCACAAAATGCTACTGTACCATGTAGAAGTCATAGTCAAGCAGGCCTCTCTGGGTTAAATGCTTCCTGCTCTCCATATTTCGAAAAATCTGCTGTTTTCATCTGGTCTAAGTGTTCTGTGTCTTGATTTTTAAGTAGTTTTAAATGGCAATAAAGAATGCAAAAGCAAGGAATAATTATAATGCAAAATCTTAATCTAGTCCTTGGATTTCTATTACTAACGATGACTATTTTTCCAAATTATTAATGAATACCAAATATAAACATACACACTTAATTTCACAAGCTTATTAAAAGAATGCAATTTGTGAATGGTTAGGGCTGGACTGGTCACTAGATGAATGACAGACAATCCCTATTAACCCCACCCCCTAATTCAAGGGGAAGAGAAAAGAAATAAGGGAGACACAATACAGGCTTCTGTACTTTTTTTTGCCCTTTTCCTGTGTGATTATGTTACATGCCTTACATATTAGTATTTTATACAGTCCAAAAGTTGAACAAGGAGTACTGAGCTGGGCGTTATGTTTCCTCTTTTTCAGTCAGCAGGGACTTCACCAAACTGCCATGACTTTTCAAATATAATGACAATGATTTGGCAACTTCACCAGCCATTTCCCTCTGGATCTGTAGGTGGATCTTGTGTACCTTCAGGTTCTTTAAGTGGTCTTGAACCTGCTCTTCCCTTACAATAGGGAGATCTTCCTTTCCCCACTCCCCACCTGTGTTTTTTGGAGCTTGTGTGGCACAGCCAGAGCCTTTGCAAACAAACACTGAGGCAAAGAAATCATTGAGCATATCAGCCTTCTCTGTACAAATAAACTTTATGTGAAAGATAGAAAGGGCAAGTGCATGGCAGTGTAAGACTTTACTTGACAGTTCATACTGGACAATGCCATGTGTAGAAAAGTCCCATGGATCAGGACACAAAGCATGAGTGGTAGAAGAAAGATCCTGAGTTGCTCCAGAGAGCTGGAGGTCTAGGTCTGTATCAGTTAGTGTCTTACTCCACATTCATTCCTATTGAATTCAACAGTAGACTACTGAGAGATGCCGCTATTCAAAGTAAGTCTGTTCACCCACTTTATTCATCTTGTATTGAGGGTTATTTCTTTTGACTATGACCAAAATATTTCAAAATTTATTTTCTTCTTCTCTAAACTGAGTTAACAGAAAGAGAATAGCTGAGAAGAGCCCTGTGTGCCACCAAATAGAAACTCAGGTTATGACAGAAACAAAAACTGGATATGATGTTTGGCTCTAAATTATCCAACATATCAGTGCAAGCAAAACTGACCACTGCAGATAGGATACACAAGGTAAGTCCTGACAGATAGAAATTGGTTTTGTTTATCTTCTGCAGCTCAGAGCTATCTGAAATAATGATCTCGAAAAGTAAACCACACACTAGAGTTTTCAAAAATGTACTCCAAGATCAAACTTAAACTTGACATGCCAAATTCATCACAAGTGTAATCAATAAAAATGAAGGGCTGTCACAGCAAAGTCAGCATAACTATGATGGCAGAGAAGTCTAGGGCTGGGATTGATGGCTATTTTCTGTACAGTCCTATTACCTAATAATGGGAACACCTTCATGCTGGCAGTTTGCCACCCAGATGAAAGTTTCAGAGAAGAAACTTGATGAATCATGAATAACAAAGTTCATACAAGGGAGGACTTGCTTGCCAGACTCCATGTAACCTCAGACTTTTCATGTCCCTGTACAACTGATAATGTAGCAGTCAGACAAAATTTGTCAAGGTTCCTTCATAGATCCAGGTGTAAGGGGACTTGTGAAAGTCAGGCAGACTCATGGAATGCTAGATGTAAGAAGAAGCAGGCACCATACCTTTTATTTCATAATCAAATCCTTTGCTCCATATTAAAAAAAAAATATGAAATATGATGAAAATTTGTAGCTCATATGATTTTGAGTTTCAGACTGGAATTTAGGAAATCCTGTGTTACACAGTACATTTAGAAAATGCATCAAGAACAACACAGACATTGTGTGATGCATCTTGCTGCATTCCTCTCTATTATTTTTGTGATTGCCCACCTGGGAGGCGATATAGGCATAGCAGTGAGACAGCTGCTAAGCTCAGTGCTGTTGAAACTCATGTGTCTTTGGTTGCTGGAACACAGTGAATTTCTTGTTTCATTTAGCTGTGAGCATGCCAATCCAAGTAGCTAATCAGAGAAATCATGATTCCAGATCAGCTTAATGACATTCAATTAGCGAAAGGCTGGATGGTTCATAGAAATTCTATTAGCTTATGATCTGACACTCAGATAAAATTAATTCATAGACAGTTAACAAATCAGTCACTGAAGGGATATTTAATTTCCTGGATTGTCAGAAATTAGCATGCTAGCAAGAAAGGTAAAAGTATGTGGAACAGGGTAGTGTCCCTCAGAGTTCTGGATATGATACTCTAAGATAGCTTCCAAAAGCTACTGCATTCTTCCGTTCGCCTAACATTTGCAACTGCACAAGAAACCCAAGGATATCCCTTGGATATCACTACAGATCAAAAAATTGCTTTATTTGATTGATCACACCCTTTTGGTTCACATTTAGTTTTCTACTTGCAAAATGAAAATTGTATAAGGTTTCCAAAGCAGTTTAAATGCAACTAAACCAAATATGACTTACTGAAATGGAAATGCAGGATTGGATTTTGCTATTTTACTCAAAACAACGTAAATTAAAGCTTAACATCAAGTCTTTGTTTTGATTTAATGTGTTCCCAGGAAAAATTGTCAAATCAAGTAATCTGAATCAATACTCTCAATGAAATTTGTAGACACGTCTAAGAGCATTTTTCGTGTGCAATTACTACATTCAGAGTAAAAGGATGGAATAATTTTTCTTATGAGTTATTATATTTGCAGTATAAATGGGGTTGACCTATTTATTCGTAGATTAGGATTTTTTTCCCAAGAAACTCAACTCTGCCTATAACGATTGAGAGTTCCAGAAGAGCCAACCATATTTGCGAATAGATAGACATGGTTGTATTGTTATCACTGTGGTTTTGCATTCTTTACTTAGGAAAATAGTAGGGCTTAGTGTTTTTGTCAGCCTATAAACAATTTCCATGGCAAGGAAAGAAATGTAATATTTGTGTCTTAGACAATAAGAAATTGTGAGAGTGTGTCTTCCCACACGTGCTACTTTTCTGAAGTGAAAATATCCTTTCCTTTAATATTGTCACAAAACAGACTTGCTGAAGTCTTTAATAATTAAAATGATGATTGCTTTGGATTCTATGATAAATCACAAGATTTCTCCATTTTTTTTATTTTTATTTGAGATAATTCTCAGTTTGAAAAATTCACAGCTTAATAATTTGGAATTTCTGATGTCATTAATTGCAATTAAAATTGAAAATGAGTGCTTTTATTACTTTGACATTTCCTCCCATTTTAAAGTTAATTTCAATTAAAAGATAATTATTGCTCTGTAACTCTGAAATACTTGTTTTTTCAGCTTTTTTTTTTTAATTCTCTGTAATTTTAACTCTCCTTTAAAAAAAAAATAGAAAGAATTCAAGCACATAAACAAATAAAAAACAATAAATCATAAAACAAATGTAAGCTTCCTTACTATCCTAAATTTAGCCAAATATGAACTACACATTTAAAATATATCTGGCTGGTAAAATATAGTGATTTATTGTGTAAGAGTTGGGAGGAAAAATCAAGCTAATCATTAATGTCACCATAAACTTCCTCTCATCTGATTTACTACTGAATATCTTTTACATTCTGCAGTACATCAATTTCTAATTCACAATTCTGATTGCAATCAGAGTACATTATTGCTAGGTATCTGCATTAATGTTCACAACAGTTTTTGAGCTGGAGGGCTTAGATTCCAACACAGCAGGCACAATGTCTAAATTTGTTTTATATCTGAATTTAGGGAAACCCTTTTAGAGAATGAAAACCAGATCATCAGATCCTATATCTTTATTTTTATCCAGGGTCCTCTAATATTCATAGATTTGTAGATTCATGGAATGGTTTGGGAGGGAATGGACCTTAAAGACCATCTAGTTCCAATCCACTGCCTTAAGCAGGGACACCTTCCACTAGTCCAGGTGGCTCAGGTCCTCATGCAATCTGGCCTTGAGTATCTCCAGGGAAGGAGCATATGTGACCTCCCTGGGGAACCTATTCCAGAGTCTCACCACCCTAACTGCAAAGAATTTCATCCTAATATCTAGTCTGAATCTACTAATCCTAACAAACCTACAAATTAAGCACATACATTTTGTCTCCTTTCCTCCATCTAAACCCTCTGATTTCTCTAAGTAACTTTCTAGGCTGGAAGATTTATCAATTAATCACTTTGTCTGTGATATGTATATCATGAATTGCCTTCAACATTATATTTCAAACTTCCCCTGTTAAAACTAAGACACGGCATGGGTTTAGATTTTTTAACCAAGGCCTCAGTCATTCTAAAAATGCTGGGGCTTAGTTTTCCTAATAGCATTATCTTCTTTATGATTCTAATTTTAAGTATAGATTTATCATTATCTGATTTAGATAAATAAAGCAAATTAATATAACCTGAAATTTAGTGGGGTTTTTTATGACTTGTTTACTAAGAGCCACACTGAATCACATATATTCTGGACTGAGTAACGAACGTGATTGCTCAAGAAAACATGTATGTATTAATAGTATATAAATATATCCTTTATAAGTATTATTGCTGTGCAATAAACCACTAATGCGAAATGTTTCCTGTGGAATATGTTTAATTTATTCAGATGAAGAGGCAAAAAGTCAGATCCTGCCTTTGGATATAATTGGGTTAAAACGTTTTTCTTCTGTTTATAGTAATGACTCCCATAACTGGCTTGCACAGTCTTTATAGAGAAGAGCACAAATATGGTTCATAGGGGCCTCAGGGAGAGACTGCAACCTATGAAAATATAATCCTTAGTGAAGACCTCTGGAAAGTGTATATTTATTGAAAAATAGCTATCTCCACAAGTCAGTGAAGCAACCCTGAGAATCTCTACTTCAAACCACACGTGTAAGTAGTCTTTTTAGCAATATTTTCCTCTGGCTGTCAGAGACCAGACTCCTGTCTTGAATTTTATTCTGTGAGAAGCAACAGAATATTTTCATAAATTCCAGTAATTATGGAGACGATAAACACAGGATTATGCAGAATAATTTTAATCTCATTGTCTTCAATGCTGGTTGAGATCAAACATTGACTTGTATAGTACATATCTCTACAAAGAGTGAAAGCAGAAAGCTTTGGTAATTAAATACTGTCTTCAAAATGTTAGTTGCTGTGGCAGTTTAGGCTGGGTGCCTCCTGTTACTGCCACATCAGCTACATCTCCCGTGTCCTGAGTGTCCAACCCAGTAGGTGGATACAGGAAACAGTGTATTTCACACCCATAATATCCTGCACCCTATAAATCCATCTGCAAAGTCATTCTCTTCCTCTTTCTTCCCTCTCTGCTCTTGTGGGAGATGCTCCCTATCAGGTAATGTTGAGGGAGTTATCTCAATGCTTCTGTCATGGTAGGGCCAAATGGCCCCAGCACAAACCCAGACATACATTAAGGTGTCTAGACATGGTCCCACTCCCCTCCTTCCTGCAGAAAGCCAGAGTAACGCAGGAAAAGGAACAAAAGGGACAGAACCATGCATGTCGGGTGAACAATCTTGTCTCTATGGTAAGGGCATGTGTTCTGGCCACAGCCTCGCAGAACCCCTTCCCATTGGGTAACTATGTGCTGGTTTCAATGACCTATCAGTTCAATCAGTCTTGGGCAAGATTTATATTCAAGCTGATTTCTAGTTGCCTGTGCCTTGCTTTTGCATTGCTTTTGCCTTGCTCAGCCTTGCTCAGCCTTGCTGAAGCCTTGAATGCTTGAACCTGCTTGGGCCTTGTCTGGCTTGAAATTGCCTTGAGTTGCATAGCCTTGAGTTGCCCGGTCCAGCGCCTGAGATAAAGCCATGAGCATACACACCACAAGCTACAAGAGAAGCCATGAGCTTAGGAGTCGGAGCCAAGCCTGCTTGCCCTTGCAACCAGGATTTTGCCGTGCCTCAATTCACCCAAGACAAGGCAAGCGCCCATCGCAATAGTGTCGTTAACAGCTCGCCGTCTGCTGAAGCCAGACTAGCCATCGAAGACCGTGTGGCAGTCCTGCTGGCAACATGCCATGCCTGGCGCATGACCACCTCAAAGCCTCTAATATGCAGCAGCAGCAATCCCTACTTGGGTACAACCAGCTGTGAGTAATTAATTCATTGCCTCTTTGGCTTAACGGTTCTCATCGAGTCTCCTCCTGTGTGGTCAAGTGCCATTTTGCTTCCAGGGCATTCTCTTTCTGTCATATTCCTCCCAGTTTGCATAAAACTGTTTAAATTGTTATGGTTGCCCAAATACTTGTGACAGTTTAGGCTGTGCCTTTAAGAAAGCACAGTTGCAGAATTCTCTAGCTGGATGTTAAGATGTAAAAAGGAAAACAAAGATTAATTCTAAATGAATTTCATTGGTCAGATGTGAGATGTACAATATGTGCAAATATCTCTAGCATTTTTTTCTCTCACTCACTCCAGCTTCAGTCTGTCTGACTTTTTGCTTCTTGGCCAGAGAGCATGCAACTGACCCTGGAATGAAACTGATAAGAGTAACTAACTTTCTTAATAACTGCTTTGAGCTAACAAATTTCCTTTAATATCCTTTTCTCTCTCTTTCTCCTTTTTCACCTAATTACCAGGGGAAAGGGAAGGAGAGGGAAAGAGGTTTAGGGGAAACCTGAGGTAGGATCCTCCTCGGGAGGGTCTGTGTTTGTGTTATTTCCTGTAAATTCTTGTATAATATTGTAAATACTGTATATTTTGTACACATTCATTGCATTCCATTGTAGAGTGCAGTTTTGCTTGTAAAATACAGCATTCATTCACTTCTCCGACTGGGTTAGCTGTGCTTTATTGTTGGTGCATGTGGGCTAAAGCATCACACCACTACAACACTGCATATTCCCATTGTAAATATATTCTAACTTTACATTGAATCTTTTGATATGTTTTGGCAATTTTCATATTAATAAAAGCTTATTAGTATTTTGATTAATATTGCTATATAGTTTATACATAAAGGAAAAATTTATATATCCTTTTTTGACAGCCTCTTAGGCCTGGCTAGGCCTAATGCCAGGAGGAGAAGGAGGGAGGGGCAGTCTCAGACCTGGCCAGCCTGAGACTAGCCTAGCAGGGAATGGGGGGAAGAAAGAGTCTTGGGAGTTTTGGGTATACCCTCAGGTGGGGAGATGGGAAGTGTTTGGGAGGCTTTTGGGTGTGCTATAGGGGACTATGCATGCTTTGGGATTCTTTTGTCACTATGCTTCTCTATGTAAAACACTTACTGCTTTTCCATTTAAACTTTCCATCACTTCTGCCTGGCCTCAAACCAGGACAGGTGCTAATTGTTTTAATGATCTCTCTCAGGTAACTAATTTTTTAGGTCTAATGACTTTTAAGGGTAGCTACAGCTTTGTCAAATTATTCCCTGTCTTTGAAAGAACAATTCTTTTCATCTAATTTTTGCTACCTTTTGAGTTGTTTTCTTATATACAACTGTGTATTATAGGTGTTCATTACTCCAATGTTTCTCTGGTATGACACAGGCTACATAGCATGTGATGGAAAGACACAGATCAAGCCAGAAATCACAGACTGAGCACAATACCTCATGACTGTTTCTTCAGATAAAGAGATCACCTTGATTCCAGTTATCAACATATAGACTGGCACTCAAGATTGTCAAAAAGGTCCACACATCATCTGTATTTTCATATAGTGAAATAATAGCTGTCTATGGATGGGTGAAACTGTTGTTTTACCACTGCATGAGACGAGTCAAGAGATCATACAGGAGCTAAAGCTGCTCACCACATTGTTATATTGAAAGTACTGTAAGCTAGAAACTAAAGGCAGAAACAAAATAATCACAAATGTGAGCATCAGGGAATAACTGAGACAAAAATGAGCACTTAAGATTACTGAAAGGAAGCTAGTGTGCACTGTTTACTGGTCAGACTAAAAAGACGACATGTTGGACAGTTGTAGCACTGTCTTTAAAGGAACATAAGTGAGAGGCTTGAAATAAGATTTAATTTCACTGAACATTGGTGAGGCTCCTAGAGATCAGTGATGTAGCTAAGATATGAGATATGTTTCTGGATAAAGGATTTAGGAAGGATGTTGACTTGCTGGAACGAGTCCAGAGAAGAGCAACAAAGTTGGTGAGGGGTTTGGAACATAAGCCCTACGAGGAGAGGCTGAGGGAGCTGTGGTTGCTTAGCCTGGAGAAGAGGAGACTCAGGGGTGACCTTATTACTCTCTACAACTACCTGAAGGGAGGTTGTAGACAGATGGATGTTGGTCTCTTCTCCCAGGCGGCCAGTACCAGAACAAGAGGACACAGTCTCAGGCTGCGCCAGGGGAGGTTCAGGCTGGATGTTAGGAAAAAGTTCTATACAGAAAGAGTGATTGCCCATTGGAATGGGCTGCCTGAGGAGGTGGTAGAGTCACCATCACTGGAGGTTTTCAGGAGAAGACTTGATGGGGTGCTTGGTGCCGTGGGTTAGTTTTTTGGGTGGTGTTGGATTGGTTGATGGGTTGGACGTGATGATCTTGAAGGTCTTTTCCAACCTGGTTTATTCTATGTATTCTATTCTATGTATTCTATAAAGAGTTTTGTATCTCTAGGTTCTGACTTTACAGGTGCTTTTGCTGTTTGGGTTTGAATCCATCTTTTACATATCAAAAGGATCTGTGAAGTTGCTCTGAGAGTGCATTCCTGACACAGAGAGACAACTACTATACTAATTTCAAAATCTTAGGGAATTTAGAAATTAAATATTGTGTTTGATCCATTTGAAAGGAATAGAAAAGGCCAGAGCTTTAGGAAGATGGAAAAGGCCAACATAGCAAATAAGATGCGGAAGTGATGCTGTCAATAGTAATATTATAGGGAATTTTTCAAAGCCATAGAACACAGGAAAAGTAATATCTTAAATCAACAGAAGTGTAAAGAGCATTGTCAACAGTTTAGGGAATAATACAGGTAGGACAAGGACACTAAAGTTATTGACAAATCATGGATGCTACCTGGCTCAAGGAAGCTAATTAACAAATTTAATAAACCTCTACTGACATATTTTGAAGGGTAATGAATAAAGAGAAGGAACAGTTTAGGGTAGCTATACTGCCATTGATATGCTGCATTCTTGAATAATCTGGTTCACTTTCTAACCGTATTGAAAAACAGAACCAGCACCGTGAGCTAAAACCAGGCAAACATCTGGAGAACAACAAAATATTAAACTGAGGAAGTAAAGGTTTGAAAACAAAAATTGTGGAAGAGAAATGTAACTGCTAGATATTACATGTAAAAAATATAATGTCTGAGATCACACAATAGCCAAACTATGTCAAGATCCTAAGTATCATAGTATACATCTAATCTCCTTTCAGGAGTGGTTTTGTTATGTAAAATGCTCAATTATATTTACATTTCTTTCTTTCTTTCTTTCTTTCTTTCATTTTTCACAGAATGATCAGTTATTGTCTAGCAATTCTGTGGTAGTTTGGTGATATCATTTCCTAGCAGCCACTAAAAGGACTTTCAACAGCTCAGCCAGACTCTCAGGTTAGGTAGGAGCAGCCCAGTTATTTGGGCTATATTTTTTAGGCAGGCAAGAAACTCTGTCTGTTTGTTGTTGCCTTCTGGGTTTGCTCATATTCATTCAAAGAATTTGTTATCCTCTCCCTTTCCTGGCAGTCCATTGGTCATTGTGCCCTGTACTCAGCACTGGTTAGGCCACACCTTGAGTCGTAGTATCATAGTATCAGTCAGGGTTGGAAGCGACCACAAGGATCATCTAGTTCCAACCCCGCTGCCATGGGCAGGGACACCCCACACTAGATCAGGCTGGCCAGAGCCTCGTCCAGCCTGGTCTTAAACACCTCCAGGAACGGCACCCCAACCACCTCCCTGGACAACCCATTCCAGGACTTCACCACTCTCATGTTGAAGAACTTCCTCCTCACATCCAGCCTGAATCTCTCCAACTCCAGCTTCATTCCATTCCCCTTCATCCTATCACTACCTGATATCCTCAGAAGTCCCTCCCCAAGTAGGCTTATAAAACTATATATGAGCACTACCACATATTAGCTCAGTAAGCATTGCCATATGAAGATTTCAAATGGACTGTGAACAAAGGATGCCAATAAGCACCAATGTGTGTAAACTCAGGGATCAGTAATCAAGATGTCCCAGAGGAAGTTTCAAGGTACTTTCTTGTTTTACAACTTCCAAAGAGATATGAAGGGCATTAAGAGTGCTCTGATTATATTACTGCATGATACTGACTGTTTTTTAAACACACAAATATATGAAGTTCCAAGGAATATATCAGTGCAAGAAAAGAGATTATTCGCTTATTCAAACAAAAGTATATCAGACAGCTGTGCAAAATAGGAGCATAGCTAGGATCAGAGTTTGTTGTATTCACGCTCCCATCTAGACACAAACACAGAACTCATGTAACTTTGAGACAAGCATTCATGTAGTGCAACCAACCTTCTAGAATTATGCCAAAAGGCATGCTGGAGCACACCTGATAATTTTGTTCACAGCCAGCCAGCCATAGTGATAGGCATGAGGAAGAGCTGCCAGCACTATATCCTTTAGGAAACAGTGACTTTCCTCACAGATCTCTATGGCTTTTTAACTACTCTTCATGCCTTGTAACCCATAGAATTTCCAAATACCCATTTTTGAAGGGGAATTGATACCATGTCTTACAGCAGCTTTTTCAGTACAAGTAGAATGACAAACAAATGAATAATAAGGAATAAGGGAAGAAGGCCAAACATAATTGTATTTCAAAAGGAAAATTAAATTAAGACTTATGCTCTCCATCACAAATTGCCAATGGATACAAATAATTTCATGTATAAGTTCAAAGTTTGGCAGAGCAGATCATGTTATTTAAAATACTCAGACATTCCTGCTCATTGCGTTGTGCCCATCCATGTCTCTGGGAGAAAAATACAATGTGCCATTCAAGGAAAGTTACTGATGGTGAAATGGTTCTATGTTCTGGGCCCCTCAATTTAAGGACATTGAGACACTTGAACGTGTCCAGAGAAGGGCAATGAGGCTGCTGAGAGGTCTTGAGCAAAAGCCCTATGAGGAGAGGCTGAGGGAGCTGGGATTGTTTACCCTGGAGAAGAGGAGGCTCAGGGGAGACCTCATTGCTCTCTACAACTACCTGAAGGGTGGTTGTAGCCAGGTGGGGGTTGGTCTCTTCTCCCAGGCAACCAGCACCAGAACAAGAGGACGCAGTCTCAAGCTGCACCAGGGGAAGTTTAGACTCAAGGTGAGGAGAAAGTTCTTCTCAGAGAGAGTTGTTAGGCATTGGAATGTGCTGCCCAGGGAGGTGGTGGAGTCACCATCCCTGGAGGTGTTCAAGAGGGGATTGGACATGGCACTTGGTGCCTTGGTCTAGTAGGCATGAGGTCTTGGGTGACAGGTTGGACTTGATGATCTTTGAGGTCTTTTCCAACCTTGTTGATTCTATGATTCTATGAAATTTTAGTGGTTAAATAAAAGATAATTAAATAAATAAAGGTAAATAAAGATAATTTTTTAAAAAAATAAAGGTAGCAGGTTAAAGCTATTACATGTTCCAAGCTTACCTGTAATAATAAGACTCTCTACCAGCTTTACTTTGCTGATTAGGTAAACACATGTCAAGAATGATTAATGAGTAATTGATTATAGCTTGCTGTTAACCTGGCAATAAAGACAAAGACCAACATTCTGAGATAAATCCAGAGGTATTTATTTATTTATATATGCAACAGTGACTGAAATAGAACATACAAAAGGAATTGTAACAAGGATGGAACAGAAGCAGGATTCAGGCTCACTTTTTTCTGTATATGGTTGGTTTATGTATAAGGCAGCTAATGTGGTTTTGCTTGAGAAAGGAGAACTTATGAACTGAGTTACCTCTCAGGAAAGCTTTTCCAATCACCCATTCTTCAAAACCCTTAAAACTGTCTTTGTTTCAAAAGAGTAAAATGAGAACAAAACTACTTTTCAGTATTTCAGAAAAAAAACCAAATGAAATGTAATAAAAATAATTTTTAAAGAAGCTGAAAGTGATGCAAATAGTTCTTTCTATACATGTACTTAGTACTAGGAAGGAACTCTATGGCAAATAATCCATTATTTTTTGCCTGGCACAGTTTCCAGAAGCAAATGACACTTGAATTGCATTATAGTGTTTGGTACAGCTGGACAAAGATTTAGAAGTTGAACCATGGAGACAAAAATCTGTATTGGCAGGGAGATAAACTAGAATATGCAAACTTTTTCCTCTTTGCTAATTCTTGTGTTTTAATAGAAACACTCTCAGATTCCCCAGACAACTGTTCTGCCAGGAAATTAAACAACAATCTCCATTCAAGAGCAGGTTCCACTGCTGAAGTAATTCAACAGACCTCATCCAAATCAGTGAAGTAATTTATTTCCACCACCAGAGGATCCAGCTCTATTTCTTGACTTTTACTCCCTCTCCATATTCTTTAGTGCTTTTTAACTGTTTATTTTCAGTATTGATAAAGAAATTGTTTTCTATTCTTTGAGCTTTCACGTATAATTTTGGACTGATTCAGTTTGCCAAAACCATACAGTTACAATTTTGTGGTGATATGGAAATGTGTGTTGAAACTAAATGCATCCTGCAGGAGCAAAATCTTTTTCTGCCAAATTATATATACAGGTCTAATTTTAGAGATCATTCTCACTCCAACTGGCCTGGCAAAGCTGAAAGAACTTGGTATTTTATTATATGGTATTCTGCTACAGAACACCGGGGCTTTTAGAAAGATGTTTTTCTTCAGCAGACAGAAACTGCACAGAGTGAGGCATTGACAATTGGGAGAATGTGATCTGATGACATTATTCAGTGAGTGAATCAGTGCGTCTGCTCAGGCATGAAAAAAAGAAAGAAACAGTATTTTTATGGGGTATGTACTGTCACAGGATTATCAAAGGAAATACAAATGCGTGACAATGTGCAGCTACATTAATTCCCTTACCATTCCCGTTCCTCAGTACTATGCATTGTGAGCAGAAGCGGAATATAAGAAACCTTTGGAGTGCCAGCAGCGCGTGGCACAGCCTGCATGAGCTATAGTACGGGACGCTGTGAATGCAAATTTCTTGTGCCAAACTGCAATGGTTCTGCACCCAAGAAATCAGTTGAACTGCAAAGCTGAAAGTCCACTTCATACTAGGACTCAAACCATTCTGCTGATGAATATTTTGTGATTTTGGGACTTTTACTTAAGGATCCTCTTAATGACTGGGATTTTTAATGATAGCAAGAAATAGCAACCCTTGGTGTCCGTGCCTTTTAACTTCATAGTATCATATTATCAGTCAGGGTTGGAAGGGACCACAAGGATCATCTAGTTCCAACCCCCCAACCATGGGCAGGGACACCTCACACTAGATCAGGCTGGCCAGAGCCTCATCCAGCCTGGTCTTAAACACCTCCAGGGACAGCGCCCCCAACCACTTCCATGGACAACCCATTCCAGGGCTTCACCACTCTCATGTTGAAGAACTTCCTCCTCACGTCGAGGCTGAATCTCCCCACCTCCAGCTTGATATTAATTTAGTATCATTTTGTATTCTTTTAAAAGTGCTGAGAACATACTGAGAAATATATTCAATAAAATATAGAAGAATTTCAAACATCCAACACAGCAGCCTGCTACATTTTAAAAGCAGAGCATGTGCTCTATTCTATGGCATACTGTTTAGTCTTGAGAAGAGAAGGCTGAGAGGGGATTTTATCAACATCTCAAAATATTTGAGGGGTAGGTGTCAAGATGAAGGTGGTGGTCTCTTTTCAGTGGTGCTCAGTGATACAGGACAAGGAACAACAAGTACAAGCTACAGGACAAGGAACAAGTACAAGCTAGAACACAGGAGGTTCCACATCAACACTGGCTGCCCAGAGGGGTTGTGGAGTCTCCTTCTCTGCAGACTTTCAAAACCCACCTGTATGAGTTCCTGTGTGGCCCGAGCTAGACGATCTTGCGTTGGCTGGGGGTTTGGACTAGATTGTCTCTGGAGGTCTCTTCCAGCCCCTTATGTTCTGTGATTCTGTGAAAATTGCAGGGTTTTATCATGAGTCTCATAACACACATTTGCAATACAACCACTATGGAAACAACCTGAATGGTAAAGTGAAAGGATTGTTTAGCAGTCAGTTTTAAGCTCAGGTGTCCAGTTTTCAGAATTGCTTGGATACACTTGAAAATGAAGCCAAAGACCCTCAAAAGAGAAAACTGTGAAAATAATAACTGCAAGTTAAATAATTCCTCATGGAAATTTTGAATCCTTTGGTCTGAGAGACTGACATTGACCAAGATTAGCAGTTCTGATAGACTCTACATTATTCCCATGTGGTATAAGGCATTGTAAGCACACAATGATGTATTCTGGGTCACTGGTTTACCCTAATGACAGGCAGTACAAGGGAAGACAATTATGTTTTCCAGAGAAGGATGGGAGCTTGCTCAAAAGAGGAGCTTCCAGAGACCCTGTAGAAAGGAGATCACAAAATGAAGACACATTGCACCTGCTAAAGATCAGCCAAGATGACTACAAGACACTGGATATTTTTTGATCTATCCAAATAGTACAACATAGTTAGGCTGCTTTTCATTCTGCCTCTAAAGTCTAGACTTGAAAGAAGTTACTTGCATGCCATGTAAACATTTATAATGATGCTGAAATGAAAAGGAAATCTTAGAGTGCAGACAGGGGGAAAAATTAAGTAAAAAAATCCATGTCCTGAAGTGTTTCAGACTCTACATTCATGTGTTGACAAAGTTAGCTATTCATAATTTAGAAATAATACTGTAAGCATTGTGTATTATTTAATCGCAACAAAAGGAAATGATAAAGATATTTCTTTTTTTGCCTGGCATATTCTGGGGGAGGAGGGCAGAGTTGCTGTGTACTTGAATTGTATAACATTTACTGAATTTAAATCACATTTTGTACACACTACAAAGATCTTTGTATGCAAACAGTACAGCTGTCAACCAGAAACTGTAAAGGACATAATAATTTATCTGTATCCACCCATTCTGTATATTTTTAGAGAGTGAATTAATCGTAAGTTGGGCATGTTTTATTAATCATTGAATGCTTGGTCTGTAAGTGTTTAATTGAAAGCAGTATTGATTTGCAATATGTGTTTCAAGTCTAATGTTTGGTTACATTACCTTTCTGTCATTATCTGCTGATTAGTTTATCTATAATTGAAGTCAATAAAATCTCTTTTATGTACTGTGCTGCTGCTTTGTATCACTGAGTACTGCTTGTAATCGTGGAACTACTTCAGTACTTTAGAATTGTAAGGACATGTAAAGGATGCCCTGATATTTACTGTCTTACTGCATAAACAATTTTGTCTGGAATCATTTTATCTTAAATTATTATCACCAGGTGTAATGACATCCCATTATCTTAAATTCTTCTTTTAGTTGCAGAATCAGTATGTAGTCAACCATCAACTGGAATAAAATGGTCATCATTAAGCATTAATAACACATATTATTATTGGAAGGAGATTCATATCAAAATAAAAGACAACAAAGGCTCATGTGGTTATTGGGTCAAGTTCAGTCTCCCTAAAATCCAGTTTAGGCCCTTTTTTGCCATCCATCTTTGCGTGGCAGTACAATTTCAGAGAGGACTCCAAGACAACAAGCATTTCAAAAATTATTCAGTAAAGCAAGAAGTAAAGCACACTAAATTATTTTGATCAATCAGGGAATCAATTTCTCCACACCCAATCAGCATAGTCCTAGAAGAACTATTGTGAATAAAGTTCTCCACGTCCCATACCTAAATTTTCCTTACCAGGCCATAGATGGGCTAGGGTGCAAAGAATATGATTTAAAATATCTAGCTAATCAAAATTAACATTCATCTTGCCAACTGCAAGAAATAGAACAATCAAAGGGAGGTAGAGAGACCTGGTTCTGCACTTGCTCGGCAACATCTAAAGTACTGCATCCAGTTTTGGAACCCTACTACAGTAAAGGCAGGTGTTCAAGGGAAGGCTACAAGGATGTCAGAGGTTGGGTCATTCATCTTGCAAGGAGAGGCTCAGGGATCAGGGCTTGTTGAGTCTGGAGAGTCTGCTGAGTCTTGTTGACTTAACAGCAGCCCCCCTAGAACCAACAAAGAAGAGAAGAGGGAACCATGCTCTTAAAAGCACTGAGTGGGAGAAGGAAAAGAGAGCAGTCATAAGATGGAGAAAGAGAAGATCAGACTGGAGACAGGAAAAACAGTGCAGTCAGGCAGTGGAGTAGTTTCCCTAGTGAGATTGTGCAGTCTCCATCATTGAAGGTTTTTTAATACCCAGCTGGATATGGCCCTGGGAAATGTGGACTGATCCTTCAGTTGACCCTGACTGAACAAAAGGTTGTATTTTGAAACATGAATTGTTTTCTGTTCTGTGATTTTTTAAAGAAGAGATGGTGTCAAGCACAACCAATGATTACATTTGAGAAGTCCCACACAGATAGAGTAAAATGTGTGTTTTCTTCTCAGCTGTCTTCTCAGCAGAGCAAACTGGGGAGAGTGATAGTATTGTCACTATGGTACTCAAATAAGTTCATATTTGGCAAGCAGGGATTGCTAACAGGGTATCTTTCATTCTTCTGCACTCTTCTGTGTCATAGGAACATAGAATGCTTGGTTTGGGCTGGAAGAGACCTTCACACATTGACTTTCTCTAAAACTGCTGTTGTATTGAAAATGATCAGTACAGAAGACTGCATTTAAGCACTCCATAACTCACAAGAGCAGTTAATGTCTTTTAAATCTTAACCTATGAAATTGTTCAATTTATGCACCTGTATAAATATACTGTCACAGGCTATACATTAAACATAAGAGCAACCAAGTGGAAAACTGATTTGTCAGTAGGATGTAATTTACTGACAGGGCATTTTCTTTCTACTACAAATCAGGGATATATTCCACAATATAGCCTGGTTTTCATATCTGATCAACTAATGATCACCTTAGCACTTACTGAGAGATGCTGTCATGTACATTCTGAAAATGAGAGGTTATTTTATTATCTACAAAAATACAATATTGGTAGATTTTAGAAGAACAACATACATCTCTTAAATGTCTATAATTGCTCAAGCATTAATACATCTTTCTGCTCTTGAATCTGTGTGGTATCCCACTAGTTTCAACAAAGAAACGAGCCTGCTAGAAAACAGAATCCTATTATTTCAGAGTGTCTATTCATTATAATTCAGAATGAAAACTTGAAACAGAAATTGAAATGGAAGAAATTACTAAATGGAGAGCTGTCAAATTGGCTCCTTTGCTAATATAACATATTACTCAAGATACAAGTAAAATTTCATTAATATACCATAATATAATACTGGAAATTAAGTTAGTCTAAAGGGTAAAATGAAATCAATTGGTTCATTTTCATGTTTAAATTATAAATATGGAAAAATGCAACTCAATTCATAAATTTGTTGCTGTACAAAATATTATAACCTCTTGTGTTTTTACATTCCCTATATAAGCATACAAGCTTCTGTGAATGTTGCAATGATTCAGAACTACTTCAGTGCTTTTTATGCAAATAGATACTGAAAGAAATGAATTCATATCTGAAAGTTGCTTGCAAGTTTGGTACTGGTTCAGGGAAGCTGCTTCAGCCAAATATTTTCCTTTCAGATTATAGGAAAATTACAGGGACTGTTTGACCAAAAATTTTTAAAACACAGCAGAAGTAAATGAACTGTTCAGATCAAATTTCCAGTTCAGTAATATTTTGTTCCTGTAATATCTGCAGCATATTCTTCTGTAGGATGGAGTCTGGATTCTCATTATGGAGTTTTGCTAGCAGAGGTGTTTGAGGGGTAAAAAAGAAAAAAAGACTAATTTTCTAAGGGATATTGTAACCATGAATATATTTCAGTTTAAATACCTTTTGGCTGTGAGAGCTCCATTCTGAGGCCGATAGATCAGAGATTCTCTAGAAAAGGCAATATCTTGGGCTATTATGAATAAAATAAGCAAAGCTAAAAGTTAACAGAAAAGGTTGCAACTGACTAGTGTGAATTCACCTAGAAAAATTCTTCTTTGTGGCTTCCTGTTCCTTAGTTTGAGGAGGTCTTCTACTAATAGAATCAGCATTTTGGTCTGCCTCCACCACGGATACTTTTGCACAAAAATACTTGCTCATAAATATCCTATACTATCCAATAAATGAGAATTGTCACTTCTGTTCTGCCTCCATTCATCAAATAGAAAGTAAAAAAATAATGAAATCAGATGCTCAGTCATTAATTAGTCAACCTGGCTGTAGTTCCCTGAACCTTCCTTTCTCCCTTTTATGTAGATGGCAATCATATTTTCCAGTCCCTCTTCCTTTCATCTGGAATCCTCCCTGACACCCACAGGCTTTTTCCTCTGCCATTCTGCAGTAGATGTTTGCTATGACTGCTCTTCTTCCTGCTCGGGGGATTGTACCAGTCTTGTGCTTCAAAGCTCTTAGTATTCAAAGCTTCTTCCTTATTTGTAAGCAATCCGATCAGTAAAGCTCTGCTCTTAGATGGCATACCGAGTAGTTGGTGTCTCGAGTAAGACTCATAATATGCTTCAGAAATCTCCCAAATTACTTGCACACTGTTGTGCTGCTTTCTGAAGTCCTTAACCAGTGCTGAATACAGGGGCAGAATGACTTCCCTGCTCCTGCTGGCCACACTGTTCTTGATGCAGGCCATGATGCCATTGGCCTTCTTGGCCACATGGGCACACTGCTGGCTATTGTTCAGCCTATTGTCAACTGGTCCCTTTCTGCCTGAGACTACCTGTTCTTTTTAAAGCAATACTATGGTGGTTCCAGGGACACTTACAGCTGGATCTTTAAATGATGAGTCTTGCTTTAACTTCTGCCAATAACAACATACCTACTGTAAATATCTACACTACCAATAATTGACATTTATAATTTCCTATCACTTGCAGTAAGAATACCACTTTTCACTTCTAATGACAGGAATCACTTTTTCCCCCAGAAAGTTTTAATTAAGATTTAAGAGTTTGAGTCTTTTGTCCAATTATTTTATTCCAGTGGCATCCTGTCTTTTTTTCCCCATTCACCCTCTTCTCTTATCCACTCTAGCAATATTCTCACATCATTTTCTCCAGTCAAATAATATCCCTTTCTAAGCCATCTAATTTCTTCTTGCAAATATCCTGAGTAATGCATAAGAGGAGATTACACCACCTCTCAAAGCCAACTTACAAGTCTACCAAAATATTGCTGGAAAAACTTAGAATTCTTATTTTTACTTTTCCCAACAGAGGGCAGATTTTTTGGGGAAGCTTTCAGGATCTCAGAATATGGATAGGAAAAATCTTATGATTTATTTATAGACGCATAAGGTTTCAATTAGTTAGTAAGGGTGAAAGACTCAGCATTGAGGATGTGGTAGTTTCTGCTCTAGTTGCAGGCCTAAAATTATATGATGAATCGCCAGAGCGGAATACTCTCTATTTTCCTTTCTTGTCAGACCTGCAGTCTTCTGTGATAGTAGATTTTGTACTAAAAGAGCATGCCAATGTCACTGCTTTTTTTCCACACATAAAACAAGACAGACATGTCCTATTCACTTGACTGACACAATAAGTTCTAGAAAATATTTCAGTGCTATAAAGCATTTGGATTTCCCATTTTTCTGCTATTTTTTATGCCTCTAGACATAAAAAAGTCAGAATTCTAAATACTATACAGTCTAGCAGTGGCTCTCACTCCATTTCAGGGGTGTTAGCATTTGTTGCAGAGCAAGTCAACCATCACAGAATATAAAGCAGGGATGTGAATTCTATCCCCTATTGCCGCTACAACCAGTTCCTGAAGTATCCTAATACTTCTGCTCCATGACTTTTTCCAGCTGCTTCTTCAGGTCTAAGAATTATTGTAAAAATGTTTTTAAATGTTGTAATACTTCTAGAGAAACTGAGCATATAAAGTAGGACTCACAGCTAAACACAAAGCAGCATTGAGAAGGTAGGTGACATGAACTTCCGAGCAGAAACCGGTGTTATTACTAGTATCATAAGGCAAACTGATATTATCGACTTGCTCAATTTAGTTAGTTATTGTCCACTCAGCTGAGATACACACCATGACTGCAACAGCCTACCCAAAAGCCCAGCTCATTTAAGTGAAAGCTGCCCAGCTCTGCTTCACAGCTGCAATGTGAAGTATAGTGATTCACTTCATCTGAAGTAGTTCCTGAGATTAAATCTGTATTTAAATAACAGCTTTTGTACTTTGACTATTGACAATGTTATCAGAAAAGCAAGATGCACAGAAAAATGGAATCATTGGAAGCAATTACCAAGGTACTTGTACATGTATAAAATGGGTTGAGGAATGGGATCATTGGGATTTGCACAACAGACCTAGATAGCTGGTAGTAGCTGAACATGTAACTCACTTAAATTTCATTATAGCTAATTGTTGTAAGAAAATACCAATAATTTTGTTTTGTTATCCACTCCCTGAAAATTACAGTCTAGATGAAACAAACGCCTTGAAGACAATGGTTTTTATGAAGTTGTTATAACTTTAAGGAAGAAGCTTGCTTGCACAGCAGGATACAAACTACAGCAATTAAAAAAGAGAAAAAAAGGCTTTTGGCTTATGCAGTGATTCTGCCAAGCTGATGATTTGTGAGGAAACATAGCAGAGCTTTTGCAGTTTGTTGTTATATGGGTAGGACTTGCATGCAAAATCTATCTATTATTGCATCTACTATATTTCTGAGTGGATAACAGATTGTCATAGAATTTGAGGGAGAAAAATCAGCTGTGCTACCCATACTTCTGCTGCCTGTGTAAAAGTTTGGCAAAACAGATCAACAGCAAAATCACCAACAGGAAAGGGAGACACAGATTTGAGCATCTTAGGTCTAGTCTGCCAGTTGCAGGAAACCTGCATCTCCGATCTTTTTATTAGTATCACCCAGGAATACAGTAATATCAGGGTTTTAAGTCACTACTGTGAATATTAATTTGTAATGTAATTATGGAACTTCAAGTGCACTTTTTCCTCCATGACTGGTGCAAAATGTTACAACAATAGGAACAACAGAGAGGAAGAAAGAAATAATTAAAAAAACCTCTTAGCCTTACCCCTCTGTGTGTTCCAACAGGAACATTGGCCTGTCATTCTCTTCTTAGCTTTTGAGGAGTCTTCTTGGGCAAACCTTTTTGATTCCCTTAAGTACAGCAAGATATCATGGAGAAGCATTTAAAAATACTGTTCTTAATCTCCTCTTCCTTTTCTTTTAAAGTTCAAAATGCTTTTAGGTTGAAAGATTTATCATCCTACATCCCCAAGAAAGTTAGAATAGTTTTGAAGGAGATCCTGGATCTTTTCTACATCTGAATAATCTGCAGCTCAGTGAGGCCCAGCCACCCCTCATGGGGAAGGTAGTTGATGAGCAGACATCAAAAAAACATGTGTGTAGGTTGTAGAACTTGTGATTTTAAGGTTTAATTTTGGAGTTTGTTTGGCAGGGTTCTTTAACATTTGACAAAGTAAAGATTTGCTACAAGTAACTTGGTTATTACTGCTCAAGTTATAAGTAAGCAAGGTGTGATAAGATCACTTATTTCAGTCTTATCATGAATCTTCATCCTTTTCTTTCTGTGAATAAATGAATAAAATTACTTACATTCTCCCACACAACCCTATCTTGTCATCTTCTCACTCTGAATACCTAAGAGTATTTCAAGCTGATCGTGGTATTCCTCTCCTACTCATTTCAGCCACTGTCTTTCCTAGTGGTTCTTCCTATGCTTGCAATTATGTCTTCTCCTTTCCTAACACATGTGATGCAATCTCAAACTGCTATCCACTAATATATTTTATCTATCCTCTTATATCAGCTGATGCTGCTTTTCTAGTTTACTAGTGAGCTCTTCAGGTCAGAAATAGCTGATCCTGAGGGTATTGGTTCTTACAACAACAAAAAGCACAAGGCATCGAGCACCAAAATCCACAAGTGCCTGGCACTTTTTTGATGATCACAGCCAGCAAATGCAGATTTGCTGGTACATAAAAAGGCTAACATTTCAATCTAGTCAGTCCTGACCAGGTCACACAACATTCATTTAATATTCCTTAAGAATATGAATTTAATGTCCAAATGAGTTGTGCATCAGAATCCTCAGCTCTCATAGTGAATATCCTGCAATTGAAGATCCCAGCCCATCTTGTTCTGACAGTGTAGTCACTTAGTGCTATCTAAATCTCTACTCTTTTCTTCTATCATCTATGAGAAATAGATTCTTGGTGTCCCTGAGCACATTTTACGAAGTCCTGCTCAACCACTGGTGACTGCAGCAGCTTGGAAACACTTTTTTTAATTGTAGTTTTTACTCCAGCTCAGTCTCTCTGGAGATTTTGACCAGTTTTCAGTCCCTGCTCTCTGTATTCAGCATTTACAGAATACAGAATTAACCAGGTTGGAAAAGACCTTAAAGATCATCAAGTCCAACCTATCTCCCAACACCATCTAATCAACTAAACCATGTCACCAAGTTCCTCATCCAGTCTCTTTTTAAACACTTCCAGGTATGGTGACTCCACCACCTCCCTGGGCAGCCCATTCCAATGCCCAATCACTCTCTCTATGAAGAATTTCTTCCTAACATCCAGCCTAAACCTCCCCTCGCGCAGCTTGAGACTGTGTCCTCTTGTTCTGGTGCTGGTTGCCTGGGGCAAGAGACCAACACCCATCCAGCTACAACCTCCCTTCAGGTAGTTGTAGATGGTAATAAGGTCTCCCCTGAGCCTCCTCCTCTCCAGGCTAAACAACCTCAGCTTCCTCAGCCTCTCCTCACAGGGCTTGTGCTCCAAACCCCTCACCAGCTTTGTTGCCCTTCTCTGGACACATTTCAGCAAGTCAACATCTTAAACTGAGGGGCCCAGAACTGGACACAGGACTCACGATGTGGCCTAACCAGTGCTGAGAACAAGGGTAGAATGACTTCCCTGCCCCTGCTGGCTACACTATCCTTGATGAAGGCCAGGATGCCATTGGCCTTCTTGGCCACCTGGGCACACTGCTGGCTATTGTTCAGCCTACTGTCAACCAGTAACCCCAGGTCCCTTTTAGCACTTTTTCTCTCACTACTCATTAATAATGTTTTTGGTCTAGCTACTAATCTGTACCTCATCTTCATTCATACTTCCTCTTCTAAAAAGAATTTAAATATCATCATTAGTGATTTCCTTCCAAGCCACATCTGAAAAGATTTTTTGATGCTTTTCTTTCCAACTGTGGAAGCTTCCCAGTGGATGACTGTTGAAATATTCACATTTCCTCTAGGCAATCCCTTTCACATCAGGTTGTGCAGTGCTTTTAGGTTTGCAGAAAGAAGCAAACTTGCAAGACAAGCAGACAGCTTGTGAGCTAAAACTCTTGAGCTTTTAGGGGCTTGTTTGCCTGAAGGGTGAACACAGTTCACTGCAGATCTACCAAAGTTTCATTTTGTTAATAAATGTACAGCATGTAGCTGGCTAAATGAAAAATGAAATTCAATAGTAATTCCTGAAGGACCTCAGGGATGTGTTATATTGGCAGAATGTCAACTTATATCTTTAATAAGTTATTACACTTATGAAATGTCAAAATAATTTTGTATGGGTGTATGTCACAACAGGTTGGAGCATCCTTGTGGTTAGAACAGTAATCTAGGTATAATGAAAAGCACAATTTTACTCTTTAACCTTCTGGAGTGTTTAGCTTATAGAACCATGACTGTACATTTGATGTTACTCAAATACAGCATAGTAAAATGAGATTTTTTTAGTCAAAGAAAATGCAAGAAACTCTCAAATATAAGAATTCCTTTCAAATACAAGAACTCCTAAAAGCCACTCCACTGATTTCATTAGCAATGTTTAGACTCACACTCTTACCAGCACTTTAATATGTGTTGCTTCATGCAGAGGTACGTGGGTTTTATGGGAGTTTTTGTTATTCTGATTTATTTTCTTCAGCTGTTTTGTGTGTTCAGCAGGTCCTGAGGGAGATTTTTGTCACCTTTGAAGTCATCCTGCTGCACAATTTGTCAATGCTAATCAGCTCTTACACTCTGGGTACTGACATACCTTGGATATGAGATGAGTTGTACTAACTTTAGGCTGCAGCAATGAAGTACTATTGACCTAAAATTAGCTTAATAATGTGGTAGGTTTACCCCAGACAATAGGCAAGCGCCCACATAGCTACTCTCATTCATCTGCCCTCCCTAGCAGGATGCATATAGGGACTAGGAAGAACAAAAGCAAGAAAATTCATGGGTCAAAATTAAAACAGTTTAATTGATGAATAAGAGAGAGAGAAAAAAAGTGATGCAGAGGAAATCACTCACCACCTCTCGCAGGCAGATCAATGCCAGTACAAACAGCCACCCTGGAAAATAAATCCTCACCCATCTCCCACTGCCTCAGTTTTTACGGTTGAGTGTGACATTTTATGGGATAGAATATCCCTTTGACCAAGTCAGATCAATTGAGCCATGTCAGTCCTGACTATGTCTCATCCTGACTGTGTCTCTTCCCAATCTCTTGCAAACTTCACCATACTCAGTTAAACAGAGTAGAGAGGAAAAAAAGAGGAGACTGCCCTAACACTGTGCAAAACACTCCTCAGTGGGAGCCCTGACATGGTTTGTTATTGACACAGGTTTAGCCACAAACCCAAAATACCACACACCCTGGCTGCTGTGAAAACATTTAATTTTGTCGCAGCCAGAACCAGTCCAATCTCCTAGCCCAGATTTAGAGGCATTGTACTGATCTTCTATCCAAGGATCATCTCTGCAGTATGATAACTTGCAAAGTAGTGCAGTTACAAATTATGATTTAGGCTGACACTTGAACTCTTATTTAGACTAATGTCTTTTAAATGGAAATACAAGGAAAAAAACCAGTAAGTTACTATGGTGGGAAACTTTGAACTATTTCGGCACACTGAGATTGCTGCATGATTTTCTACTCTGATTTGAATCACAGTTTTAGAGTCATTTTCTGTCTCCTCAATATGAAAACATGGCATCATTTTCTCAGAAGCCACCATGAAAAGTTCTTCAGGGTTATTTGCTAAGCTATTACACCTGCATTGCAGCATTCCACAGCATAAACACAGTATGAGCTGCAGTTTCCACAGGTTTGCATTTACAGGTGACAGGCATGTGCAGAGTTACTACTAGATTTTGAAACTCAAAAAATTCTCTTAATTGTCTTTAATATGGAAAATGTCTCAGTTGTTTTCTTGTAACACTGAAATTTAATTCCTGGACACTATAAGTGAATAGCTCAAAAAGTTTGTGCTTGTAGCACACAAATTCTTGCTTCAGTGCATAACCTTGGGGGAGGCAGGAAGAAGATGCTCCTCAAGGTTTCTTTTGAATCCAGTCTAGATTAATAATACGCAGAAACCATTTCTATGACGACAGCTATTGGTCTTTTCCTAGCAGGTATCTGTCCTTGCAACGCACATTAGATGTCTCAGGTGAGTATGTATGGAAGAGGGACAGGCTATTCCACTGCCCTAAGGGGCTGTACATTCTAAGGTCATACAGTTGCTTCCTGACTGCATTGCAGTTCAAATTCAAACTGCAGCGGGTTCTGTGATTAAAAGCTAGTCTAGAAAATTTAAGTTGTGGGCTTTTTTTGACTAGACAAAATGAATTAGATTTCCACTAAATCAAATCAACACTAACTTTTACTGCTTAGTTTCAGAGGGTTAAAAACCACCTCAATCTTTCTCTAATGGGGAAATTGTATTAAAAATAATGGAACTAGTACTAAGTACAAATTGTCCAGATATGTATGCTTGGTAGCATTTCACTTAGTAAAACAGTTTCAACATGTATCATCTGATGCAAATGTTTACATTTCCAGAAGTATGGTATTTTATGTAATAAAGTAGAGATTAAGATTAGGAAAATTAAGGTGCATTTAGTGTAGCTGTGAAAACTAAAGCATGATTTTGGCTGATTATATAATTTAGTTATCTTGCACACAACTGGAATGATTGGTACATGAAACCTATTCATTTGTGGGAGAAGGAAGGCAGGCAGGCAGGTTATGGTCACAAGAAAATATTCTCATGGTTTCAAAAAGCAGCAGAAATATTATCTTCTGTAATGACTGCCAGGGAAGTTTGGAGAGTAGAGGTCACTGGTACCTCTGTTAGCATCTTGTTACTAATAGCTCTCCTGGAAAAAGCATTCCCTTGAGATGCCACAAAATTAAGTCACAGAATCACAGAATGATTGAGGTTGGAGGAAACCTTTGGAGGTCATGCTGTCCAACCCCTCTGATCAAGCAGGGTCAAATTTCCAGACATTGGTTAAGCAAGAGAAAAAGTATTTCAAGAAAAGAACAACTGACACCTCTTCTTTCATCTGCTACTTCTGAATTTCTCATAGAGATGTAACATGCTAGAGAGATTCAGAACAGAGAAATATGAAAATAGTATAAACTTCTCTCTTCCCTTTATTCTTCTGAAACAACTCCAACTGTTCTGGTACAATGACACAGACTCTGTTCAATTATGGTTGTTTATGACTAGGAAGAATGGGTGATAGGGAAAGAGTAGGTTTGTGTTCCTCTACTAAGTTGTTGATAACTGCAGACAATTAATTCAAGGGTAGATGAGGAGAGAAAAAGGAGAATGACACTGGAGGGGGACTAATGGGGCTACTATGAGCTAGAAGTGCTTGTACTTGAAAACAGAGTAGAGTCTAACAGCCTGGATAATACAATTATATGAAAAGTATTTGAAAGTTTAGTTATTGAACTACTGAGGTATTTATGAGACAGATCAAGCTAAAAATTTATGTTGAAGAAAAGTTGTTGGGTGTTTTTAAAAGCACTCACAGCATACATTCCATATGTGATTTGGCTTTGAATATTTACACAGAAACTGATTAGGATTTTCAAAGCTACTACCTTTACATAGCTGCAGGTGCATAACTGTTTTTTTAATTCCCAGACACAGTCTAATACATTAAGGGCATTAAAATCATGTTTTAATTATTATTCAGTTTGGGTTTTAAATTCATCTAGGTCTTGGAAGATTGGAAGATTGTGATAGCAGGAAATTGTGATTTATGTTTCTGGCAAAAAATGTCAATGAGGATACCTATATATTTTGGATTTGCAGGAAAAGGTAGGCTTCATGTGAACTGGCCTGAGTCTGTGTTGTACTTCTGGATCTAAAAATAGCCATGTTATTGAGTTTTTAATAAGAATAATTAAAATATGTTGTGTTCCACACAGAAAACACAGCAATTGCTTATTACAACTTTTACAGCAACTGCTCGCTACAAGTTTTATATAATCATGAACCATGCTGAAAACCTCTGATGGGAAACACCTTGATATAGTATGACAAATTTTAAGATGATTTAGATACTTTCCCAAATGACATTGGAAGATGGGGTCACTACATAAACTTTTAAAAATTATTATTATTTAAACTATATAGAGTTTTTCAGATAGTTTTAAAAGACTTTGGGTATGATTAAAATCTGTTACCCATATAATAACCCTTCAAAGTGCCCTTAGCCCTCATACATCTTCCTTCATCATTGGAATGGGCTGCCCAGGGAGGTGGTGGAGTCACTGTCCCTGGAGGTGTTCAAGAGGGGATTGGATGTGGCACTTGGTGCCATGGTCTAGTCATGAGGTCTGTGGAGACAGGTTGGACTCAATGATCCTCGAGGTCTCTTCTAACCTTAGTTATACTGTGATACTGTATTTCATAGAATAGAATACATAGAATACATAGAATAAACCAGGTTGGAAGAGACCTTCAAGATCATCGCATCCAACCCCTCAACCAATCCAACACCACCCAAACATGATGGGGATTCACCAAAAGATAGGACAGGGAAAATGAGATACAGAATGTTTTGGTCATTAAATTGTCACTTTCCGTGTTTACAGCAAGGTGTGATAGTCAGTCCCTTGAAAGGTTTCAGAATCATCCACAGCAAGGACAGCTGCTAACATTCGATAAGGTAACCATGTAGACAGAGGAATATTTTAATCCTGTGATGTGCATTATTGCTCACTGTGTTAGCACATTAGTTAAAGACTGTGGCTGTGACTAATCCCTCAGCTGGCAGGTGTCCATTAACTTCAAAAATAATTCAGTAACCACTCTAATAAAAAATTTAAAAAACAAAAATCAGGGAAGGTAGACAGGCAAGTAGGATAGTAGTGAATAAAACCAGCTGCCATCTTAAGATATACAAGTTTAAGTTTAATATTTTTTTTAAGCAGACAACTGCAGAAGCTTGACTGAAGTAGCTCATTGAAATACTTTGCCTCTGTGATTTAAGCCTTGACAAATGAAAGTCAGCGTTGGTTTTGGTCTGCAAGCATGACGTTTGCATTGATTTTCCTTTGCTGTAAGGATCATTGCCTAATTTCAAAATGGAAACTACCATGAATGCTTCATTCCTTCATATTGCCCACCCTCAACTATAATTTCACCAACTGCCTTTTTAAAATGAAGAAAAGTGGTGGAAAACAGTGAGCTGTCAGCAGCCGTTTTTCCAGCTATGGATCTGTGCACGTATCCATACATTTATTATTCATCTCTGTTTGCCTCCCAGTCTATCTTTTAAAATAATTGATTTTTTTAACTACTTGTAGCAATATTTAATCACTGAACCCTTTAATTACTTATACTACTGACAAGCAGGGCTCCCTCACATGCTGAGATAATAGTTTTGTATACACAAGCTGAATTAAAAAGGTAAATTACTGAAACTTTCCACTTTAAATATCCTGCCATTTTAGAGTGGAATTTGAATGTTCCTAAATGGTAAAGATGCCACACAAATAAAGGTCAGTAGCCTTACATATAGAGAAGTGTATTTTTGTAGTGAAGATTTCTTTTTAGCTATGCATGATCATATAAAAGGCATATATCTAAACTAAATGTTGTCACCTAACCTCTGTCTTGGCATACAGAAACTGACACCTGCAAAGGACATGCCACATAACTTGCAATCCTAAATTAGCATAGCATAGAATACACACAAAAGGTGTTTAACTTTCCCCTGCAGCTAGAGAGTTCCTAGATTTCTTGCCTACAACAGACAACTTCTTACAGAAGGATAAATACTGGGAGAGAGGAACCCCACAGCACTGCTTTCTATATGCATATAAATACATTAAATGCTAAGTGCATTATTTATTATTTACCATTTCTAACTTCCTAGTGACAAAATACTAATGCAATCAGAGAGAAGATCCACTACCATGTGTCTCTGGAGTCTAGTAAACTATGTATTTCTGACTCAACCAGTTGAAATGGTAATTTTGTAAATAGCATGCAAAAAAGTGTGCCTCAGCTAATCTACAAGGTAAAACATAAAACGTGAGAAGGAGTTAAAACTATTTTGCAGATAAAAAAAATTAGAAAAACATAGATTCAGATTCAGATACAAGTACATAATGGAGAGCAAATATTATTTAGTTGCCTAAATTACAGATTATCTGCTCTCTGCAAACAGTTGGATTTCCAGGAAGCCTGAATGTCTTCACTGCCTAAGTCTCATCTTGAACATGGGGTTTCTTTTTGCCTAGCTAACTAACTGTTGAGTTCTGTTTAACATATTTTCTAAAGCCCTACCTTCCAAATCAGATCTCCTGGAAAACTCATCCAAAAACAACAAAAAGGAATGGAAAGGGCGATAAGAAAATATGGTGCTACCCCTTAAATCAGATGGTAGCTAGGAATTTTCCCCAGAGCTGAAGATCTGAACACCGCCTAGTCCCTTAACACAGCATCTGATTTGGTATTAAAAGTGGGTTCAAATCTCCTCACACAGAGAACAATCTCTTTCTTTCACTTCAAAAAAGATCTTCAGCAGCAATCTACCAGACAAAAGGCAATCTTCCAAATTCAATAGCTTTTTTTTTTTTTTTTTTTTTTCAGAAAGGGAAGTTTCTGATAACTAGCTCCAAGATAATTTTATGGCTGTGAGCCAGAAGTGGGCTAGGGTACTTCTGTGAATTATAAACTGTGCATCACAAAAGACAAGACTTAAGCACATCCTTCAGAATTTTCTGCTGAACTCTTGAACTACTTTATACTCAGATTCAGGTTCAGCTTCATAACTTCATGGTATATACAAGAGTCCATGTCAGGAACAAAGTCACTCAGTACTCCTGTTCTAGTAAGCTTAGACAGACTGTCTCCAGTGTATGGATAGATTAATTTTCGAGTGATTTACTCCCTGCAGAACAAATATTTATTCACTATACAGAGAGGGAGCCTACTCAACTAAGACATTCCTATTTTATACACCTCATTTAAGCTTCTAAAATTCAATGACTATGGATCTGGAGTTCTAAGATTTATGTTTATCTCTTTTCAGTATCTAACTTCCACAAAAGTGAGTCATGTCATTTGTTCTGGAGCTGATTTCATCAGCCAGTCTTTCAAAAGGAGTGCTATTGGAGCTAGTAATAATATCCCACTTCCCTCAGACAGGATCCAGCCTGTTACCTCAAATACAGAAATCAGAAATTATTTCTAAAGGAAAAAATAGCAGTTAATATAACAAGGATAACTCAAACAGTTCTAATGACCACAGTAAAGCAAAAGCTGACAAAACCTGACTGCAATTAAGCACTAAACTATCAGTAAATCTCAAGTCTTCTGGTTCAGATGAGAGTTCACCATTAGAAGAAATAGCTAATAGTACATTTGCATTCTCAAAGGGAATTCTTCTAATTAAGTATTAAAATGGAGCATAATCAGAGGGGAGGGAAAAAACCCTCGAACCCAAAATCCAAAAAAAAATAAAAAAGGGTGAAACAATTTTTTGAAAAACAGGATTTACAAAGTAAGCAGCTAGCAGATATATTAAAATGAAGAAACATGTAATTATATTTGCACTAAGAGACTGCTACGTATGGGTTCCCATTTTGAACAGACAAATATCTATTTTGTTAATACAGACATACAAAGTTTTTACATTGATATCAAGGACTTGTTATTTTAAATACATTAGAGGACACAGTCTCAAGCTGTGCCAGGGGAAATTTAGGCTGGAGTTGAGGAGAAAGTTCTTCACTGAGAAAGTTGTTAGCCATTGGAATGGGCTGCCAAGGGAGGTGGTGGAGTCACCATCCCTGGAGGTGTTCAAGAAGGGATTGGATGTGGCACTTGGTGCCGTGGTTTAGTAATGAGGTCTGTGGTGACAGGTTGGACTTGATGATCTTTGAGGTCTCTTCCAACCTTGGTGATTCTGTGATTCTGTGAAAATTGCACCACTCTTTCAACTGATAAACCTACACTTTGTGTATGATAATACAGCCATGATTTCTTTCTCTTGTTCAAAACTGAAGAAAAACTTTCAGGCAGAGATACCAGATTTTCTGGAAAAGGTTTGCATTATCCTGTAATGGAGAGGCAACCTTTAGTCCATTCCTGTGGAGAAACCAAAGAGCAAAAGAAACAAAAAAGCCAGATTCTAACGATCATTGATTAGCAAAAAGTACACCTGCAGAGGTACTGAAGCCACAATGTGGTTTTATCTCAGTGGTTTTATCACAGTGTAGTCTAAGAAGGAACCCAGTTGGATGATGGGTTGGACACGATGATCTCAAAGGTCTCCTCCAACCTGGTCTCGTCTCGTCTCGTCTCGTCTCGTCTCTTCTCCTCTCTTCTCTTCTCTTCTCTTCTCTTCTCTTCTCTTCTCTTCTCTTCTCTTCTCTTCTCTTCTCTTCTCTTCTCTTCTCTTCTCTTCTCTTCTCTTCTCCTCTCTTCTCTTCTCCTCTCTTCTCTTCTCTTCTCTTCTCTTCTCTTCTCTTCTCTTCTCTTCTCTTCTCTTCTCTTCTCTTCTCTTCTCTTCTCTTCTCTTCTCTTCTCTTCTCTTCTCTTCTCTTCTCTTCTCTTCTCCTCTCCTCTCCTCTCTTCTCTTCTCCTCTCTTCTCCTCTCTTCTCCTCTCTTCCCTTCTCTTCTCCTCTCTTCCCTTCTCTTCCATTCTATTTCATTCCATTCTCATTTGTAAGAAGACAGAAGGTTTTTATTATTTCTCTTAAATTTAATATTTTAAATGCTTGCTAAACTTAATAGTGACATTAATGAATAATGCTTTCAGAATAAAAAAGAATGAAGGCAGGAATAAGACAAGGCTATTTTCATTCAGGGCTTATCCATACAAATCAGGGGTTTATGCAGATAAGCAGTCTTCGTTCAATATACACTTGTGTCATTTCTAAAAAGGTTGTCTCTGAAAAGCCATGCTTCCACAGTCACTCTTGACTCTTAATAAAAATATGCTTCAGTGTTTCTCTGTATGACTTTGCCTGATGTGCAAACATAAGGCACAATTCAGCTGCTCACTTCTCTGCCGTGAAAGGACTTTATTGCCACTGCTGCAGGGGAAAAAATAAATTAGTCGCAAATTATATGGCTGTTAATAAACATCCATAACCAGATGGTGAAAAGCATCCTTTGGAAAAAAACAAACAAAACAAAACAAAACAAAACAAAACCAAAACCAACAGACCTTTGAGAGTGTTTTTCATATTAGATATAAACTGTAAAGGCTTGCAAAGAACCTTTCAGCAAGAGACTGTAGTAGGGGAAGTGAGAATGACCTCTATGGTCTTGTCAGCCAAGAGCTGAGGCAATGACAGGATGCTTAGGCTAATAAAAAGTCTGCTCTTTATGAGTTCTTTCTACCTGTATCTTCTCTTCAGTCAGATTTTGTATTTGCTATTCTAAGATGGTAGGAGAGATTCCTTCAACACATTTTTTTTTTTTCTAATCAAGCCATGTTCACTCTTCATATGCACTTACTCTCAAACAGAAGCTGAGACCATACTTATGAGCTAGTCAAGTGACTCTGTCCCTTAACCCCACTAACAATCACATGCAGTGAGACATGCTCTGATGCAAACGGTCCAAGCTAAAAATAAATAAATACAAATCTTCAGCACTGCCTTAAGGAAAAATCCAAATGTGATCTAATTATTTCCTGGCCTCATCTACACAGTGAAAAAGAAAACTGCAGCAATTGGCATAATGTCCCATTAAAATTGACATTGCTCTAAAATTATGTATTTGGAATATAGATATTATCAAATTATTTATCACTTTCACATTTGCCAAGGCACAGTGTGCTGCTATGTCTCTTCTGTTTTATCAAGCTGACAGTTCCTGCCTCCTCTCTGCCATATTCCCTCACCTGATTGGGGGTGCCTTAAATATTACTCGTAGCCTCTTCTACACCAAAAACGTTTCAAGCAATACAGAAAAAAAACCTTTTGCATTGCCCTTCAAATACTCCCTTTGAATTCTGTTTTGTCTGTGGGACCTCCACAGCCCTGAAAATGAGATCATAATTATCATGCTAACCAGTATTGGCACTTTGGGGTTCATCTCACTCAATATATCTGTTTCTCCTCCCTAGTAAATCTTACATAGCAATCATCTGTTCATCCACACTTGAAGAGCACCTTGTGCACAAGACGTGAAGTGTTATTGGCAGATTCTGCCGAAAAGCTAAACAAGGTAATGAGAGAATTTATTGTTGGGAAAGAACAGGGAGGGAAAAAAAAAAAAAATGAAAGAAAAAGAAAAAGAAAGCATGAAGAAAGGTACAGGAAGGAATTGGAGCAAGTACCTGATCATCAATCTCATCCATTGTAATTGTAAGCACCCAGAACTGGTGCTGAGGCATTCAAAATCTTCAGCAAATGTTCAGAGCAGCTTTCTAGGTTTAAGCAATGAACATATAAAAACCTTTACGTTCCTGGTGGTAAAAATCTAGAAGGCTGTGCTTTTCCAGCTGAGAATATTTAATATTGTCACCTAAGAGCTAAAGCTACCAATGTGTTTGAGGCAAGGTGTTCGAGGTATGGTGTTTCCCTTTACATCTCACTTGTCAGTTTCACTCTCACAGATATCTAATAAGCACCCCTTTTTGACAGGACACTGATGAGGCAGGTGATTCCAAATCCATTCAACACCCAGGTATGAACACAGTTTCAAATTGTGCATGTTGAATTTCAAGCATGTTGAATTTCAGCATACCTCCAAATAAGCTGAAGGACCTAACAACGAGGTTATTGATGATTCTTTTAGATGAAACATATAAAGATATCCTGTAGTGTATAAATGAATAGATACTTACAGGCCAGAGGTAGAAGGGAAAGGTAACAGACTGACACAGAGGCTTATGGAAGTGGTTAGGATACTCCTGTGGGAGAGTTCAGTTCAAATCCTCATTCCAGTAAATATTTATTAACTTATATAATTGGAACAGCTTGGAAAACAGCAGGCATGTTTGCTCTAGGATATCCAGCCTTTGAGTTAGGACATTCCTCTGGGCTCACTCATGACAGCGGACCATAGTCATTCTTTCTACCTTAGGGTAGGATGGCATGAAGATATGTCCTAAAGACAATACTACATGAAATAAGACTTTATAGATCTATTTCTCTAATGGAATTAAATTTGTAACTTATCTTTGAGTAAATGGCCATAGACTGTTATTCTTTAATGTTTCTTCCTATTTTACACTATTCAGCTTTCAAATTTCTGCAGGTTGTTTGTTTGTTTGTTTGTTTGTTTGTTTTCCTTGGGCAATTAATTGTCTCCAGACAATTGCAGATCAGGATCACAGGACATTAGGGGTTGGAAGAGACCTCTTAAGATCATCAGTCCAACCCCCCTGCCAGAGCAGGACCAAGAAGCTAGCACAGTTCACACAGGAAACACATCCAGATGGGTCTTGAAAGTCTCCAGAGAAGGAGAATCCACAGCCTCTCTGGGGAGCCAGTTCCAATGTTCTGTGACCCTCACAGTGAAGAAGTTCCTCCTCATGTTGAGGTGGAACCTCCTGTGCTGTAGTTGATATCCATTGCCCCTTGTTCTATCACAGGGTACAACTGAGCACAGCCTGTCCCCTCCCTCTTGACACCCAGCCCTCAGATATTTATAAACATTCATTAAATCCCTTCTCAGTCTTCTTTTCTCCAGAAGAAAAATAAGGGTGCCCACCCAACAAGGTGATACTTCCAATGTTACAGCACCTAAACTGTTCCCCAAATCTAACCCTATCTGGTTTTGTTTAGAATGCATATTGCTAATCAAAGGTCTTTCTCTTTAATCCAAAAATATAAGAATGCAAAAATAGGACTAGACCAGATATTCAGACAGCTTGTTGCATATTGTCTGAAATCCTGCACCATTCCTTGCAGATTTACATCACTCCAGGAATTATTCAACCAGAAAACAAGCAAAATGACTTTTTGACTCCAAGTAAATCAAGCATGCATGAGGTGCTGGTCAAGATTTTCAGTTCTTGTTTTCTTCAAGTGCTAGTGCTCTTGAGAAAAGAAAACTGAAAGGAAAACATATCAAAACATACACAATAGCATTATATAGTGATACTCTCTATAGGTTAAAGACAGGAAGGAGCCTCCTTCATTTTTACAGTGTTTTTGAGCTCTGTAAGCTCATACATGCTTCACATAATTACGAGTTTCACTACACACACATATTTCTACACATACATATTTTATTTATGTTTTAAAAAATAAAATCTGATTATTTTGTTGGGTTTTTTTGTTTGTTTTGCAATTCACCGCATTCATCATTTCCCTGCCACTGTTATGGTGAAGGATCAGTGCCACCTACAGGCAGGGATTAGAGTGGAGCATAACTCTGTGAAGGAAAGTAACAAAGCATATCAAATTTTAAACCCCAGAACTTCTAGTTAATCCTTCAGTAAAGAGAAAGAGCTGACATCAAGATTCACAGTAATATTCAGATCTCTTTATCTGCTTCTACTTAGTGATCACAAGCATTTCCTCGGCAAGGCACTACAAAAGATGAGTTCTGGATGCTGCCTTTGGCTGTATCAGGTTTCCAAATGCAAATCGCATGCAAAGCTGAATAAAGCAGAATACACTGCTGTCAGCTCCTTTTTGTGCATCTAGTTAATTTTTGTTAGTTGTTATCTGAGTCATTTCAAAGGGGAAAAAGTCTTCCCTCTCAATTAAGAGTGCCATTTAGATTCTGGTTTAATGATCCAAATAAAATTAAAGCTAGACCAACATCTCACCCTAAACTAAACTATATTAGAACAAACCTAAAACTTCAGAACAGATTATAGGAAGGCTGACAAAACACAGCTCATTAATCAAGTTAGTTTAAGTGTTGACAGTTGGTTGTTACTCACTCTGGAGAAAGGAAGGGAGCAGAGGGTTACCTTCTAGTCTAACCTCATTAAACCCAAACCAGTTTGCATGCCCTTCCTACCTCTGTACATCTATAAGCATATGCAAACATAAAGGAGCAAATACAATTAAATGTGATGGAAAGGCATTAAACAATCACATCTAAAACCTTTTAGTAGAAGCTGATCTAGCACCATTGTGACATCAGAGAACTCACTCACCTCACCAAGAGACCTGTGGTCAGACAGAGGTGGCTGCCATACATGTGGAGAAAGAAACCATGACTGCAGGCTTTAAAAGACAGCACATGACTAATTGATGGCATTGGAGTGTTGGACAGAAGAAACATACAGTAAGTAAGGCTCATGAGAATAAAGAAAGAGAGCTTTTTCTTTTTTTCTTTTGCTATACACTTAGAATACATAGAATAAACCAGGTTGGAAGAGACCTTCAAGATCATCGTGTCCAACCCATCAACCAATCCAACACCACCCAAACAACTAACCCACGGCACCAAGCACCCCATCAAGTCTTCTCCTGAAAACCTCCAGTGATGGCGACTCTACCACCTCCCCAGGCAGCCCATTCCAATGGGCAATCACTCTTTCTGTATAGAACTTTTTCCTAACATCCAGCCTGAACCTCCCCTGGCGCAGCCTGAGACTGTGTCCTCTTGTTCTGGTACTGGCCGCCTGGGAGAAGAGACCAACATCCGTCTGTCAACAACCTCCCTTCAGGTAGTTGTAGAGAGTAATAAGGTCACCCCTGAGTCTCCTCTTCTCCAGGCTAAGCAACCCCTGCACTTCCTGCATAACCTTGTTGCTACTCTCTGAGAGACTGAGTTTTGCTGTATGTTAAAGTGGGTTAGTAGTACTTACTTACCTGACATGTATGAGATTAGGTTAAACTAGCTAAAGCCCTGAGACTCTCACAGGAACAGTTCATTTGGGGAAGTAGTTATTAACTATTAGTGCTGTACTGGCATATTGCAGGCAAACTCAGCAGCTTTGGGGATTTTAAAAGAGGAGAATAGGAAGCCATTGGTGACCTCTCCTTTTAAATCTCCCTTGAAACGTTGACCTTCTGTTTCACATAATAAGAAAAATACTGTTTTATGAGTTGCCAGAAATTTCTCCCAAATTATTTATTGTGAACATTCTTTCTACCTGGGAACAGTCTGGGCACGTAAGAATGAAGAAAAATAAGCTCAAATATCTGTGGTGTAGCATAGCATTCTGTTAAAAAAAGTGATGAGATGCTGCTGTATAAACTATTCTTCTATGCATTTCTTTTTTCTTTTTTTTGTTTCTAATCCCCTCTTTGAAGGAAAAAAAAAAGTGATAACATAGAAAAAATCAATAATGAGGTCACAAAAAAGTTTCTTAAAATTACATGATATATTAAATTTTCAAAAAGCTATTTTTTTTTTACTACATTGATAGTGCAGCTCTGTTAACTTTTTATCTTTACCTTTTTAGAAAGCTCCCATAATCTTAGATAAATGTTTTAATTCCTTCAGTGATTTTTCACATTCTGTGATCCTTGCTAGAGGAAGTTTCAAAACACGTAAAGTATACTTTGACTACCTAAACCTCAATCAGCACATGGGGAGATTGCATTGTACAATTAAGAAAGGTATTGTGTACAATTTAGTGAATTTAAAATCCAAATATTATTAAATACCTTCAGAGCCATCTTCCAAAGCACAGCTAAAATTAGCTAAACTGTCTTATAGTTTATAACTGGATCAAATTGGTTTGAAATAGCACTTTCTTAAGGATCTGAGAAAACTGATGTAAATCAATTATTCCAGATGAATGAAAATCACTGCTCATCTATCTTGCAGTAAGGGAATATTCTTTATTGATTATCACCACAGCCTGCTTTTGAACTATGCCCTCCAATTTTTTCTACATCTGAATGACACATTATTAGGAAAGAAGTCAAAAAGAAGTCAAAAACAAAGCCCTGGTCCTTAAATAGTATTTTTCTAAGAAAACAGCAATATTGGAAATAACTGTTCCTCAGCAGGGAGAAAAAAGAGATTACACCTACAACCAAAAGTCCCTGGAGGTGTTCAAGAGGGGATTGGACATGGCACTTGGTGCCATGGTTTAGTCAGGAGGTCTTTGGTGACAGGTTGGACTTGATGATCTTTGAGGTCTCTTTCAGCCTTGGTGATTCTGTGATTCTAGTTTCTCCTGTCAGCAAGCTTTGGACCAAAGAGTTATCCCACCTATACAATTATTCCTTCGGTATAGTAAACAAAGTTGTACTCAAATCAAAGAGAGGTGATAGTATTTAAATCAAAGAGAAGTGATTATATAGTTACCTTGCCCAAGAATGTTTGACTAGGAAGTATAACATTTGTTATTCAGGCCAAGTATCTCTATGGATCTGTGCATATAATATTTATTAATCCTGAGTACTTTTGCATTTTTTGAACAACAAAATTTGCCATGGGAATTTGTTGGCAGAGGGAAAATGGCATACTTTGGAAGTGAACTAAATAATAAGCTTTATTTAAATGCTATAGGTTAGACATACTCCTAATACCATAAACTTATTCAGCAGTTAGTGTTTTATGAAGGTATGAATGCTGGATATTTATTTTACTCATTAAAAGGTGGCTAGTCATCTTTTTATCATCTCCTAGATCCCATTTACTTTCAACCTGGCAGTCAGAATGACATGTGCACTTAGAAATTCTTTTGATGCAAGTTTTAACTGTGTTAAAGCCTAGAATCAGGAGTTTAAGTCAAGCTTTTTTATTTTTTAATGAATATGTTCATTATTTATAGATATTTCTACATCTTCCATCACAATAGCTTCTGTATGCCAGAAATGCAGTCTGCAGTATAACCCATTCCTGCACTCCCTCCCAGATTCTGCAAATAAGTTCATTTTAGATTTTAATCTCTCATGAAGCCTGATACATTTTGTTATGAAAGTTTAACTAAAATATTGCTAGTCTACTTTGTTTTCCATTAATACAGAAGGAAGAAGAAAAAAGAGAAACTCGGTCCTGAAACAAAACTACTCTTATTCACTAAGGGCAACACTTTCTGCAGGGGTGTTGTATGGATGTGGCATGGATGGCAGAAGTAACTGGAGTCACACCCTGCCAGGTCCCTGTTAGGACAAGATGCACCAGGCTACACATAGTCTCGTAAGCAAGATGTTTGTTCACTCAGCTATTCCTGGGCACTACCACCAACTGGCAGGGAAAAGCCAGAGGCATAAAACTAAATGGTCTTACTTGCCAAAACAAGGTGACTGCCTACTGCTAACTGGGAAGCCTACCTGGCCCAGACATCACTGAGAAGAGTGCATTATGGTGAGAAGTGCAGGCATAGTAGGCACACCAGACTGCTTGCAACACAGCAGAAGGTGTAGTGCCAACAGGGCCACGACAAAGACCCTTGGTTGAAAGCAGCCTCTGAGTTTCAGGATGGACCATTGCCTCCCTGTAAAATTCTTAGGAGTTTCCTGCCACAGCCAACAGCAGACTTAAGCACAAGTCTAACACTGGCTCCCTGCACTGTTCCCCAGTGTTAATGAGGTTAGCTATGTATATTGAAATTCAGCTTCCCTAAAGGTTAGCTATGTAGATTGAAATTCAACTCCCTTAGATGTTTTATCATGTAAATATGAAGTAACAATTTATCCCAGGACAGATCCTTTCAAAGAATAAAGGGTCAGACTATTCAATGCATAAATCTCTTCATCTGTAAAATAAGATGCTAATAACATTTTCTAATTAAACAGACACACAAACTCTTTTAAAAGTTGTAAATCTCTGACATTCTTCAAAGGTAACAATCTTCACAGATGAGGAATGAGAAAATAGAGTAGTTTTTCTCTGGTGTTCAAAAGCAAATGAGTACAAGAACTGTCTTAATGAATGTTAAGTGAAATCTTCACAAGCATTTGACAGGAATGACACAGGCACAGTAGATCTTGCCCGAGGACAAGGAGATGGACTGCATAACAGTTGAGGCAGCTTCTAATCCTTTGATACCAGGCTAGACTGCCAGGTCACTCTGCAACGTTTCAAAACTCTTCGTAGAAGGTAAGTAATGGACGGACCATTTGATATTATCCGTATCTGCAGGTAAATGTAGTGAGAAAACCATATGCAAAAAAATGTTAATGCAAAACCAGTTATTGGCAATTTCTTTATAAAATAAGATGCCTTTTCTTTTGGTAATTTTTTTTTTTTTTGGGGGGGGTAGGGTTGGTGGAGATCCTATTGTGTCAAGCAAAATTTCAGTAGATCATAAGCCCATACCAAAATATAAATCTGCTGGGCAATGTGATTTGCAATCCTCTAGATATGTACCATTCTGGCTTAGGGCATTGAAAAGTTCTTGGAGAATTCAATTATTTGATCATGAAATATTTCTTTTGGTTGAATTCTGTAAAACTGTTTTCAGGATTGAATAGTACAAGTACAGAAAAATGGCTTGTGTCCCTCATCTGATACATAATATATCTCGATGCCTCACAAAGCAGACAATGATCACTCTGTAGCACAGAATTATATAGGAAAGAAGCCTATCTTTTCTTTTTTTTTTTTCTTCTTTTTTTTCTTTTTAATATAGTTCAGACAAATCCATCTTATCTTTCAGATAGGAATATAATGAAAAATCCTACACAATCTCTCAGAGTAAGTGACCTTCAGTTTGTTTTTATGATAGAAACATCAGACTTTTTAATGCCAGTATGTTGTATCTCCTTTAATGAGTCAGTATTTTATCAGTGAGAAATACAGTTTCCTATTTGTACCTTCTGAACGGGCATCATACAAATATGAGTGACATGGTAAAGACAAGGGGTAATGAGTACAAGTTGCTACTGAGGATATTCAGGCTGGATGCCAGGAAAAAAAAAGCCCTCACCATTTCAACTATTAGACACTGGAATAAACTCCCAAGGGAGGTGCTGGATTCCCCTACATTAGACAGTTTCAAGGCTCAGCTTGACAGGGTGCTGGGCCATCTCATTTAAACTATATTCTTACCCTGAAAGTTTGGACTAGATCCTTGAGGTTCCTTCCAACCTGGTATTCTGTGAATCTATGAATTATATGAATCAGTTTTAATTAGAAAATTCTTGTTTCATCTGAACTGTGACATACCACTTACCTTAAATACCAAGAAAAAAGACCTATACTTGCCTTCAGATTTCCATCAGTACTTTCTAAACATCAATATGAACTGCTGACTCTTTTGCCTTCATTTGTCAGAGCCACTCTGCCCCTGCTCAAGCATTTACAATAGACACTGGAAAATATATTAGTAAGACATTTGTAGGCGTATGCAGTAAACTACTATGAAAGCAAGCACTGGGACAAGGAGCAGTCAAAAAAGACATAGTCCTACATAATGCAAGAGACATTTCCACTTTCAGAAGGCCACAGTTATCAAGCCATTAGGCAACAGTTATCCAACCATTCTAAGAGAGAAGCATTTGGAAACAAATCCGTTCGATGCTGTTCTCTGAACAGTGGTTGAAAAACAGCACAAATGACAAATACCCTTCAATTCATATTCAAAAATAATTAAGATATTGGCAGAAATGAAACTTGCAACCAAACACAAAGAAGGAAAGAATATCTAAATGGAGCTTACATAACTGTCAGCAATTTAAGAGATTATATATGTATTGCATTTTTAAAGTATAGAAAACTAAGGCAATTTTAATTCTAGGGTCACAGAACATTTCAGGATAGAAATCATCAATAGGATCCAATAACATGTTCCTCCAGTTTTGGGTCACATAATACCTACTACAATGGCATCTGCTCTGTTTCAGATGGCCTTGCAACACAGTAGAGAGAAGAAAATAGACTGCATGGATTCTAGGGAGGACTAGACAAATAATGGGAACCAGTAGACAAGCTCCAATGGATTCAAGAAATTGAAGATGAAAACTTTTGGAGGCAGAGGCGGTTTGGGGAGAGAAGAGAAGCAGATAGAGGAAAGCGCAAATGCTTTTCCTCAGCTTCTTTTTATGGTCACCTCCGGATGCAGATGCTTGTACTAGAAAACAATCCTTCAAGTGAATAGAATCACCATTTAATTTTAAAATATGGTGTAAGAGACAGGAATCTTAGTGATTAGTCAATTGCAACAGCTTCAAGAGCCCTCATGTTAGGAAAGCTCTGTAAAAACTGAGTATGGAAAGAAAAAATATATGTACTTGATATTTTTGAAAAGTTGGGTTTTGGCAGTGGAATTACTGCCATTTGCTTTAAGGATACACAAGGGGAAGGGAATGTGAATTAGGATGAATGTTCAAAAAAGAACCTTTAAAATATGAGATATTTGCAGATAATAAATTATAAAGAATGCAATAGATTTATATTCTGCATCTCAGTAAACGTATTGTATTTCAACAAAATTAATAGACTCACTTCTTGCTATGACAAGAGAAATGTTCATTCTAGTACCCTTGCATACAGTTTCCAATGAAGACAGCAGATGTTCCACATAATCTCTATCTGGATGGAAAAGCTATGAAACTATATAAAGGCTTCAAATGTGAAGGCTTCTGATAATTCCACGTGGAATTTTCAAATACTCATACAGTTTTGTATCTATGTCATGCTATCTTTTGGTCAGTTTACCTGGGTGTTTGTCTGCCTACATGTGATCATAGGTTCTTTATTATTTAGAATAGAATAGAATAGAATAGAATAGAATAGAATAGAATAGAATAGAATAGAATAGAATAGAATAGCATAGCATAGCATAGCATAGCATAGCATAGCATAGCATAGCATAGAATAGAATAGAATAGAATAGAATTAACCAGGTTGGAAGAGACCTTTGAGATCATTGAGTCCAATCTATAATCCAACACTATCTAATTAACTAAACCATGGCACCAAGCACCCCATCCAGTCTCTTCCTAAACACCATCAGCGATGGTGACTCCACCACCCCCCTGGGCAGCACATTCCAATGGCTAATCACTCTTTTTTTACATTTAACTATTTTACATTTAACTACTCTACAGGGTTTGATATTTAAGTATTGACACAAAGGCACATTTGTTTTTTTGTTTGTGTTTTTCTGTTTCTCCAAATCAGACAAAATAAATCTGCCAGGCAGCCTGGTGATGACTATGTTTACAGTCCTTAAGGGTGAGAGAGAGGTGCAGTACAATTCTTATTATTAGTTACAGCACAACAGTCTTAATAAAGGCTATTGCTCTTAATTGATGTCTATCCTACTTTCAGAGGACTTATTACAAAATAGTAACATAACTTGATATCTTAATATATGACTTAAAGTTTGTTTAGTTGCTACTCTGTGAGTCACATAAGATGCATAGGTGAAGATTTGTGACCTAGAAGTTCTGGCAGGTTATATCAGTACTGCAAGAGATAAGGATTTCTTTTAAGATAAAGACAAATTAAAAGCTTTGAATGTATTTTGGTTATGGATGTATACCTGCTGAATTAAAGATAAATTGTTAAATGTTATCTTGGTCCAAGAACGCCCTACACAATTTATTTCAATCCACCATCATATAAAGGTTTAAATGTCAGATCCAATCAAATTTTACACAGAAAAGCAATTAAATACAAAAAGTTATTGGACAGCAAGATCCTACTTTGTAGAATGCTAGACCATGTCCATGGTCCATGGAGGAGAAAGTTTTTCACAGAGAGAGTTCTTAGGCATTGGAATGTGCTGCCCAGTGAGGTGGTGGAGTCACCATCCCTGGAGGTGTTCAAGAGGGGATTGGATGTGGCACTTGGTGCCATGGTCTAGTAGTCATGAGGTCTTGGATGACAGGTTGGACTTGATGATCTTTGAGGTCTTTTCCAACCTTATTGATTCTATGATTCTATGGTACCAGGCTAGCCAACAGCACAACTGCTGAATTAAATTGAGTTCTGTTTCCCAAACATCAGCACCTCTACTGATGCAAAATTCAGAGAACATTATTAGAAATCCAGATGCTGGAATACATGTTCATAGAAAGAGAGAGGTATATTAAAAATGGGTTCTCACTTCATTCATACATTCCCTAACAAAATACAACACACTCTGGTACTTCAAATCTTCCCTGAGTGCTCAGGAATAAGTGCTCAGGACTCCTTATAGTACTAAAACACTATGCCCATTGTCTGTTCCCACCCCGCCGAGATCCTGTGCATTTTAAATATGAATCTTTATATGAGGTGCAAAGTTTTCTTTACATCTCCTGGCTATCTGTTCTAGGCTTATCAGCCTTATGCTTTTTAACTAATTTATGGGCCACTTCTACAGGATTACTTAATTCTTCTCATGAACTTTTGTGTGTTACTGGCATCTTCCCTAGAATTAATTTCACCTTTAGTTCTGTCTCCCTATGGTATCAAAACTTTTTTCTTTCTGTTTTAGAAGTTCTATTTTCTACTTCAGTGACTTCTTGTTTCTTTCTGATTCAGAAGGCTGTATAATAATATCTTGAACATTTTTTCTTTCATCTTCAACCTTTGGTTTTCTTATCAGTTTATCAAGATGGCCTAATAGGTTCTGTGCCTCCTTCCAAGAAAATGAATGATCAGAGTATAGATTTTAGGGTTTCTATCTATACCGTTAATCTTTTTGGTGGTGTTCTACAATCATTACAGTGGAAGGATTTTAGCAAGACAATAATAAGGCTAGCTTCATATCATGTTATAGAAATGGGAATAAGTTTAGGTGAAGAAAGAAAAATATTGAGAGGTAATAAAAAAAACCCCAACACTGTATTGTGAATGACAAAGAAAAGATTTCATCTTAGTATCATAAAAAACCCATGTAATTTTAGTTTTAGAGGATTGTGAATCACTGATTAATCAAAGTATCATGAGTAGCCATGCAGGTATTTCAGTCCAAGCAGTCTAGTTCAAACTTTTTTTGCATATACTCTTAGAAGGGCCCACAAGGAATGAAGATTTTTGCTGGACCTTAGCAGAATCAAGCAAGATGTATGCAGAAATTTAGTTTTCCACCATCTTTTCTTTCAGTAAAATAACTTAGTGTGGACAATACCCAACCTACATCTTTTCAGAAGATCATTTGCATAGGTTTACCTTTATTAAAGTAAGATAACCCTTTGCTTTTTCCCTCAGTTCTTTTTACCTGATATAATTCATACCTGATATAAACCATGTGGTTTATCCTGTATATAAGACCACCACAAGAATGATATTAAGATTTCCAGACAATTGTTTACCTATGGTACACGACAAGCTGCTGCTTTTTGTCCTGAAAGCCTTCCTAATTCCAAAAATGTAAAAAATCATTAAGAGTAATGAAACACACTTGTAAATTCCCCAATCTAGGCTCTGTTCAGAGTGGAATGACGTTGTTGTGGTGAAACATGATGAAACAAAATGGAAATGGAACAAAAATAGAAATGGGTAGATTGGATTCAGATTGGATGTTAGGAAGAAGAGGGTGGTGAGACACTGGAACAGGTTGCCCAGGGAGGTGGTAGAAGCTTCATCCCTGAAGGCTTTTAAGGCCAGGCTGGATGTGGCTCTGGGCAACCTGATGTAGTGTGAGGTGTCCCTGCCCATGGAAGAGGGGTTGGAACTCGATGACCCTTGAGGTCCCTTCCAACCCTAACAATCTAAGGATTCTATGATTTTAATATCACAATAATGCTGAAATACAGTCTTTAACTGTGTCAAACAAAATATGATGCAACTGAAGAAAATTTGCTTGAATATATCCTTTTCTTCATAATCAAAGTCTATGTAATAAACTAACAAACAATGGACCAAAAGATATCTATACAAGGAAACCCTATGTAGACATGGGACATATGGGTCAGAAAGCCAGCCTCTCACCTGTAAGAAATGGACACAAATAAGCAAAAAAACCACTCAGAAGGAAGAATAAACAACTACATAAAAATCTGAACGTTTGTAATTCTAGGGCTCAGATTCTTTTCCTTGTGCAAGCAGCTCAAAAGCATGTTCTGTGGGTTTTTTGTATTTGTGGATCGAGTGTTTTCTTTTCAGTCAGTCCTCCCACCCTCAAGTTTCCCAATTTGTCAGAGAAAGTCTTTGATATCCTAGAACTTCTCTATGTGTTTATATTGAATTAGATTAGACAGCAAGTGTTTTATCAGTCATGAAAGTATCTAGCAGACAAGAAAAGAAATGGCTGAAAGTGCAAATAAATTACAGTCTCCTAATCTCTGGAGATAGTACACATCCAGGGAAAAAAACATCAATGTAACTTTTTCCTCTTCCCTCAAAAAAAAAAAAAAAGTCTATAAGTGAAATGTTCTAAGCCAGATCAGTTGGAAACCTTCTAGATATGGGTTAGAGAAAGGAACTGTTCAGAAACTGAGAAGTCATTAAAACTGCAAAGTGAATCATTAACAGAAGTAGAATGCTTGCCTAGTATGACTTTGAAACAAGGAGTTAACTGTGGCTTCAGTGACAAAGTAAGTTAATCTTAAAAATACACTGAGAGACAAAATCAAAACAGCATTCATAAAACTACTGTGGTTTTGAAGAAAAACCCAGAATTACAAGCAGAAGTCAGACATTTCTTTCAAATATATTTATTGCTAGATTCCAGTTAATACCAAAGGGCACCACTTCTTAGGAGCATATAGGGATAAACCTATAGACACTAGTACTGCCATGTTCAATTTTTAAATAAATTGGCAGTGGTATTAAAAAAACTCAGAAAGCTGAGCTGCAAACAACCATTGGGAAGCAAAGACTCCATCACCCAGATGTAATAAAGTAATTAAATTCATACATGATTTTCAAGCCTGAGTTCTCTTCTAAGATTAGTTTCCTAAATCAAGACATTATTTTCAGGGGAGGAAAAAAAAACAGAACCCAAAACCCACCAGTAGAAATAGAAATATATTTTTAATCTCTAAATAAGATTGCAATTACAACAGCACTCATTTACAGGTAATAAGCTCCATCACCTATTCCACTTGATTTGTAATTAGACCTAAGCCCATAGTTGGATGTTCTGACAATGAAGCTGCAGAAAGAGGCTTTGCTTTGTGCTGTTCTTTCCCAATCCCTCTTTTGCCTTTCTCTCTTTATCCACTTAGAACTTTACTGCCCATCCAAAATAAAAATAAACTTATAAATAAATAAATAGGCACATAGAGAAATTCTGGGTTTTAAATATGGCCATATTTTGTGTATCAGTAGTACTACGGATACAATGCTTAGACAGCTGCTTGTGGTTGTCTACATCATGATGAGCAATGGAACAGGCATTTTGAAGCTCTCCTTAGCCCAAAGGTTAGGTACCTGAAGTGAAATACAGCACGGATCATTTTCAAAAATGAATTTATAACTTCTGAAAAGTGCTTAGCTTAAGAGAATAAAAATTACAAGAGTGTCACAGTTTTCAGAGTGGAAACCTGCATAGGTACTGCATCTTTTCTGGTGGGGCTAATGTTAACTGTTTCTATTATGCATCCATATGAAATCCCAAATAAAGAGCATAATGCATCCATTTTGACAACTGACAAGTATTTAATCTAGTAATAAAATATCCCTGTTTATTTTACAGATCCACAGAGAAGCACATTTCATTCTATGCGGATTTTTGATAAGAAATTATGAGATAAAGTTGTATTTAGATTTCAATTATATTATGATCTCATAAATAGCATCATTCAGAATGTGATTTTCACTCAGAAATAGATAGAAGTGTATCATGAACGTATCAGGGGGTTGAATCTTGGTTTGGTTTAAAAAGCAATTATTTCCTATCATGATAAAGGCTTATGGAATATCCATTACAAAAATGTATATATTTTCTGGCTAATATTTTTATACTCCCATGTTTATTGCTTTATGCATACATTTATGCAAGCATATACATAAAAACTTACACACAAAAAGAAATTCAAAATCTTATGATTTACATTGCTTTCTAAAGGTCAATGTCCTCTAAGAGTATTTTATTGTACTTATTGTCTTAGGAATATTACCAATAATCTGTATTATTTTCAATAATTGTTTTTTCTGGATTTGATCCAAAGGTGATGAGTTAAGTAATTATCCATCTATATTTACCATGTTTCCCTCAAAAAACATGGATACACTTCTATGCTTTTCTAAGCACTGCTATTTCAAAAAAAATGGTCAGGTTATTTGTCTTAATGCGTCCAGTTGCAGTGATGTTTAACAACAATCATTACAGAAGCGTGATCACTTTGTACTTGGAGAAGTCTCATCTTAATAGCTTCAAAGATAGGGTTTCTATTTAATATTATCTTGTTTGGTGTGCCAGCAGGCCGTGTTTCAGGCATTATGTACTTCACTATGTCTGGTTAATTTCCTTTAGAGGTGCAATAATCATCCAGATAACACAGAGTGGACTTCAGACATAAATTTAGATTAGTACTTGCTGCTATTGAATGATGTGTCACTGCAGTTCATTAATGTCAAGGAATTAGCTTAAATCAAGGAAGCAGCTTAAGGACAGCCCAAGGACTGTCTGTACCTTTCATGATCTAGCAGGGGCTGGGAATTGCCCCCCCAAAATGGGGCATTTGGATTGTGTAGTCACTGAATGACAATAAATAGTTAGGTAGCTATTTTGTTGCTTGCTTGCAGTCTGAAAGTACTTGCATGAACTTATTTCCAAGCACGAATTAACATATGTAAGAGATTAAAAGGGCAGCTGTTGCGCTTGGAGTGGTTCTTGAATTTCACTGGGTCACTGTTGCTTCAACAATACTATGAAAAGAAACCGTGCTTCTGATTTATGAGCCTTATGAGTTTTACAGACCAAAGTCTGACCAAAAGCCTCCCTCATGTCATTTCCTAGGAAATGCATACACAGCCACAGCTTTGGCAACACTCTGATAAGTATTATTATCATAACAATAGCAAATATGAGTGGGAGACCTTGCCTGACCAGTGCAATAATGTTTAACCCTACACTTTACAAAAACACTTGGAAATTATTTTTATTGCTAGTTCTTCCCAAACAATTTCTCTAGAGAAGTGGATTGTGCTACTTACTATGCAGCTTGACATCCCAAACATATATTTTGCAATCTAAAAGTGAATGAAGCGATGTGAATTACATGTAGCAAAACCAAAAAGTATTCCATCAAGCACGAGTACCTTTCTAGATACACTTTATTTTGTATGTGTATCTAAATAACTTGTATTTTTATCTCCTGCCCTTAACACTCGTGAAATTCTGTTGTGCACTGCCAAGCAGCTGTTGACATTCTCTCTGAATGGGAATGTTTTATGCATTTTAACCATCTTGGTTTCTACAGGGTATGATTTTCGTTTGAATGGGTATTCATACACATACATACAGCTATTCCCATCACCCTACACTCAAAAGCATATATTGCATAATGCCATACCTGAGGAATAAAAAAAACAAGGATATATGAGTAACTCACAAATAAACTATTGTACAAAAATTACTAAACTTCCTTTTGCAATTCATCACCTTTAATTCTCTACATCTTCAACAAGTTCTGACACACATAATGAAAAGTCAATGCTGAAATTTGTGAGAAATTTAAAATGAGACTGAATCACAACCCTCAAATTAAGAAGCATATGAAAGGAGTATATGACAGCTTGAATAGATATCAAAAATTATAATAGAGAGGGGAAGTGCTGTTTACAGAACTCATCCAAAATGTAAAAATCTCCAGATCCAGTGTTCCCTTGAATTGCATCTCTGATGAGATTCTGTCTCACCTTTCCCTCCCTCATCTAGCTGCTGTGAACTGCAGACATTTGGGAACAAAGACACAGCGAAAATCTTTTCTTCCTTTTAGTGTAGGACTTTTTTTTCCCCAACTTTTTTTTCTTTTTCTTTTTTTTTTTTTTTTCTTTCCCAGAAGAGATTTCAACCTTCTTTATGGTAGACAAGAAGAAAATATATTTTACCCTCAGTGCTTTAAAGATTTAGATGAAGACCTGGGTTCTTACCCTGTATCAAGGACTAATTCTGTGCTGCATCTTTACTTAGCAACTATAGAATATAAAATGTATAAGCAACCTCTGGAACAGGAACTGTAGCCTAAAGTTTTGTATTCCATTGACTACTTGTATTTCCTGAGATACAGTCAAGTATTTTCTCTTTCTCACTCAGACATAGTAAATATTGATACCTAACACAGCTTCAAAGAAGCCAGGAACTGACAGCAGCTGGATGATTGGTGCTTCCTTTGGGATGGTAAAACAAATACCTACAGCCATGACTGAGTGCTATAGCTGGTAAGAGTGTGCTGTCACTTACATAAAAGGACTAACGCCTACTCCATTTTCAGAGGAACACACTTTGAAGACAAATTCAGAGAAATTCCCGGATCTGCTTTAAGTGTATTGATTTTCCCCATAGGATTCCCATGGAAAATGTAGGTCCTCAAAAATAGTTGCATGTTTGATACTGAATTAGAAAAAAAAAAAAAATTTCTTCATACAGCTGTGGCTCTTCTTCTGAGTTAACTACCTTCCTCATTAAACCATGCTAAAAGGTGGCTTGAATTGTTCACTTAGTAGTGTCATCTAACTATCAAATGGTTTCCTCACGATTGTTCTCCATGAGGAGAACAAGCAGGGAGTTAAAAATCACTATTAGTGTGCCCAGGGAATTGCCAGACTCCTTTTCCTACTGTAAAGAACTCGATATCTACAAGCTGGGCAGACGCCTCCTACTTGGTAGCAGTACATTTTATTTCTCATTTTCAGTTGCTTAATTACTTTTGTAGATTACACAGAAAGGAAATAACTTGACAAGATTTTAATTATGCCTCATATGTACTTCATGAGGCAATTTGCTGACAGGTATCTGAAAGGAGCTGTCCATCTGATAGACAGAAATCTTCAACATTCAGATTTGAGGACCTGCCTAGACTCCAAATTTGACTACAGTGAATTCAGGAACTCTTTCCAGAATTTCAGAGGGAATGCCAAACAGCAGCATACCAGTCTCCATGTCTCACCTCCCTCCAAAATCCCAGCAGATGCTGACATACCTTCAAATTGTAACTTACCTTCTTACTCACTGCTTCTCAATGTTGCCTTTATAAGAGCCATGACAGCTTTTCTGAGCCAATACAAGATAGATTTTTCTGTGTGGGAGATCAGATGACCTCTTCATTAACCTTGCTATAGTCATTATAATTAAACAAGCCTCTCTGTCCTGCAAAGAAAGAGTGTAAGTTGGAAAAACTATCAATCACTAGAGCTGATTCTTCTGCTTAGCATGTCTGTTCCTGAGCTATAATAGCATTCTCTGTAGTGAGATTCATATAACAGCAGAATTATGGGGCTTGTGGGGAAGTTTGGTCTTAGAGAATGGATGCAGGGTTTCTTTCTGTCATATTAAATGGAAAGAGAAGTGCCATTTACTTTTTAAAACATATATATATATATAATCTTGTTTGCCAAATCAGCCAGGAAAGACATAGCCAGAAAACCAAGATGTCTAAATTAACAACAAACTAAAAAGAGGCCATTTTCATCAGTAATGTTCACAAATCCTTTACTTTAGTACAGTCAAAATACAACAGGATTTTAGAGGCATAATCTTTTTCCCTGGCATGCAGTGGTGTGGCTAAGTCAGAAACCACTTTGGAAGACAAGCCAAGTCACAGAATTTGTGGCCAGTCTGTCTGTAAATAGGTGGGTATTATTTTAATAATAATACTACAAAAACTCAAACACTGGCAGTAATAATTCCTGAAAGACGATGACAATTACAGCCCACTCTCCTCTGGCAGGAATTAGTTTCACAGCTTTGAAGAACTTCTCACGTAATTGAGTAATGTGTCTCCAAAGATCAAAGCTAACTATGACAGCAGGATGAGAGTTAGCATTAGAAATACCAGGAAAGAATAAATCCAAGTGAGCCAATTTTATTCATGCACACACAGCCAGATCCAATAAAAATTTGCACAGTACCTCTTTCCCAAGCCAGCAGAAACTTAAGGACATATGGGTCTTTACTAAGTAAGATCTTGAAAGAAATTAAGTTGAGCAGCCTGATCTCTTTCAGCACCACACTATCTTAGAGTAGCTAAGAATGACCTAGTAAAAAGAAGATTCTTCCTTCAGAACCAAGCAGAGACTTACTCTTAGACAATACTGTGATTTCTGAGCAAAACCATCCCTAGTCTCCAGAGCCTTCTAGATTGTCTGGTATCAATGTCTCTTCATTAAGCCAAAACTGTAATAAGCGTATAAAAATACAATAGCCTCTAGCTATCTGTCCCAGCTCGCACATGTAATAGTATTCTGTAAAGATAGAAAAAGGCAATGTAAATGCACAGTAGTGCTGTGCACTGTAGTACTATGTTCCTGTAACTGGGAATGTCAAAATATTGGTAGCAAAAAATGCTTAAAATGTGTTTGAAGCTGTCAGCTGGGGTAATAACCTCTGCTGTTACAGAAAAGTACATTTATGCACATGCTTTCTATTTATTCCACTCTCTCATAGTCTAGAGTATTCTAGCTTTTGTTGTCATTTTACCATATGCAAATTCACTACAATGGGAAAATAGCCTGCATAATTTAATATGCTTTACCTATAAATCTTCTAAAACCTCACTGTTGAAAAAGATTCCAACAGGCTCATGCATTACCATTGGACCATGAGGTAAAGTCCACAGAGATCTCCCAGGCAGCCAGCACCAGAACAAGAGGACACAGTCTCAGGCTGTGCCAGGGGAGATTTAGGCTGGATGTTAGGAAGAAGTTCTATATGGAGAGAGTGATTGTCCATTGGAATGGGCTGTCCTAGAAGGTGGTGGAGTCACCATCATTGGAGGTGTTCAGGAGGAGACTTGATGGGGTGCTTGGTGCCATGGTTTTATTGATTAGGTGGATTGGATTGGTTGATAGGTTGGACGCGATGATCTTGAAGGTCTCTTCCAACCTGGTTTATTCTAATCTATTCTATTTCACACCAGATAGCCATAGCACAAATCACAGAGTGTTCTATCCGTTTTGCATGCTCAGTTGATTTGCATTGGCTTAACCTGACTTGTGCCACTGAAACTTGCTAATTTATGTCATGGGGGTTCTTTTGACACCACCCTCCCATATGCCTTGGCAATTTTGGTGAAGACATTTTTGAAACAAGTCACATATATTACCATTCATCTGTTATCATCAGCCAGGACATAATTAGAGGGGTTTTATTCTTTTGTTTTTCAATATGAAATGAAATGGAATGTTCCTGAAGTGGAGAAAAGCTGAGTCGTGATTAGTGAACCGAGCACATCATTTACTCCCCACACATGAACAAACCTGATGAGTAATCTTGATATAGCGTTGACATCACGAGTACAAGTATTTTCTTTAGATGTGTTGTGCTAAAGCAATGTTAATGAAACATGCAGAATAACAATTGCAATAACAAAACAACAAGTCGTAAAGTATCATTCATCCTGAAGGCAAGGAAATATCTTTCTTCTATTTTTCACTTTGAAGAAGCACAAAATTTTCTCATTATCCAGTGTATATGCTTATTCAACAGCCCATGTACCACCCTCACAATTGGTTGCCAAGTATATGCAGAATCACAGCTAGGAAACATTTTTTTTGCCAAAAAAAACCAACCTATGCTTGGTTCAAGCTTCTAATTTTCATGAATTTTTACTCATAATTTTTATTAAAAGTATTTTTTTTTTTTACTTCTGTGTTCTGTCAGAAGAAACAATATTTAAACACTAATGTTTAAATAATAAAAATGTCAAAATATGTATTAAAGTACTAAATGTCCACAATAGGTTTGAATGTGACTATTCTGCAGTTATTCAAGAAGCGAATGGGATCATACCTACTTTTCCTACCTTGCTGTGTTAAGCTTGCTACAAAGTAGACAGTGCATTATGGAAGCCTGATTGTAGAAGTTCATTTATTACGACCGCTAACACACAGCAGAGCTGTTGCATTCTGGGAATGCTGTCAAAGCCCTCTTGCATTTTACAGAACACAAATGTCCATGGTTGATGGGACTACCTTTTTTGCAGGCTTTCTATGGCCTTTTAGCTTCATTCAAGCCTGGCAAAATATGGATCTTACAATGTGCAATATCAGGCAGCCTTAATAATGGATGGTGCTGCCCAGCCCACTACTAACAGTGACCCTTACTCAGGAATTCTGGCTTGGGGAGAAGCATCATTACTGTTTATTATGTGTTAGAGGGTCAGTTCTGTCCTGCCTGCTGATGGTTTAGGAGCCTGACCTGTGAGTAGTCTCCTGACCGCAAAACTGGGACAGCAATGTGCCCTGGTGGCCCCAAGGCCAATGGGATTAAGAAGAGTGTGTCCAGCAGATGCAGGGAGGTTCTCCTCCTCCTCTACTCTGCACTAGTGAGACCTCATCTTGGGTAGTCTGTTCAGTTTTGGGCTCCCCAGTTCAAAAGGGACTGGGATCTGCTGGAGAGGGCCAGCAGAGGGCTGTGAGGGTGATCAGGGGACTGGAGCACCAGCCTACTGAGGGAATGAGCACTGGTGAATTAGCACCACTCCAGCCATTCCCTTAAATATTCAGGCTAAGTGGGGGATAGTTTATTACACTTTCAGATGAGGTTAGATTGCAAATTGCTGAGCAAGTTCACAGAGGTTAACAGGATTTTGCTACAACCCATCTACCTATACATCCTCTTAGTCAGAAAGGAAAGAGGCTATCTGGGGTGCATTTCAGGGAAGGATCTCACCTGGAGGATCTCTGAATGCTTTTCCCACCAGTGAAAGAAACTAACCACTTCAAACTGAGATGCAGAGTCTTAGCAGATGTCCCACAGGATATCCACTTGGAGAGCTGATGCAAACTATGCAGTACCTTCCTATCCCACCTGTACTACTGCATGCTGTCTGCCCAGTGTAGGACAAATCCTGAGGTCAGCTGGGGGTGGATTTGGGACCCATTCTCTGGAAAGTCTGAGACTGAATCTGAGACTGATTTGAGACTGAAACAGTCTCAAGCTGCACCAGGGCAGTTTAGGCTGGAGGTGAGGATAAAGTTCCTCACAGAAAGAGTAATTGGCCATCAGAATGTGCTGCCCAGGGACGTGGTGGAGTCATTGTCCCTGGAGGTGTTCAAGAAGAGATTGGATGTGGCACTTGAAGCCATGGTTTAGTTGTCAGAATGTGTTAGGTAATAGGTTGGACTTGATGATCTCTGAGGTCTTTTCCAACCTGGTTAATTTTATGTTTCTATGACTTGAACTTTGTTTTCTTGGACCTAACTATATATTTTTGGTATACTTGTTGATTTTTTTGTAATGTTGGACCATGTATATGTTTATGCACATTTGTATGATAATGGGCCTAATCCTTTTCAAGAAAATGTCTCCTGTATGACCAGACATGGTCTAATAACAAAATAACTGTAGAGATTGCGCTTCTCTTTTTCATGGAGAGAATGAAGAAAAACTGCACCTTTGGCTACCTCTTCTCAGCTGTACACCATGAAAGAAACTCATGTCCTAGCTCTTCAACTGACTAAGGAAGCTAACTATGCAGGAAGATGCATTATTTGTGTATAAAAGGATAACGAAATCAGGGATATTTCATGCACAGTCAAGTAAGTTCTTAGATGTCTCAGCTTCAACCTTGAGACCTACCTTGTTGAAGTGCTCAGATACATGATCTACCTTAACCTTAATCACATGTGGTGGGTTGAAGCTTCCCACTCACATTAACTAAGCATGACTAATTCAGTTGGAAGCAAATGGAAGCTGTATTTACAAGCAAAAACTGCACTCTACAATGGAATACAATGAATATATACAAAATATGCAGTATTTACAATATTATACAGATATTTACAATTAGAAAATAACATGGAAATCTCCTTGATATCTCTGTGATTCCACCGAGATCAGGGAAGCTGCTCTACTGTGCCCCCTCATCCCCCAAACCTTCCCCCCTTTCCCTTTGTACCAATGAAAAAAAGAAAGGAAGGAATGTTAGTTAGAGAAGTAGTGTTCTTAGCAGTTAGAGAAATTAGAGTTCTTATCTTTTCTTAAGGCCAGCCAGAAGCGGTTATTATCTCCCTGAGTGAAGCAGAACAGCTAAGACCACAGGAGAAAATAAAAGGAATGGAAGTGAAATGTGAAAGATGTTATGGTAAAACTGCCCAATTCATTTGTTTAGAATAATATTTTGTTTTTCTTTTTACATCCAATAGTGAATTATTTATATTTTCCTACTTTTCTACTTGAAATCTGCATCTAATTCTTAAAGGCACAGCCTAAAACTGCCACATCACCTTAACCAATTTTTGCCATTTCATATGTCCTTCAAATGAGTCTTTCAAATCCCACTAGGTAATTTGCTTATTCATGACTAGTTATTTATAAATCTGTTTGCTATCCATGGAACTATGCATCAAATACAGACCTAAGCTTTTAAAAATCTGCTTAAGTAAAATATTTTACATATTTTTTACTACCAGTAAGGAGCTCTCAGGAATTAACCATATACAGCAAATTATAACAGGGTATACTAGGATTTGTTTACTTTTTTGTCGGTCATACAACTGCATGTGTGAGCTGGAGTTGGAGAGCACCAAGGTAGATTCTCCAGGTGCATTCACAGTAGCTTTGTAGTTTGGATCAGTAGTTTTGAAACAACTCTCCCCATATTCTCCATTTTTTCATACTTGTGACACTAGAGAAACCTCTCAAACTGGATTCCTCCATGGTGAAGATAAAGCAGAAGATGAGCATGAGGGAAGTATCTAAAGCATTAGTACTGCTGAAGATGCTGAATGTGCCAGTTCAGACAAAAGTTAGTGTAGAATAAAATTATTTGTGTGAACAAAAGTACCAATTGTTCCTTCTCCTTCTACTTTCTAATGATTAAATAAAGCCAACATGGTAAAAATATTTCTGTGATGTAAGTGTATAACCATTTTCCTTTCTCAAAACCATTTCTCCAGTACATCAAAGCTTTTTCTAACATCACAAGGAAGACAGAGGAAATAATCTAAAAGTTCAAATGCAGTTCAAAACACTGCAGTCTGACATGTACCTGTCACTCACTCAGTTACAATATTGGAAATCTGCCATATATTCTGGAGATGGTTTTTGAAGGTCTCTACAAATCTGCTAACAATTCCTGCAGACATCTCAAGTTTTCATAGCAGGACTAGCTGTCTGTCAATGGGAGACGCTCTTGTGCATTCCTGGCCTCCTTTCTACCTCAAATCATAAAGCAAAAGTCAAGAGAAAGAAAAGAACATGACACAAAATGACCCTAGCTTTCACCCAGTTCTGGACTTCTCTGAAGTGGATCACTATATGCAAAGCAAGCTATGTTTAAAATCGATTACAGAAACTGAGTCACAAAAATGCAGCTTCACTCATTGTTAATATGAAATAGGAAGTGAGCTGGAGGCTGTCCCAGTGTACAGGAATATAGGGCCCACCTTGAATGACAGCAATACCCTAAACTGAAGATGCTAATTTTGCAGCTTAATGCACCTTGCAATGTGACATAAACAATCCATACCTCAGCCAAGAATTTGGTGTGGTAACACTAACCCTACAGGATAAAAGAGATAAGCAACATTACAATGCAACTCACGTCCTCATCCCCATTCTTATCAGTGTTCACATTAGCTTCTTTACTTCATTGTGAAAAATCAAGTTTGTAAATCTCTATCTTGATAGCATCTAACTTTCAGGTCTATTATTCCTTCCATGACAATCAAGGGCATTGTTCAAGTTTCAAATGTTTTCTTGGCTCAGTTTATCAGCAAGAAAACCTGAGGATAATTAATAAGGCCAGTACTGATTGGAATCTGCCAATCAGAGACAACAGATAGGGTTTTTGTATGTAAAGAAAATTTTCTCTTCTCATATTTGCATGATGTTAGATAATTCAGGATCACTTTTCATTAGCTGTACTTGAGGAAGTCATTTGAGCTCTTAGAAGGCCCAATCTCATTATGTCAGATTCTACTGAAGAGCTGTTTTGCATCACTGAATCTCCATGAAAGGTCAACTGACAACAATGAAGTGCTGGTGAAAGAGAAATCATTAAATGTAACATTATCGATTAGTGACTAATTGCTCCATTAAAATTCATGAAGTTACCAATCATGTTTTTTCTCTAATAAAAGTATTTTGCTAGGTATGTATTTGAAATCATATCATACTTTAGGGAATTTGTAACTGAGGTTTTGGGTTGGTTTTTTTCAGCAGCCAAGCATGATGCTTCAGATAATTTAGTATTTCTACATTTAAACACAGCCTTTCTTGCTACCCCTCTCAATCCCTGAGAGAATTATTTTATCTATTTAGAAAGATAAAACACAATAAAATTATCTCTTCAATTTCTTAAATATGCAGATAGGGAACAACTTGTTGATTCAGTAAAACAGACTGAGGACTTGATAGCAAAATACAGTGTCTAAAAAGGCATCAAAGGCATGTATCCCATCAAAGTCTTATTTTCATGCAGAAGGTGCAAGACTTGCACCTAGATGCAGCTCTCCCTGAACAGAAATTGAGACATGTGCAAGATATGCAACTTAGAAGCGTCCAAGAGATATCCATAATTAGATGTAGTGCTCTAGGCATCCTCAGTTTTCTTCAAAGCATCTTAGGCAAATTTTTTGTTTGTGTGTTTCCAAACACTACAATCCTCCTGAATCTTCTTCAGGAGCTTCTAATTCAGCAGGAAGAACTGAAATAGATTTGATCCAATTCACTAATGTTCTTACAGTTACCATGCTTTTGATGAAGAAATATTGTTGGAACTGTATGCTAGCCCTATCCATACCAGCTGAACCAATAAGTGGATGCTCTTCAGGAGTAGTTAATCAGCCTCCTTTAATTCATAGGCCTGTTACGGCTCACTCTGAGAGCACATCAGTGTTAGTAATGACTTTTAGTATGTGAGCCAGCATGCTTTTAAAGAGTATTAGCGTGCTATCTGAATCTCATGTCTATTTTTCCCTAATTACTTGAAATCTGGTACACGGTGGAGTACCATCTAATTCAATCATTTTGCTCATTCAGCACTCAACTAATGAAAATCTGACACAGTCAAATCAGGAAAGGGAATGGTGGAGTTCCAAAGGAGGCAGCTGCTATTAACAAGGAAACACCTACTTCCCTCCCAAACCTGACACATTTCAAAACCCAGTGCTTGAGGAAGGAGAAAACCTCTGAATACCTTTTTAAATAATTGAAGACTTGACAATTTTTTCACTGTGAGGGTGACAGAGCCCTGGAACAGGCTGCCCAGGGAGGTTGTGGAGTCTCCCTCTCTGGAGATATTCAAAATTCCCCTGGATGTGTTCCTGTGTAATCTGGTGTAGGTGAGTCTGCTCTGGCAGGGGATTGGACAAGATGATCTTTCGAGACCCCTTCCAGCCCCTGAAATTCTGTGATTCTGTCATTTATACCAAGTGTCACAGTATCACAGTATCACTAAGGTTGAAAGAGACCTCAAAGATCATCGAGTCCAACCTGTCACCACAGTCCTCATGACTAGACCATGGCACCAAGTGCCACGTCCAATCCCCTCTTGAACACCTCCAGGGATGGCGACTCCACCACCTCCCTGGGCAGCACATTCCAATGACAAATGACTCTCTCGGTGAAGAACTTTCTCCTCACCCTGAGCCTAAACTTCCCCTGGTGCAGCCTGAGACTGTGTCCCCTTGTTCTGGTGCTGGTTGCCTGGGATGTAAATCTGTTACTTTTGATACACATCACTGCCCATCAAAGGAATTTGTGGGTAAATGATAGCAAGGGGTTTTGAACGTTATAGGTAAAGAACAGAGAAACATTGTTTCAGGAAGCCGCTTATTATATCAGATCAGCACCACAGGCACAATGCTCTGGAACCCGAGAGGGAAATTTTCAAAGGGTCTTCTAAGATTAATCTTATTATCAGCATCTGCTTTGTTGTTTTGTGGTTTGTTTTTTTTTGTTGTGTTGTTTTGTGTTGTTTTTTTCATAATATTCCTAACATACTCAGGAAATGCTACTGCTTGTCCTACTACTGAAGTGTTTTGGTAGGGCTTTTCTTCCTCCCGCCCTTAAGTGTTAATCACCTTAGACATCTAACCCTCTTCTCATAACAAGCAGTGCTGTCTGCATAAATAAGTTTATGGAAGTTGACTTTATCTAACTTCTCTGAGGAGAACCCTTTTTCCTTTTCTTTCCCCACCTCAGTGTATCCTTGCTTTGATCACCAGAACAAGAGGACACAGTCTCAGGCTGTGCCAGGGGAGATTCAGGCTGGATGTTAGAAAAAAGTTCTATACAGAAAGAGTGATTGCCCATTGGAATGGGCTGCCTGGGGAGGTGGTGGAGTCGCCATCACTGGAGGTTTTTAGGAGAAGACTTGACGGGGTACTTGGTGCTGTGGGTTAGTTGCTTGGGCGGTGTTGGATTGGTTGATGGGTTGGACGCGATGATCTTGAAGGTCTCTTCCAACCTGGTTTATTCTATGTATTCTATGTATTCTATTCTATGATATCACACAAATATACAAGATAGCCAAGAAGCTGAATCCATTCGCTCTCTATCAAAAGAGAATGAAGCATTTATTTTCAAGAAATTTTCTGCTTTCTGTAGTTAGGTAGAATTTGCATGTAAAATCTGATATCATGTTAAAAAGACATAAAGAAACAACCATAAAAAAAAAATAATAAATCTAGCTTGCAAATATTAGTTTTTCATGTGCTTTTTCTGTTTTTAATCAGTCAGAGCCATTCCAGGCTGCAACTTCCTGATGTAAAAATATTATTACTCCTATTCTCCCAGTTGGACGGGTTCAGAGACATCTCAAACCCAGCAAAACGAGTAACAGAAGTGGAATGTAGAGTAACAAGCTTTGTGTTACATGGATAGGGTTTTTTTTTATCAATATTCATTTACTGCCAAATTGCAAATTCAGGCTGATTCCCAATGCCAGCCTAAAATATACAAACAGCATCAATCAAGCAAGCTTTATTGCATCTGCTTTTGTTGTGGCAGAATTATATATGTTATTAAAATATGCAATAGGAATACACAGTGGAAGTATAGAACACAAATGTAAACTAAAATACCTAATAAAATACAGCAAAAGATACATCAATTTATAGTATAAGTTAATGTTAACACAGCAAATGCTCTGTAACAGCACTGCTGAGAATATTCCAGCATCGTATTGCTGTACTCTCTATAGTCCCATATCACACTGTTACCTCTCAGGAATTTCTGTCTGTTTAACCTTTCAAGTTCTTCTAACTGTGCTACTGCCAAAGTGAAGACTTTTGTTCCCTCTCAGCAAATATTCCAGTAAAATAATTATTTCTTGGTTATCTATTCTAATATTAGGACTAGATTCAATTCTTCTTTCCTATAGAAAAGAAAATGCTCATTTTTTTTCTTTCTCTGCTTTTACAGAGATGCTTCCTTTAACTGGTGGTCTGCTATTATGCCATAGATAAATGATAACCAAGATGAGGGGGCAGATGAAGATCATCTTCCTTGCCGCCCGCCCCCACTGCCTCCCCCCCCCCACCCCCCCCCCCCAACAGCCATTGCCTCCATGATTTCTTCATTTTACTTCAGTTTCTGTCTTTGATCCTTCATCCTCAGTTCTAAAGCCAAAATACATTCCTGCCCCTGACTTCTTTTCTTTTGAATAGTGTGGTGGGTTGAAAATTCCCCCCAACAATAAATTTGCCAGACCAGCTCAGCTGGAAGCAAATGAAAGCTGTATTTACAAACAAAACTAAAATATACAATGAAATGCAGTATTCACAATATTTACAGGTATTTACAATTAATGAACAGAGCAAGGCTTCCCTGGTTAAAGACCAGGGGAAGCTGCTAATACCTTCTCCTCCCTGCCTCTCCCTTCCCTCCCCTGCACACAAAAGGACTAGAGACAGAGCAGAAAAGTTAGAACTTAGCCAAAACAATGCAGCCAAGGTCAAGCAGAAGCCAGCAGAAGCACAAAGTTAGTATCTCCAAGCCTGAGGAAGCAAGAAGAGGCATTGTTTACATTACTAGTTTAAGTCCCTTATCTTTCCAATGAGACTTTTTAGAACTACCATTATTTTCCTTTTTTGCATCCAGTAGTGATTTATTCACATTTTAGTACTTTCTGTTCAAGATCTGTGAAAATTTTTTAAAGGCATAGCTTAAAACTACCACAAATATGAGCATATCAGGTCTGATCTTCAAGCTTTCCTGTGCAAAATTCCTCCTGATATTCCTGCTCCTGGATATTCCTTAGCTGACCTTGATAGCAAGAGTTAGCCTGAAAACTTCTACTCTGTTCAGGCTTTCCCTCAACTCTCTTTTCAGCTATATTACCTACAAATGAAAGCAAGACCAGCATATTTTTAATCATCTTATATAGAAGTTAACCATTTCATATTAAAGAATAAACTAAGTACATATGCTTTGGACACTGGAAAGTGGAGCCACAGGTCTGGCCTTTCTGTTTATTCACAATGTGTGATTCTACTCAACTAAATTGAGAGCAGAGCTAATTTTGGCAAGCTTTCCAAAAGAAGCCAAATCTTTATTTAACCATAGTATCACAGTAGTATCACTAAGGTTGGAAGAGACCTCAAAGATCATTGAGTCCAACCTGTCACCACAGTCCTCATGATTAGACCATGGCACCAAGTGCCACGTCCAATCCCCTCTTGAACACCTCCAGGGACGGTGACTCCACCACCTCCCTGGGCAGCCCATTCCAATGACGAACGACTCTCTCGGTGAAGAACTTTCTCCTCACCTCAAGCCTAAACTTCCCCTGGCACAGCTTGAGACTGTGTGAGATAGTGCATAATGATGCATCCCAAATAAAGCATTTAAGTTCTTTCATACACCTATTCAAACTGATAAAATTCTAGCGGCTCCTATAGATTTACTGATACTTCACACAAGCTGCAAACCCACATCAAAGATTCTTAACTGTCAGGGTCTCCTTAGTTTTGCTTAAAACTAAAGACCATAGTTACAATGGCTTCTTCCTGCATGAAATCACGCTTCTCTGAGATGAGTTATCTCCCCCCTTTCTGCCTCTGTGAGTTGCATTCTGATTGCTCTGTCTAGATGTGCAATCCGTTATGCACAGTGGTAGGCTTCTGCAATTTGTGTATTTCCTCTCAACTGTTATAGTGATTGTTGCTTGTACCAACAGCTGATCCATGTTACAAGCCCTATGAGGAGAGGCTGAGGGAGCTGGGGTTGCTTAGCCTGAAGAAGAGGAGTCTCAGAGGAGACCTTATTGCTCTCTACCTGAAGGGTGGTTGTAGCCAGGTGGGGGACAGTCTCTCCTCCCAGGCAACCTGTAACAGAATGAGATGACAGAGTCTCAGGCTGCACCAAGGCAGGTTTAGGATAGATGTGAGGAAGAAATTCTTCACAGAAAGAGAGATTTGCCATTGGAATAGGCTGTCCAGGGAGATGGTGGAGTCACCATCACTGGAAGTGTTTAAAAAGAGATGGGATGAGGCACTTAGTGCCATGGCTTAATTGATTAGATGGGTGATAAGTTGGGCTTGATGATCTTGAAGGTCTTTTCCAGCCTGGTTAATTCTGTAAAGCATTCTGTAAAGCATTCTGTTCCTAGTGGTTAGTAAACTGATGATGTTGGACTTGGCACTTTATATTACCAGCAATCTCAACAGGAAAACATCACAAGAGAGTATTTCTTTTTAAATTCTTTGATTGCCAGAAGCTAGAAAAATCAGTGTGTAGCTGAATTGATGAACAGTATGTATTGCCTGTGAAATGTAATCAAACACTGGGTTGGTGGGTTGTGGGGTTTTTTTGCATTTTAAAAGACTTAAAAGGCATTTTCAAGGCATTATTCATCCTTTTTTCTTTAAATCCTTTTCTTCTCTATGTTGTAATAACCAGAAGGCATAGGACACCAGAGTTTAGAAAAAGACTGGAAACATCCTGAGATTTTCCTATTGGACTTTATATCAAAGTGTTCTTAGAGCAAGGGGTGTGAACTGCAGCTCCCATAATCAACTTCAGTAATATGGAGCACTTGGGACTAAGAATCTGAATTTTGCTTACTGAGGAAATTAGATTAGGATTTGAATTAGGAGTCAAATCCACCCTCAGGATTTATGCTCTTAACTCTTATGGCCTTTCTTTCAGTGAAGCTTGGGTATTTATTCAGGTGTAGCCAGACATGAACATCTGCTGCCTGCACTTCAACCAAACAAGGCAATTCAGGCTCAGAAGCTGCACAGCTGCAAGCCTGAGCTGCTTTGTCCTGCCTGTTCACAGCAGCACAGCAATAGCCAAAACAAGGCTATGCTGTCAGGAATTTTTTCTCATCTGTTTCAGGGACATGAAGAAGCTACACCTTACTGTACTGTTGAATGAATTTTATTTTTTTCAAGGACAACACTAGAAAAATATGTCTTGTAAATAGCTGTTCTAAGTAAATAGACTGGGACTACCTTTTGTTGGAAGCTATCAGCTATAGTAGCTTGCTTAAGTGGCCTTACAGTCTACAGGATGACTTTGAAGTAGATTTAAGCTGCAGCTGTAGAAGATAAAGAATTGGAATTCAGGTTAGATTTAATTCTTGGCTGCATTACAGCCAAGTAAATTATTTTCCAAGTCAACTGACTTTGGGAAATAATTTAGTCAAACTGGGATTAAGCTCTGTTACACATCTCAGTTTATGATGGCGTCTAAGCTTTTTGGGTCTCTCATTTTCTCCTTCCCCACAGGCTCATATAGTCCTGTCACTCATATGGCATCCATGTTATATTGACATCCACACTTAGAAGTCTAAAGCTGCTTACAGCTCTCAGTTGACCCTTCACACATGCTCAACACACACAAAACTAACAATCTTGACATCTCAGATTTGCATCCAAGCCCTATGATGGTGTTTCTTCTACTTCCAAGACATTTGCATTCCTTTGCTGCTGTCTTTAAGTCCTTATTTTCAGTCATGCCTGAACTATAATGACTCCAGCCTCCCCGATTAGATCTGACATTCCTGAAGCAGAAAGGAGTCTTGAATATCAGATGAAAGCACTGATTCCTTAAGGGCTTGTCTTAGTTGGTAGATTAGTAAACAGTGAGAGACATGACATAACAGGTGCAAGATTTTTCCAGATGAGATTAGCATGGAGTGGCTGTTAGTACAGAGATGGATGGAAGAAGCTGTAGGTGACACTCTGGATTATCTATAGCAAGGCTATGGGTAGTTTGGGGAGTTGGAAAGGAAGCAACAAGGATTTCTGAGTTCAGTGGATTGGAACAGATAATATGACAGTACTGCGGATTTCTATCCATAAGGGTAGTAATAGATGAGAAAGAGGACTTGGAGGCAAGCCAATAATTAGTGACATATGCCACACAACAAGTCCTGGTAAGAAGCACAAAGATATTTTACTAATTCCAGCTTCTACACTACACATATGAATACTCTGACAACTTTTCTGTGATGTCCTCCTTGCTGAATACATAAAGCATCCTTACGTGCCTCAAGTTTTAAGTGAAAAAGACTGTAAGTATTCTTTTGGTCTCAGTCCAGGCTTAATCTGTGACTCAGTCTGGGTTATTTAGATGATATCTAGCCTCCTCCTGGGCAATAACTCTCACTAGATGGCTATTACATCCTCTTTCTCCTAAGAGATAAGATGAACAGAGCTCTCGCAAGAAAGACATACCAAGACTCAGTGAAGCTCAAGGAAACAAAGGATTTCAAAAGAAATACAAAACATGTAGTGAAGGGAGGAGCTCACAGTCAAGGTCAAAGAATATCAGGATGCTAGTTAAATGTCATCTTGTGCTGTGAAAACGTGGTGGGAGTGTGATGGCAGCAAGATGCTAGGTGAGTGTGGTCTCTAAATATGGAGTCAATGTGTCTTTCTTCCTAGATGTCTCTTGACATCCAGCATTATGACTAACAAGAAAGGTAGCTTATTTTTCTAGCTTGTCTCCAGAATCCTCAGTCAGGATGTTATGGGTTTTTTCCCACCAACTTTTCCACACAAGGAGCTATACACTGAAAGTTCAGAGGAGGATGTACAGACACAGTTATGGCATGGGTTGGTTATGCCACCATTATTGCTGTTATAACCACAGTTATAGTCACCAGTTCCTGGCTCAGAATATGGACTCTCTGCCTTTAGGAAGAGTTTATCCTCTGTCTCAGGCTCAATGTAGGCTGTCTGGCAAGGCAAATGTGAAGTCTGTGGGCAGAGGGTCACCTTCTGCTCTGTTTTTGAGGAACAATTTTCTTGTACACCTAATGGGACTGGATTCTGACACAGGGAAGGCGTTTTTGTTGGATTTTATTTTTCAGACTCCTTGTTCTAATGAGGAACTGATACCAAACCATCTGGGTTGGCAGTTGAAACACCTGATTTCTTGCACATGTAATGGAGCATCTTTATTCCCTCCACTGTCCTCTCCTGATGCATTGCATAGCTGATGTCTCTGAACCAGTTGTTGCTGACCTTGAACATCAGCTTGAATCCAGAATTGGATACTGATTGCCTGCTAAGTTGAAGGATCAGGAATGCCTGACAGGAGTGAGAGAGATTAGGAAGGCTGTAGTCATGTCACTAAGATTGTTTTCTTATTTGAATTTGAGCTTATTTTCAGTTCTAACATCTTCTTAATGGCTTGGACATGTTTCTGATTCTTGCCATTGACAGTGTGGAACTTACTGTCAGGTCTGAAATATATAACCTTCCATTTCCTCCATTGTCAGTTCTGAACAACAGAAATTATCAGGCTGCTTAGTTACTGTGACATGTTATGAATAGATGGCTCACATCCACACTATGACGCTCAGTGGGCCAGAAAGCAATGTCTCATTGCTGGTAGTACCTGTCCTTTTCTTTCTGCACTGAGTTCCGCCTTTGATAGCTGAGCCTTGCAACATTTCTTTAGAAGCCAGACTGGTGGGGTGACTCTGAGGTCTTTTTACAAGAGAATTTTGACAGCTGTGATGAAGGAGTGCATCAGTATGCAGAAGCAGGTTAAAGGTATAGGGTGAAGGAAGAGTAGTGATTTGTAGGTGTTCTGTGAATAACCTGCAGGCAGAATAATGCCTAAATGACAGATGAAGCAAGAAGGACTGATAGATTTCCACAGCAGTTGGGCTCTTTATCTTTGTTGTGCTGAAATTTTTCAGCTGTAAAATGAGGATAATTATATTTTCTTCCTTTCACCTGTTTTCTGTTTTCTTTAGAAATGGAATTATTTTTGCCTGCCCCTTCCTAACATTTCCATAGCAACTTACAACCCATATAAGTACCTGTAAGTATTTCTTTCAAAATGCAGACAGGGAAGGAAACCACTATTTTAATATATATACACACACACATATGCATACACATATACATACATATCTATGTTACACACACATATATACACATACACACACTTATTTCCAGAATTGAATTTCTCCAGGTTCACAGAACTACACATTCAAAATAACTCAGCTTGAAAAAAAATCCAATTGAATTCAGCTCTCCTCTTTTTATAAATATCAGATCTGTGTCTCTGCCCAGGATCTCCACTCTCAGCAAATAGATGAGTCTAAGGCTACTGAATGTTTCATGGCAGAAGCATACTAAATACCATTAGGTATTTGTAAATGGCTAGTGAAAGGCCTGTAAGCAGCCCTACCAAGCAGAGGCAACATCATTAAAATTTGCAGAGTTCTAAAGGTATAGCACAAGTATGGGAAACTTGAATTAACCCACTGTTGTTCACTAATTACAGTGGTGACTGATGAAATGCTTTGGTTTGAAACCACATTTTATTGACATGTGGCATAGTAATCACCAATCTGAATCTCAATGCCATTTTAACCAAAACTATAGAAAATTTCCCTTTATTTAACCCCATGCTCATTTAGTCAATGGTAAGGTATCTAGGCACTGTTTCTGCTACAAATGTCAAGAGAATTGTAAAATAACTGTGAGTTATTATGTAGTTATTACACATAGAATTACAGAATGTTAGGGGCTGTAAGGGACCTCTGAAAAGCATCTAGTCCAACCACCCTACCAAAGCAGGATCACTTAGGGCAGGCTACCCAGGAATAGATCGAGGTGGATTTTGAAAGTCTCCAGAGAAGGAAACTCCATAACCCCACTGGACAGCCTGTTCCAGTGCTCCATCGCCTTCACCATGTCAAAGTGGAACCTCCTGTGTTCCAACTTGTACCTGCTGTTCCTTTTCCTACCACTGGGCACCACTGAAAACAGACCATCACCTTCATCTTAACACCCACCTCTCAGATATTTATAGACATTAATAAGATCCCTCCCTCAGCCTTCTCTTCCCAAGACTAAAGCACCCCAGTTCTCTCAGTCTTTCCCCTTAGGAGACATCTTCAAGTCTCCTAATCGTCTTTGTAGCTATCTGTTGGACTCTCTCCAGTAGATCCTTGTCTCTCTTGAAATGGGGAGCACAAAACTGGACACAGTATTCCAGGTATGGTCTCACCAGGGCAAAGTACCAGGGGAGAACAACCTCCCTAGACATTCTGGACACACTTTCTTGATGTACTTCAGAATGCCAATGGCCCTTTTGGGCACCACATCCATAAGGCTGCAACATTCCATGTACTGTCATAGTAGATATCTCAGACCTTTTTATTTCTTCATGAGGCACATTGGTTACAGCAGCTTGTCAGGAAGACAATATGAGATCACAACAGTGCTACAAGTTACTCTATATATCCCAGATGTCCATAGGAAACATCATAGTTAAAAAATTTGCCACTGTCTATGCATGTCATTGAGAGATTTTCTGCCACTTAATTGTGAACCAAGAGAATTTTTAATTATTTATATTATCTTTTTTTCAGTTCAAACTTGAAGTATATGAAGTCTGAGATCAAAGGCTCTAGTTCTGGGTATGATAAATATAGGTAGGGGGTTATTGCTCCGGAAGACTAGCTAATGAAGAAAGGCTCAAGTAAATTTGATGGACCTTAATTTGCTAGGTTGAGTGTTATGACCTGACATGATGAACTTATTGCTTGGTACATAATTGCAGCCAGAAAATGGTTTCTAAAAGTTGACCAGTGCTAGAGGGGTTTTATATCTACTTTCACTTACTTTGACAGCTTAGAATTGTGACGTGAGAAGGCTGCCAAGATTCTGTAGTGCAATTAAGTGACAAGCAAACTTTAAGGGGATTTAGAGTTGGGCTGTAAGTTGAAAACCAGGCTCACATCTGGATTTAGATTTGATTTCAATGGAATGTTTTCCTGTTTTCCTGCCCTTAAGCTTTGGCTTCTTCAGCAAAAGACACTGAAAATAAATTTGAGGTCCTGCAGCAAAGCACACTCACAAGAAGGTGCTTTTCACAAAGTTTGGAATTTTCCATGTTATCTACCTTTACTCTATGTGGACTTTCCATATTTCTCACTTTTTGCTATCTACTGTCTCTTCACTTTCCTCTATTTTTAATAATAGTCCTATAGCTTCTTTCAGATAGCTTTGGGGTTTTCTTAGTTCCTAGGTTTTGGTTCTTGTATATACAATTCTTTTCAATGCTTTGTTTCTTTTTCTTTTGTTCCCTTTTTTTCTTCCTTTGACTTTTTCTGTAAGATTTCAGTCATGTGTTGGTTAAACCTTTTGCTTCTTCATGGTTTTCTACTTTTTCAAGT